>NC_072401.2:152447500-153057727 GCF_028858775.2 Pan troglodytes
ATTTCATGGTCCATTTAGCTCTCCAAGATATTTTATTACACCAAAATCACTTCAGGAAAACCATGTTTTCCTTTTGATACCACATGTATACTATGCTATACAAAGGTACAGCTATCAACAGAAAGAATTTTGATCCCATCAAAATAACCCATGAAACGCTTGACATAAGTTATCTAAATGTGTTTATTTTAAAACTGCAAAACCTTTTGGGTGAAAAGAATAACTTTTTAAAAAGATTCAACAAATGCACGTTGAGTTCCTACTATGTGTCAGGCACTATGCATCAGAGTAATATCCTAATTCATTCAGTATCTGATGTCAAAATGATATCAAATCTGTAATAATAAAGCACTTTGAAACTCTAAAACCCTCAATACAACACTCCTCCATTCTCCTCGCCATGGGCTTTTAGATGTTGCAAGATAAGGCACCAGAGATCACTGACCCATGAATAGATGTTATTTCCATAACCACTCTTGCACCTGCAGATCAACTGAAATAACATTAAAACAAACAAACAAACATGGTTCCTGATGGCTGTCCTTTTGATCTCAAGACCTTGACTTGCCTTTCTTTCTCTGAATATCAAAAATTAGGTACCCAGAAATATAATTCATTATACGCAAATATTCTTTGTAATAAATATCACACGCTACATTTATTCTATATTAGTGAATACTTTATACAAATAGCTTTCAATGCAAATTTTTGAAGTTTACTTTCCTAAAAGTTAAATTTTTTTTCTTTATACTGGAAAATTTCTAACACTGGATTTTGATGTCTGATAGACACATAAGTTGATTAAAACACAAATGGAAGCAAATTACACTCTTACATAATATACAAGTAATTTACTATTTTTGTTTTTGTTGTCTTCTAGAAAAAGTTGGTCAAAAATTAGAAAATAAAATATAATGTTTTCTAATAGCAAAATAAAAACTTTTTGTCATTAACTTTACTTAAAAGAGTCAACACATGTTCCTGAAATTTGTAGCATAAAATATTTCATGGAGGATATATAATTTGTCCAAGTTCCTTAGTCTTAAAGGCGATTTAATTAGTTTCTATAAAGTAAAATCAACAACAGCATGTCCAGTTTGGCTATCTTAAAAGAAGGTAGATATATTGAGTAAAACTTTAAAGAAGGCATTTAACCAAGTTTATCATCACAGTCCTGAAATTTGCAACATAAGAAAAAAAATCATTTTATTGTATTTTCAAAATTATACTTTGAAAATATGGTTACTTTCAAATAACTAAAAAATATAAAAAGAGCATAGTTTTTTAAAATAAAATGTTATATACGTAAAAATTTGGCTATAAGTGTAGATAGTAAGATAGTTTAACTGCTTCCCTTAATAATTCATTTCAAAAGGAGTAAGTCGATAAAGCAAATATTATTTTGGAAGTAGTTGAGGAAACTGATCTACAAAGATCCATAATTGTACACATACTGATTGGATAAATATGGATCTATAAAGATCCATAATTGTACCCATACTGATTTTCTCCTTCCCTTTGGCTTTAAATTCATAGAGATGATGAAAGACAAAATTAAATTACTCTCTTCTTCATCTGGCTTAGATCATATCCAAAGTCATTTATCTAAACCTAAGCCATCTACAGAAAATCAGTGGCCAAATCCTAAAGGTATCCCTTTACCTCACTGCAGAATTTCCCCAGGCTCCATGCTTGTCTGTGAGAATGTTGATAATTTTCTGGACTAGTTGAGTTGCTGTCACGTGGTCACGATATTTTGCTGCTCTTATCAAATGATCACACATCTTCTCATCTTCTCGTTTGTCTGCAGAATACTGGGCACACAGTGACTTGGAGAGAAAAAAAAATAATACTATAAAAAATGTGAAAAAAACCTTTAAAATCCATTATGAAATAATCTTTACCCTAAATCAAAACAACCAAAATTTTAAATCTACTTTTACATTCCTCATTCACCTAACTGAGATTAGTGATCTGCTGTCTCAATAAAACATCCCACAAGAATTTACTTCTGTGAAGTCAATCATGAGATACACTCAGAAGTGGTAAACATTCAAGTAGAGACCTGAACAATGAGACAAAGACAGTCTTGTAAGAAGCAGGGGCCCAGCACGACAAACAGCATGAAGTGAAATTGCAAAGGACTTGAGACATAGTGAATAAGGAGAATAATGGTAAGAAATAATTTTCAAAAGGCAGGCCAGGGCTACATCATTTGTATTATGGTAAGGAGTTCAGATTTTATTCAAATGTAATGGAATCCCAGAGGAAAGTTTTACGCAATGAAGTGATAAATTTACATATTAAAATGATCATATAGCTGCTATTTAGAGAATGGATTGTAGTGGGACAAGAGAAGTGAAGTTGGCAGTTATGAGGCCACTGCACAGGGCCAGAAAAGAGACAATAGCAGCTTACAATAGTAAATTGAGCTAGTTCTAAATACCTTTAGAACATGAAACTGTTTGGTCTTTTAAGTCCTAGCAAAATGTACCAAGAGCTCTGGGATTGCCTGGGATCTTATTTCAAATGCAGAGTCTCAGGCCCCACCCCAAATCCATTCACTTTGTGTTTGAATTTTAATTCCCAGGCAATTTATATACATCAAAGTCTGAAAAGTACTGTCTTAGATATCATCAATTTTACCAAAAAACACCTTAGAATTATTTGTCAGTAATCAGATACACTATAATTGCTAGTTTCCAAAACGCTTATTTCTCTTCTTTTGGAATTCGGATACTTGTGGTGTCATCTTTATGATACTGTAGTTAAGGCATTGTTTAAAATAAGAAAACAAAGATGGATGTAAACTTGGTCCTTTGTTCTATTCAGTGTCTACTGGAGTCCTCTCCCCCACCCTCACACACATATCCTTTGATAGATAAGTAACATAAACTTGATGTTGGGATAAATATTTCTAGTTTACATATGGAATATACATTGTGGATGCTTGCCTCTCCTACAGTATACCAGTTTCGATAGATTGCTGCCACGCACTACTCCCACCACCACCCCAGCAACAAACAGGAGTCCTGATTGTCCTGAACCAATTGTAATAATCACAACCACACTGGCAAACTGGATTAGGGAAGGACACTTGATGTAACTGGTACAGGTAGGACAAAGTTCAAGATTTTGTTGGACAGTTGGTTCCCTCCTTCCTCTCAGGGTGTAAAAGAAGCAGCAAATTCTAGGAGTATTGGAAGCTCTCTGTACCATGAGGGAAGCTGGCCTGAAGATATGGCCAAAATGAGAGCAGAACTATGAAAATTGTAGAAAAACAGAGCTCACTCCAGAATCATGAACTTCCAGATCAATCAAATTCTCAAGACCAGCCAACCCCTATGAGACTTTTTAAAGATTTTTTTAAGAGCCAATAAACTCCTGCTCACTGTAAACCAGTAGAAACATCCAAAAAAATTGGTTTTTTTGTTCCTTACACCAAAAGCAATTCATCCTTTGCATGGTGTATATGTACATGCATAAGGAATCAAATATATATATATATATATTTTTTTTTTTTTTGAGACAGTCTTGCTCTGTCGCCCAGGCTGGAGTGCAGTGGCGTGATCTTCTTGGCTCACTGCAACCTCCACCTCCTGGGTTCAAGCAATTCTCCTGCCTCGACCTCCCGAGTAGCTGGGACTACAGGTGCACGCCGCCACACCCAGCTAATTTTTTTGTATTTTAGTAGAGATGGGGTTTCACTGCGTTGCCCAGGTTGGTCTCGAATTCCTGAGCTCTGGCAATCCACCTGCCTCGGCCTCCAAAAGTGCTGCGATTACAGGCGTGAGCCACCGCGCCCGGCCAGGAATCAAATATCTTAGTCTGTGCAAAACACTATGCTAGGGAGAAGAAAAGCTGAATTATATAAAGAGGAATTTTAGAAGTTAGTCTTGGGTGGGAATAAAGGAAACCTTTAAAGCAAAGGCAAGGCAGAAAAACATTAATCAATTTCAGGGAGGGACAAAGCAAGAGAGTTTGACCCAAGTACAAAATACAGGTAGAACAAGTAATAGTCTGAAGAAACTCTGGAATGCAGAATGAGTATAGAAAAAAGTCACAGGAATCATAGTATACTTATATGAATGACTACAAGATTGGGAAGCAAAACAAAAACCAGGTTATGGTATCACCCTTGCTAATATCTCCTGTCAGTCTTGATCAATTCACTCATTTACCTCTTTAGGTCTAAATGTCCTCATCTGCAAAATTAGCAGGTTATATTAGATCTAAGATTGTGTTAATCCAAAGATTCTGGGCAACCTCTGAGAGGGTACTTGAGAGTACCTGAGTTCAACCTCTGAGAGATGTTCACTGGTAAAGGCAAACTGTTTATTTAATCTAAACACTGATGTGGAGAAAATAAATCCTACTAAGAACTAGAATAACTGATGAGAAATTAAAAGCAAATTTCATATGCTATATTTTTAAAAAAGATTGACCCAAACAAACCACAGAAGAGTTCACTTTGTCAAAAATATGATTTGAGCAAATAAAAGAAAATGATTAAGAAATGTATGAAAGGGCAGCAGTTTAAGTGAAGATAACTAGGAAATTATTTCATTGTAACAAAAATGTCAACTGATATGTCATTTTTTATATATTCATTCAAGAACTGAGAAGCATTCTATAGGTTATTTCATATCTAACCCAACCATACACTAAAACAAATAGTACGAAATGACAGACATTCACAGAACTGTAAACTTTCAACATTCTCTACTATATCCATATCTGTCCTTGTCTAACTTCACCTAAGAGGAAATTCAAATCTACTGATGAGATTTAGAAAATCACTGGTTTCTGAAATGCTATGAACCACCACATACCTTCATATTAAACAGCATTAAAAGTAACCAAAAACACATTATTAAATAGCTTGTCATTTCTATCTCTTATTAATATTATATTAATTTAACATCAAATTATATTTTGTAAACATTTGATAAGCTATTAAAGTTTGTTCTAAAAGGCATAATTCTAAAAACAAGGGCTCAAGGTAAGCTAAATGGTAAAATAGTTTAAAGTGTTCTTTAATGGATCCTTCTTTACAATTTGAACAGCAACTTTTCATATCTGACATAAAATCTATAGATATAAATCACATTAAAGGGCTATTCTTTCCTGATTATCAATCTCTGTCTCTTTGTGGAATATTAGGGTCACATCTGACCTAAAAACATGATAAAAGAAAACCAAACAAGAATGTTTCATAAAGATATAATGAACTTGTAACTATTTTTTAAGTGTCCTTATAATGTAATTTGAAGATGTTCTTATTTAAAAACCAATAATAAATCCTATGTATGAAATATCGTTCAAAGTCATGTGGAGATAAGAAATATTTACTTTAGAATCAAATACATATTATTTATTTGTAGTACACATATTTGTGTATGTATGTATACCTGTATTTGGAGGTTGAGTGGAGGTACAAGAGACTTTAACAAATATTGCTATTTATCGGTAACATAAACGGTCAAATCTAAAACTTTCATTCAACTTTAAGACAGAATTTTTTATGTTTTATATCAACTTTTCTGTGTTCCTATTGTAAGCACTATATAAACTAGATCATATAACATCACAACATGGTCACAAAATATTTGACTATAAAAAGAAAAAAATAAGCATTTGGGGAACAATTCTATTTTATGTGATTATTGCTAAAGAAACCTAAGATTTATAACCAAAGAATGAAGAAACTCAATATAGGATAAATAAACCTCCACAGAAGAAATTCAGTCACTCACAGTAAATAGACAAAGCGACCATTTTAGCTCTTTAAATGTAAATGAATAGAGACAATATTTAATTTTTCCTTCCAGATGTCATGGCTCTACCTAATTTTACTATTCATCCTTTGCATGAAAGTAAGAGAAGACACAAACAAATGGAAAAACATTCCATGCTCATGGATAGGAAGAATCAATATCATGAAAATGGCCATACTACCCAAATTAATTTATAGATTCAACACTATCCCCACCAACCTACCAATGACTTTCTTCACAGAATTAGAAAAAACTACTTTAAATTTCATATGGAACCAAAAAAGAGCCCATATAGCCAAGACAATTCTAAGCAAAAAGAACAAAGCTGGAGGCATCACGCTACCTGACTTCAAACTATACTAAAAGGCTACAGTAACCAAAACAGCATGGTACTGGTACCAAAACAGATATATAAAACAAATGGAACAGAACAGAGGCCTCAGAAGTAACACCACACATCTACAACCATCTCATCTTTGACAAACCTGACAAAAACAAGAAATGGGGAAAGGATTCTCTATTTAATAAATGGTGTTGGGAAAACTGGCTAGCCATACGCAGAAAACTGAAACTGGACCCCTTCCTTACACCTTATACAAAAATCAATCCAAGATGGATTAAAGATTTAAACGTAAGACCTAAAACCATAAAAACCCTAGAAGAAAACCTAGGCAATACCATTCAGGACATAGGCATGGGCAAAGACTTCATGACTAAAACACCAAAAGCAATGGCAACATAAGTCAAAATTGACAAATGGGATCTAATTAAACTAAAGAGCTTCTGCACAGCAAAAGAAACTATCACCAGGGTAAACAGGCAACCTACAGAATGAAAGAAAATTTTTCCAATCTATCCACCTGACAAAGGGCTAATTTCCAGAATCTACAAGGAACTTAAACTAATTTACAAGAAAGAAACAATCCCATCAAAAAGTGGGCGAAGGATATGAACAGACACTTTTCAAAAGAAGACATTTATGCGGCCAACAAACATATGAAAAAAAGCTCATCATCACTGGTCATTAGAGAAATCCAAATCAAAACCACAATGAGATACCATCTCATACCATTTAGAATGGCGATCATTAAAAAATCAGGAAACAACAGATGCTGGAAAGGATGTGGAGAAATAGGAACGCTTTTACACTGTTGGAGGGAGTATAAGTTAGTTCAAGTATTCAAGTATTGTGGAAGACAGTGTGGCAATTTCTCAAGGATCTAGAACTAGAGATACCATTTGACCCAGCAACCCCATTACTGGGTATACACCCAAAGGATTATAAATCATTCTACTATAAAGACACATACACAGGTATGTTTATTGCAGCACTATACACAACAGCAAAGACTTGGAACCAACCCAAATGTCCATCAATGTTAGACTGGATAAAGAAAATGTGACACATATACTCCATGGAATACTGTGCAGCCATAAAAAAGAATGAGTTCATGTCCTTTGCAGGGACGTGGATGAAGCTGGAAAACATCATTCTCAGCAAACTAACACCAGAACAGAAAACCAAACACCGCATGTTCTCACTCATAAGTGGGAGTTGAACAATAAGAACATATGGGCACGGAGAGGGGAACATCATACACTGGGGCCTGTCCAGGGATGGAGGGCAAGGGGAGGGATAGCATTAAGAGAAATACCTAATGCAGATGACAGGTTGATGGGTGCAGCAAACCACCATGCAACGTGTATAACTATGTAACAAACCTGCACATTCTGCACATGTATCCCAGAACTTAAAGTATAATAAATAAATAAATAAATAAATATTTTTTAAAAGTCCTAAAAGATTTAAAAAAAAAACAGAAATGGAAAATGTTAATAGGTATATTCTCTAATAAAGAAATTGAACTCAACTACTTTACCATAAAGAAATCTCAGGCGCACATGGTTATATCGGTGAATTCCACCAAACATTTAAGAGGAAATAATACTGAGGCCGGGCAAGATGGCTCACATCTGTAATCTCAGCACTTAGGGAGGCTGTGACAGGAGGATTGCTTGAGCATAGGAGTTGAAGACCAGCATGGGCAACATGGTGAAACCCCAAAGCTACAAAAATACAAAAATTAGCCCGGTGTGGTGGCATGCACCTTTAGTCCTAGCTACTTGGGAGGCTGAGGTGGGAGGATGGCTTGAGACCTGAAGGCAGAGGCTGCAGCAAGCCGAGATTGTGCCACTGCACTCCAGCCTGGGTGACAGAGCCAAAAAGAAGAAGAAATAATAATGAAACAAAAATTTACAACAGGATGAAAAATATGAAATACTTAGCTATATTTTAAAATTTATACAGATCTTATAAAAAATAAAACCATAAAATAGTTAAGAGAAATTAAGAAGCTAGATAAATGAAGAAATATGCAATTTATATATACAAAATATACAGTTTATAGATTTAAAGATTCAACATTTTAAAAATTGATTTTATATATTCAACACAATCTTAATAAAAATTTTTAGCAATTTTTATAAAACTGAAGAGCTGATTCTAAAACATATATAAAAACAGAAGGTAGGCTGGGCGCGGTGGCTCATGTCTCTAATCCCAGCACTTTGGGAGGCTGAGGCAGGTAGATCACAAGGTCAGGAGATCGAGACCATCCTAGAAAAGAAGGTGAAACCCCATCTCTACTAAAATACAAAAAAAGTAGCTTGGCATGGTGGCACATGCCTGTAATCCCAGGTACTCAGGAGGCTGAGGCAGGAGAAACATTTGAACCAGGGAGTTGGAGGTTGCAGTGAGCCGAGATCACGCCACTGCACTCCAGCCTGGCGGTAGAGCAAGACTCCATCTCAAAAAAAAAAAAAAAAAAAAGGTAATAACAGCAAAGTAACTTTAGAAAACAAAATTGTAAGACTTTACACCCTTCCCACCATATTATAAAACTAGAAATGAAGAGCACTGGTTATTAGATGAAGAAAGAGATGACAAAATGAAGAAACAACTGGTACTGAAACACCTGGCTATCCACATGAGAAAAAAAAAAAAAGACAAATCTTTTCTTTCACCTAATATCATACAAAAAATACTTAATTCAAACTGGATCAAGGATATAAATCTAGAAGTTAAAACTATAACATTTCCAAAACACAACAGCAGATTTTTATTATAACTTTGGGATAGGTAGTGTTGTTAGACTGGACAGCATAACAGAAAGCATAGAAGAAAATCACAAGAATTTAAAAACTGACAAAATAAACTTTATCAAAATTTAAAACACCTGGTCTTTTTTTTTTTTTTTTTAGACAGAGTCTCACTCTGTCGCCCAGGCTGGAGTGCAGTGGCTCAATCTCAGCTCACTGTAAGCTCCACCTCCCAGGTTCACGCCATTCTCCTGCCTCAGCCTCCCGAGTAGCTAGAACCACAGGCGCCCGCCACCATGCCCAGCTAATTTTTTGTATTTTTTTAGTAGAGGTGGGGTTTCACCATGTTAGCCAGATGGTCTCAATCTCTTGACCTCATGATCTGCCCGCCTTGGCCTCCCAAAGTGCTGGGATTACAGGCGTGAGCCACCATGCCTGGCCCAACACCTGCTCTTTAAAAGAACCATGTATAAAATAAAAGGTAAGCCACAAATTGTGAAAAAAATATTTAACATACATCTAAGTGACAAATGAATTCTTTACAGAATATATAAAGAATTCATACAATTCAATAAGACAAACAACCTAATTAAAAATAATTAGCACAGGATTTGAACAGGCATTTCACAAAAGATATACAAATGGCTAATAAAGCACATGAGAAGATGCTTAGTCAGTAGAGAAATGCAAATAAAAATCACAATAAGCTATCACTATACACCCACTAGACCGGCTGAAATTTAAAAGAGCTACAATACCAAGCACCGACAAGGACATGGAACAACTGGAACTCTCATACCTACCTTGGTGGTTGAATTGTAAAGTTGTCAACTACTTTGGAAAATAGTTTGTCAATTTCTTGTAAGCTTAAACATATACTTACAGTAGCATGTAGCAATCCTACTCCTAGGTATTTCCTCAAAAGGAATAAGAACATATTTCTACAAAAATAACTTGTATGAAAATGCCCATGGTGCATTTAGTCATAAAAGTCAGACACTGAAAACAACCCAATGTCTGCCTATAGTTGAATGGATAAACAAAATAATTCAACTTAGTATTTAAAAAAACAAACCAATAATACACACAACAATGTGAATGAACATCAAAAAGTTTATGCTGACCAAAATAATCCAGAGTACCTACTATTTGATTCCATGTATATAAAATTTTATAGCAGATAAAACTATCTATAATAACAGAAATCAGATCACTGGTTGTCTGGGATTGGATATGAGTATATGGAGAGGAATTGACCACAGTGGATCACAGGGGAATTCTCCAGGATGACAAAATTTCCTGTATCTTTATTATAATGGTAAAATCACAGATATACACCTTTATCAAAACTCCTCAAATTGTATAGTTAAAATTTTATTACATGCAAACTAAACTTAAATATAAAATAAAGTTTATTTAAGAAGTGTTTGTTTGTTTTTTCAGGCAGGATTTCACTCTATTGTCTAGGCTGGAGTGCAGTGGTGTGATCTTGGCTCACTGCAACCTCAGTCTCTTGGGCTCAAGTGATCCTGCCACTTCAGTCCCCCAAGTAGCTGGGACTAGAGGCACGCACCACCATGCCCAGCTAATTTTTTCGATTTATTGTAGAGATGAGGTCTCACTGTGTTGCCCAGGCTGGTCTCAAACTCCTGAGCGCAAGCAATCCACTCACCTCGGTCTCCCAAAGTGCTGGGATTACAGGCATGAGCCACCGTGCCCAGCAAGAAGTTTTTAAAAAGTGGATGGACAAGGTATAGATAGAGAAAGCAGTTAAAATACTCACACCAAAAAATAGGCTCATATAGCAAATAGGTAAATACATTCTACAAATCAATGAGGAAGAGATAGATAACCAATAAGAAACTGGGTAAGAGAGCAACATGTACTTCACAAAAGTAAAAAATAGATAATATATAACAAGCAGGAGAATAGACTCAATTCTTTTAAAAATTCAAAATAAAAGTACATCAGAATGCCAAAATAAAAATCACCAGTCAACTGTTGATGAGAATGCTGAATAATAAGAACAATTCTACACTGAGGCTGGGAGTGGTATACACTTTTGCAAGATAGTGTGACAATATCTATTAAAAGTGAAAATATGAACATTTTGTAATCAAGTAATTCCACCATACAGAAATGCACGAGGATGTACGCCAGACATATAAAATATTCAAAGTGCATTATTCATAATAGCTAAACACTGAAAACAACCAAACAGAAGAGATTATTTAAAAACTAATGGTCTACATATTCGGAATAGCTAAAAATTGGAAATAATCCAATTACCTATCAACAGTAGAAAGAGGTAATGAACAGCTAGCAGTCTATACATAATGGAATACTATGTAGTAATGAAAGAGAAGTTGAAAAATGTAAGAAAATAATTAAATGTTGGAAACATAATGTTGAAATAAAATTTCCAGAATAAAATACGTTTTATAATTCCATTTATATAAGGGTCAAAAATTGGGCAAGAAATTACAGTGCTAAAAGAAACATACTTAAGTTTTGAAAGAATAAAACAAAAGCAAATGTCAACCATAAAATTCAGAACAGTGGTTACCTTAACAGGGCAGAAAGGGGTTGTGATTGGAAGGCTAGAACACTTCTCACAAACTCTTTGTTTTAGTATCACAAAAAAATTAAATTAATGATGTTAAACACGCATTGTTTCTAAAGTTAGGTTTTCAGAGTAATAGGTTTTTTAAGAAATAGGTTATAAAAAGCAAATTTTTATTAAGTTTGCAATTAAGTTCTTGTTAAGTTTTGAAATAAAAATAAACTACACACAATTTTAATGCTAAAATAGCAAGCCCTTTTCCTAAATTGATAATGTTTAATGCTAATTAAACAATTTGTTTTGGTCTCACAAGTTTTGTATTTAAAACCTCTTTTAAAGACTTTTAAAAGAAACATATACTTGCTTTTAAAAACAAATCAAAGAACGACATAAAAAAGAAAAAGAAATTTCTCTCTTCTACCTCCTCCCTGTTTGGTCAGTTGCTTTCTACAGAGGTAGTCACTGTTTAGAGTAAGATGTCATTCCTATATAATGGAATCAAACTGTACATCATTCCATGTCAGGACCTTCTTTCTTTTACATGGCTACAAACAGATTATTACATTTTTAGTTAACCAAGCATTGCTTCTGCTAAACACATGTTTAAGTGTAGTACTTTACTTCTCAATTTGTCTCAAAATCACTTACACTATAAATTACTTGTCTCACTGAAAACAATTTAAAAGTGAAATCACTTCAGGGACAATAAACGAAGAAGTTTCTCAGTATTTCACTTTTGGAGGTCTTTGTACTTGATCCCTTACCTTAAAGTGTGATCTTTAACAAAAAAAAAAAAAAAAAAAAAAAAAGCTATCTACAGAAACTCAGAAAGACTCATAGAAAAGACAGAAAAATGAAAGCTTAAAAAATCTCAACAGCAAACAAAAGTCAACCAATGACAATGTGTGACAGCCACCTTTAATTCTGTAGTGATTCCTCTGTCATGCAACCACTCAAAGTATTGATTTCTCTCAGCATGAAAAAGCCTAAGCCAATGAAACAGACAGAGCAGCATCCCCCTCCTCCCTTCCCCCCATAATAGCATTCAGGTTAAAACAGGCAGAACACTTATCAAAGTATCTCTTCCATTTCTTCTTGTTTTAATAGACTGGATACAACGTGTTGAGTTCTTATCGTTACAAACTATAGTCCTCAGACAATATTTTTAAATAATTTGAAGATTAATATAGGTTCTTCTATTCTTTTGCTTTACACTTTTGGTAATAAAAAACTTGTTTCAAATGCTTTTTTTTTCTGTAACTCTTAACAGAAGTATATATAATATTTGTAAAAACAAGCCAACACTAATAAGAAGGCTATAGTTTCTACTTGTGTGCCAATTCCACACATAATATTTTGTTTTCATTATTTCTTTAGAGTACTTATTGACAATAAAACCCACAAATACCTAAGCATCTTCCAAAAAGACAAAGTGAATCCTTCAACAATGCAAACATACATCATACATCTGTTTGGAAAATAAAGTAAACTATGGCTGCTATCTGTGTTCAAGAAAATAGTAATAACATAAAATGTAAGCAAAGGATAGGGTTGAAACCACAGAATTATATTTTAAAACCATAATATGAGACAAAAATAACAATCAGCTCTCTGTATCCCCAGGTTCTACATCCACAGATTCGACCAAATTTTTTGTTTTGTTTTGTTTTTGAGTCAGAATCTCACTCTGACACCTAGGCTGGAGTGCAGTGACATGATCACAACTCACTGCAGCCTCCATCTCCCAGGTTCACACAACCCTCCCATTTCAGCCTCATGAGTAACTGGGACTACATGCACACATCATCATGCCCAGCTAATATTTTTCTGTAGAGACAGGGTCTCTCAGTGTTGGCCAGGCTGGTCTCAAACTCCTGGCCTCAAGTGATCCTCCTGCCTCAGCCTCCCAAAGTGCTTGGATTACAAGTGTGAGCCACTGCACCAGGCCTTGACCAATTTTTGATCTGCAGTTAGTCCTGGAACCAATTCCCCATGGATCCAGAGGGATGACTGTATATCTTCACAAAATATTATGTATAAATGGTTACACATAGAGAGGTAAAATTAAGAAGCTTTAATTTCTTAAACTTTACTTTTTGCTAATCTGCAAAAGAGTTAGATGATCTTAAGCAAATCCTATCATCTTTTAACTGTACCTAACCAATGGATTTTTAAAAGCATAAAAAACTAGGGTCTTTTAGTTGTATTAGCAAGGTCTCCTACTTATGAATAAATATATTTGCTACTACAAATAGGTAAATCTTACACTTAAATATCAAGGCCAGACATGGTGGCTCACACCTCTAATTCCAGCACTTAGGGAGGTCGAGGCCAGCAAATCCCTTGAGGCCAGGAGAGTTCAAAGCCAGCCCGGGCAACATGGCAAAGTCCTATCTCTACAAAAAATAGAAAAATCAGCTGGGCATGGTGGCATGCACCTGTAGTCCTAGCTACTTGGGAGGATGAGGCGGGAGGATCGCTTGAGCCCAGGAGGTTACGCTGCAGTGAGCCATAATCAGGCCACTGCATTCCTGCCTGTGTGAGAGAGTGAGACCCTGTCTCAAAAACAAAAATAAATTTCAAATAAAAGCAGTTCAAGAACAAGCATGAAAACCAGAAAGAAAATAAGCAATTATGTATAAAAATCATAATTAACAATGTAGTTAAGAGCACCAACTCTAGAGCTAGATGACTTGAGTTTTAACTCTTGGTTTTGACACATTCATGCTTAAGCAAGTTATTTGAAACCCTGTGCCTCGGTTTCCTCATATAAAAGAGGAGATGATGTGGTATGCTTTTCAGGAGGATCAAGAATAGACATAAAATGATTAGAACATTGCCAGTCATATAAAGGTAACACCTAACATTTATTGTAGGCTTAACTGTGATGTTATCAAAATACGTAACAAATAGTCCCTGTCTTCTAGCATCTCACTGTAGTTTAGTAAAATAAATACAATATGAGAAAGAAATAAACTATGAGATAACTGCTCAAAGAGTTATAGACAGTATGTTTGGAAACAGAGAAAAAGAAGGAACTATTAGGAATCAGGGAGAGGCTGGGCACAGTGGCTCATGTCTGTAATCCCAGCACTTTGGGAGGCGAGGCAGACAAATGAATACCTTGCACTCAGGAGTTCCAGACCAGCCTGTAGAGATGGCAAAGTCCCATCTCCACAAAAAAAAAAAATACAAAAATTAGCCAGGCATGGTGGCACACATCTGTAGTCCCAGCTACTTGGGAGGCTGTGGTGGGAGGATTGCTTGAGCCCAGGAAGTTGAGGCTGTAGTGAGCCGAGATTGCAGCACTCTACTCCAGCCTGGGTGACAGAAGAGACCCTGCCTCAAAAAAGTAAAAAGAAAAAAGAAAAAAAAAAAGGCCGGGGGCAGTGGCTCACACCTGTAATCCCAAAACTTTGAGAGGCCAAAGCGGGTGGCTCATGAGGTCAGGAGTTCAAGACCAGCCTGGTCAAGATGGTGAAACCCCATCTCTACTAAAAATACAAAAATTAGCCTGGCATGGTGGCAGGAGTCTGTAATCCCAGCTACTCAGAAGGCTGAGGCAGAGAAGTGCTTGAACCCAGCAGGTGGAGGTTGCAGTGAGCCAAGACCACACCACTGCACACCAGCGTGGGCGACAGAGTGAGACTTTGTCTCGAAAAAAAAAAAAAAAAACAGGGAGAGTTTCACAGAGGAATTAAAGGCTAAGTACCTGTTCACCAAGAAGAAAGGGATAGAAAAAATAAAATGTAGAAAATAAAAGAGGTCAAAAACTAAGAGAACAAGCTCAAATAAATGCATTTTTTTAAGCAAAGATAGGAATAACAGAATGAGACATGTAATAAAGAGCCTTCTCTTTTTAAATATCCTGATACATGTTTATATTTTCCTTGGGTAACTAATACATTTTTTTACCAATTACCTTCATAAAGGAATTATTCCTCAAAGGTTTATATAAATCATTTAACATACAAAATATTAACTAGATTTGTATTTCTCAGCTGATGATTGTTATAATGTTATAATTTCTTTAATTCATATTCAAATGTATTGCCAACCCAGACCATTTCAAAACAACACACCTGAATATTAACTGGGTTATAAATACTGTTTCTCAAACTACCTGTAGTGAAGGGCCAGTTTTGTTTTTTTTTAACCTTTTTAAACACCTTTAGCACTGATGCCTTTGATGACATTGCCAGACATTCAAGCTATAAAACTTTTTAAATATTCAATTTCTGTACTCAGCTCTTTGTGGATTACTAAGAAGTAATTTAGTCAGCAGACCATACTTAAACAGCACTAATATAAAAAGGTAAGTAGAAGGAAACTATTTTTATCAACTCAAGTATTTCCATTTTGCTTTGTATGGTAAAATACTTGCTTTGCAAAATAAAATACTTTGTATTATAAAATGCTTGATCTTATATTCAGTGCTTTAATTTTTATTAATAAACCAGAAACAACAATAGCCAATATTCTAAGTGCACATGAGAAAAGTCTAAATTATAAACAAATGTTGTATAAAATACACTGTAAAGATTTTTAATTAGCTTAGTTTCTTATTAATCCTTATTTTAAAATCCATTAAGAAAAGGAAGGCTTTACATTAGTACATAATCTGGTCTATGGTTAAGATAACCAGAAGATACCATAAACTGAAAGCTTAAGTAAAGGCTTGATATATCTATGAGGGATATATTCAGACATTTTCTTTGAAGAGATTTTCAATGCATTAAAAGGTCTGGTTTTCAAAATATATTTTACAAGAACATACTGAGAAGATAATGAAAAAACACTCTTCCAGTTTGGATTTAATTTGATCAACAATGCCTGCAAGTTTTACCTACATATAAACCTTTTGCTTTTTCTAGCTTGCTAGCTTTAATAGAAATATAGTAATAGTAAGCATCCAAGTAAAATAGCTGTTTTTTTAACCTGGTGCAGCATCACTTAACAATTTGCAAACAAAATCTCATCGATTCACTTTTAAGTGGTCTTCCTTTACCCCACCAATGATACTTCCTTTAGTTTCACAAACAGCTCAAAAATTATTATTTCTTGTTATATGTATGTATATACCTGTGCTTTATACAGGTAAGAATATGATGTTCAAAAGATACCTACAGAAGAGTAACAGCAGAAAATATTGAGGCCTTTCTTTTAACCTGGTCATTTTCAAAAAGCTAAAGTTGAGAGTATGACAAGTAAAACACATCATGGAAGAACCTCTAAAAATAGTGTGTTCCAGACTAAATACACAAGACTTTGGATATGAAAACTGAAAAATATTATTATTGCATAGTCCAGGTCTATAGACGCTACAACATATATGATAAATTGGGGTAAGAGTTTCCTTAAAAAAATTTGATGGTGCCGTTGTCACTCAACCTGAGGCAGGAAAAAAGGGTAACACTGGACTGAGGAAAAAGCAAGATTCTTCTCTAAGAGAGGAAGCAAGTGATCCTGAACTCGAGAAAGAATCTGGTCAAAAGAGCTCTCACTGTTGGAGAGCTGAACTAGCTTCTGCAACATGGCAAAGGGAGACGACCTGGGGAAAGAGGGAGACATAGTCAAGAAAAACTGCCTGTTCAAGAGTGTGGCCTATGAATCCTAGGAGATGCAATATCTAGTATTGTCTTGTTTTCCTCTTCTGCATTGTGATGCCCTTCTATCATTGCAAGGCCCACAAAAGAGAAAAGGAGAGGTCTATGTCCACGCTTTGGGCAACAGGATAAAGAAAAACAGCTACTGCCTGGAAAAGTTGTTTGTAAGATGGGAAGAGGTATTCTCCAGAGCTCTGATACAACTCTATCCAGCAATAGTGTAGATAGGAACCTGATGGCAGAGATAAGAGTCCTAGATTCACTGTGGCACATATAAGCATTCAATTTCCAGAGATTACTTGAAGAAAAAAATAGCTGTTATTAAACACTTAATATGGATTCAGAGTAATGGGTACATTAGGTTTATCAAATCCCATTTATTCCTCACAACATAGCTACAGGTAAACATCATTATTATCCTGATGTAAAGGTGCAGCAGTGGTGTCTCACTTCACATGGTTTAGTGAATGACAATGCCAAGACTAGTCAACAATTTTATCTGATGAGGTAGTCAGAGCTAAGGTCAACTGCTGCAGAGTAATCATGTCTCACTGGTTGGGTATTCAAACTATAGCAATTTGGACATTAAAAAGAACTTGAATACTTGTCAGTTGGTTATACTGGTAGAGGTTGAGTATCCCTTATCCAAAAATTCAAAATTAAAAATGCTCCAAAATCTGAAGCTTTTTGAGCACCAACATGACCCTCAAAGAAAATGCTCATTGGAGCATTCTGATTTCCAGGTTTTCAGATTAGAGTTATTCAACCAGTAATATAATACAAATATTCCAAAATCTTTAAAAACCTGAAATTTGAAACACTTCTGGTCCCAAGCATTCTGCATACGGGATACTCAACCAGCATTTTATCTTTCATATTTATTGATATTATTTTTATCAAAGGTGAAGAAAATAACAATGATAGAAAACAGAAAAGCTACAATTTATATTTGTATATATAGTCATGCATGGCTTAATGGCGAGGGCATACATCATACTGTTTATAGCCTAGGAGCCATACAAATATGTACAGTATGTTACTGTATTAAATGTTGTAGGCAACTATACCACAATGGTAAGTATTTGTATACCTAAACACAGAAAAGGTATGGGAAAAATGGGTATAAAACAAAAAAAATGGTACAGGGCACATACCATGAATGGAGTTTGCAGCACTTGAAGTTGCATTGGGTCAGTCAGTGTACAAGTAGTGGGTGAATGTGAAGGTCTAGGATATTACTGTATACTACTGTAGACTTTATAAACCCTGCACACTTAGGCTATGCTAAGTTAATTAGAAATTATTTTCTTCAATAATAAATTATCCTTGCTCACTGTAACATTTTTACTTCATAAACTTAAAATTTTTTTAAACTTTTTAACTCTTTTTTAATAACACAGTTTAAAATGCACATTGTACAGCTGTGCCAAAATGTTTTCTTTCTTTGTATCCTTATTCTATAATTTCCTTTTTTTTTTTTTGAGACAGAGTCTTGCTCTGGTGAGACAGAGGCTAGAGTGCAGTGGCACGATCATAGCTAACTACAGCCTCAACTCACTGGGCTCGAGTGATTCTCCCACTTCAGCTTTCTGAGTAGCTAGGACTACAGGGGTGTACCACCACACCCCTGGCTAACTTTTTTATTTTTTGTAGAGACAAGGTCTCCCTATGTTGCCCAAGCTGGTCTCAAACTCCTGGACTCAAGCAATCCTCCCACCTTGACCAAAGTGCTGGGATTACACTGTGCCTGATCTATAAACCTTATTCTATTTTCAAATTTCATTTTTTCAATTTTTAAATTTTGTTAAAAAGTGAGACACAAACACACACATTAGGCTAGGCCTATCCAGGGTCAAGATAATGAATATCACTGCCTTCCACCTCTACATCTTGTCTCACTGGAGGGTCTTTGGGGCAGTAACATGCATGGAGCTCTCATCTCCTATGATGATAATGCGTTCTTCTGGAATACCTCTTGAAAGACCTGACTGAGGCTGTGCTACAGTTAACATTTTTTTTAAATAAGCAAAAGGAATACACTCTAAAATAACAAGCATAGTATAGTAAATACATAAACCGGTTACACAGTCGTTTAATATCATTACCAAGTATTATATAATTGTGCTGCACTTTCATACGAATGGAAACACAAGTTTGCTTCCGCCAGCCTTACCACAAACATGTGAGTAATGAGTTACACTATGACATTACAATGGCTACAATGTCAGTAGGCAACAGGAGTTTTTCAGCTCCATTAAAATCTCATAGGACCACCACTGTACATGTGGTGCGTCATTTACCAAAACATCATTATGTGGTGCATGACTGTGTATATATAAAGCAAATATTGTCAAGCTTAGCATTTCGTAGTTCCTACGCTAGAGATGCAGAAATATAAATAAAGACATTAACTAAAATGTCCAAAACCACCATGGTAGTAGATATCAAAACTGGGATGAGAATTGACATTCTAATACTTTGCTATCAGGCTATGATGACACAAAATCTATCAATCCACCATCTCCTCACTAAATGACAAAAGTGATAAACACAAAGCGTATATCAAGGGAGGAATGTGGGAAGAGAAAGGGGTACATTAATCACTGAGGCAGAACCATCCTGGGCAAAAGAATGGTATTCTTAGTTTTAAAAAAGTTATCCTTGACTTTGACCATCCTTCTTCTCACTTAGGGTTTTTAAGATAAGGTGGCCAACTAGAAACAGAAAACTATAGGGGAAAAAGTTAGGAGAAAATCAAGCGGGAGAATAAAGAAGAAAAGACAAATAGGAAAGCATAAATAGCAGGTTCACATAAAATTACTTTTGCACTATTTCCTAATTACGAGTTTACTTTAAAAGCTAGTAAGAAAAAATAGTATTATAAGATTTCGTTTGCACTGTATTTTAACCACTAAATGAGAAACAAAATGGGGAGTTCAATTCAGTAATGGTAAAAATGAGATAATGGACAAAGGTGGGAAAAAAGTTTGTCATTCAACTAATCTTTACACAGCTCAAGACATTTTGCACTCTACCAATTTCACATGCACATAGGAAAAAACATATAAAGTCATTAAAAAAGAGCAAGGTAAACAGAAATAACAAATATTCAAGGTGTAGTTTCAATCATCAACAAAAGTGAATGAAAAGGAAATACCAAGATAATTACATAGGTGAGACTCCAAATAACTAATACTGCCATTTTACAACCTATGTTTTAGAATAAAAATATTACAAGCTACAGATTTGAGACTAGACTAATGAGCTTTAAGGAACCTCATATTATTACAAAGAAATTAAGTATCCTATCCAACACTACATAGTTAATTAGTGGCAGAACAATGCCTAAATCCTAGTTCTTACAAATCCCAAATCTGTGCTGTCTATCATACACTACAGACTGCAAAAACGATTTTACAACTTACGTGTAATTAAATATTTTAAATTCATGCTCTTAAGCATGAATTTAAACGTTTTAACAAACCAACTCAACCCTTAAAAAAATTCCGGGTATTCTACAAAGTCCATATTTCAACCATCAAATTGTTAAGTTCAGAAATAATTTTCATAGAGATTTAAATTCCGGCCGGGCATGGTGGCTCACACCTGTAATCCCAACACTTTGGGAGGCCAAGGCAGGGGGATCACCTGAGATCACAAGTTCGAGACCAGGCTGGCCAACATAGTGAAGCCCCCATCTCTACTAAAAATACAAAAATTAGCCAGGCGTCGTAGTGGACGCCTGTAATCCCAGCTACTCGGGAGGCTGAGGCGTAAGAATCGCTTGAAACCTGGAGACAGAGATTGCAGTGAGCCAAGATCGCACCACTACACTCCAACCTAGGCGACAGTGCGAGACTTCATCTCCAAAAGAAAAAAAAATTATTTGCCTTTATACATCATTAAATGCTCATTAAGAAAAACAGTGACAATCCAGTAAGCAATGCTAGGGAACAAAGTGATTACTTTCTTACTTGCTGTATCTACTAGGATATAAACAGAAGGTAATTTTTAATGAAACATTATCTTAATATTAAAGAATCTAGGATCTCAAATGAAAAAACTGATTCCCCAAATTTATGTTAGCTGGATATGGAAATCTTTAATCCTAACGTATGTCTTCCATTACTGACAATTTCATTCATTCAGCAATTCTTTGGGAGCTTCCTATGTTCCAAGCCTATACCAGATGTTGAAATTAAAATAAAACAGAACCTTTTATAAAGAAGTCAATATGTAATATTTGTTTCCCTCAGTAGTCACCAATAATTTCAAAACATTTTTAATGGTTAAAAGTAATTCTCACAAGTTGTCCAAGAAGAATATAATCCAGAAATTGCTAATGTAACGTCCATAACAAAACAAAAGGTAGTAAAGGTCAGCCTTTAACGATTTCTCCTACATGATTGTAATAAGAGAAGTGATACATACAAACCATACAGACCCTTACATAAGAAAATCCCAAGACAGAATCCATAAACATGTAAAAATTACATGTAAAATGTGTTATATTTGTATGAATTTATCAAGGTTAGATTCTCAAAGAGTCCATTAGCCACCCCCCCCCCAAAAAAAAAAAAAGAACTATTAACTCAAAATATAAAGAACAGAACATTTCACCTAATATCCCATTTTTGAGCCAGGCTAAGTGGCTCATGCCTGTAATCCCAGCAATTGGAGAGGCCAAGGTGGGAAGATCACTTGAGCCCAGGAGTTTGGAACTCTCCTGCACAATATAGCGAGACCCCATCTCTACAAAAAAAATTTTTTTAAATCTTAGCCAGGAATGGTGAGGCACACCTGTAGTCCCAGCTAACCTTGGAGGCTGAGGTGAGAGGGTCACTTGGGCCCAGGGGTTTGAGGCTGCAATGCACCATGATCCCACCACTGGACTTCAGCCTAAACCACAAAGCCAGACGCCAACTCAAAACAATTATGTGTGTATTTTATATTTGTTTTATATTATGAAATAGATACACAAATAAACACTCATAATAAAAAGCCTAAAATGCTATGTGCCAAAACATTGTCTTGCCTCTTGGTGGGGCAAAGATACTGGAGAAGGTTCTCTTTTTATTATTATTATTATTTACTGTTATATTTTTCTTCTTTTCTTGGCTACAGTATTCTCCAGCTCAAAAATTAATGAATTAAAACACAAAAAGAGCCACTGATCTAAATCAAATTTTTCTTAGGTCAGGGTATTTCAGGTTAACCTTCTGGGAAGTACCTGAATTCTATTTTTAAAAGAATTTTTGATTTTATTTATATAATAGTGCCAATAACAATAGATTTGGGCATATCTAGATTATACATATATAGAAGCATTTCATATGCTTATAGCTCTTATACAAACACAATGAAATAAATTACAAAATAAGTTGAAGTAGCAGCACAGAATTTATATTTTTTGTGATTGTGTAAAATGAAATATAATTTGTAATAAATTGATAATCACTAGATTGGACTATCATGTAAAAATGGCATCAACCAAGCCATGAAAATTGTTAAATTCAGTCTATTTAACAATGATAATTGATAATGACAATTAATGACAAAATTTCTTTTGCATAATAAGAATATGTGACTCAAAGTCATTTTTATAGACTAAGATTTCAGTATTTACTTAACACATACAACAGATTCTATACTACAGAAATGGCTTGTTGTACCAAGTAATGTAATAATTGTAATATTGCTGGTTACATAAAAAAATGAATTCACATGAAGTGATGTATCATGTACTACATGAATAAAAATTTGACAGAAGTTTACAAATAGAAAAGTAAAGGGAGATTATGGCACAGACTTCAAGTTATTCGCCCAAATCCTCCTCCCCCTTCAATAGTACCAGAGGTTCCTGATTCTTAAGAGCCGGTAACCGTCTAGAATGAAGTGTATATTTCCCAATTTCATACCATTTTGCTTTTATTAATAAAGCTAATGAAAATCTGGGAAGGAAAAACAATGAATTTAAGTTTTAGACAAAGTGAATATAAATGGGTAAGAAGACACCTAGGTAAAGAAATATGGCAGATTTTTGGAAATGTGAAACTGGAAATGAGGTCTGCATTATAGTCAGTAACATTAAAGGTGAATCCCACCAAACCTTTAAAAGAGGGTAATTCTAATGCTCCCCACCCTGTCTCTGGGCATGAAAAAAGAATGGAAATTGTAAAGTTATTTACAAGAGGCAAGTATAACACTGAAGCTAAAACCTCACAAATGACTAAGATTGCATAGAAAGTTAAAACAACCACAACCCAATTTAAGAATAGAACATGACAATTAAAACAAAACATTAGCAGATACAATCTGGCAAGATTAAAGAAAAAACTAAGACCAAAATATATTGGCATAATATTGACATATGTAACATCGAAAAAAGTATACTATGAATATCAACTCCACTGCTCCACTTAAGGATGACGAAATTGAACAACATTCTTCATTTACAGAAAAACTCCATAAAAAGTACTAAATAATATTTCATTAAAATGATAAAGCATATATACTTCAGATCAAAGGCTATGTCATACTTAGTAGGGAAACACTGAAACACCTCTGCTAAAGTCAGGAACAAGAAAAAGATGCTCACTATTATTTTTTAACATCACACTGGTGATAGAAGTCAATTCGATTAGACAAGGAAAAGTAATTACAAGCATTAAAGTTGGTAAGTTGATACCAATAAAAGTTGGTAAAACTATGAATATCTGCAGAAGATGTGAGTGCATGCCTGAAAAGCCCAAGAGCATCAAATGAAAATACTCTTTTGAATCAGACGAGCTGAATCTAATGTTAGATTAACAAGCCAAAGAATTTTGAAAAAAGAAATTCAAAAGGGCAATAAGAAGGAGGAAGAGGAGGAGAAGCAGGAGGAACATAGACCTATTAGTATCAAAACACATTGTAAAGACTCAATAATTAAATTGATTAATATGCTAGCTTGACACTAGTATATGAAATCACATACAGACTAATGGGAAAAAAATCAAACTCGAAATTGACCCCAAACATACAGGCATTTAGTATATAACGGTAGCATCTTAAATGAAAAATTAGACTATCTGGTAGGTGGCATAGGGAAAACTAGGTAGGCATATAAAATAAATTGAATTAATAACACAATCTGTACTAAGATAAATTCCAAATAAATTAAATATTTAAATTTAAAGCAATAAAACTATAGAAATATTAGAAGAAACATATGGGAATTCCTTTATAATCTATGTGTTTCTACCCTTCCAACTACCAAACAGAAATTGAGATCCATGAGAGAAAATATCCACACATTTAACAAAAAAAAAAAAATTTAACTTCTGTAAGGCAACAAAAAATACCATCATAACTAAACAAACAAACAAATTGGTAAAAAGAAAAAAATTCTAACATATATCACAGAGTTGATTCCTTAATACATGCGGAGCTTCTAAAACAAAATCAATAAGAAAAGAGACACAATCCAATGGAATAGCTGCAAAGGACATGTTCACAGAAAGGGAAATAATAAGGTTCAGAGATCATCAAACTCACTCATAAAAAACCAAAAATGTAGTTTAAAACAACACTGAGAAATACAAATTAAAACTCTACACTACCATATATAACCTATGCAAGTGACAAAAGTCCAAATATGCTTCATAACACATTCTATAAGGAAACATTCACACTTTGTTGATCAAAGTATAAAAATTCTTCAGAAAATAATATTAAGTTTAAAAAGCAAAATACAGAACATTATTTATAATATGCTAGCATTCATACAAAGAAAGATAGGAATATGTATCTCTATTTGAGTGCATATGCATAAAGAAACCCTGAAAAATTCATATAACAGTGGTTTTCTGTAAGGATAAGGGGTGGAAGGCATCCTGGAAGAGATTAGAAGGAGATTTTTCACTGTGTGCTTTCTTATAATTTTTTATTTTAAATTACCTATAGAAAAAACTAAATGAAGAGATTGAAAAATTTTAAATACTTAATATCTTCTATATAAAAGTTTCAGATAAGGTAGACATGAGATTGTTAAAACAGCACAGAATAGTTAAAACTACAAAGAAAGTATTCCTGTGAAAGACCTATACTTTTAAAAAAGCAAAAGAAATTGGATGAAACTAATAAAAGATTCATGAGAAATAAAAAACCAATCAGAAAAACATCAAGAAAGTCAAGCAAAAAAGGAGTTTCAAAATGGAAGGGTCTGTCATCAGTGTCAAAAACTGCAGAGACCAAGGAAGATAAGAAATAAAAAAGGACCACTGTATATATAATTAGTAGATCAGTAATGATATTGAAAAGAACAAGTTTAATCCATTTGTCCTAGGATTGGGGATGAAAAGGAGAGGAGAGAAGCCAAACTATGACACTGAACAGTGGAAGGGGGTAAGACAATAAAGACCATTCTAGCAAAAAAGTCTGGTAGAATCAAAAAGCAAGAGAGAAAATGGAAGCTTGAGAATTCTAGCAGCATTTAAACAAGGTTATCAAGCTCTAGCATATGATAATTAGACAGAGGCATGAATATATAGTGAGAAGCTGCAACATACTTCCAGAAAGGTCATTTAAAATAAAAAAATTTTCAGTGTATTAAATAATACCTTCATTCAAAATAATACACAATTTGCTAAAGAAAACCAGACATTAGTCAATAAATAGAAAAATTACCTATGACATCAAGTAAAAGAAAATAAGTCCTTTCAATCAAAACTACTCTTAACAATAAGCAGCCTATTTCATACTTAATGAGGGCCTGCAACTGATAGTTCATAATATTCTGGAAACAGGTATCAAGGCAAATCTCACAAGTAACAGGCGCATCATCTAAGGATCTTTTTCACATTAAGAATCCTATTAGAAAGAAAACACTAAAAGGTAATTGAATTTCCCTCAGTTATCTTCATCTCTGTCAGCTCCTGCTACAATAACTTACTCTCCAGAGCAGAGATAACTCAATTCTGTCCAGCAAGCATATGTTATGAATCTCCAAAGCAAACTTGTCTAAATCATTCTGGTCTTCTATCAAGGTTGCCTGTGGATATGAACTCTGACAGAAAGCAAACAAATTTATTTTTATCTTTTCAATAATTCACTTCTTTATGCCTTGATAGAAGAAATCATGAGATAAATATATGGTCTGCAGTTATTCTTATGTTATAAAGTCGGGCTGAAATGGTTTCCATGACTTAAATAAAAGACTTAATGAATAATCCTTCTTAAACACAAAGAAAATGGTATCAAAAAATAGAATTGGTAAATTACCTGAAGTTTAAATTTGTTTATACTGTTACCAGATCCTTATTATGATCTCACAAATGCTAGTTTGACTATTTCATTTTTGAAGCTTTATAGTAAAACATGTTTTATAAAATGCTAGAAAATTGAATTTTTAAAAAAGATACCAACAAAATAAATAATAGTTCATATGAGAAAATGCATTTCTTATTGGTATTTTAAGCCAGCTGGCATTTTATAACAGAAAAGAATTAAAAAGGCTATATAACAGAGACAAAAATTCTATGAGTGTGAGTTTCTTAAGTTGGGGTATACATAGATCATTGTTATTCAGAACAAAAAACAATCCAAATTCAAATTGTTAATGAATACAACCCTTCCAGTCATAATCCCTTTCCTTTAACACAGGTTAAATTTCTCAAAGATTCTGGCTTGGCTATTCATGACCTTTAAATTCTACGCTAGTGGTCACAATAATAGCAACAATGATAATCACTAACACACTTCATAATGTGTTTTAACCTACATTATATAATTTTACTCTCCACAATAAACCTTTTATTAACGTTTCATTATATCCATTTCATAGAAGGGAAATTAAGACTCAGAGAGGTTCAATGAATTTTATCCAATATTCTCCAGCTAATAAATTGTGAAGCCTAGAACCCGAACATGTTTTTGGAAACCATGTTCCTTCTATCACATTGTAACACACTGTTTCAAAATTAAGTTACCCTTAAACAGCAGAGAAAATCTCAAAAAATGTAGCCAACAATGTGCCTTGAAATTTTTATGTAAAGTGTGCTAACTTGTATTTCATAAATCAAATGGCTTATTTCTTCATTTCAAGCACAATCAGTATGTTTTTGGATTGAAGACCTAAAGCAACCCATTGCAGTAATTTGAGATGCTATTATTAACCTATAACTCCTGCTAATAATAGGCTGAAAATAATTCTACCATGGCCTTTCTCATGCATAATCCATTTGTTTCCATAGAGAACCATCCTTACTACTTTTAATCAGGTAAAAAAGAAATCAAATGTGTGGACTGTAATTAGTACTCATTTATTGAATAATTATTTACTGAGCACCTACTATGTATAGGCAATGTACAAGGCTCTATGGATATGTTATGAATAGACATAGAGTTCTTACCTTCATGAAGCACACAAAAGAACGAGACAGGAAATAATCAGGGAATAAAATATATAATTACAAACAATTATTAAGTGCTATGAGATATTATAACAGAAAGATCTTAGATTTACATTGAGGGATTGGTGGGGGTAAAGGATGAGAGGCAGAGAAGGCTTCTGTGTAAAAGTGACACTTGAAGGAAAATCTAAAAGATGAGTAGAAGATAAATAAAAGAGTATTGTGACTAGGAGCAAAGGTAAATGGAGAATGAGGTTTTGTGGGTGATATTAAGGATTGTAGGTTTAACCTAAGAGCAATGGGAAGGAACTGGATGTTTCTATGCATGAACAACATATACTAAATTTCAGAATGACTACACTGGCTATTCTGTGTAAAAGAAAGAAAATATAGGTGGGGAAGAAAAATAAGACAAGAGATTAGTCCAAATGTTTTGAACTATAGATGTGATGGTTAAGATAACAAAACACAGTATTGATAACAAATGTTTTTGGAGGCAAAATAAACAGAACTTGATGGTGGACAGACATTAAGTGTGTAGTAAGGGAAAAAATGGGTAATGGGTGATTTATGTAAGCAAGTAAGTAAATGGAAGTGATATTTCTCAGATGGGAAAAAATGGAGGAGTAGTTTACAGGGTAATATACAGTTTTAGAAAGTCTCTCCCCAAAAGTGGGGCTTCTTATAAGAAATTTCAAGTGGCAATTACAAGTATACAGTGGTATCACACAGGTTTGAAGCTCGGAAAAGAAGTCACAAAGACAAAAATCAGAAAGTTTTAGATAATAAACAAATGCTAACAAAAATAGCGGGAAGAGGTCCTCAGAAATATTGGGTCAAAGTGAAAAAAAAATACTATATTTAATTACCTTAAGATAATTTTCCATTCACAGAAAAAGGATATATTCTGGCCCAGCTCTTGATTACAGGTAGTAAACATGAGCCAAAGAGACGTACCAAATTCCCTATTTTTCTTCTTTTTCAGATAATTAGCTAATCTTTATATATTACTTACATGTGAATTACTTTGACCCTAAACAAGGCAGTGAAGAATGAGTGCTTTACCTCCTACAGCTATCTATCTTCATGTACCAATAATGTGAGGAAAGATGTAGACTCATTAATTAGAAGAAAAAGAGGCCCTTGTTTATTAGAACTACACTTTACGTCTCTGCTTGCAAACTCAACATATCAGTTCGGTTGGCTAAAGGATACTATTATTCAGGCTAAGTTTACAGTTCTATCTCTGACTGAGAGCTAAATATCCCCCAAAAAGCAAGTTCGTGACCACAGATTGCACCACTAATTCCCAGGAGCTATCTCATAAATAAGTAACAGATGTATAAAAGAAAGCTACATCAAAAAAATTTGAAAGTTTCAGTATGAACCCCAATGAAAAAAAATTGCCTTACCTGAATATCTTATTAACTAGAGGGCAGTGATATTTGTATGCACAGAGAGACCCTTTTGTGGTTAAAAATCACAGGTTTCAGGTATAACATAGGAAACATAGTGACACAAAGAAGTCAAATCTAAGAAGTTAAATTTTTTTTTTTTTTTTTTTTTTTTTTGAGAAAGAGTCTCACTGTGTCACCCAGGATGGAGTGCAGTGGCAAAATCTCAGCTCACTACAACTTCCACCTCCCAGGTTCAAACAATTCTCCTGCCCCAGCATCTTGAGTAGCTGGAACTACAGGTGTGCACCACCACACCCAGCTAATTTTTTTGTATTTTTAGTAGAGAAGGGGTTTCACCATGTTGACCAGGCTGGTCTCGAACTCCTGATCTCAAGTGATCCACCCGCCTCAGCCTCCCAAAGTGCTGGGATTACAGGTGTGAGCCACCACACCCAGCTGGAAGTTAAATTTTCAACCACAATATAATTTCAAGAGTTGTATTTTTAAAATAGCATTGTCAGGTATGTCAAAGCAAAGTGCCAAGTTTATTTAGTAAGATTCACTACCTTCTAGAGAATATGTAAGAAACCATCAATAACTATAAATAACTATTAAAAAACCCATCAATAACTATAAAGGTACTTATGTCCAGCAGTTGTAAAAATTACTTTTAAACACATTTCTGTGTAACTTCTCCTACCAGAGTAATGATAATTGGGACACAAAGTGCCAAAGTAAAAATTATTTGTGCAATTTAAAAAATACAGGAACAGAGGCAATAATATCAATAAAAGAGCTTTTAAAATGCTCAGTATCATCAATGGGTCTCTTCTGAATTCAAAAGTTTACTCACTGATGTTTCCAAGGTTTATGAAGGTACTCATTTAGAAGAGCTCATCATTATATAATGACACCCTATCTAGTCCATTTCTTATCATTAAGGAAGAGAAATCATTTTTTACTCAATTCTTCTGGTGCAACTCAAGGACAGGCAGTATACTGTAGTGATTAAAAGAGCAGAACATAAAGTTTTGAGTTGAAATCACTGAGCAATTTATTAATCAGTCTTTGTCTTTTCTTCATCTGTAAAACAGAGATAATAAATAATGCCCACCTGGCTCATGGGTTATTTATTGTAAGGATTAAATGAATCAATGTATACCTGACCCATAAAATGTATGCAATAAATCATAGCTACTATTAATGTTATTAGTATCCCCATCCTCAATGTTTGAGTATCCAGTTAGGGCCAGGCCTTGTAAGTAATCCTTAAAGAACAATGACTACAAATTCCTTAAGTTCTAAGATAGTCCAGATACATTAACATGTTGATGACTATATTATAGGAATAAAAAAATAATGTGCTCACAATTGTTTGAACTAATAAAAAACCCTTTAGCTGTCTAAAGGAATGCCAAACAATGTCCTAATCAAAACATAAAGTGAGGTAAAAGTTTACAATTTTTTCTCCAGAAGTAATATTTTCATGTCATGTTCTCTCCTCAGAAAATTCCTTAACTTGTCACCTGACAACCAAATTTCACATTTACTGGCAAGAACGAAGCACCAAAAAAGTTCCTGAATATAGCAAAATATTTACTGCCAAAAAATTACGCTACGATTACAATTCTACTGGACAAGACATGTAAAGGAGAGAAAACAGCAACATCCCTAAAAAGCCTTTATCAAAGAATACTACCAAGCTACAAAACGGCAAAACCCAAAGAGATTCCTACTTAATAAGCAAAATAAGGAGTGGTTCTTTTCCAACATATCACCCACACATTTAGGAGGAAACACAAAAACACACAGAAACATATGTTTCGAAAAGCCACAAAGAAAATCAGTTTTTTGGTTTTTTGGATTTTGTGTGTTTTGAGATAGGGTTTTGCTCTGTCACCTGGGCCATGGTACAGTGGCCTGATTAAAGTGCACTGCAGCCTCAACCACCTGGACTCAAGCAATCTGCCCACCTCAGCCTCCCAAGAAGCCAAGACTACAGGCATGTGCCACCAAGCCCAGCTAATTTTTAAATTTTTGAAGAGATGGGGTCTTGCTATATTACTCATGCTGGTCTCAAACTGCTGGGGTCATGCAATCCTCCTGCTTTGGCCTCCCAAAAGGCTAGGATTATAGGCATGAGCCACTGCATCCAGCCACAGTTCTTTATAATTCAATCACAAAATGTTGTTGGTATGATCATCTGTACCATAAAGAAATATAATCAATGACATCTCAGTTCATCAGCCATTGTCATACAAGGCACTGTTTGCTACACATAGGTAGAGAAGGAAAGTTGGCATATTACATTATTCTGTCCTATGTTCAGGAGGCAACATTCCTTACAATTTTTCCTGTGAAGAGGATTTCAGGAACTCGGAAAAGTCACTCAACAAAAGGAAATGACAAGCAAAAAATCCAGGAGATTGATTTTCAAACTTTTGGTTTTGGCAGTACTCTTTTTGCCTATGTAACTGTAACATGGCAAAGTATAATGAAACCTATTCTTTAAAATTTGTGTTTTAACAATATTTGTCTAATAAGTGAAGTAAATTTTTATGCAAGCCCAAGAATGTAATACAGATAAAATCATGTGGCCTATCCCTGTTCACAGTATTGCCTGAGATACCGTAAGTGACGATCTAAAACAATGAGTTTTGAACATATCATTTCTAGTTTGATGAAATTAGGGAGGAGTTAAAGGGATTTACAATGCTAACAGTGAAATAGAGACACCTTTATTAAATCAACAAATACAATTATCACATTTTCCCCATATAAAACCAAAGACATGAGGAACAGAAGGATCTCTGGGTAAATATGAAATAAACTTTGACCATTTGTGGCTGCTGATGGAGATCAGATGAGTGTGCTCCTAACAAAAATATTCAATTAGTTTGTGAGCCAGTCTGATAGTTTAGAGGTGTGCTATTCAAGAATGGTCGATCAACGTTTCTGATGCAAGTCTAAGTACCACTTCTTTACACTCCACAATGAGATAAGTATAGAAATTGAGGGAATTTAGAAAGGTTTATAGCAAGTAGACATGGCCACAGCATCCAACCACATAATCAGTGGACTCATCTCAATAAAGTTTACGTCTTACTGAATTCCCTTTATGTGGATACTAGTTATGTACAGTAGAAATACATTATGTCTAATATTTCAAAAACAGTTTATAATTTGTAACTCAAATGTACTTGTTTATATAACATTTTTACAATTATTTTAATGAAAGCTATTATTTTAAATTTATGTTTTAACAGTATTTGATTAATATGGGAAGTAAATTTTTTATTATCTAGTTTTAACGATGTTTACAATTAGCAAAACAAACTTCACTAGACTTATTTGACAAAAAAGACATGCCTTTTCATAATGTATCAATAGTAGCAAACAAATCATAACTGAAGTAATTATAAGAAAAGATTCCAATCTAACTAAAATTTTATATCCTAAATTTCAACTAATAGGAGGAATGAGTTCAAGAAATCTATTGTACAACATGGTGACTCTAGTTAATACCAATGTATTGTATTCTTAAAAATTGCTGAGAGTAGATTTCAGTGTTCTCAACACAGAAAAATGATATGTGAGGTAATGCATATGTTAATTAGCTATGTTTAGCCATAATGTATACACACTTCAAAACATGTTGGTATAATATTTAATTTTTGCTCATTAAAATATATATTTTTTCCAATAGAATTTATACCAGTTTTAGTCTAAATTAAGATTGCTAATATAGTGAGTTCAGTTTTGAGAAACAAGGCCATCCACATTCACCTAACAAGCAGGGTTAAAAATTGAGACACCAGAGTCAATATTATTTCACCATTTGTTTCAGGAAATCCTACCCCAGGAAGATAAGATTGCAAAGAACAAATAACTTCACTGTTTGCTTCAGGAACACCAATGTATTTGAACAATAAACTGCTTATTTAGACAAACAGTCTCATTTTCAGAACAATAAGTTACTCAGGAAAAAATTTCACTTACCAACTGTTTACTAATCAACACCTACATCAGAACCGTTGCCTCACTTTCTCCCAATCCTAAAATCTTCGATGATAAATTTATACCCAACCACAATCAGACCTCGTATTGAAAGACCTAAGATGTAAACCATTTGAGTTCATACCTAGAAACTCTATAAATACACACCCCAACCTCTCACCCTGAGATCCTTCTAAGATACTGTCAAGGTTGCATTCTCATTTAGTGCAGTATATAATCAACTTAGCTTTGCCAGGCTGTTCTGGTGGTGGTCCTGAACAGTTGAGAGATGGCAGTAGTTTTGTAGCCATAAATAATTAAGAATTAAAACTAAAGTGTGGCTATGTGCAAAGATGTAATAAATAAAATAATAAAAACAAACAGTTTAAATAAAAACTGCAAAGAAAAATGTTCAAAGTCAAATGAAATATTGAAAAGAATATTGAATAAGCCAACAAAAGCAGACATTTAATATTTCACATAAAAACTACATTGTTTGGTGTACTTATAAAATACCACATCAGGTTGCCAAAATTTAAATATGTATATTTTATTTGTATGTTTTATGTGTGTGCACAATTGCCAAGTGTTAGTGAAAGACTACATCATAAGCATTTTCTTCAAAATGTTGGTGAGTTACAGGTAACACTTGCCAATGAGACCAGAACTGAATGTATTCAGGAACTGATTAATGAACAATTACTAATAGAACCCAAAAACTAGCTAAGTACTTTTCATTACAACTTAAAGACTGCATTGATATTGCTAAGAGGACATTTTGTTTTTAAGAATAAGTGATATTTGAACATGATGATATGAAGGAAAAATCCTTATGTTTTTTAGATGCACTAGTGACAAACACAACTACATTGCTCTGAAGACCATCCATACACCCAAGAAGAATTATACTGTGAGCAAATATGATTTGGAGTCTAACTTTCGTTTAGGAAATGTTCTGATGATATAGCTTGAAGCAAACATCGTGTGGTGGTTAAGATTTAAGAGGTGGAACCAGTTTCCTTCATCAACAAAACCTTGATAACAAAAAAAAAATCACTTACAGTGTATTAGTGACAACATAAAAATTGCTAATTGGGCTGGGCACAGTGGCTCATGCCTGTAATCCCAGCACTTTGGGAGGCCAAGGCAGATGGATCACGAGCTCAGGAGTTCAAGACCAACCTGGCCAAGATGGTGAAACCCCGTCTCTACTAAAAATATAAAATTTAGCTGGGCGTGGTGGTGGGCACCTGTAATCCCAGCCACTAGTGAGACTGAGGCAGAGAACTGCTTGAACCAGGGAGGTGGAGGTTTCAGTGAGCCGAGATCACACCACTGCACTCCAGCCTGGGCAACAGAGCAAAACTCCGTCTCAAAAAAAAAAAAAAAAATTGCTAATTAATTTAAAGTTATCACTCTAGGATTTCCTTATTATCTATTTTCATTGTCTACATTCACTTTAGTTTTTTAGTAACATAAACAATAGGATAAACAATAAAATCACATAAAGATTGAACCATGGCTACAACATTGGTAAACAGGTTGAAAAAAGAAAATAGCAGAAAGAATTAGGGGAAAATTACTGCTTAATACAATACCATGTAATTTAAGAAGCACAAATGGGTTCCCTGCTTTTATAGCTCATTGTCAAGTAAAATTTTCTTTCCCTTACAAAAGGCAAAAGAAAAGCTATGTTATATTATAATATAAAGCAGGTATCTTTAATTCTACAATCTTAATCTACTATCTGCTATGTACTGTGTTAAGGGATAGGAATGATGAGGGGGAAAAAAGCACTATTTACATAGTAAAGAATCCAGAACAAGCTACTCATATTGTTACTGAGACTGTTTGTTTGAATTAATCATTTTTAACTTCATTCTAACAACAGGAAAAAATGTATTATGATAATATTAACAGTTCATATTAGGGCAGGATTTAATACAGTAAATAAAATTGTTCTTTGATATTCAAAACAAGATTATGTATAAGAAAACTATAAAAAGCTTATCCAAAAGGTACAAAACATAGAAATTTAAATTTGACAATAATAACCTACTTAAATTATTTCATGGGCTCTATTAAAAGGGGAGTAAGAGAAGTGAGGGTATAAGGTATACAGTAAATTTACACAAAATAAAAAAATCCGTTCTTATAAAACACAGTATCTTCTTCATGTACTGTTCACAGAAAAATGCAGTTTTATAATTTGCCAAAATAAATCATCTGAAAATTACTATCCAGGCATCATCCCATTATTACTTTATTTAAGTGGATACTCTCAGCAATATATAAAAACAGTAAGCATGTACTATGTTACTATACATCAATAAATGCCATATTTCATATGTACATAAAAATTATTCTTGCCCTAAAGAAAAAAATTTAAAGATTAAAAGTGAGGCCAGGCGCGGTGGCTCATGCCTGTAATCCCAGCACTTTGGGAGGCCAAGGCGGGCGGATCACGAGGTCAGGAAATCAAGACCATCCTGGCTAACACGGTGAAACCCCATCTCTACCAAAAATATAAAAAATTAGCCGGGTGTGGTGGCGGGTGCCTTTAGTCCCAGCTACTCGGAGGCTGAGGCAGGAGAATGGCGTGAACCCGGGAGGCAGAGCTTGCAGTGAGCTGAGATTGCACCACTGCACTCCAGCCTGGGCAACAGAGCGGGACTCTGTCTCAAAAAAAAAAAAAGATCAAAAGTGAAATTTAAATTTCTTCATTTTTTTAGTAACTTCCAAATACTAAAAAGTTACTAAATTGCTCTTTATCTTCCTACTTAAACCAATAATTGGTAAAACACCAAAAAAGTAGATACTGACCACAGAATCATATATTTACATTCTTCTTATCAAATAATCATTTATAGGTGCACATGCATAGTATAACTCTAGATTAATACACTACACAATTGTATGAGATACTTCATAAAGTTTTGAGCCAAAACATTTGTAATTCTATTTATTAAACCCTCCTATCTCACCTTCAAGATTTGGCCAAATATATCTGACAGATGAACAGAGATACATTCATATTTCTAAACACAAAGATGCCACATCCGTCCACTTTACAACTTACTATATTAAGTAACTGCTATGTGAAAAGCACTATGCTGGGAGATATGGGGGATATAAGTGTTTCCCTGAAAGTTTAGGATTCAAATAGAAGAGTAAGACATGGAAGCAAATAATTACCAAGAAAAGCATACACATATATTATTAATGGAAGTTCAAAAATACTGCAAGACTGGTTGAAATGGAAAAAAAGGAGGGTTATGATAAAAATGATTAGGCGACTCTTTAAGTGATATCGCCAGTTGTAACCTAGAATAAACTTTCTTTGCTAGTAACCTAAAGTAGTTACTTAAATCAGAAGACGACAACTGTAAGCACAAAGAGTTGGGGAATCTTTCAAGAGTATAAATATTTCCTTTACTCTGAAGGTCATTTTTTCTGCTCGTTAAAATGATTTCCTACTCCATTTATAAATGAACTATAATCTACAGAGACTTCCAATCCTATAAAATATTACCTAAGGGAAAAATATTCATATTCATTCTAGCCTCAAATATCAAATTAAGATGTAGAGAATTAGCCAGTATAATGTTTACTGGCACATAAAAAGCATTCAACAAATATTAGTAACTATTTTATAAACTCCAATAAGATGAAGAAACAAATATTAAATAAAAAACTTACACCCTTAAATCTGATACAATTCCCCAGGATTGTATCATTTTATCCATTAAACAAATATTTACTGATCTTATACTTCACTAGGAACTGAAAAATACAAAAAAAAAAAAAAAGACAAGCATGTTTTCAACTCTTACACTAGTATGAGAAATAATAACATGCAAATAAAGAAAGTACTTTGTAAGTTGTTAGTTATGAAATCAATTTTAAAAGAGCTAAGATAGAGAATTTCCTATAGCAGGAAAACACCCCGGTAGGGTGGTCAAGAAGGCTTCTGAGCAGGTGACTAAGAAAAGGTAAAAGTTAATTGTTACGTACACACCGTTGGTGAGAGTGTAAATTAGTACAGCCATTAAGGAAAAGAGTATGGAGGTTCCTTTAAAAATTAAAAGAGAACTACCAAATGACGCAGCAATCCTACTATTGGGTACATAGCCAAAGGAAATAAAATCAACATGCCAAAGAGATACCTGCATTACCATGTTTATTGCAGCACTATTCACAATAGCCAAAATATGTAATCAACCTAAGGATTCATCAATATATGAATGGATAAAGAAAATGTGGTTTACATATACAATGGTATATTATTCAGCCATAAAAAAGGAAATCCTGTCATTTGCAAAAACATGGATAGACTTGGATGACATTATGTTAAGTAAAATAAGCCAGGCACAAAAAGACAAATACCACATTACCCCACCATATGTGAAACCTAAAAAAGTTGATTTCGGAGAAGTACAGAATAGAATAGTGGTTACTACAGGCTGAGGAGGGTAGGAGGAAGGTAGAGACATGGAGAGATTGGTCAACAGGCACACACTTACTGTTGGATTGAAGGACTAAGTTCTGGTGTTCTTCTGAACAGTAGGGTGACTATGGTTAACCATATTGTATTGTATATTTCAAAATAGCTACAAGAGAGGATTCAAATTTAATTGTACATTTTTAAAATAACTAAGATAGTATAATTGGATTGTTTGTAACAGATAAATGCTGAGGGGATGGATATCCCATTTTCCATGATGTGATTATTTCACATTGCATCCCTTTATCAAAATACTTCATGTATTCCATCAATCCTAACTTTGGGAGGCCGAGGAGGGCAGATCACGAGGTCAGGAGTTCAAGACCAGCCAGACCAATATGGTGAAACCCTGTCTTTACTAAAAATAAAAAAATTGGCGGGGCATGGTGGTGTGCACTTGTAATCCCAGCTACTCAGGGGGTTGAGGCAGGAGAATCGCTTGAACCCGGGAGGCAGAGGTTGCAGTGAGCCGAGATCACGTCACTGCACTCCAGCCTGGACAACAGAGTGAGACTCCATCTCAAAAAAACAAAAACAAAAAAAAGTGTGTATACACACACACACACACACATATTATATACCCACAAAAATTAAAAGTTAAAAAAAAAAGTCTGTTGTCATCCAGATGAAAGCCAGTTATATCCAAAGTGAATGAACTGATGTAAGAAGTACACAATTTCAAGAGAAAATATAAAGATTGAATTCTCAGGACATTTGAATGCATGGCTGAGAGGAAAACAAAGAATTCAAGGATGACTCTTGTCTTTACGATTTGGAAGATTAGGGTAAATGAAAATCAAGAGTTCCTTTTAAAATATTAATTATGATGCAATGAAGATGATACAAGTTGAGTATTCCTTATCCAAAACACTTGGGGCCAGAAATGTTTTGTATTTTGGGTTTTGGGATATTTGCATTATATTTACTGCTTGAGCATCCCTAATCTGAAAATCCAAAATCCAAAATGCTCCAATGAGTATTTCCTTTAAAATTCATGTCAGCACTCAAAAAGTTTTAGATTTTGGAGCATTTTGAATTTCGGAGTTTTGAATTAGCAATATTCAACCCATAGCAGCTCACATTTATTGAGTGTTCACTATATGCCAGACATTGTTCCAATGGATCTCACTTCTCACAACTGCATTACAACCCTCAATTTCACAAATAAGAAACTTGAGGGCTAAGAAGTTATTCACAAAGGTTAAAAATTTGAAAAGTATTTGTAAAAATACCAAAACCTAAGCTGTTTAAATCCAGAGCCCTTGCTCTTAACAATCTAGTTACACAGTACTGTGATGTTTGTGAGATAGCCAAGTACATATATAAAATTAGATTGAACAAGTATGGTACTCAGAATTTGAACTGAAGTTTCTGATTTTTAAATTATCAGAATATTATAACATGTAAGAGCTATGGAAACAGACTGAATCAATTAGCAAAGAAATCTAAACAAAAAGGGAAGGTATAGAATAAAGTCCCAAGGAAATTCAGTATGTAAATGCAATAGAAAAAAAGAAAAAAATGCAATGGAGAAGGAGTGATTGAGAGAATAAGATTCTGTTGATGGTCAGGAAAGGGAGAACAGACAACAGCATTAGATATTGAGATGAGGTTTATGAAAATGAAAAAAAAAGGATAAACATTGCCTTTGGTTACACTGAGGTCAACGGTTCCCAAGGAGAAGTTTCGAGAGTGGTGGTGGTGGTGGTGGAGGAAATAGATTCCCTTGAAGCCAGATCGCCATGAGGAAGCTCAGACAAAAGAGAGACAATATACAAAGGAAGTTGACTTAAAGATTTACTATTAGACTGACAGCAAAGTACTATATTGAGTCAACTAATTCAAATGCTAATCTCATTTGTAAATACCCTCACAGACACAACCAGAAATAATCGTTAATCTGGGTACCCCATAGCCCAGTCAAGTTAACACATGAAATTAACCACCAAAAGTTTTTTTTCCACCTTTTGGCTATTGTGAATAGTCTGCTATGAATGTGTACCTACATGTATTTGTAGAGTAACAATTTTCAAATCTTTTGGGTATACAACTAGAAGTGATATTGCTGGGTTGCATGGTAACTCTATGTTTAAATTTTTGAGAAAACAGTTTATGCGAAACTGTTTTTCACAGCAGCTACACCATTTTACATTCCACCAACAGCATATGAAGGTTCCATCTTCACCAATGTTTGTTATTGTCTTTTTACCTTAGCCATTTTGTGGGTGTGGTTGTGGTTTGGATTTGCAGTTTCCTAAATGTTTCCAAATAATATTAAACATATTTTCATGTCTTTGTTGGCAATTCATATTTCATTTTTGGAGAAAAATCAACTCACATCCTTTGCTCATTTTTTAATTGGATTGTCTTCTTGTTTTTAAATGGAAAGAGTTATTACATATTCTGAATATAAGACTTCAGTATATAAGTGATATAAGATTTGCAAATCTCAGGCTGGGCATGGTGGTTCATGCCTGTAATCTCAGCACTTTGGGAGGCCGAGGAGGGCAGATTGCTTGAGCTCAGGAGTTTGCGACCAGCTAGGCAACATTGTAAAACCCTATCTCTACCAAAAATACAAAAAAATCAGCTAGGCATAGTGGCACACGCCTGGACTCCCAGCTACTCAGGAAGCTGAGGTAAAAGGATTGCTTGAACACAGGAAGTCAAGGCTGCAATGAGCCACAATCTCGCCACTGCACTCCAACCTGGGTGGCAGAGAGAGAGAGAGAGAGAGACCTTGCATTAAGTAAAAAAAAATTTGCAAATCTTATACAGTAGACTGTCTTTTCACTTTCTTGATAAAAGTGAAATATCCTGTGATGCATAAAATTTTTAATTCTGATGACATCCAATTACTAATTTTTATTTTCTTCTTCATGCTCATGGTATTCTAAGAATCTATTTCCAAATTCAAAGTCATAAAGGTTTACCACTATGCTTTCTGATAAGAATTTTATGGCTTTCATCACTGATGGGCTGATACTCTGCTAAAAACAATGGGCAATTGAAGGGAATTAACAGCTGAATCAAAAATATTTGCATTGTTACTATCTTCCTATTTTATATCTGGTCATTTTATTATGTAAGCAGATTGTATTTAACAATATTATGTAAGGTAAAGAAGAGAAAAGCAATGTAGATTTGGGAAAAAAGACTAGTAAATACTTAAAATTGCCCAACTAATCATATACCATGCATCTGTTGGTCAAATCAGAATCTCAGTAAGGGACCTGAAATATAACAATTTTAATACTATAATTTTAAATAAACCCACAAGTGGAAACTATATCCAGATTTCTATTGGCTGCTTATATATGAACCCATTAATATTTTAAAGAAAGACCATTTGAGATATTAAAACTAGCGAGCTATAGGTATATGCTTATAATTTATTACAAAGAATGACATTACCTACAAAAAGTGCTTAAAGTAATGGAGAATAATGAGCATTGAATTATAGGCATGATATTCTCTGAAGACAGATATGTGACTTGGTGATATCAGTAAACACCTTCCAAAAACACTATCTACATCAAAAAGCATCCCTCATATAATTGCTTTACAGTTTCTTAAATAAAGTACTGTAAAACAACAGACATACATTTATTTATTCTTTTTTTCTTTTTATTGAGACAGGGTCTCACGCTATTCCCTAGGCTGGAGTGCAGTGGCAACATCATGGCTCACTGCAGCCTTGACACCCTGGGCTCAAGAGCTGGGATGACAGGTGCATGCCACCATGCCCAGTTAATTTTTTTTTAATTTTTGTATAGATGGGGTCACCCTATGTTGCCCAGGCTGGTCTCAAATTCCTGGGCTCAAGTGATCCTACTGCCTCGACCTCCCAAAGTGCTGGGATTACAGGTGTGAGCCAACACATCCAGCCTATTTATTCTATTTAAAGTTGCTCTGCTATGTTGAAATCAAAGAATCATTAATAATGACGGTAATCAGTTCAACTTGTAGATCTGTGTAACTGCTTATATCTATGCTTAAAAAGAGAAGACAGGTGTCTGAAATTACATATATTTAAAAATAATCTAGTAAAATATTCTAAGAAAACAAAATCTATGCCTGGCACAGTGGCTAATGCCTGTAATCCCAACACTTTGGGAGACTAAGGTGGGCAGATCACGAGGTCAAGAGATTGAGACCATCCTGGCCAACATGTTGAAACCCTGCCTCTACTAAAAATACAAAAATTAGCTGGGCATGGTGGTGTGCGCCTGTAGTCACAGCTACTCGGGAGGCTGAGGCAGGAGAATCGCTTGAACCCAGGATGCAGAGGTTGCAGTGAGCCAAGATCGCGCCACTGCACCCCAACCTGGCGAAAGAGCAAGACTCCATCTCAAAAAAAAAAAAGGAAAAAGAAGAAAAAAAAATCTAAATCCCTTCTAAACTACCAGAAGGAAGTCACTCAGTGTAATTACGTATCTGATATAGATCAGATTCATATTTAAATAAACACGTAAGATTAATATTTTAGATTTCTTTTTAAGGTTGATAAAGCAAACCATTCACAGTATATAAGTGCCAAACTCAGCCTATACAGTGGTACTCTGAAAGAATTAAAAATATGTGGATGTCTTACATTTTACGCATGAGGAAACACAAATGAACAGAAAAGGCCAACAAATTTTTCAGCAGCTGGAAATGCTAAATTTAATTACTGAAGAGAAATCATGCAGAGAAGCTGGCTGCTGAACATGATTTAGAAAGAATGCAGGAAGTCATGTAAAAGTATCAAGAAATTTTGCAGTATACAATAATAAAAAACTTAGAATTCAAAAATATATGGATAATACATATGATCCTGAAAAATCTATATGTTAGGAATATATTACAGTTTTAGACCCAAAGCAACAAAATATTTTTTAAAATATTTAAACCTAGACTGTTAGTATTATAACAGAAGTTATGAATTAATATTAAATATGAAACAAAATAGGTAATACTATTTGTCTTTAATTAGAAAAAAATACTAAATGAATATCTAAGAATAAAACTTGTTGAAAAGAATATTTGTTGGAGAATTATATTTTCTTCTTCATAACAAATCTCTGACATAAGAATTTTATTTATACAACTTGTGATTTCAAATTTTAGAATTTATATATGTACATCCATATATAAATATATAATATATAAAAGCACACACTATATTATACATATACAAGTACATACACATGCATAATATTTCCTTGTATGGAAAACTCACTTTTTTATCTGTTCATCCGTTGACAGAAAAAGTATTTCAATAGTTTTGTCACTTTAATTTGCATTTTTTTATTACAACTGGTATTCTCCTTCCTATTCATACCTTTTCCAATTGTCTATGAATCTTGATATTCTCAAATTTTATAATTTTACATATTTAAAAATATGTAGAAATATTTAAAATTTCTTCACCTAATTTTTTTCTTTATTTTCAGTTTTAATGTTTGTTAACTTTTCACTGTAGAACTACCTAAAATGATGAATCTACAAATATATTCCTTTGACATTGTCTGGTATTTTTAAAACACTAGAAAATTATTATCTTCAGAAACCTGAAAAATGTTATGCTGTGTTCTGATACCTGATCCATAATACAATTTCCACATTTAATTTTCATACAGCTAATCATGCCTTCCTGATCTTCGTGCAGAAGAGACTAGAATATTAATTTATTTTTTCAAATGGGCCTGATCATCATTTTTCTGAGTTCTTTAAAATACCTTAGTGGAAATTTTATTATAATTATAGATCAGAATGTTGTGGTTTATTATAGTTCTTTTTTTAAACATACATAAAAGCCTATAAATACAAGCATAATATCAAATTAGGCCGAGTAAAAGTACTCAATAAATTTCAAAGTCAGAAATTCTACAGGCCATACTATCTGCTCATAAGGCTACAAAATAAGAAAAGAATAACAAAATTTGAAGTAATAATAAACGACAAATTCCTTGGAAACTAAATAAATACTACATCAAAAAAGACCAACTATTTACAACATAAAAATGAGAACATCACGTTAAAAAAAAAAAAAAAAAAAAGGATGAAACCACTGCGGTTAACAGAAGAAAATTCATACCCTGACTTGGTTTTATTACTTAAAAAGAAGTGAAACCAAGCATTCAAATAAACGAAACCAAAACAAAACAAACGCAGGAGGGAAACAATATAGTTACCAACAGTTACAAATGAATTAGAGAACAATTAACTTATCCCAGTGGATAAATAAGTCCCAGACTTGGCACTTTGAAAAAACAAAATGGCCCATTTATTTATTTTATAACATTGGCCTACAACAAAAGAAAACCAAGAACACTTTTAAATAGTTATAAAAATCCTTTAAAAAGTTAGAAATGGTTATGTTTAAAAAAAAAAAATACCCTAGGGACAGAGGCGATAGCTCAAGTCTGAAATTCTCACACTTTGGGAGGCCTGGGCGGAAGGACTGCTTGAGGCCAGAAATTCAAGACAAGCCTGGGCAACATGGAGAAACACCATCTCTACAAAAAACACAAAAATTGGCTGGGCGTGGTGGCTACTCATGAGGCTGAGGTGAGAGGACCTCTTGAGCCCGGAAGGTAGAAGTTGCAGTCAGCTCAGACTGGGCCACTGCACTCCAGCCTGGGTGACAGAGTGAGATCCCATCTCCAAAAAAAACAAAACAAAACAAAACAAAAAAACAAGAAAACAAACAAACAAACAAAAAGGTGGATCACGAGGTCAGGAGACCGAGACCATCCTGGCTAATACGGTGAAACCCCGTCTCTACCAAAAATACAAAAAATAACCCGGACGTTCTGGCGGGCGCCTGTAGTCCCAGCTACTGGGGAGGCTGAGGCAGGAGAATGGCGGGAACACCGGAGGCGGAGCTTGCAGTGAGCCGAGATGGCGCCACTGCACTCCAGCCTGAGCGACAGAACGAGACTCTGTCTCAAATAAAAAAAAAAAAACCCACCCATCATCTGGGAGGATTTATCCATATAAAGTAAGACGGGTTTTAAAAATTTGTTAATATACAGCATTATTTTTACGGATGACATTAAGAAAACAATATAATTTAATAGATAAAGAAAAATATAAAATTCAATAGCTACCTACAGAAATATATATCAACAAAATGCAGAATACAAAATTATAAACAGGAGCACGTAATACCACAGAATAGAAACAACATAAATGTCAAATAATGAAGACCTGTTATAATAAATATAGAGATATAAAAATATATACTGATTATACAAAGCACAAAAAATTAGAAAGCTCAGTATATGCTCACACGAAGATGTTATTTTAAGTAAAAAAGAAAAAAGCAAGGTGCACAACAGTATGTATATGATACATCCATCCATGTAAAAGAATACAAAACATATTTCTATGCCCTGTATAAAATATTTTGGGGGCAGAGGGGAACATAAGAAACTGATAACACTGATTCCCCTAAGACAGAAAAGTTTTTCCTGCAAACTCTTCTGTATGTTTAGAACTACGAATATATTATCCATCTTAAAAACAATATTTAAAATTAAAAAATTTAGATGGATGTTGGCTTCTAAGTAGGATGTACAAAAGTTGCAAGAAATTACTGCTCCAACACTAATAACGATAGGATGCAAAGAAACATAAATGAACTAAATTCCAGAAAGTGTCCCATCCTAAAATCTCACCTTCTTTCATCCCCAGAAAATCTACAGCTTAGATAAAGTTGAAAATACTATGTTAAGTAAAATAAGTCAATCACAAAACACCACCTATCATATAAAACTGCAATTACAATGTTATCAAATCAGCAGAATAGGCAAATCGACAGAAAGCAGACTCATGGTTGTCTAGGGGTAATTTAGGGACAAACAGGGAGTGACTAATAAATTATGGTCCAGGGTTTCTTTTTTGGGGTGATTAAACTGTTCTAAAATGGATTGTGGTGATGGTGGCACATCTCTCAATATACTAAAAACCAATGAATTGTACACTTTAAATGGGTGAATTGTAAATTATATGAATTATATCTCATTAAATCTTTTTATTATTGTTCAGTACTTGAGACATTTCTGTAAGCTTTCGTTGTCCCAACATTTTTTTAAAAAAAAATTAAAGAAATTTAACAACTATTTGTAATGTGTGGTCCTTCAATAGATACTTGTTAGAGGAATTAGGGTAGTAAAGACACTTTTAAAACAACTGGGGAAATCAGGATATTAAGTATTAGAACACATTCGTGAATTATTGTCACTGATTTTTACAAATGATAATGATGTTGTAACTATATAGGAAAACATCCTCATGTTTTAAAGATTCATACTAAAGTACTAAGTGGTCAATTGTCACAAAGTCTATAATGTACTTTAAAACACTTCAGCAAGAAATAAAAATCAAGCAATTGTTAAATCTAGATAATGGATGTTCCTTATACTATTACCTCTACTTTTATATATTTTTATATTTACATAATAAAAAGAAAAAAGCCAAAAAATGTTACATTAACTTAATGACTGGGTGATGAACAATAAGGAAAAAAATTTATTAAACACAATATAATCCCTTGAATTAGCCCCTAAGACACATGAGAGTCATATGTGATAAAGAAAGCTTGGCAAACCGAAGAGAGATCATTTTGGAGAAACTGATTAAAAGCATTTAAAGAAAATCAGATTAGAGTCTTATATAATACAAATAAAAATATCTCAAATATTTTAAAGATTAAAAATCAGTCACACACAGTGTTTTATGCCTGCAATCCCGGGCTTTGGGAGGTCAAAAGTAGCAGGATCAGTTAAGCCCAAGAGTTTGAGACCAGCCTGGGCAACACAGTGAAACCCCCATCTCTTCCAAAAATAAAAAATTAGCCAAGCATGGTATCACACACCAGTAGTCCCAGCTGCTCGGGAGGCTGAGGTAGGTGGATTGTTTGAGCCCAGGAGTTTGAGACCAGACTGCGCAACACAGCAAGTCCCAGTCACTACAAAAAGTTTCTTAAAAAATTAGCTAGGCATGCTGGCACACACCTGTGGGGCCAACTACTCAAGAGGCAGAGATGGGGGGATCACTTGAGCCCAGGAGGTCAAAGCTGCAGTGAGCCATGATCATGCTACCACCCTACAGCCTGGACAACAAAGTGAGACACTGTCTCAAAAAAAAATATATATATATATATTCTATATATATATATTTATTTATATGTTATTTATATATAATATATATTCTAGATTTTCTATATATATATAAAACCACAGAGAAACAAGAAAAAAGTATATATATATATATAAAACCACAGAAAATCTAGAATATACGAGAACATTTAAATAATCTTGAAATGGAAAATAATTTACTAAACCTAAAAATAAGGAAAGCAATAATAAAGAAAAAAACTTTAAATTGCATTAAAATTTAAGAGACTATAAATCTATAATACAAATCATGATAAAAAGAAAGTTCTGGGGGAACATATTACAACAAATAAAACAGAGGAAAAAACCTTTATCATATAAAGCCATATACAAATCAGTAAGAAAATCACTAACACAGATTTTGTTTGAATGAGCAAAGGAAACAAACAGACATTAAAAAAATTAAAACTATCATGATTATAATGAAGTAGTGTTCATTCTCACTAGAAATTAAATGCAATGCAGACTTTAAACAAGATTCTACATGCTTTTATTTATCAAACTGAAAATTATTCAATTATGGCAATGGAACAGAGAAATGAGAAAAAACTATAAAGTTTCTCAAAAGAAGTCATTCTCTGATCCCAGATTTTCACTTAAAAGACTTTAGCAAACTAAAAAATCAGAAACATAAATAAAGATTTCTGAACACTAAATTCCTCAAAGCTTTATTTACAAAAGCAAACTATACATAATTTAAGTGTGTAAGAATGGAGACTGGTAAAATAAATAAGTACATATTTATACTGGAAATATAAATAGCTGTTACAAATCACATTTTCAAAAATTTTCACAAATGGCAAATTGCTAACAATACATTATTTTAATGCTAGATTTTAAAGAAGCATGCATACGACTCTAATTTGGTGAATGGGTAGATTCCGTTAATAAGTTAAATGAGTATATGTGTATAAAAAAAAGAAAATAGGGTAAAAAATAGGTATGACCTTTGCATTACCTTCGCAACTTGTTTTACATCTATAGTTATTTCAAATTAGTCAAAAACAAAAAGCAAAATCCAACGAAGATAAACAGATGTTCAAGCTAGACAATAAATGACTTTCATTCTTTACATTTTTTATTTTCTAAATTTTCTATATTAAAAAATACTTCATTTTTATAATTAGAAAAATAAACACGTTTAAATTTAAAAATCGATCAATGAGGAGAAAAGCAGCTACTTAAGAGGAAAATTGAATAATTTCTCATGATTAGCTCTAAAATTGGTATGTACATTACCCTAAAATACATAACACTAAAATATGTAATTGTTAAAATGTTTCACATTCCTTTAGAACTGTCAAGAATATGTTCAATAATAGAATATATTATTACAATAGCAAAACACTGCCATGAAGTCGACAGAGGCTATGGGGACAGACTGTACTGGGTTATTGTTATGAAACCTGGGTTCTAATTCAGAATCATGGATTTAATTGTTCTGTGATCAAAGCTAAATCACATTCTCTCAATCTACCTTGCATACATACATCAAGGATGTGTTGTGGTACTGAAATGAGACAATGTGTACTAAATCACTTAATAGATGACGTTAGGCCACATAGCAAAGAGATCACCAGTTTATACTGGGTATCAGACTACCCTGGTTCAAGTCCAAGCTTCATCACATACTAGCTATATGACCTAGAACAAACCACTGAGCCTTGCTGTAGTTTTCTTATCTGTAAAATTGGGCTGAAGATAATAACATTTACCTCAAAGGGTTGTTATGATAATTTATTTTATATTTGTTAAGAATTCAGAAAAACAAGTGGTACTATAGAAGTGTTTATTTTTAAAAATTTATAAGTACTCACAAAAATGTTCACTATTTTAATAAAAATATTTTGCTTGCTAATTGGAAAAAAATCTTTGAATTCTTCACCTAAAAAATATATAGATTGCTATATTTGCCAGACATAGTGGCTCATATATGTAATCCCACCACTTTGGGAGGCTTGAGCTCAGGAGCTTGAGACCAGCCTGGGCAATATGACAAAACCCCATCTCTACAAAAAACAAAACAAAAATTAGCCAGGTGTGGTGGTGTGCACATGTAGTCCCAGCTACTCGGGAGGCTGAGGTGGGAAGATCACTTGAATCCAGGAAGCTCAGGTTGCAGTGAGCCAAAATCGCACCACTACATTCCAGCCTGGGTGACATAGTGAGACTCTGTCTCAAAATAACAATAGTAGTAATAATAATAATAATAATAATAATAATAATAATCAGTGCTTTCATGGTCTTTATTTAATAAAAAAAAAATACTCCATTTTTATTACTTCAAAAAAACCGAGAGACCACCTGGTTTGCAGTTCCACTGAAGCTAGCAACAAGTGAGTTCTACAGTATGTTAGATAAAATTCAAAGCAACATTGGCCCAAAGACCTTTTGAAAATTCTTACTGAAGTTGATTTTAATTCACATAGATTCCTAAAAGAAAAATCATTAAGTGATAATCATCAGTACATATGTTTTACAGATATATCACATTAGTTTAAAGAAACTAAAATTCTAAAAGACAACCTTCTTTACAAAAATGATTGCCAGGAAACTTGTATATTCACACATGCACAATGTTTACAAGGTATAATGTTTCTGCATGACATAATTTTTTTCATAAATATTCTGTTTATAACCATAAGATTAAGAAACAAAGTTAAGATGTACAGCTCATCAATGATGTCATGACATTCATGGAACCTCTCTGTAAACCAAAAGTATAAAATGTCAAGGATATCCCACTCCAATGATAAGCATGCAATGAACTAAAGAGATGCACATTGCAGATCTACACTGTCATCAATCCTCTGATAATAAATGAAACAAGTCAGCTACTTTACAACCACAAATCGTACATTAAATAGATGACAACATCTTTTTTTGCAGAAGAAGGTAATTAGCAGTAGATAAAATTCAGTTATATTATTTAAGAATGTACAGCTTGAATTCAAGGCTGAATACAGATAACCTCTAAGATATAAGCTGTCTCAAAAAAAAAATGCCTCATCCTGCAGAGTATTGTTTAAGAGCAATACAGTTAGAACATGAGCATACTTCAACCAATTGAAGTTTGTTGAAAAAGGGTAAAGACTAGCAGACATAAGAAAAAATATACGTTTGCTCTCTTAAAATTGACTCTGATGTAGAAGAGATGAACAAATATATTTTCTCTGCTAAAATTTTAAGTAACAACAATATTTATTTGGAAATATTTCTTGTTTTATTTAGAAATTTTATTATAACACCTTAAAATATTACTACACAATATTGCAAATCTCATAGCACAATGATTAAAATGAAAAACTATATTAGACAAAACATAAAATTAAATAGCTTAGAATAAAGCTGCAATGTATTCCAGGATTAGATCCTATTCACATGGTCTTTAGAAATCTAATAAAATTTGAACCAAATTCATAGATTAGTAATTGGGAAACAGATTACCTGGATCTGGATCCAAGTTGTAACTCTAGGTTATTTCTGCTTCATGCTATTTTCAAACTTATAAAATGAGGGATAATATCAGTACTATCTCAGAGGTTTGTTGTAAGAATTAGTTGCTACTTATATATACCTCTAATAGCTACTGAAATAGCATAAGGATTCATGAAATATTAGCTACTGTTGGCACCATCATTCCTCACCGAAACTGAAAATATATATACTTTTCAGATCAAATCAATTTAATCTCTTTCACAACAGAGTTTTAGAAACATTTCTTCAATTTTCAATTCCACATTTCCACCTTCCTCGTTCTCTCTCATTCATACACCAATTCCACGTTTACTCCATCATTCTCTCTCATTCACACACAAAAGAACACACACTACCCACCACCACAATCACTAAATTTCAAATTTTAAAAAAGTGCAATCTTAACCCATAGTTACAACAAAGAAAGCATCTCCATAATTAATTAGAAAGTACACTAAGAAATAGATTCCAGGTTAGGATGGTAGGCTGATATTGCAATTACATATTTTTTCCTTCCTCATTTCCTAAAAACAAATTAGCAAAAAATAAATAAATAACAAAACATAATTTTTAAAAATAATGAAACAATGTAAGGAATGCACCATAAATCACCAAACATTAAAAAATTGGTTGCCAAGGGGAACAAAAACAAACTGGTTCTAGAACTGAGGGAGCAACAAAGCTTAGTTCTTAATCATGTCCCCATGCCCCCAAAGCAATATTGGTAAGTTGACAAAATTCTGATAATTTTCTTAACGCCTTCAAATACAGAGAGAAACAAACTGAGTAGGTAATATTACCTCTTTCCTCTTCTACCTGGAGATGCCAGAAAAACTTACAGAACAAATACTGGTGAAGCAAGAAATTGAAAAATGCAGCTGATTCACTAAAACAGAAGTAAACTCGACTCTACTCTCTTAAATGACTGAGGAAAATGATTCAAAGCCTAAGTACATCTTCCCATGAGAACTGTCTATAGTCTAATGAGATAGAATGAACTTGGTAGAAAATATTTAACAAAATCTTAGAAAAAAATGAGGATTTCTAAGAAAGACTCCTCACCTATTTCAAATAAGCTCTTCCTCTTCATGATAGGCCATAGGATATTCTACAAAAATCAAACTGTAGCTCAGCAGAGGGAAATATTAGCTTTACACAGAGAATGGAGAGGGAAATAAGTCACTAAGATATCCTGTTGTCTAAGCCAACAGAATATCTGCACAGAGCATTCTAAGAATGAACACAATGAAACAAAAAAGTATGGTAGTTATACAAACATATAGCACCAATCAATCAACAAATAAGTTAATAAATAAATTTAAAATAAAACGTTAATATAGAAAAGACAAAACATCTGATGAAAAAGTATCTCAAGGAGTAAAAGAAAATTATTCATGATTATTTTTTCTAATGAACAACATAACAAAAACATAATGCAAATAAGATAAAACTCAAAATAAAGTGACTAAGGAAAGAGGCTGAAGTCCTAAATAAACAAAATTAGGAACAAAACATAAGCTTTATAGACATAATAAATAAATTACAAATAAATATCCCGGACAAAATAAAACATTAAAAATGTACTTACTGGTGGAAAAATAAGGCTAAGGATCAAAAAAAGTCAAGCAACTAAGGAATAACTAATAGATGTGAAAGACAAACATATATCTAACATATTATTAAGTGTTACTAAGCAAGAAAAAACAAAATAAAGTGAAAGTGGTATTTCAAAGTATAATCTAAAAAATTTCCTAAGAACTGAAGGAAAAATCAGAATCTGCTGATTATAACAAGAAACTATGTCCCAGGATAATTTGATAAATAATGTTCAATACTGAACCATATTCCTCTTAAAGAATTTTTTGGACAAAGAAATCACAGGCAGAAGACACAAAAAGCAAATCAGAAATTAAGGGAAAATATCAGACTGTCCTCTGAAAGCAACATTCAAAGTCAGAAGATAACAAAGCAATGTCTGCAAAGTTCTAAGGGAATTTAAGTGTTACCCAACAATATTAAGTCAAGCAAGGCAGTCATGGCACAGAAAGAGGGAGATGTTAGAGATTACAATTTGACTGAGGAACAGAAGGCGATCAAGGCCAACTATCCGCCAGTTAATAGGAATTACGAGTATTTGGATCATACAGCAGATGTCCAGTTACACACATGGGGAGATACTCTGGAGGAAGCATTTGAGCAATGTGCAATGGCCATATCTGGTTACATGATAGATACCAGAACTGTGGAGCCTCTCCAAACAATAGAAGTAGAAACCCAAGAAGTTTCTACTTTTCTTTTTCACTTTTTAGATGAGTGGCTTTATAAGTCCAATGCTGATGAATTCTTCATACCCTGGGAAGTGAAAGTAATTTGTATTGATCAAAGACATTTCCAATTACAATCAATTGGGTGGACAGAAGAATTTTCATTGTCCAATCACCCTCAGGGAACAGAAGTCAAAGTTATAACATATTCAGCAATGCAGGTCTATAATAAAGAAAACCCAGAAGTTTTTGTGATCATTGACATTTAAGACGAAAAAAGAAAAGACTCCTAAGAAGAACTGGGGTTTTTTTTTTTTCTCTCTTCCTTTTGGGAAGACAATGTGAATTAAATTCTATAGTATCTTCTGAAATACAGAAATTGTAGAACAAAAACTTATAACTTTATTTATTTACTTATTTTTCCTGAGACGGAGTATTGCTCTGTCCCCCAGGCTGGAGTGCAGTGGCACGATCTTGGCTCACTGCAGCCTCTGCCTTCCAGGTTCAAGCGATTCCCATGCCTCAGCCTCCCGAGTAGCTGGGACTACAGGCATGCGCTACCTCATGCCTGGCTAATTTTTGTATTTTTGGTAGAGATGGGGTTTCATCTTGTTGGCCAGGCTGGTCGCGAACTCCTGACCTCAAGTGATCCGCCCACCTTGGCCTCCCAAAGTGCTGGAATTACAGGTGTGAGCCACCACGACCAGCCAGAAATTTACAACTTGAACTGTGACTTTCCAAAATGGAAAATTAGGGCACGTCCTTGGTCTGTGTTCCCCAAATAGTCAAACTTTAAAGAATTCTTCAATTCCTACGGGGCAGTTATGGTCCTTCATTTGTTGATCATCTGCTGTGGCAGCAAGTGCCTCATGCCCTTCCATTGCAATGCAAGCCTTCCACCCTCCCCCCAGAACAGAACGCTGATGTCAGCAGCAGCCTGGTGCTAAATCCAATTTGGAAAAAAAAATAATTTGAGAAAATATATTTCCACACCCAGAAAAAAATATATAAAGTTAAGCAGAATGCCATTCAAATATAAAGATAGCAGGCAAATATTCTTAAACATGGAAGAACTTTAAGTTTACAACACATATAAGCCCCTTGTGGAAAAAGAATAACCATGAAATGCAGCCAATTAAGAACTGAGTCAAAAGAAAGAATCTGGAAATTAAGTTCCAACTAATAAAGTTGGGGAAAATGAAGAGTGAGTATTGAATTCACTTAAATAAAGAACAAATACTCAAGTACTATAAGAAATGTGATTATAAACATGAATGTTATAAATTTAGACAATATGAAAATTAAAATATAACTAAAAATTAGGAGGTGAGGGGAGAGAAAATAAAAGGAACATACAAGTGACTAATATCCTCAGCCTCCATAAGAGAGTGTGAATTGACATATGTAAAATAAAAATCAACATCAGAGGAGGGCAGAGCACGATGGCAGAATAGAGGCCTATCCCGTTTGTCCACCCTGCTGCAACACCAAATTTTAACAACTATCTGCACATAGCAAAGCACCATCACTAGAACCAAAAATCAGGTGAGCGATCACAGTACTTGTTTTTAACTTCATATCATGGAAAGAGGCATTGAGGGGGGCAGGAGAGACAGACTTGAATCACTGATGCCACCTCTGCCCCATCGCCCAGCAGTGGCCATGCACTGCAGACAGAAACTGCACTTTGGGGAAGGAGAGCTCAACGACTGGAGAACTTACATTGGTCTCAGTGCTGCCCTGTCAGAGCAAAGAATAAAGCTATGCTGGGCTCCTTCCATAGAGGGAGCATGAGGACCAGCCCTAGCCAGAGGGGAATGACATATCCCAGGGGACAGAACATGAGTTTCTTGGCAAGCCTCGCCACCCAGGCTAAAGTACACTGGGTTCCTAGATAAACTTGAAAGGCAGTCTAGGACACAAGGACTGCAATTTCTAGGTTCCTCCTAGTGCTGGGTTGGGCTCAGGGCCAGTGAACTAGGGTGGCACATGACCTAGAGAGACACCAGCTTGCATGGCTAAGGAAGTGCTTGCATTAGCCGTGCCCTAACCCCAGGCAGTGAAGCTCATAGCAATGAAAGTTACTCCTTGCTTCTGCTTAATGAGAGGAGAGCAAAGAGTAAAGAGGACTTTGACTTGCATTTTGGATACCAGCTCAGCCACAGTAGGATAGGGCACCAGGCAGAGTCATGAGGCCCCGTTCCAGGCCTTAGCTCTCAGATGATATTTCATTTCTAGACACAACCTGGACCAAAAGTGAACCCAGTGCCTTGAAGGTAAGGATCCAGTCCTGGTAGGATTCATCACCTGCAGATTAAAGAACTCTTGGTCCCTGAATAACCAGCAGTGATAACAAAGGGAATATACCATGTGTCTTGGGCTTTGAGACTTACTAGCTTCAGGGGTGACCCAGCATATTCCCAGCTATGGTGCCTACAGTGAAATACTACTAATGTTTCAGAAAAGCAGAGGGAAAAATAAAGGGAACTTTGTCTTGCATCCTATGTACCAGCTCGGCTACATGGGGGTAGAGCAATAAGCTGGCTCTTGGGGTCCCAAAGTCCAGGCTTAGGCTCTTGGACAGCATTTCCAGATGTGCTTTGGGACAGAGGGGAGCTCACTGCCCTAAAGAGCGAGTCTCAGGCCTGGCAGCATTCATCACAAGCTGACAGAAGAGCCCCTAGGCTCTCAGTAAACATCAGTGGTGGCCTGAAGGAATCCCCTGTGGACCAGTGGTGGAGGTGGCCACAGGGAAAGGCAGCTCTGCCTGTGGAAAGTGAAGAGTAGGAAAGACTTTGTATTGTGGTTTGAGTGCAGGCATAATGACAGTAGAATAGAATATCAGGAAAATTGCTAAGCTGTTTAACTCCAGTCCCTGGCTCCCAGACAGCACTTTGGACATTCCTGGAGCCTGTGGGAACTCACGGCCCTGAAGGGAAGAAACTGGGGCAAGACCCAGTGCTGTGCAGGTTTCAGGTCTAACCCAGCGCAGCCCTAGTGGCGGTAGCCACAGACTTACTTGCATCACCACACCCCCAGTTGCAGGTGGCTCAGCAAAGAGAGACAGACCCTGTTTGTATGGGAGAAAGGGAAAAGAACAAGAGCCTCTGGCTGGTAATCCAGATAATTCTTCCACATCTTATCTAAGACCACCAAAATGGTACCTCTACGAGTCAGCAAAAAACACAGCCTTATTGGGGTTGGGGTCCAAGTCCTTTCAAATACCTGGAAAGCCTTCCCAAGGACAACAGTCACAAACAAGCCCAGACTGTGAAGACTATAATAAATACCTAACTCTTCAGTGCTCATACACTGAAGAACATTAGCAAGTATAAACATCATCCATGAAAACATGACCTCACCAATGAACTAAATAAGGCACCAGGAACCAATTCTGAAGAAATAGAGACATATGACAACTCAGATAGTTAATTCAAAATAGCTGTTTTGAGGCAACTCAAAGAAATTCAAGATAACACAGAGAAGAAATTCAGAATTTTATCAGATAAATTTAACAAAAGGATTAAATTTTTTTTTTAAATCAAGCAGAATGAGTAGGGAGGTGGAGTTTACAGTGAGTTGATATCCCATCACTGCACTGCAGCCTGGGTGATAGAGCCAGACCCTGTCTCAAAAAATAAAATAAAATAAATTTAAATATACATATATATGTATGTATATATACACACACACACACACACACACACACATACATATAGCAGAAATTCTATAATTGAAAAATGCAATAACATGCTGAAGAATGCATCAGAGTCATCAGAGTCTCTTAATAGCAGAACTGATCAAGAAGGAAGTAGTGAGCTTGAAGACAGGCTATTTGAAAATACATAGAGGAGAGAAAAAGGAATAAGAAAAAATGAAGCATGCCTACAAAATCAGGAAACAGCTTCAAAGGGGCAAATCTAAGAGTTAATAGCTTTAAAGAAGAGGTAGATAAAAAGAGAGGGGTAGAAAGTTTATTCAAAAGAATAATCAGAGAACTTTCCCAACCTTGAGAAAGATATCAAATTCAAGTAAAAGAAGCTTATAGAACAGCAAGCAGAAAGAAGATTACCTCTGGGCATCTAATAATCTAAAGGTCAAGAATAAAGAAAGGATCCTAAATGCAGCAAGAGAAAAGAAATCACATACAATGGTGCTTCAATACATCTGGCAGCAGACTTTTCAGCAGAAACCTTACAGGCCACAAGAGTGGCAAGACATATTTAAAGTGCTGAAAGAAAAACACTTTTACTCTAGAATAGTATATCCAGTGAAAATATCCTTTAAGCATGAAGGAGATAAAAAGACTTTCCCAGTCAAACAAACGCTAAAGGATTTCATCAACACCAGACGTGTCCTAAAAGAAATGCTAAAGGGAGCTCTACAATCTGAAAGACAAGGATGTTCATGAGCAAGAAGAAACCATCTGAAGGTACAAATCTCACTGGTAATAGTAAGCACACAGAAAAGCACAGGATAGTATTACATTGTAATTGGAGTGTATAAATATACCAAGTAGAAAGATTAAATAATGAACCAATGAATAATAACTACAAAAACTTTTCCAGACATAGATAGTACAGTGAGATAAAAAGAAAAACAAGAGAAAGTTTAAAACTAGAGAGACAAAGTTACAGCATAGAGTTTTTATTAGGTTCCTTTTTGTGTGTTTGTTTCTTTATGCAATCAGTGTGAAGTGAAGTTGCCATTAGTTTTACATAACAGGTTATAAGATTGTGTTGGCAAGCCTTGTAATAACCTCAAACTGAAACAAATAAAATGGGTACACAAAATATAAAAAGCAAGAAATTAAATCATACCACCAGAGAAAACCACCTTCACTACAAGGAAGACAAGGAAAGAAAAAAGGAAGAGAGGTCTGCAAAACAACCAGAAAGCAAATAACAAAATGGCAGTAGTAAGTCTCTACTTATCAATAATAACATTAAATGTAAATGAACTAAACTCTCCAATCAAAAGAAATAAAGTGGCTGAATGAATTAAAGAACAAGATCTAATGATATGTTGCTTGTAAGAAACACACTTCACCTATAAAGTTACACATAGACTGAAGATACAGAGATGAAAACAGATATTCCAAGTCAGTGAAACAAAACAGAGCAGGAGTAGTTACATTTAATCAGATAAAATAGATTTCAAGACAAAAATTGTAAGAAGAGACAAAGACGGTCATTATATAGTGATAAAGGGGTCAATCCAGCAAGAGGGTATAACGATTGTAAATAAATATGCACTGTATTAGTCCATTTTCACACTGCTATAAAGAACTACCCAAGACTGGGTAATTTATAAAGGAAAGAGGTTTAATTGACTCACAGATCCACGTGGTTGGGAGGCCTCAGGAAACTTACAATCATGGTCGAAGGGGAAACTGGCACCTTCTTCACAAGTTGGCAGGAAAGAGAAGAGTGAAGGAGGAATTTCCAAACACTTATAAAATCATCAGATCTCATGAGAACTCACTATTACGAGAACATCATCGAAGAAACTGCCCCCCAGTGATCCAATCACTTGCCTCCCTTGACACATGGGGATCATAGGTCCCTCCCTCAACACGTGGGGATTACAATTCAAGATGAGATTTGGATGGGGACACAGAGCCAAACCATATCATGCACCCAACACTGGAGCAACTAAATATATAAGGAAAATATTATCAGAACTAATGAGAGAGATAAACTCCAATACAATAATAGCTAGACACATCAAAATATCCCACTTTCAGCATTGGGCAGATCTCACGGACAAAAAAAAAAAATCAAAAAAGAAACAGCAGACTTCATCTGTACTACAGAACAAGTGGATCTAAAGTTATTTACAGAACATTTCTTTTTTTTTTTTTTTTTTTTTTTGAGATGGAGTCTTGCTCTGTCACCCAGGCTGGAGTGCAGTGGCATGATTCTCAGCTCACCGCAACCTCCATCTTCCACGTTCAAGCAATTCTCCTACCTCAGCCTCCTGAGCAGCTGGGATTACAGGCGCATGCCACCACACTCAGCTAATTTTTGTATTTTTAGTAGAGACGGGGTTTCGCCATGTTGGCCAGGCTGGTCTCGAACTCCTGACCTCAGGTGATCCACCTGCCTCAGCCTCCCAAAGTGCTGAGATTACAGGTGTGACCCACCACGCCCAGCCAGATATTTACAGAACATTGCATCCAGTAGCTACAGAATACACATTCTTCTTCTCAGCACATGGGTCATTCTCAGGAACAGACCATACGTTAGGTCACAAAACAAGTCTTAAAACACTCAAAAAAACCTGAAATATCAAGCATCTTCTCTGACCACAATGAAATATAACTACAAATCAATAACAGGAATATTAAAAACTATACAAATATATTGAAATTAATATGTTCCTGAATCACCAGTGTAATGATGAAGAAATTAAGAATAAAATTGAAAAACTTCTTCAAACAAATGATAATAAAAACACAACATACTAAAGCATACAGGATACAGCAAAAGCACCATTAAGAAGAGAATTTATAGCTATAAATGCCCATGTCAAAAAAAAAAAGAAAATCTTCAAATAAATAACCTAATAATGCATCTTAAAGAACTAGAAAAGTAACAGTAAACTGAACTCAAAATTAGTAGAAGAAAAGAAATACTTAAGTTCAGAGCAGAAATAAATGAATTTGAAATGAAGAAAACAATACAGAAGAGTGATTAAACAAAAAGTTGGCTTCTTGAAAAGATAAACAAAATTGGCAACCTTTTAGTGAGACTAAGAAAAAGAGAAGATCCAAACAAATGATATCAGATATGAAAAGGGAGACATTACAACTGATACGGTAGAAATTCAAAGGATAATTAGTGGCTACTATGAGCAACTATATGTCAATAAATTTGGAAAATCTAGAAGAAATGGATCAATTCCTAGATACATAAACCTACCAAGATTGAACCATTAAGAAATCTAAAACCTAACAGACCAATAACAAGTGACAAGAGTGAAGCCTTAATAAAAAGTATCCCAGTAAAGAAAAGCCTGGGGCCAGATGGCTTCACTGAATTCTACCAAACATTTTAAGAACTAATACCAATCCTACTCTAAGTATTCCAAAAAATAGAGGAGGGAAGAATTCCACACTAATTCTACAAGGCCAATATTACCCTGATGCCAAAATCAAAGACATATTAAAAAAAGAAAACTATAGGCCAATCTCACTGGTGAATATTGATGCAAAAATCCTCAAGAAAATACTAGCAAGCTGAATTTAAAAATACATTAAAAAGGTCATTAATCATGACCAAGTGGGATTTATCCTAGGGGTGCAAGGATGGTTCAATGTATGCAAATCAATCAATCAATGTGATACATGATATTAACAGAATGAAGGATAAAAAAATGATCATTTCAATTGATGCTGAAAAAGCATCTGATAAAGTACAACATCTGTTCATGATAAAAACCCTCAAAAAAAAAACATGATACAAATGGAATATGCCTTAACATAATAAGCCATATATGACAGACCCACAACCAGTATCATACTGAATGGAGAAAACTGAAAGCATTTCCTCTAAGATCTGGAACATGACAAGAACATGTACTTTCACCACTATTATTCAACATAGAACTGGAAGCCTTAGCTAGAGTAATCCAACAAGAGAAGGAGATAAAGAGCATTTAAATTGGAAAGGAGTAAGTCAAATTATCTTTATTTGCAGATGATGTGATCTTATTTTTAGAAAAACCTAGAGTCCATCAAAAAACTATAAGAACTGATAAACAAATTCAGTAAAGTTGCAGTATACAAAAACCAACATACAAAAATGAGTAGTGGCCAGACATGATGGCTCATGTCTATAATCCCAGCACTTTGTGAAGATAAGGAGGTGGACTGCTTGAGCCCAGGAGTTCGAGACCAGCTGGGCAACATGGTAAAACCCTGCCTCTATAAAAAACACAAAAATTAGCCAGACATAGTGGCACATGCCTGTAGTGACAGCTACTCAGGATACTGAGGTGGGCAGACTGATTGAGCCCAGAAGCTCAAGGCTGCAGTGAGCCATGACTGTGTCACTGCAACCCAGCCTGGGAGACAAAGTGAGATCCCATCTCAAGCAATCGATCAATATCAGTAGCATATCTATATGCCAACAGTGAACAATCTGAACATGAATTCAAAAAAGTAATCCCATTTACAATAGAAACATACAAAATTAAATACCTAGAAATAAATTTTACAAAAGTGGTGAAAGATCTCTATAATAAAAACTATAAATCACTGATAAAAGAAATTGAAGAGAATATAAAAAAATGGAAGGATATTCTATGTTTATGGATTGGAAAATCAATACTGTTAAAATATCCATATTAAACAAAGTACTCTACAGATTCAATGCAATCTCTATCAAAATACTAATGACATTCTTCAAAGAAAGAAAACAAAACCCTAAAATTTATGTGGAATCACAAGAGACTCAAAATAGCCAAAGCTATCCTGAGCAAAAAGAATAAAACTGGAGGAATCAGATTATCTGACTTCAAATTATATTACTGAGTTATAGTAACCAAAACAGAATGGTATTAGAATAAAAACAGACACATAAACCAATGGAACAAAAAGAGGACCCAGAAACAAATCTACACAGCTACAGGAAATGAATTTTCAACAAAGGTGCCAAGAACAAACATTGGAGAAAAGACACTCTCTTCAATATAAGGCACTGGGAAAGCTAGTTATCCATATGCAGAAGAATGAACCTTGATCCCTACACCTCACACCTTATGTAAAAATCAAATCAAAATAGATTAAAGACTTAAATCTAAGACTTCAAACTGTGAAACTACTACAAAAAAAACTGAAGAAACTCTCCAGGACATTGGTCTGAGCAAAAATTTCTTCAGTAATACCCCATAGTCACAAGCAACCAAAGCAAAAATGAATAAATGGGATGATATCAAGTTAAAAAGCTACTGCAGAGCAAAGGAAACAGTCAACAAAGTGAAGAGACAACCCATAGAATGGAAGAAAATATTTGCAAAGCTACCCATCTGACAAGAGATTAATAAGCAGAATATGTAAATAACTCAAACAACTGTATAGGAAAAAGTAATAATCCAATTTAAAAATGGGCAAAATATTTGAATAGACATTTGTCAACAGAAGACATATAAATGGCAAACAGGCACATGAAAAGGTGTTCAGGCCGGGTGCAGTGGCTCATGTCTGTAATGCCAGAACTTTGGGAGGCCGAAGCAGGCAGATCAATTAAGGCCAGGAGTTTGGGACCAGCCTGGCCAACATGGTAAAATCCCATCTCTACTAAAAATACAAAAATTAGCTAGGCATGATGGCACAGGCCTTTAATCCCAGCTACTCGGGTGGCTGAGCCATGAGAATCCCCTGAACCAGGGAGGTGGAGGTTGTAGTGAGCCAAGATCGCATCACTGCACTCCAGCCTGCGTGACAGAGTGAGGCTCTGAAAAAAAAAAAAAAAAAAAAGAAAAGAGAAGAAAAGAGAAAAGAAAGAAAAAGTGTTCAAGGGCCAGGTACTGTGACTCACACCTGTAATCTCAGCACTTTGGGAGGCTGATGAAGGCAGATCACTTGAGGCCAGGAGTTCAAGACCAGCCTGACCAACACAGCAAAACCCCATCTCTACTACAAATACAAAAATTAGCCGGGTGTGGTGGCACAGGCCTGTAATCCCAGCTACTTGGGTGGCTGAGTCATGAGAATCGCCTGAACCAGGGCAGTGGAGGTTGCAATGAGCCAAGATCATGTCACTGTACTTCAGCCTGGGCAACATGGCAAGACTCTGTCTCAAAAAACAAAACAAAACAAAAGATGCTCAAAATCATTGATCATCACAGAAATGCAAATCAAAAGTACCATGAGATATCATCTCACTCGAGTTAAAATGGCTTGTATCCAAAAGTCAGGTAATAACAAACGCTGTCGAGGATGTGGAGAAAAAGGAACCCACATACACTATTGGTGGAGTGTAAATTAGTAAAAACCACCATGAGAACAGTCTGGAGGTCCCTCAAAAAACTAAAATAGAGCTACCATATGATCCAGCAATCCCACTGCTAGGTATATATCCAAAGGAAAGGAAATCAGTATATTGAAGATATATCTGTACTCTCATGTTTGTTGCAGCACTGTTTACAATGGCTAAGATTTAGAAGCAACCTATATGTCCAGCAAAAGATGAATGGATAAAGAAAATGTGGTACTTACACACAATGGAGTACTAGTCAGCCATAAAAAGGAATGAGATTCTTTCCCATTTGCAACAACATGGATGAAAATGGAGATCATTATGTTAAGTGAAATAAGCTATGCACAGAAAGACAAACATCGCATGTTCTCACTTATTTGTGGGATCTAAAAATCAAAACAATTGAACTTGTTCAGTTGAACTCTGAACAATTGAACTCTGAGTTCAAAACAGTTTTACTCAGAGAGACAGTAGAAGGATGGTTACCAGAGGCTAGGAAGGGTAGTGAGGGTGTCACGGGTAGGTGACGATGATCTATAGGTATAAAAAAACAGAACAAATGAGTAAGATCTAATATTTGATAGCACAACAGGAGCCAATAGTCGATAATAATTTAATTGTGCATTTTAAAGCAACTAAAATGGTGTATCTGGATTGTTTGTAACCCAAAGGATAAATACTTGAAGAGATGGATACCCAATATTCCATGATGTGATTATTATGCACTGCATTCCGGTACCAAAATATCTCATGTACTACATAAATATATATACCTACTATGTACCCACAAATATTACAAAGAAAAGAAATAATAAAAAATCAATGACATAATTACACTGAAAATAATTAACTAAAATGGCTTGGTGGAATTCTATGTCAAAACTCATGTTTAAAAACCGAAGCCATCAACCTCTTAATTTTTTCATAATTTATTAACCTTCTATTCTTTCAGAAAATAATTTTCCTTTACTTAAAGAAACATTTCCTTGTTTTTTCCATAATTATTATTTTGCTAAATTTTATACAATACTGCAATAAATAGCCATGTATACCTATCTTTAAATACTATTATTTTTAATTCCTAACAGATATATTCACAAAAATAGGATTACTCGGTAAATGGGTATTTGCATGTTTGTGAGTGCCAATGTAATTTTTTAATAGCTATGACTATATTGCTTTCCCTTAAGACTAAAAATGTACTTTCCGTTAACAATACAAAAGAACAGCATTGCCCATTTCATCTCCCTTATTCGCTTCAACAGTACGTTATCATTCTTTTTACTGTCTCTCAATCGAAGAATGGAAAATTGATAGATAATAATTTCTCTAATTTACATACGAATCCTTTTCATATGTTTACTGGTCACTTTTAGGTTCTTTTGTGAATTTCTTATTGATATCATCTGAGTTTCTGTCTATTGGGTTGTTTTTCTTATAAGAATTATTAGTACAGTGAATATATTAATCATTTATCAGTCATAGGCATTATGTTTTTCCAATTTGTTGATGGTATCTTTCCTCCACTTAATGTTATAGGTAGTAATAGATGTCTACTTTTTTATTTCTACTTTCTAAATATCCTACATTTTGGTTATCAAATTCACACATATGCCCAAGTTCTACTTTTACAGTTTTCCAAATATGTTTCTGAAGTATTTATCATGTCATCTTCCTCCCTATTGCTTATTTCATCTGGAAGAATTTTAATATATGCTGTCTTTTTAGTGGTGTTTTAATTTCTGGAGAGGCAAGTATATCCCATTACTTTTTCACAAATTGTAGGACTACATTAAAGCATTTATTTTCCCACATTAACTGAATATTTAAATATCCAAATATAATAGTTGTGTCTTAAATTTGTTATAAAGAATATTTAAATGTCAAATCAACTCTACTGTTATTTTAATGGAGTGCTTTACTAATGGATATTGCACTGAGTTTACATACTGACTTGAGAAAAATGAACATTTTTGTGATGTAGAATTTTCTCTCTTTGGCTATAAAAGACAGTATGGAGTCTTTTTTCCAGTTGGAAAACTGGAAAAATACAAGTAATGTTGGTATATTAAGTAACAGCATCCTGCCAATGTTAATTTTCTGATTTTGATAACTGTACCAGATTAAGACAGAGAATGTGCTTAGGAAATTTCCACTGAAGTATTTTGAGGTAGAAGGGAATCCTGACTTTAACTTACTCTCAAAATTCAGAAAAACAAAGCATAAAGAGAAAGAGAATAAATGTCGTAAAAATTTAACAATCACAAGATCTGGGAGAACAGTGAATAGGAGTTCCTGCTTTATTCTTACAACTTTCCTGAAAGCCTCAAATTATTTCAAAACAAAAGACTGATTCTGTCTCTCTCTCTCTGTCACACACACACACACACACACACACACACACACACACACACCCCTCAAGACCCCAAGACAGACTATCCAGCATGGAATTAGTTTATATTTTATCTTATTTGCTTTAATAAAATTTTGTAGCTTCATTCCAAAAAGCATGTGTACTTTTCTTGCAGAATTTGGCCCAAAACATTGTTTTTGTCATATTTATGAATACACTGTATTTCTGATTTCCATTCTTAGCTGGTTACTGACTGTCAAAGAAAAGCTATTAATTTTTTGCATAACTATCTCATACCTAATAACCTCACCAAATTCTCTTATTAACTCTGGTAGAAAAATGTTCAAGATCCAGGTACACCTCAGGACACAGGAATTAGATTTTCCTAGACCACAGCATTAGAAATTTGAAAGTAATCTTCTTTCTTTCTTTACTAGCATTTATATTAGCTGTATCTTGCACTTGCAAGAACATCAAAAAATATGTTAACAACAGTGACAGTAGGTATCACTCATTTTTCCTGATTTTAAAAGAGATGACTTTAATCATTTAAAATGATATTTAATAGTCTTTACCATATTTGTATTGTTTTCTTATATAAATCTTTTTCTGTGAGTTTTAATACGGCTGGCAGCTAACAATCATCATATGCTTTTTTTCTACCTTTACTGATATCTTTGTGTTTTTTCTATTTTTAATTTGTTGATATAATTTATTTTGCAGGTAGATATCCTAAAGTAAACAATTTTGTAATTCCAGTAAAAATTTTCAGTCATCATACTATATAATTCATTCTTTATATTGATGAATTATGTTATTTAAAGTTATAGTTTAAATTTTGTACTTATATTCTTAAGTGAAATTGGTCTTCTAGAGTTTTATTTTTCTAGAATAATTTTCAGATTTGCTGGTTGTATAAAATTCACTTGGAAGATTTTTCATCTTTTCTAATGTACCAGAAAAATGTCAGCAACATATGAGTTTATCTGTTCTTGATATGTTAGAAGCCATACAGTGCTTTTAAATATTTTTCCAATTCTATAGCAAATGTACTACTTGTCAAATTTTCTAGTTCACCTTAGGTGAATTTGGGTCATTTCTATAGCTACAAAACCATTAATTTCCTCTAGAAATTTGTATTTCTTATACATGTTCAGGCACAACTACTGAGATAAGCAATGGTCCCAGGATGAGTTTATCACTTAGTCCTCTCCTATGAGAATCCAAGGAGAGAGGTGTGTGCTCCCTCATTTCCTCAGCTACAAATACTGTTACGCTCTCAAACCCTAAAGACAGAGAAATTTCACACCTCTGTGTTCAGCTCCTCTCTAGAAACCTGGATGATCTTACCTTTGCCATAGAGATTTTCATTTCTGGCTAACTAGCTCTGTTTTGTCCAGAAAAGGCCAACTCCTTCACCAGTTTTCTTTATAGGAAAACCATCAGAGCCAAGACTTACCTCTGATTATTAAGATTAGAGCAGCCAAACAAGAAGCTTCTCTGATCAAGCTTCTGTGGTAGCTCAACTGCAATTGAGACAAGAGGGCTAAAGAGACATGTACTATCTCCCAGAACCCCCATGACTCTCCTATAAACCTAGATTTTAATTTTTTGATGACATATACTATGTTTCTTTGGACCTGCCATTTTACCGGGACAATTTCTCATGATTATCATTAAAAAACGGTAACTTCCGCACACCAACCACATGTGTAACCTACCTCAAATTCCGCATGTCTGTGAATATCTTCTGCTCTCTGCCTGCTCAGGATAAATTCAGCTTCATTTGCTACTCTTACTAGATGATCCTTCATTGTCTGGCTAAGCAACCTGTAAGAAATGAATGTTATCAAATAAATATATGTATACACACACAACATAAATGATTATTCACTGCTTACGGTGGAGAGGAAGGAATACTTACTTTCTTCTTTTGACATCATACACAATGAGGTACCATTATTTCATGCTAAATAACTGAGGAATGTAACAACAGCAAAAGGTTACCCTTCTGGCAATAGCAGATTAGCTTCTATCAGACTAGCCATGTAACAAAAGCAACTAAAAATACTGGATTAAAGTTGTGTTTTAATCTTTTAAAATGCACTGGAAAGTTACCAAGGCAGCCAAAATTAACCAGTGAAGATCACAGAGAAGAAAGCACACAAAAGACAATCAGTGTGACTTTTTACATTAAGGCATTTGCTATTCCCAAGTGAGAACAGAAAAGCTACACAGACCTGTCACTAGTCTCACAAAGATAAATAGAAAAAAATTGAGGTTCACAGTCCGTCAAGGTGGAGGAGTCCCGGTAGACTACCCAAGAGTTACAGCAGGAATCAAGTGTACCCCAGAAAGCAAGAAATAGACCAGGCCTCAAAACACTGAAACAGACCTTCAGAGATTTGGTGATTGGTATTTAGGTTAACTGGCAGCCAAAAAGCTAAGCAAAGCTTTCAGGGTGGGGAGAAAAAAATCAGAAATACCAATGCAGGAGGGCCATGGCAAAACCCCAGGTTTTCAGAGTACCTCAGAAGGGCTACACACTAGGAGAAGGCAAACAAAATAGGCCAAACTCTCACAAGAACTTAAAAATAAAAACCCAGCCTTGAGTCAGCTCAGACCCTAAATTAATACAATCAGCTATTAGTCTAACTGCTAATCAGAAACCAAAAGGAAGTCCTTTCTAAAGGAAGATAATATCATAGAGACTTAAATTTACCCTTGCCATTTTAAAATACAATTTTCAGCATTCAGTCACCAATTAACAGGCATAAGAGACAATATCATACAAATGGAAACTAAATAGAAACTGGCTCACATCTGGACATTGAAATAAATATAGTTAATATGTTTAGAACTAATTGTGTAACAGAGAATTCCAGTAAAGAATGAAAACTGTAGAAGTACTGAAAAAAAATAAATAAATATAAAAATAGATTTACTGGGTTATTAAGCTCAGCCAAAAAAGGAAAAATTTACTGAAAGATAGGTCAATGACAACTAGACTGAAACATAGTAAGAAAAATTAATGAAAATTGAACAAAATAAATAACAGACATATAGGACATGGTAAAAGAATCTAATATAAGTGTATCTGTAGTATAAGAAAGAGTAGATACATAATTAGAAAAAAGCAATATTTGAAGAGATAATGGCCAAGATTTTTCAAAACTGGGAAAAAACACTGAGCCATATGTTGATGGAGTGCTACAAAACCCAAGCAGGGTTTTTAAGGATACCCTGCTTAGGCAGTAATAGTAAAACTATCAAAGAAAAAAATTCTTAATAGCAGACAGTGGGAGAGGCCTTCAAAAGAGCAACAATAAGCCTAATGGAAGCCAGATAAGAATGCAATGACCTATTTGAAATACTAAACAAAAATACTACCTAAAAGGCCAGGCCAGTGGCTCACACCTGTAATCCCAGCACTTTGGGAGGTCCAGGCGAGAGGATCACATGAGGCCAGTAGTTCAAGACCAGCCTTGGCAATGTAGTGAGATCCCATCTCTACCAAAAAAGTTTTTTTTAATTAGCGAGGCATGGTAGTGCATGCCTATGGTCCCAGCTACTCAGGAGCCTGAGGCAGAAGCATCACTTGAGTCAATGAGTTTCAAGTTATAGTGAGCTATGATCACACCATGGCACTTCAGCCTGAGCAACAGAGAGAGATCCTCTCTCAAAACCAACCAACCAACCACCTAAGAATTCTATCCTCTTCAAGACCAGCCTGGGTAGCATAGTGAAACCCTGTCTCTACTAAAAATATAAAAATTAGCCAGGCATGATGGCAGGTGCCTATAATCCCAGATACTAGGGAGGCTGAGGTGGAAGAATGGCTTGAACTTGGGTGGCGGAGCTTGCAGTGAGCCCAGATTGCACCATTGCACTCCAGCCTGGGTGACAGAGCGAGACTCCGACAGAACGAATGAACGAACGAATGAACGAATGAACAAACGAAGGAAAAAGAGAGAGAGAGAAAGACAGAAAAGAAAGAAAAGAAAAGAAAGACGAAAGAAAGAGAGAGAGAAAGAAAAGCATTCTATCCTCAGTAAGTATCCTTCAATAATGAGATTTAAAGGGTCAAGAGTATACCACTGTGGGAAAAAAAAAGAGTATTTTTCTGAACTTCCTTTATCCACCTAAATGAAGAAGCTCCCAAAAGAATTTAGCTTTCATCAATCCCTTCCCAGGGAGTTTTGCAACCAAGGAAGATTGACTATTGTCAATAAAGATGAGAAGTTAGTACCAGGATGAGAAATTATCTAAATAGACATTGATACAAAACTATAATATCACTTAACTATTCTCCTAAGGGCCCACTTACTGTTCACAAAATCATTAGCTTTCCCAAATGTGCCCTTCATTACTTCACTTTTACCCTATTAAAATGGTATGTATATAACCCCAAATTCTAACCCCCTCCTCAAGTCACATTTTTCTCTGAATCTTTTTTTTTTTTTTTTTTTTTTTTCTGAGACGAAGTTTCGCTCTGTCGCCCAGGCTGGGTATAATGGCACGATCTCGGCTCACTGCAACCTCCGCCTCCTGGGTTCAAGCAATTCTCCTGCCTCAACCTCCTGAGTAGCTGGGATTACAGGTACTCGCAATCATGCCAGGCTAATTTTTGTATTTTTAGTAGAGACGGGGTTTCACCATGTTAGCCAGGGTGGTCTTGAACTCCTGACCTCAGGTGATCCGCCCGCCTCGGCCTCCCAAAGTGCTGGGATTTCAGGTGTGAGACACAGCAGCCGGCCGAATTCTGATAGACTTATGACTAAAAATAGGTCTTTTTTCTTGCTAAGCTGTGTTTGTCTGTTTAATTCACAGGTCCCCAAACAACAAACCTAAGAGGGTAGAGGAAAACTTTTCCTCATCATCAAAAGCAAAATAAGAACATTCCATGACAAATAAAATAGGGAGAATTTGTCACCAGCCAACCAACATACTTCACAAGGATGAAAAATAATATAAGATTGATACAAGTCAAGGAAAACAATTGGAGCAATGAAAATGACAAACGTGGGTAAATCTAAAAGTATACTGAATGTTTACAATAATTATGTAACTTCTAGAATTAAAAAATACTGCAATCTAAAATATATAACCACAGCATACAAGGCAAGAGAAACCAACTGAATTAGTGTTATAAGTTTCTTGTGTCATACATGGATTGGCAAAAGAATCAGTTTATGTAAGATGTTAATTATAATATTCATACTACAATCTCTGGGTAACCACTAAAGTTATTTAAAATAATATATAACCAACAAGCCAATGGGAAAAAAATTAAGCAACAAATACTTAGCTCAAAAGAAGGAAAAAAAAAGAAACACAAGATGTGGAGCAAATATAAAAGACATAAATAATAAGATGATAAATTTTAACCTAAACATATCAGAAATACATAGAAAGTAAACATTTAGTAGTAAAATTATTGTCAAATCAATTTTTTAAGGCATATGATGCTTGTAAGTGACACAATTTCAATATAAGGTTAAACAAAGATTGAAAAGTATAATTTCAGAAAACATGAACAATTTTTAAAAGCTAAAAGGTAATAAACTTTTTTTAGTATGAGAAGCAAACAGAAATAAAATAAACCTGTTAAATTAATAAAAGGATAAATGAACTAGAGATACAGAAATTTAGTATTTTGAGATTCTAAATTTGTATGCTCTTAAGAATATAGCCTACTACCAGATATAGAATATATAAAGCTATAGAATATTTTTTAACCTGACCTGACTGACATATCGAGAACATTATACCCAGTAAGTGAATAATAAATATTATTTTCAGGTAAACATGGAACATATAAAAAAAACAGGCAAAATGCGGGGTCACAAAGCAATTTACAGTGAATTTCAAATGATGGAATCATACTCAGTATGTTCTTTGATACATTTCAATTAAACTAGAAATAACAGGATACAGATCACTCTGCAAGAAGCTCTAAGCTGACCACTGACTTTCCTAACCTCCTGGTATCCACAGCATTATGTAATCTTCCCCGTTAGAGTGTAGGAAGGAGATGGGGCTTGCCTCCAAGCAAGAAAATATGGCAACAATGAAGGAATAACACTTCAATAATTACATTAAATAAGATGGTAACTTGCATCTTGCTAGCAGACTCTATTGACGCTCTCCCTTAATGGCTTAGCTAAAGAAAGCTGTCATGTTATGAGCTGCCCTGTGTAAAGGCCTCCATGGCAAGGAGCTGAGTAGAGCCCCAGACAACAGCCCGCAAAGAATTCAGACTCTCAGTCTAACGACTCAAAAGGAAGTGAATCCTGCCAACAATCACATGATCATGGAAGCAGATCCTTTCCTAGTCAAACATCAAATAAGACTGCAACTCTGGCCAGCACCTTAATTGCAGCCTTGTAAGTGAACCTGAAGGAGAGGCCCAGCTAAGCCATGCCTAGGATTCCTGACCAAGAAAAATTGAGATAACAAATGTATGTTTCTTTAAGGCTAAGTTGTGATAATATTGTTAACACAGCAGTCGCTAAGTAATATCATTTCATGTCTAAAAATTAAAGAATGCACCTCTGAAAAAAACCCACACACAAAAGAATACATCATAATGGAAATTAGGAAACGTTTGCAGTAAAACATAGTAAAAACAATGTGCCAAAATCTGTGGATTTAGATAAACCTTAAACCAATGCTTAGAGGGAAATTGATACACTGAATAAAAACACTAAAGAAGAAAAAAATTGTCAAAATAAATTATGCAAGTATTGAACTGAAGAAATCAGAAAAAGAACAGCCAGTGAACACTGAAAGTTAAATAAGGATAAGAACAGAAATTAAATAGAAAATAAAAAATACACTTTAGAAGATAAAGTTAACAGTTAGTTATTTGAAATACTGAAAAAATCCAAAAGAAAAATGTAAACAATTAAAAGTAATAATTGAATTTAGGAGGGTCATTGGATTTAAGGCAAATACACAAAAATCAACTAGATTATATGTATAGGTTACTAACAAAGTAAAAATGGTTTTTAAATACTATTTTGAAAAGCATTCAAAACCATCAAAATATGTAGGAAAAAGAAACAAAAATGTGCTAGAATTCTGCATGTCAAACAGAAAGAACGGTAAAAAAAAAAAAAAAAGTTAAAACTTAAAGAAAAAAGTATACCATGTTCATGAAAGGGAAAGGCTTGTATTAAAGATATCAGTTCTCCACAAAGCTATTTATAGATACAGTCCAATCAAAATCCTAGCAGGTCTTTCTGCATAATCTGATGAGTTCAAATTTAATTCTAAAATCTATAGAAAATGTAAACAAACAAGAATACATGAGACATTCTTAAAGAGGGGAAGAGAGATGATAATAATGATAATGATATTAAAAGACTTATAAGTAAGATGGTCTTTTCCAAAAACTGGTCTTAGATCAATCAACTGATGTTCATATGGACAAATTAACCCTGACTTCTACCTCAAACCATACAAACAAACCAATTCCAAATGAATCCTAGACAAGACCTAAAGATTTCAGGAAGTTTAAAAAGTTTCTAGAAGATTACATAAGAGAGCATCTTCCTGACTGGGTCAATGTAAAGACTTACTGCACCAAACAAAAATACACAAAACATAAGAAAAATAGTGACAAAATGAACTACATCAAAATTTAAAGACTTGTGCTTATGAAAGCCACCACTAAGAGAATTAAAAGCCAAACTTCAGAGAGAGAGAATATACTTGGAATAATTACAACCAACGAGGAACTGCTATCTTAAATATATTAAAAAGCCTCTTACAAATAAAAGAAAATGATCACAATTTTTAAAATGGGAAAAGTACACAAGCACTTCACAAAAGAAGATTTCCAAATGGTGAATAAGATTATGAAAAGTGTTCAGGATTACTAGTCATCAAGGAAATAAAACTTAAAACCATAAGATATACTATACTCCACAGAATGGCTATATATGTTTAAAAGGCTGGCATTACCAAGTTATATCAAAGATGTGAAGTAACAGGGACTCTTATAATCACAAAATAGATTAATAAAAATGTTCATGGCAATTATTTACAATAGCCAAACACTAGCAACTACCCAAATGTCCATTAAAAATAAAACTAATTTTTAAAATGTTGGACTTTCATAAAGTAAAATGCTAAGTAGGAAAAAAAAGAATCAATATTATGCATAACAATATGAATTTCACTAACAATATGAATTTCACTAACAATATTGAGCAAAAGCACACAAAAAATATAAAATGTATGAATTGCCTTGTATAAAGACAAAAATTTTTAAAAATAAAACTATGGTATTAGAAGTTAAAAGATTAAGAAATGGTAACCTTCAGTGCTACCTCTCCATATGAGGACTCACATGGAACACTGATAATGGCCACGGAGTTCTAAATATTTTAATAAAATGTCTTAGATGTATAAACAAATGACCCATTCTGATTAGCGCTTTTATAACACCATTTACTTATAAACATATCAACAGAATGATTCACTTTATGTAATCTGGAACATTTTTGATATGTATAGGTCTTCTAAACTTCCTTCTTTAATAGGAGTTGAGAACATAGAGCGGGCAGGGATAGAATTATTATTATTATCATTTATTATTATTATTATTATTTTTTTTTTTTTTTAGGGACAGAGTCTCGCTCTGTCACCCAGGCTGGAGTGCAGTGGTGCAATTATGGCTCACAGAAACCTCAACCTCCCAAGCTCAAGTGATCTGCCTACCTCAGCCTGCTGAGTAGCTGGGACTATATACATGTGCCATCGTACCCTGTAAGTTATTTTGGTGGTGTTGTAGAGACAGGGTCTCACTATGTTGCCTATATTGGTCTCAAACTCCTGAGCTCAAGTGATTCTCCTGCCTTAGCTTCCCAAAGTGCTGAAATTATGGGCATGAACATACATGGCCTGCAAGGATTATTTTTTTAATTTATATAACAAAAGTGGCTAAACTGCCACTAGAAAATGCCCACCTACAGAAGTTACACCTAGCAGTCATCAACAATGACATGAACTTACTCCCATTCCACAGGGCACTTGCCTCACTTTGTAGCAATGTTTTCATTTAAAATATAAATAAGGCCAGGTACAGTGGCTCATGCCTACAATCCCAGCACTTAGAAAAGAGACTCCTTGAGCCCCAGGAGTTTGAGACAAGCCTGGGTAAAATAAAGAGACCTCTTCTCTACAAAAAAACACCAAAAACAACAAAATTAGCTGAGCATGGTGGTACACATCTGTAGTCTCAGCTACTCAAAAGGCCAAGGCAGGAGAATCACCTCAGCCCAGGAGGTAGAGGCTACAGTGAACCATGATGGCATCACTGCACGGCAGCCAGGGCGACAAAGTAAGAACCTGTCTCAAAACAAAAAAACAAAACAAAAACAAAAAAAGAACAAACATAAACTTGGATCCAAAGCAATTGTCACAAAAATTGTTTTTATTTTTTTGGAGATAGAGTCTCACTCTGTTGCCCAGGCTAGAGTACAGTGACAGGATCTCAGCTCACTGCAACCTCCGCTCCCTGGGTACAAGTGATTATCATGTCTCAGCCTCCCAAGTAGCTGGAATTACAGGTACATGAGTCACCACCCCCGGCTAATTTTTGTATTTTTAGTAGAGATGGGGTTTCACCATGTTGGCCAGGCTGGTCTTGAATTCCTGACCTAAAGTGATCCACCTGCTTTGGCCTTCCAGGGTGCTGGGATTACAGGCGTGAGCCACCGCGCCTGGCCAGCAGTCTTAATAATGTGCTATATGAACATGTTCCCACAATGCAGAAAAACATGTGGAAAATATTCCTCGTGAATCAATTAATTTCACTACAACACTATTTATGAAAGTGAGAATCTTAAAGAATCAAAATATACAATCATATAAGTAGATTGTTCCAAATTGACAAAATATTGTCCACAATATACATTAAGAGGAAAAATAAACCTGAGGAATATTATGAACAATATGAGCTTGGGGAACATATAAAAGAAAATACACTTTCTTTTAATTGCCAATAATCTAGAACAGGGGTGAGCAAATTAAGGCCTGTGTGCCAAATCTAGCCTGCCAACAGTTTTTGGTTAGTAAGTTCTATAAGAGCACAACTAGGCCCATTTGTTTAAGTGTTATCCATGGCTGTTTTCAACTCACCATACTACACTGAGTTGACCAGTTGTGAAAAAGACCATGTGTACTGCAAGGCCTAAAGAACTATCTGGCCTTTTACAGAAAAAGCATGCACATGTCTGGGCTAGTGAGTGAGGCTTAAGTCCTCCACCTTACATGTCTCTGTTCTTTGAAGCTTTACAACAATCAATAATCAAAAGAAAGGAAAACAGAAAATCCTTAAAGAAAATAAAAAAGCTTTCTGCCATTCTATCACTTTGTTTCGATCTCTATTAGGCTCACATACACTATTTTAATTTGACTCCAGCTCTGTCAGACTCTCTCTTCTATCCCCAAACTGTCTTCCAGCTACTTTAGAAGTTAATGCAATATCTTATCTATGATTTTGGGGTGACATCATCAGGGTATTTTTTTTCAAATGCTATTAAACAGTACTCATTTAGGCATTACAGACAAAAACCATCCCTAGTGTAATTTTAAAACCCACTAATGAATAACTTCCTCTGATTCTACAGATAGAGAAAACAAGGGCTTTCAAGAGTACAGATGTGAAATACTGGTTTGGGTTCTTAATTTCCCTCTAGAGACCTAAAACCACATTGTGAATTTAACATCAATATATTGCCTTGTACTTTCAAACATTAATTGAATTGATTAGTCAATGGCACACTATCCTACTAGTCCCCAAACAAGTAACCTCAAAGTTATTCTAGTCTCTTCCCTCTTCTCTACCACCTTCCTTCAGGCCCCTAATCAATCAATAAGTCTTGTCAATATTTCCTTTGTAATATTCTCAGCTTTAATTTATGCTGTTTTATAGCCAATGTCCTAAAAATAAAGGTTTCATCATTTCATATACATTATAACTGAATAAATCTTCTGAGTGCTAATTCTGATCTTTTAACATTTTTGTGCCTCTGCCTTTTAAAAACACTGTCCAACATCTGTTCAACACCTATTACATTATAGACTAGGCTAAGCAGCAAAGATGACCTTTCATTATATTTTCGTTGGGGAAAAAGAGAATACACTGGAGTCCTTTCCAGCTTGAAACTCATATTAACATAAGTGCTATGGTGGACACACCCTAATGTGACCTCCAGTGAGTCGTGGCTTTAAATGATCCCAACCCCTTGAGTTCAACCTGGGCAGAATCTGGCACTTCCTTCTAGCAAACAGAATATAGTAAAGATAATGGGATAATCGTTCCTTAATTAGGGTACTTTGCATGCCAACGGTGATGGGATAATCACTCTGGTACTTAGGTAATAAAGTTCTGCCCTAGCATACTGCAGAGATTCTCCTGCCACCCCTGAAGAAGAAGTAAGTGGCTATGTGTGACCAGGCCATAAGACAGGGAAGTATGGACAGCCTCTGGATCTGAGAGCATCCTCTCAGTGACGGTAAACAAGAAAATGGGAAACTCAGTACCACAACAGCATGGAACTGAATTCTGCCAAGAAATTTGTGACCCCAAGCTCCAGAAAGAAATGCAGTTTGACCAACACCTTTATTGTAGACTTGTAAAACCCTAAACAGAAGATCCAGCTAAGCTAAGTCTAGACTTCTGACCCACAGAAACTGTAGGATAGTAAACATAAGTTGCTTTGAGCTGCAAAATTTGTGGGAATTTGTTATAAAATAAGCAATATAAATAAAATTAGAACATAAGAATATGTTTGCTATCATATCTCTATAGAAGCAAAGATCACAATAATCTAGTAAAGATGAAAAAAAGCTCCAATAGAAAATTAGAGCATGAAGATGAGCCTTAAATAAAGGGCAAAAGCAACAAAAAGAGAAAGATACTTCAGATAACAGTATGAACAAAGTTATAAAGAGAAAAAAATCTTTGCTTTTTGTTTTTGTTTTGGAGATGGAGTCTTACTCTGTCACCCAGGCTGGAGTGCAGTGGCACGATCTCAGCTCACTGCAACCTCTGGCTCCCTGGTTCAAGCAATTCTCCTGCCTCAGCCTCCTGAGTAGCTGGGATTACAGGCACGCGCCACCACGCCCAGCTAATTTTTGTATCTTTAGTAGAGACGGGATTTCACTATGTTGGCCAGGATGTTCTCAATCTCCTGATCTCATGATCTGCCCGCCTTGGCCTCCCAAAGTGCTGGGATTACAGGCGTCAGCCACTGCGCCCAGCCGAGAAAAAATCTTGTGTGTTCTATTTTCAAGAGAACCGAAACATCCCTTTCTATCACTTAGTTTTCAAGATGTCCATTTACTGACATATACACTTAGATAGGTAGGATATTTCTGTCTTGATGTTTCACTCATTTTTCTGGTTACATAGCATTTAAAAACCATGCAACACTTTAATAATGAAGCAACAAGTGAAAGCTCCCAGCCCCCTTCCCTGTTCACTTTTCGGAATACATCACCACCATGAGTAGTTTATGTTCCTGTCCTTACATTTATCTAAACTTATAGAAACATATACAGTATTTATGTGCATATATATGAAACACATACAGTATTTAGTGCATATATACATATATACAAATGTACATGTTCATGTGTTTTGTAAAAATATTTTTAAATACTTAAGAAGTCATACTATAATACTTGTATATTTTACTTAACCGTATACCATTATGTAATCAGAACAGCTTCAAGTGACTCATGTGGATGGAATGTACCGTAATTTATCAAAATAGTCCCTTATCCAGAGATCATTCACTCTTTCATTCTTTGCCCCATTAACATAACCATTATTTATCCAGTTACTGAAGCTAGAAATATCAGTCATATCTTCCTTCTTCATCATCCTACAGATCCAATAGACAAAGTACTGCCCATTCTACCTCTGCAATAACTTTAAAAGTTGTTTCTCTTACTTTTTTGTGTGTGTGTGTGTGTGAGACAGAGTCTCGCTCCATCGCCCAGGCTGGAGTACAGTGGCATGATCTCGGTTCACTGCAATGTCCGCCTCCCTGGTTCAAGTGATTCTCCTGCCTCAGCCTCCAGAGTAGCTGGGACTACCAGAGCCCACCACCATGCCCGGCTAATTTTTTATATTTTTAGTACAGACAGGGTTTCACCGTGTTAGCCAGGACGGTCTTGATTTCCTGACCTCGTGATCCGCCCACCTCAGCCTCCCAAAGTGCTGGGATTATAGGTGTGAGCCACTACGCCCGGCCAAAAGTTGTTTTTCTTTGTAACCTTTTCCGGTGCCCTTCACTGGAAACTCACTGGAACTCAGGATCATGTCTTTGATTATGATAATAGCCTCCAATCCAACTTCTTTCCATGAGTCTTACTATTCTTGCCCATTCTTCACTGGGATCATCTTTCTAAAATGAAGATCTGATAATCACTGTATTGTTGACAAGGTATCAGCCGTCAGCCATCTTCCCATGATCTACAAAAGAGACTAAACACCTTTCCATGGCTTATAAATCAGTCTCATTGTTGTTAAACTTTTATACTCTAAGAACTCCAGGTCAGGAACTACTTTCTCAAACATTACACCCTGTTACTGTACACTCCTTTGCCTCTGTTGCTACTGTCCCAGGAATGACCTCACTTCATATTCTATCTAACCTACCTTCAAAGCTAAACCAAAGTAAAGGTTCACTACAGAACCTTTTCTGATCCCACACCTGCTTTCCCTCCATAGAAGTAATCCCCTACCAACGTGTATCAGTCTCTTCTTTAGTACTTATTACTTTGAAACTTTCCGTATAACACAATTTCAATTATGTATTTACAAATCTGTCTTCCATTTGACACTGCACCAACCATTTATAATTTATCTTTACACAACCAAAGTATAGAACAGTGCCTGATCATTGCTGGGGACCCAGCAGTGCTTATAAGGAAAAGAAACTTTGACTATCCACTTCTGCCAGTCACTTCTAAGCTGCTAACTGTAAGGAATACAAACATGCATAACACTGTCCACAAAGAGTTCACAATCTAATATGGAAAGTTATAGGACTATATACAAATAGCAAGATAACTGTGAAAAGGTTCTTAAGGTTCTTAAAACATTTTCTTCTCTTAACTTTTGCAATAATACATAGCACTTTCTTGGTTTTCCTCCTATCTAGCTGCTGCTTCTTCATTGCCCACTTTGCTACATCCTCCGCTGCACTACCTACAAATCTTGTAATGTCCAAGAGCTCAGCTGTGTGTTCTTTCCTCCCTCTAAATTATTTCATCCAGTTCTATGACTTTTAATCTCACCTACATAGTACTAATTCCTGTGTTTATATCTCTAACCCTATCCTTGGTCTCCTATATTTCAGACTCACAGGGCCAACTGTCCAACTAAAATCTTCACGTGGATACCCAATAGGGCATTTCAAATCTAACATTTCCAAAGCAGAACTCTTGATTCTACCTACTCACTGCCAATAATACCTCTTCCCCATCACTACCTCAGTTTGTCCCACCACAATAAATAGCACCAAAGTCCACTCAAACTCAAGAAATAATCTTTGATTTTGTCATTTCCTCACCTCCAAATCCCATTCATGAAAGCAAGTTCTACTGCTTTAACTATTAAATACATCACATATATGTTTACTTCTCTCCATCATCATTACTACCACATCATTCTAAGTCACCATTCCCTCTTTTCTAGAATACTTCAGTAATATCTTCACTGATTTATCTGCTTTCATTCTTGCCCTGTATACCGATCCTATCACAATTCATTCTTCTAAGAATGTAAGCCATGGTGTTGGGAAAGCTGGATATCAACATACAAAAGAAAAATTGAGCCAGGCACGGTAGCTCACGCCTGTAATCCCAACACTTTGGGAGGCCAAGGCAGGCAGATCACGAGGTCAGGAGTTCGAGACCAGCCTGGCCAACATGGTGAAACCCCGTCTCTACTAAAACTACAAAAATTAGCTGGGCATGGTGGTGGGCACCTGTAATCCCAGCTACTCAGGAGGCTGAGGCAGGAGAATCGCTTGAACCTGGGAGCCAGAGGTTGCAGTGAGCTGAGATCACACCATTGCACTCCAGCCTGGGTGACAAAGCAAGATTCCATCTCACAGAAAAAAAAAAAAAAAGAATGAAATTGGACGCTTGTTGATATGGTTTGAATATCTGTATCCCCTCCAAAATTCTTGGAGAAACCTAATCTCCAATGCAATAGTATTAAGAGGTGAGGCCTTTCTGAGGTCATTAGGTCATGAGGGCTCCTTCCTAGTGAATGTAATTAAGGCCTTTAAAGAATAGTCTTCACACAATGTTTAGCCTCTTCTGCCCTTTCGGCTTCCACCAGGTGAAGACACAGTGCTCAAAGTGCCATCTTAGAAGCAAAGACCCAGCCCTCATCACACACTAAAACCTGCCAGTGTCTTAATCTTGGACTTCTAAGCCTCTAAAACTATGAGAAATAAATTGCTATTATTTACAAATTACCCAGTCTCAGGTATTTTTTATAGCAGCATACAGAGACTAAGGCACTTACCTTACATCATATATAAAATTATCTCAAAATGGATCAAAGACCTAAATGTAAGAGTTATAACTATAAAACTCCTAAAAGAAAACATAAGGAAAAGCTTCATGACCCTGAATTTGGCAATGATTTCTAGGACATAATACCAAAAGCACAGGCAATAACAGAAAAAAAAAATAGATAAACTGGACTACATCAAAACTTCTGGGACAGGTAAACTGGCTCACACCTGTAATCCCAACACTTTGGGAGGCTAAAGCAGGAGGATCGCTTGAGCTCAGGAATTTGAGATCAGCCTGGGCAACATAGAGAGACTCCACGTCTATTTTTAAAAAGATAAAGGAAAAAACAACAACCTTCTGTGCATCAAAGGACAAACCCAACAGAGTGAAAAGACAACCCCAGTGACTCATGCCTATAATTCCTGCACTTTGGGAGGCCAAGGCAGAAGGGCTGCTTGAGCCCAGGAGCTCAAGACCAGCCTGGACAACATAGCAAGTCCCTATCTCTACCCCCCAAAAAAATAATAATAATAGCTGGGCATGGTGGCATGTGCCTGTGGTCCCAGCTACTCAGGAGGCTGAGGTGGGAGGATCACATTAGCTAGGAGTATGTAGCTGCAATAAGCCACTGCACTCCAGCCTGTATAACAGAGAGACGCTGCCTGTCTCAAAAACAAAACAAACAAATAAGCAGAAAAAAAAAAACCCTGTAAGTTATATCATACCACTCGTCTATTAAAAACTCTGCTCTTACTGAATATGGTTTAATCCAAATTTCTTAGCATAGCTTATAGGGCCTTACATGATCTGAATATTGAATACTTCTCTTGACATTCCCAAGCCTTACTCTTTCTTGCTGATTTTGTTCCAGCCACTCTGGCCTTCAATTTGTTTAAATAATACACAATACTATTCACTCCTTATGGCCTCTGCTCTTGCTGTTTCCTCGCCTTAAAATGTTGTGACATACATCTCAAAAGGGTTAGCTACTTCTCTTCATTCAAACTGTTTCCCCTTCACAAGATTTTTCTAAACACTCCACACTCCCTAAAAGCCAGTATGTTTACTCTCATAACATTATCCTGCTTTGTTTCCTTCTAAGCATTTATTACTTTCTAAATTGTCTTATTTTGATTACTTGTTTATTATTTGTTCTCTCCTTTATGACAGCACAGACTTATTCACAGCTATATCCTCAGATTCCAGAATAGTACCTGGCACATGGATTATAATCAATAAATGGATACTGAAGGATAAAAAATGAGTGCCATAAACCACTCCCAATCTACTTTTTTGTCCTTTCCTTATATCCAAAACCTTAACTTCCTTATATCCGTTTCAATCCTCTTTCCCTCTAAGGAATATTCTGCAATTCTATCCTATAAAGACCTTTACTTTATGTCAATCTTTATTTTTAATATCATTTTTGTAGAGACAGGGGTCTTGCTATGTTGTCCAGGCTGGTCTCAGAAATCCTGGCCTCAAGTGATCGTCCCACCTCAAATTCCCAAGTAGCTAGGACTACAGGTACATACTACCCAATTTTTTTTAAAGAGATAGGATCATGCTATGTTGCTCAGGCTGGTCTTGAACTCCTGGGCTCAAGCAATCCTCCCATCTTAGTCTCCCAAAGTGCTGGGATTACAAGAGTGAACTATAATGCCCAGGTTATTTTATGTCAATCTTATCCCTAATGATTACTGTAGGTATGGCATATATTATACTTGTTTATAGAATATCTTATAAACATTCTGTTAGAATTATATGTGTATTATTCTATTCTCTCAGAAGATGTGCTTCCTTAACCAGAACTGATTAAGGAAGCAGGGAAGGAAAAAGGAAAAATCTTTAAAAAAAAAAAAAAAAGGACTAAAAAAATCTTTTGCTTCTTTTTATTTTAATAAACATAACATCTAAGAGGTACTGTTCAGGTAGGCTATACCCCATCATTATTTGATGAGTGGACAGTTTGTAAAAATACTTCAAACCAAATATTCTCAAGCATCTAAATTTATCTAAGCAATTAACAGCAACACCATGGAGCTTTTAGACTTAACTGTATCATAAATTTAAGTTTGAAATATTTTTGCTGGATAATACAAAATGATTACCATCTAACCTTACTTATTTAAAAGAATATTATAAAAAGTGATTGGGATATATGTAAAGTATTTAATAATACTTTCAGAGAAGAAGGGAAGCATATATATCTTTTCCTTCACAATTTACAAAATGTTTTAAAATCAAAGTATCTGAGAAGGTCCTGAATACATACCTCTGATTTTTTTAAATATTCACACAATGTTATTTGTCCTTTCATTAATGAAAATATTAAAATGACTTCAAAAATTAAACTAATAAGATATCTAAATGATTTTTTTTTGCTATTCTAAGGGGTCAATTTTTCTTATCTATATGCCTATTTTCCTAAATATGCAAATTACACAATATTTAGCAACAGCAATTTTATCTAATAGCTGTGTAAACTATTCTTTCAAAAAAGAATTAAAGGTAAATTAAAGTTTTAATTATTATAAGCAGGCTCAAAATGTTGGGTTTACTGTAGATTAAATGTCTAAATGCAGAGCATAAAATGATTCACATATTTTAATATTAAGAAGAAAAAACTATGTATAATTTACACCTACAGTGCAAGAAGGAAGAAAAAATGCTTGTGTCAGCCTTAGGAAACAAACAGCCCTATCAAGTAACCAACTAGAAAAGATTCATACTGGAGGCTCAATAAATAACAGTAATGATGACAACCATCTCCCATAACTACATTACAGCCCATTGTCCACATCTGATTATACTAGTCTAGACCTTGGGTAAGCACATACACATTTTCACCAAGAGTTTTCCAATATTACTGCTCTGTTTCCTGGGCTTTCTGTGACCCCCATTAGCAGCAACTGTCATTTTCGCTACTAAACATGACCACTGATGAGAAAGTTACCACTTTTCTACACTCTAATAATTGAGAATGTGGAAATAATGTTCCTGAATTGGCAATCCTTCTAAATATAGTAATTTCTTTAGAATTAGCTACAGAGAAGAGGATAAATTGCTTCCAAAGATTTTCTTCCATAATATGAGAACTACTAAAGCCTCACTTTTCAAAATATCATCTCCATATATTAACATAGCCTTTATTCTTATAGTGAAGAATTATTGCCTAACTCTCCATGTATCTGCCTCCTTGCAACATCTATCTCTCTCTGTCTCTCACCCAGCACATCCAATAATTCAGTATCACAAAAATCCCTAAACTGTTATCTCTCTGCACCTTTCTCAGTTAAAGCTCTCAGTAACAACTTTGAATAAGGGATGTAAAGGTTCTAACATCACAGAATACACATGCCTGGAACCTCAGAAAGAATAGATTTTCTTGGTAACTGAAAAAATTAATTTAAATTAAAAAAAATTTTAATGGGCTTCATACACATTTAAGGCCAGTCTAGATCTTTCTCGGTTGAAATTTAGCCCAGGTAGTAGCCACTTTTTCTGGAAGGCAGTATCCTTGATCAGAGAGACCACAAGGTATCCATATGCTTTATTAGACTTTAAATGGAGATAGCAAATACTCCATAAAGTTATTTCATCCTGAGAATATAAAACCTTAGTAATTTAATATAAATGTTACATCCTCACATCAACCTGTTTTTCCAAACTTATTTTGCATGATAATCCCTAGTTGAACATTTTAAAACAACTCATGATATTACAGAGGCTAGAATGGAAGCAAAAAGACCAGGCTGCAAGCTTTTATCTGATTATTTTAGATAAAATAATTTCTTAGGACTATGAAATAATCTATTCTCTAGAATGTGCAAATAAAAAGAGACAGAAGATAGTTACATGTAGAAAAGCAAAAATATAGAGAAATGGCTCTCCTGACTCTCCACTTGGAATTCAGTTTATTTGGAATTCAGCAGATTTCTCTGCTGCACAGTATCTACCACCTTCTATCTTCTTATAACTGCCTTTGTCTCTTCATTGTCAGTGACATTTCCTTGGCGATTCATAGAAATTCATCTTTTCAGATTCCACTCTGACCACTCTTATTTAACACTGCAATGTCCTCTGTATCCGACTGTACCTATTCTCCTCCCCTCGTTTTAACTTTCTCATACCACTTATCTCCTGAACATACTATCAACTTTTTAATTTCTTTATTGTCTAACTTTACCAATTAAAATAAACCCTATTAGGGCAGGCATTTCTATTCTGACCATTGCTAAATTCCCAGAGCCGAGAATATGGACCAGCACGTGGCCAGTATGGATTAATATTTGCTGAACAAAGTGAATGATGCTATTTTCATTTTATTTTTATTTTACTCTTCTCAAAGGTTATGAGAGTTCCGTTTTTCACCTATCCCTAATACATATCCCTTTTTTCTATAATCATTCTTATTTAATAAATGATCCTACTTACATAGATGCTGTTGTAGTTTTTTAAAACTGTGTAAGGCTATGAAATATCTATACAAACATAAGCATATTCTACAGGCACGCTATATCCAAGCCATCTTTCCTAAAAGTCACATACATTTGGTCTTGGTTAAAAAATGTCAAACAGCAAATCCTATATAGCAAAACATTTAAAGCTCTGAAATCTAGTAGAATTTAGCATTTTTAGGGGGTGAAAAAGCACAATTCAAACGCAGCACCATTTTTTTACATAAATCAGAACAAAGCAAGCTTAAAAAGTAGCCACAGACCAGTGTGGTGGCTCACACCTGTAATCCCATTACTTTGGGAGTCCAAGGTGGGAGGATCACTTGAGCAGGAGTTCAAGACCAGTCTTGGCAACATGGCAAAACACCAACTCTACAAAAAGTACAAAAATTAGCTGTGGTGTGGTGGCGAGCACCTGTAGTCCCAGGTACTTGGGAGGCTGAGATAAAAGGATCACCTGAGCCAGGGAGATCAAGGCTGCAGTGAGCCTTGATATTGCTACTGCACTCCAGCCTGGGCAACAAAGTTGAGACTCCATCCAAAAAAAAAAAAAAAGTAACCATTGAAAAATCATTTAAATATAAAATCCCATATAAAGTGCACAAAACAAGCCTCCATATTCAAAACCTATTAAAGGAAGTATATTAATGATAAGCTGAGATCAAGCTATAAAATTAAAAATAAAAAATGACCTGACCATGTCAGTACTTTAAGCCAAAACATATGAATAAAATAAATAAGAAACATATGCTTATCCTAATTAAGGAGAGAAAATTCTAATCTTCTTTGATAAGCCATTAAACCTTCACAAAATGATAAACATTAAGTTAAATAATCTAATCTTTAAGAGCATATAAGAGCATATACTTTATTCTAAATCACCCAGAGAAACTTCTATACTAATACAATCCAGGATTGAAGTAAACAGAGATAAAGACATGAGCCCAGGAGTTAAGCGGTTGCAGCCTGGGTGACAGAACAAGACCCTGTCTCACCAAAAAAAAAAAAAAAAGAGAGAGAGAGAGATAAAGTCTCTGCTCAATTAATCCATTGTTGATCTCTGACTCTACCCTAAAAATAGCATCATTTCCAAACAACTGTTTACAAGATGTAATTAAGCAGAGCACAGTAACTCACGCCTGTAACCCTACCAACTTGGGGGACCAAGGTAGGAAGATCACTTGAGCCTGAGCGACAAGGCAAGAACTTATCTCTTAAAAGAAAAAAAAAATTACAATAAAAAAATTTAATTGGAGTTTTTCTATAAAGTATCTTCCTACATATATAATTTTAAAACTGAAACCAGAAAAAGCACATGGCTCTTTAAGTAACACTCAAGGATTTCCAAGTGATAATCTCTACCTCAATTCAAATTTTATCTTCCACTGATACAGATAAGAATATATTCTAGCCACACTGTTTATTTACGTGCAATAAATACCTTTGTCTTTTTATCAAAGGATAACCCAGATCTAAAATACAAGTGCTAATGACCAACAGGGTCCAAATGAAATATTTTCTGGCCTCTCTCCCTCTATCCCTTTTCCCTCTCCACCTTTCCTTCTAGTCATTCTTCTTCTCATTCCACCAACATTATTAGTAATCGTGCTATTCAGAGAAGTGAAGAAAAAGGATGGAGCTGCTAAATGAATGCTCAGAAAGAAGACATGCAATCTAAGCAGATGAATTTTGAAGACAGACCAGTGTATTAATACTCGAAGCATTATGTCTTTTATGTGGGCTATTTATATATTTGTATACAAGTCTGAGTTACTGCTGTAATAAGCAGACACTGACTGGCTCTAGAGGATGATTAAGCAACGTGCCCAACAGTATGTGGGATAATCTGCCCTTTCTGTGCTTTCCAAGGATGGGGGAAAAAGAAGAGTCACAGCAGCACATCTAAAAGTAAAGTTGTAAGAGGCTATGAAAGCTCTTAAAATGTGTTTTTATTAAATTAAACACAAAACTATAATTATAGGTTGTTTTAATTATTTATATATTTAACAAATTACAAGATTCAACATGAGAATTTAAATCTTAAAATTTTTACCAAATATTGTACCTTTAAACTAGGTTTCATAGTCTACTACTTCCCTGATTTTTACTATCAAACATTTAAAAAATTAGCCAATAAAACTATGCCGGTTTTTTTATTTAAAGTATAAATGAAATAGAAACAATGGAGAGAAACTAATAGAAACATTAATAAAACTAGGAACAAGAATGAAAGGAGGCCAGGCACAGTGGCTCATGCCTGTAATCCCAGCACTTTGGGAGGCTGAATGACTTAAGTCCAGTAGTTCAAGACTAGCCTGGGCAACATGGCAAAACCCCATCTCTACAAGAAAAAAAAAAAAATTAAAAATTAGCCAGGTGTGGTGTCCTCAACAGCAGTCCCAGATACTTAGGAGGCTGAGGTGAGAGGATCACTTGAGCCAGGGAGGTCGAGGCTGAAGTGAGATGAGATTGTGCCCCTGCACTCTAGCCTGGGCAACAGAGCAAGACCCTATCTCAAAAAAAAAAAAAAAAAAGACAGAAAACTCTGATAGAGGATTTTCACTTATTTTTCAAAATTCTAGAGGTTAAGAACAAAAAGAGTACCACCTAAACAAATAAAATATTCATCATTCTCTCTAAGACACACAAGTCGTAAGACAGGAGACCACCAACAAATCATTACAAATTTCACAGAATAATGTCTCAGAGCAGCTGACTTGATCACTGCTACCTAGAACAACATCAGGAGCTTAAAATGCTCTAAAAAATATTTGGAGGGATCACAAGCAAGCTGGCAAGAAGAAAGGAGGCAACCTAGCAGCCAGATCTATTTCTGCCAGCAAAATTAACATCAATACTGAGATACTAAATTTTTTTGCAAGTAATATCACCAAAACCTCTAAGAAAATAAGAATAAAAGGCAAAATAAGAACTTGAAGCCCTTTATTTATCCAAATAAGAAAAAACATTCAAGATTCATTGGCAAAGAATTGAGTTGAAAAATGTAAGCAACAGTGTTATGGAATGTAATTAAATATATCTTTCAATTCAATTCAATTTCAATTAAATACATTTGTAAAGTGAAGAAAAAAATAACTAAGATAAAGACAAATCAAATACACAAATAAATGAATTTAGGTCCAATATATGTAACAATGTAACCTACACCACATCTAAATTTAGTATAACACTGAACTCTCAGATTTCATTCAACAGGGTCAAAGGGAGTAGTAATAACTGTACATTATTTTCTATTGATGTGGTGCTACAGCATCACAGAGACTCTAAAAGGTGGCTTTAATATTCTTTAAGTTCTTTAAAACTATTAGTTTAGAGAAAGTTGTGCCTTTCAAGAATAAGAAAACTCTTTTAGATCTATCACTTGCACATTTAAAAAGTAAACAGAGGTGCTGATAATAATGATTCAAGATATCATAAAACACTCATAAACAAAATTATTATTCAGGAATAACAATGTTCTTGCTCATAATTTGTGAAAATTTAATTATTTAACTGAAATCTTTTATTATATGTATTTTTTTCTCTTTAAAGTCATCAAGGTTGTAACAATTACGTCAGTGATTATCAATTATTCTAGCTCTCTAAAATAAATTTGTTTAAAATGGAGTGTTGTTTACATGAAAAATACCAATAATTGAACTCAAAATTACCAAAACAATGTATTTAAAGATATCTTATTAAACAACTGTAAGTTAAAGAGACCATCAGCAAATCACTATAAATTTCACAGAGTAACATCTCATAGAGCAGCTGCCTTGATCATAGCTAGAACAACATCAGCAGTTTCTACCAAACAACAATTACTTATGTCTGAACTTAGTAATTGATTTGCTAATGATACTCTACAAGTCTGTTAGACCTTATGCTGTAGTCTGTCTATAAAGGTCTTCATGTTATTTACACAAATACAACATTAATCAAGGGCAAAATTTATAGCAGCTACTCTGTAAATGAGGTCAAGGCAGGTCAGACTTACATAATAAGAAGAAAAAAAGGTTAGTCTTTGCAGTAAAAAGGAAAATCATTATTATTATTCTTCCTGCCCCTGGGATTAAGTCTAGTAGTCAAACACTCCAAACTATTTCACAAACACATCTACTCCTATGAAAACTCATTTAACCTCAAGGCACTAAATATTTATAAAAGGAAAGCCAAATCCACTGATTTAGAAAAATAAACCACTAAAATTTTCCTTTAAAATATATTCTACACTGTAAATAAAGAGAGAACGAAAATTTCCAATTTTACCTCCACTATTTCACTAATGAATCTTAGCTTCCACCACTGTTTATTTCAAACACGTAAAAGATAAAGGCTGAGTGTTCTCTATAGGCTAAGCACTGAAGTAAAGAAGACAGTTTCTAACTATGGGAGGCTAAAAAATCTCAACAGAATAAGAAAAGCAAAGGTAAAAAATCAGACAAAGGGTACTATGAAAATGATAACAGATGATATAAAAATAAATTATTCAAACAACTGTTTCACCAAATTTTCAGAAATAGCAATAGCAGGAGTATTAGCATTTGTGCCAGTACCTCCAAGTCTCAGTTCCACAGAATAATACAGGTCCAGCAGACACCTGTATATGCAGTAAAGTGTGTTACAAGAGAGGAACTCTGAGCTTAGGGCACTTGAATCTTCTGTGACAGCCAGTAGGCCCGTTGGTCTTTGGCTCGGAGAAAGACATTATTATACTAGACAGTAAATGATCCTGCTTTGTTCTAAATGGAGACACTATTTCTATAATCCAAAGCTGTCTGCTATATAAAGATCTTTGAATGATAATGCAAAACAAAGGCTTTTGGTATCTCTTCTTACAAGGCCAAAAATCTTAAGAGTGATGCCTGGCTTTCTCTCACAACCCACATCCAAGCCATTAGAATATCCTGTCAAGTCTTATCTTCAAAATAGGTTCATAATCCTACCACTTCTTACCTCCTCTACTGCTAGCAACCTTGTCCCAGTCACCATCATGTTTAACCAGAATTACTACAATAGCCCCCTAATTGATCTCTTTGTCTTTTTTTTTTTTTTTTTCTTTTTGAGAAAGGGTCTCATTCTACTGCCCAGGATGGAGTGAAGAGGTGTGAGCATAGCTCACTGCAGCCTCGACCTCCTGGGCTCAAGTGATCCTCCTGCCTCACCCTCCCATGTAGCTGGGACCACAGGTGCATGCCACCATACCCAACTAATTCTTTTTATTTTCTGTAGAGACAGGGTCTCACTATGTTGCCCAGGCTGGTCTCAGACTCTTGGGCTCAAGCAATCCTCCCACCTCAGCCTCTCAAAGTGCTGGAATTACATACAGAAGCCACTGCTTCTGGCTATCTCTTCACTTCTATCCTTAAATTCCTACATGCATCAGCCATAGTCATTTTTTCCCCACGACAGGGTCTTGCTCTATCTCCCAGGCGACATTGTAGTAGCATGATCACAGCTCATTGCAGCCTCGTCCTCCTAGACTCAAGGGATCCTCCCACCTCACAGCTTTCCAAGTAGCTGGTACTATAGGCACCTGCCACTATACCAGGCTAATTGTTTGCATTTTTTGTGGACAGAGTTTCACCATGTTGCCCAGGCTGGTTTTGAACTCCTGGGCTCTAACAAGTCACCCACCTCAGCCTCCGAAAGTGCTGGGATTACAGGTGTGAGCCACTGTGCCCATCCCAGAGTGATCTTTTTAATCCATAAGGGAGACTGTCTTCCTCTTCTTCTCAAAATCATGCAATGGCTGTCATTTCTCACAGAATAAATTACAAAGCCTCTACACAAAATCTTGCCCTATGTTATCTCTCTGACCTTACTTCCTATTTCATTCTACTTTAATCACTCTTTTCTTGCTATATTGGCCTCATTCCTCAAATACACCACAGAAGCTCTCACTTGTACACTGGCTGTTCCCTAGGCCTGGAATGCTTTTCCATACATGCCCCTTTAACTGACTCCCTGTGTGCTTCAAGTGCTTGCTCCAATGTTACTTTCGCAATGAGTCCTCATCCTGCCACTCTATTTAAACTACAAACCATACCAACCTTTTTTACTTCCTTCAAAAATTTCATTCCCCTCATCTGCTCCATATTTTTTCTCACAGTACTAACCATCATTCACATATTATATAACTTACTTTTTTTATTGTTTATAATCTGTCAATGCCTATTTGAATGTACAATCCATGAAAAAAGAATCTTTATCTATTTTGTTTATTGCTGTATCCTCCGTAGCAAGAATAATTCCTGGGACATAGTGTGTAATAAATAGATGAGGAACTGAAGCTCAAAAACTAAAAGCACTTGTCAAGTATCAAAGCTGAAACCTGAACCCAGGGCTATCTTCAAAGCCAATGCTCTTAATCATAAGTCTATGTTGCCTCATCTATTAAATGTAACAATAACATACATAAATAAGGGTAGTTACACTTAGTAAAGTCTACGATGTTCAAAATCACCTCATAAATTTTTCTTTAAAAAAGCCCTGGAATTATACTTCAATAAACACTAAAAATTATAAAAAATCTGTTCGTGGGTGTTTTGCATTAAGCAGAACATTTGTGTATTTAATCGACAGCTCCAGTCACCTCTTTTTCCATATATAAACTTCAATATCATCCAATACCTCAGTGTTGAAATCAGTCAAAAGCTATTTTTCAATAAATATACACTTTGAAATGTTTACTAAAAGGAAGAGTAAAGAATTAGTCATTATTTCATTAATTGCCCTATGAATTAGTAATCACTGATATAAATCTATATCAGTTTTTATTGATCACCTACTACTTGCCACACTGTACATGAAAATGTATTTCTATGTTTCATATAGATCACTGTAGTAACCTTGCTACTGTTCTTCATTTCAATCAGGTCTTCCCTCCTTCAACCTATCCTAAACAATTCTGCCAGTTATCTTTCCAAACCCGAAATATCACAATGAATCTTTTGTTTAAAATCTTCCAAGGCTTCCCATGTTCTTGAGGGATCTAGATGCCCAATTCCAACGACACCTCTCCAACACACACACACACACACACGAATATCCTGTATACCTTCCCACATTACAATGCCTTCAGATATTCTGTTCCCTGTTTGAAATGTTTTTCACACAAATGTCCTCCAATTTTTCCATAACCTCCAATTTTCTAATGTTTACATGACAAATCGTACTGATCCTTGAAATGCATCTCAAGAATCATGGTTCCTGGTTAAGTTTTAAGCACCCTGTACTTACATATTTCTATCACAGAATTTAGCATGAAGTATTATAATTGCAGGTTACTAGTCTGTGAGCACCTGTAATTATTTCTGAAGGAAAGGATTTTAGTAGTATTTAAAATCAAATAAAGTTACGAATACTCTTTTCGCCCTTTTCCATAACATTTATGAGAGATAGAGAGCAAGCCTTGATTCCTAGATGCAAGTTCAAATAGTTACCAAAGGACTGATAGGGTCAATCTTCCAACAACATTACCTAAAACACTAATCAAACATTGCTGAAACAGTAAGTTTGTTCAGAATACTATCTCAAAGGGGAGTCAGTCACATCTTTTAATCTATACTCTGGGTCTTCAGTTCCATTAATGCAAAATCAGCTACTACAAATCAGACAAAAAGTGGTCCACTAATCATTTCCTCAATTTCTTTTTACCTTTTAATGATTTCACCCTTTTACATTTGTTTTCTCCCTTTTATCTCTCTTTTCATCTCTGTACTTTCTTCCCTTCTCTTACCCACCACTGAATTTTCTTTCCTTGAATTCTTCTGTTTCTGTTCTTTAAGCAGAAAATATACCTCCTTATTTCCTCTATCACCTTTCTCACCACATCACATTGCGAAACTTGTCCCCCCTCCCATTATGACCAGCCTGTGATATAAGAAAGATAATATAGACATCTAATTCTAATTATTGGCTCTACACACATAAAATAACTTGATAGGAAGTCCAAATAAGTATGGCTTTTCCTTATACCTGCAAATAGAATTAACAGTTTACTTTTCCCAAACTCAGCCACACTTTTTGAAAAATAAAAATCAAAAATGTATCAGTAAGCATGCATCTAAAGAAAATTATAAAATGGTTAAATATTAACATATACATAATAATTGATATATCAGAGCTCCATTACATTACTGACTGAACAAACAGTAAATACAGAACCCAAAAATATCAATGCCTATAGGAAAAACCCAAGATTTTAAAGAAAAATACAAAATGAATTAAAATAAAATAAATTACCTTCCTTCATTGACAAGTTCGATAAAAGCAAGGCCTGCATTCTTCTGAATAGAATTTTGCCACTCCTATAAAAAAAAAAAAGCAAAAATAGCTGAAGAAATGTCACTCAGTAGGTTCTTTCTTTTAAAACAATAATAATGAAAAATATCACCCATATCAATTTCATGCCTAAGTCTTAAAAGTTATGTTAAACCATATGAACAGGTAATACTGAAAAGTATACTGACACTAAACAAGTTAGCAACAATTTGATTCTGTGTAAAATAAATGAGCCTATCTATATTTATCTTGCCCTTTTCATTATATAACACGATATACTAATTTAACTGAAATAGTTGGGAGCTGGGAAAGAAGGTAACAAAGAAAACCAAGGACAAATAGACATTTTGGTTTTGGCTTTGTTTTTCAATTTATTTTAAGACGTATTACCCAAAATGAAGAGAAGAAAGAATTAAATAGTTCAATAATCCTAATAAAAACAGCATAGTTCACCATAAAAATTGATGACTAGCAATTGAAAATGAAATTAGAAAAATCAGTGAATTGAGCTAAACCAGTGTTGAGTTAGAAACTATAATTCACTGCCCTATGAATTAGTAATATCTGGTATAAATCTACTAACTATATTCTTGATCCATTTGAAATTTACCCATTAAACTTTATCCACTAAAAAGCAATCCATTAAAAAGCCTAGGAATGAAATCAATCAATAGAGTATGTACAAATGAATATTTTAATCCTTACAACAAAAAATATATATAATAAGCATTAATACAATAAGGAAAGGCCTACATGAACTGAAATATACCTAGATTTGAAAAATGCTCGTGAATGCCATTTGTGTGTATGTGCGTGTGTGTGTGTGCCTAAACACACACACAAAGATTTGCTTTTAAAGAACTGGAAATACATAAATAATCTTCATATTTCTTAATATTTAAGGAGCTCTTTGTATTCTAACTACATAATATCCCTCAACTGATCTTTTTTTGTTCTTTCATAAAACCCAAATCAAAAGGCCATGTCTGGCTACTTACCACTGCTCACTATAAACCATATTCATATTTTCTGAGTGTAATAACTCTGAGACTTTCAAATTCCATGCAATTTCACCCTAATAGCTATTCCGTTCCACTCCAAATTCTTTTCTTTTTCATTCTCATCCTTTCTCTTCTACTTTCTCTTTTCCATGTCCACTTTCATACTTACCTTCTTTTGTGATTTTGAAAAACCCAAGGTGGTTCTTAAGACTAAAACAATCACATGACATGATTTTGTCAAAGGATTATATTTTATGAATAGTGTTAGTATAACTATGCTAACAGAACATATACAGTAGAATAAAAATTAAATAGAAAATCAGTAAAACGTTGGAGGGTAGTCACTGGCTAGAACTAGCAGAGAAGAAAAAGTAACGTATTCTCAAGGAATGAGCAAGAAACAAATTCATAAAATCCATGTTCTCATTCTGATACTAACAGAATATATCCTTAGGCATATCGTGCTACATCTGCAGGTCTTAGATATTATCTTCTAAAAGTGTATTCTAGGTATAATTTTTACTATTCTAAAATTTACTAACATTTAGAAATTCATGACTTGTAATTGTACAATATATACTCTCTAAAATTCATACTGAATTCATATTTTACCAAAACTGTAAAACAGGGATACTAAATTTTTTCCAGTGAGGTAAAACAAACCAATATAAAACAGAAATATGAATCTAATTTAAAACCATTTTCTTTCCATCAAAATAAAATGAAGACAAGTAATCCAAAAGGAAGCAATCAAATTCCACAAGACTATATTCTTGAGAGAAGGGCATGTGCCACGGAAAGGTAGGAGAATGATGACAAAAAGCAGAAACCTCAAATTTTTTTTTTTATTTTGGTACAGAGGGTCCCACACCTAACTTCCCAAGCACAGCACAGAGAGATAAGACTCAAAGACTTACCCTAAATCTAGTAATGCACAAGAACAGTAGAACAGGAACAAATTTAAAGACAGATGGACCTCAGCTAGGAAGGTTCAAAAAATTATCATGGAAGGAGGCAGAAGCAGCTTAGGATTTAAGAAGATGAAGAGAACATAACCATGACCTCTGTGGATAGGCAGCAAGTGATCAGCAAGAAGTATGATACTTCAAGAGATGCCACAGCCAAACAACACAAGCATATGTTCATTCCTCAGCTCTTATACCTAACATAACATTCTTGGAAACCCAACTAGAAATTTGACATAATACAAGAATAGGAAGGAAAGTGAGACCTCAAGTTGAGTGAGTTTTCACTTAGATCATTTAACTTACAGAAAACTTCAAAATAGAAACTTAGTTAAAGAAGAAAATGAAGAAAATTACCTTTCTTGCTAGAAAAAAAAGAAGTCAGTAATTACAGAAGAACTAAAATTCTATATATAAATCTTTAGATTAGTCATTTTACTTTTAAAAGTATCCACTGTCAGGAAAACGTCAAGAATGTCCCCTCTCACCACTATCTTTCAACATCATTCTGGAAGTCCTGGCTAATGCAGTAAGACAAGAAAAGGATAAAAATTGAAAAAGAAGAAATAAAACTGTCTTTGTTGATGACATAATCATCTATATAGAAAATCTTAAATAATCTACAAAAAATCCTGGAATAAGCAATAAATAGCAAGGTTACAGGATACAAGGTTAATATACAAAAGTCAACCACTTTCCTATGTATCAGTAATAACAAGTCACACACTGGGATAAAATCATTTGTAAAAGATATCTGATAAAGAATTGTGCAAAATATACAAATAACTCTTAAAAGTCAACAAAAACAAACAATCACATTAAACAATGGGCCAAAGACTTTGACACCTCACCAAAGAAGATATACAAATGGCAAATAAGCATATGAAAGATTGTCCACATGTCACTGGGGAAAGGAAATTAAGACTAGATACCATTAGACACCTATAAGAATGGCCAAAATCCAGTACACTGACATCACCTAATGCAAGGATGTGGTACAAGAATAAATGAAATCTCAGTCATTGCTGGTGGGAATGCAAAATGATACAGTCTCACTGGAAGACAGTTTGATGGTTCCTAACAAAACTAAGCCTACTCTTACCACAAGATCCAGCAATTTCACTTTTTAGTGTTTAACCAAGGGAGTTGAAAACTTATGACCACTTAGAAATTTGCACATGGAGATTTATAGCAGCTTTATTCATAAATGCCAAAACTTAGAAGCAAACAAAATGTCCTTCAGAAGGCGAATGGATAAATTGTGGTACAACCAGACAATGGAATATTATTCAGTGCTAAAAAAAAAAAGAGCTATCAAGCCATGAAAGGACATGGAGAAAATGTAAAAGTATATTACTAAGAGAAAGAAACTAATATGAAAGGTTACATACTGTATGATTTCTACTATATGACATTTTGGAAAAGGCAAAACTATGGAGAAATGTAAAAAGATCCGTGTTTATAGGGGTTAGTGGGAATGGAGGGGAGCACAAAGGATTTTTAGGTCAGTAAAACTACTCTGCATGAAACTATAATGATGAAGACACACCACTACACATTTGTCTAAACTCACAGAATGCACAACACCAGAGTGAACCCTAATGTAAACTATGGACTTTGGGTGATAATGATATGTCAAAGGAGGTTCATGGATTATAATACACATGCCAGTCTCGTGAAGAATGTTGACAAGAGAGAAGGCTATGAGTGTGTAGGGGAAAGGGAAATGTGGGAAATCTCTACCTTTTGATCAATTTTGCTGTGAATGTAAAACTGCTCTAAAAAGTAATGTCTTTTAAAAATTAGTAATAAAAAAGTATTTACTAGTACTATTTTTCTCAAATCCATTTGTTCTGATCCAAAACTGCAATGGGAAAGGATTTTTATTACATAATTCAGACAAAATGCAAAACTCCACATGGATGAAATAGATAACAGCAGAAAGATCCATATATTAAGTAGGCAGGTAAAGGGTAAACATCATTTAGATTTTATTTTCATTATATACAGAAACTTTTACTTACATTGTCAAATCAGAAATTGTGCCATTTAGATTTCACAAAGATTTTAAGTAGCATTATTGGGGTTAGACTGAAAACCAGTTAAAGTTAGTATAACTATCAAAACTTAACCACACTAAAAATTTGTAATCTAAACTTATCTTGGTATGTCACAGAAAATATTTCTTTTCAATTAAAAACAAATTAGACATGAAGGTACATATATAATTGAAGAAGTTCAGTGTTTTATGGAGGCTCAGAAACTCAAATTTATTACTAGTAATACATTATGCTTCTGGTTTTCTCGAGGATCATCTATAAACCCATATTTGTTAACCTTCAGTAATTATTACATAATAACCTGAAATAAAATGTTCTCATTAATTTTTTCAAATTGGCTAAAATTAGGAATAAAATGAAAATACAAACCTTATACTTTTGGTTATTGTTAAAAATTATCACCAATCTCAGGAATATCATTATGTTTTCATTTCTCTATAATACAGTCCTAATTACTAATTATTACCATTTAATAAAATACCAAATGCCAGATATACAAATGCATGCTAAAAAGAATAGCCTATATAAAAAGAATCTGAAGCCCATGAGAATATTTTTTCAATTTGTTTATAATCCAGGTGTTAGTCAAAGCCAACAAGTTTTCTCCATACTAAAACATTCTCTACAGTAATTCACAGAAGTTGCCAAAACTAAAAAGAATATTCATGAACTATGCTATCCTAAACCATTTTTCTCCACTTCAGAAACAATTATCAAGGAAGGTGTTAGTCTAAACAATTTCATAAACCACAGCTCAATATAACCCTTAGTGAGTTTTAATAGTTAAAAGAAAAGCTTAATGGTCATCGTCTTTCATGATCATTTCAATATTTCATCACAGTATTTACAATTATACAGTGATGCAAAATGCATAGTACATTTAAAGGTCTTGGTTATCCTTTTCCCAGAGGTACTGATGAAAAACATGTTAAAAGCCTCAAATCCAACCACTAATGCAACTAAGTAATTTCAAAACACATTTCAGCACTTTGGAGAGGAAGAACTCAAAACAAAACAAGAGAGTCAATAATTTCATACCTGTTCCTAAGCTGTATTTAATTGACTATCACTTCCTAAGGCCATAATTGTTGACTAGTCAATTTTTACTAAAATATACTCTTAGCTTACTGATGCTTTTAAGTCACACAACAAAAACAGTGAAGATAATACATATTAGTGAAATCTACTACATAGATCTCCACCAAATTTCAAGACTGTATTCTTGGTGGTAAAAGTTAGTTAGGGGAACAAAAGACTTCATTAACCTAACATTATCTATTCCTGCCTATCCTCAACAAATAAATATAAAGAAAAAGATACCAATTAACACACTATGCATTCAAATTATTGTAATAAAATTCTAATTTCTTTAGACATGAACTTGACAGTTTTCTATAAATAATCTCCTAGAACATATTTTAGTGACGAATACACTAAATAAATTTATCTCAATTTTAAAAGTAATTCCCAAATATTAGCATGTTCTAAAGCAGAAAAAATCAGGCCACAGATTAAAAAGATTACATATAATCTACTCTGCTATCATTTTATTTTGTCAAGCCATGAATACTGACTAACATTAAATATAGTAGCATTTGATTCTGGTGGGCAGATCTTTAACATAACTTTTAGTATTAAAAAAATTTTTTTCTGTAATCCCAGAACTTTGGGGGGCTGAGGCAGGCAGATCACGAGGTCAGGAGATCGAGACCATCCTGGCCAACACGGTGAAATCCCATCTCTACTAAAAATACAAAAATTAGCTGGGCGTGGTGGCGGGTGCCTGTAGTCCCAGCTTCTCAGGAGGCTGAGGCAGGAGAATGGCGTGAACCCGGGAGGCAGAGCTTGCAGTGAGCCAAGATTGCACCACTGCACTCCAGCCTGGGCAACAGAGCGAGACTTGTTGCAAAAAATAAAATAAAATTTTGGCCAGGCGCGGTGGCTCACACGTGTAATTCCAGCACTTTGGGAGGCCGAGGTGGGCAGACCAGGAGGTCAGGAGGTCAGGAGATCAAGACCAACCTGGCCAACATGGTGAAACCCCATCTCTACTTTAAAAATACAAAAATTAGTCAGGCGTGGTGGTGCACGCCTGTAATCACAGCTACTCAAGAGGCTGAGGCAGAAGAATCACTTAAACCTGGGAGGCAGAGGTTGCAGTGAGCCAAGATCACGCCACTGCACTCCAGCCTGGGCGACAGAATGAGACTCTGTCTCAAAAAAAAAAAAAAAAAAAAAGTTTTTTTTTTCAAGAGAGGTAGATAATGAGTGACTTCAGATTAAACATAGTAAATCTGAGAATAAAGAGGGGGCAACAGTACATGAGATACATCAAGAAATTTATTTTACAACCTGGAAACACATGAGTTAGTAGTAATAAATGCACTTAGAGGACCAAAGAAAACAAAACTCTACACAACAAAGTAGAGGAATCAACATGAGGAAGGAAATCAATGCTTGTCACAAAAACTCCAGAAAAGCTAGGAATTGAAGGCACTGAGTACATACGAAGATGGCTGAGGGAAAGAGATGCAAGTTGGCATAAAAAGAAAGTTAGAATCCCACACCTTCTCCCTATGCTGTGTAGCCATCCTACCATGGTAAACATTGGAAGTTTATTTTCCAGAAAAGTTATAATTAAGGAAATTATTAAAAAGCTATAATGAAAAAGGCAAGATAAATTGAAAGTATACATACTGAACTATGACATTGTGAGTGATATTTGAAAACTTTTCTGAGAAAATTGAGAAGCTAGGATAAAAGGTAATCCTCTACAAATAACAAAGGGAACTCATGCATCACCAGTGGACAACTCATACCCAGGCATATAGATTTTCTCTGTGTTATGCTTAGGAATGAGCAAATTGCCAAAGTTAACCAGACATTTGAGGAAACCCTCTTCTGTGATGACAGACACCAAAGCAAACAGGCAGAGGAGAAAAACGACTCATAGAAAACAGACAATATTGTTAAGAGGGTGAGGAAAAGAAGATTAAAGAAAAGTATAATTAAATATCATAGGAAAATTTTTTTAAATTTCATCTAAAATATCAAGATAGAGATTTTATCAAGTGCTGTCTCCTTTTTTTTTTTTTTTTTTTTTTTTTTTGAGACACAGTCTCACTCTGTCACCCAGGCTGGAGAGCAGTGGCGCAATCTCGGCTCACTGCAACCTCCGCCTCTGGGTTCAAGCAACTCTCCTGCGTCAGCTTTCCGAGTAGCTAGGACTACAGGTGTGCATCACCACACTCAGCTAATTTATTATTATTATTATTTTTAGTAGAGATGGGTTTTCACCATGTTGGCCAGGCTGGTCTCTAACTCCTGACCTCAAGTAATCCACCTGCCTCGGCCTCCCAAAGTGCTGGGATTACAGGAGTGAGCCACCATGCCCGGCCTATCAACTGCTATTTCTATGCCCCGGTATTAATCAGGATTCTTCAGAGAAACAGAACGAGTGGGAAGAGAGAGAGACAGAGAGAGACACAGCAGAGAGACACAGAGACAGAGAGAGAGAGAGAGAAGAGATTATAAGGAACTGACTCACACAATTACATTGGCTAACAAGTGCCAATATCTACAGGATGAGTCAGCAAGACCAATGGCACAGTCTGAAGGCCAGCAGCCTCTAGACCCAGGAAGAGACAAATTTGAATCCAAAAGTGAGAAAAAACTAAAGTCATAATTAGAAGGCAGTTAGGCAGAAGAAATTCTCTCTACTGGGGGAAGAGTCAGCCTTTTGGTTTTATTCAGGCATTCAGCTGATTGGATAATGCCCAACACTAACAGGGAGGGCAATCTTTTTTACTCAGTCTACCAATTTAAACTTAAATTTCATCCAGAAAAGACTCTCACAGATACAGCTAGAATAACATTTGACCAAATATCTAAACAGCCTGTGACCCAAATGACACACAAATTAACCATCACAAGTCCACCCCTTGTCAGCTTGGCACTCATATACATCTCCTCAAACCACATTTCATCACCAAATGAAGATTAATAACAAGGTTATAATTCCACCTAACATGATACAACTATTCTGTATACAACCAAAACCATTCTAAACCTGTGACAGTCAATTTTATGTGTCAACTTGACAGGACTAACAAATGCCCAGGGAGCTGATAAAACATGATTTCTGGTTGTGTCTGTGAGGTTGTTCCACAACAGATCAGCATTTGAAGTGGTAAAGAAGATCTACCTTCACTGGTGTGAGTCAGCATCAATCACCCGATTTGTTGAGGGCCCGAATAAAACGAAAAGGCAGAGGAAGTGGGAGTTCATCTGTTTCTGTTGGGAAAGACATCCTCTTCACTTGCCCTCACATTAGCACTACAGGGTCTCAGGACTTCAGACTCAGACTGGGACTTACACCATTGGTTTTCCCGGGCCTTTAAGTTTTAGACAGCAGATCATGGGACCTCTCAGCCTCCATAATTGCATGAGCCAATCCCTCATAATAAATTTCTTTGTCTGTATCTATATATATCCTATTGGTTCTATTTCTCTGGAGAACCCTAATATAAACCCATTCCCCACCTTAGGTGATATGTATACTTTCCTAATATCCCATAATTTACATATTTACATACTAGGATGTACAGTTAACAATATGATATACAGTTAACAATACTTAAATACTATGGTGTTGATATTATAAACTCAATACATCTTAAGTTGCATGGTGAGGGATTAAAAGAGGAAAGAAAACAAAGATTTTATATATATATATATATATACACACACACACACACACACAAACACATATACACACACGAAATAAGAAAGAAATGTAACAATTACATTTCTTGTTTTGTAAATGGTCATGTGATCACAGTTGGTATCTACAACTACCTTTTTTCACTGCCTATTCTGTATTCCCTTTGTCTTCAGCAAGCACCTCAGCTAGTCCTGGTACTGTACCTAATAGGGTGACCCAAAGCTTCATTCCTGAAGGGTCTGGGCTGCTTTAGTAGTCCTACCTGGATTGTATTACCAGTGCTCCTCAACTTAATCACACAGTATGGTAATACTAAGATATGCACTGAGGAATCTCTTGTATTCTAGACATACTCTTCCTTACTTTTATTGTGGTATAGTTCAATTTCCCCACAGTAGTCAGGATCAATCACTACTCTTAGCATGATAACTCCATTTTTGCCTGAGGATTCAGAGGCAGGAGGAGCCCAAAGTGGCTGGGAAGCAATCTTAACTTCCGGTTCAATGGAATCATTGTTGTGCCTCCTGGTGGAAGCATTTCTCCCTTTGGAAGTAAGACCTCTAGGCCAGCAGACTGTAAGATCACAGGAACAGGAAGCAAAACTTTTGCTATTGGGTCACTAGAGGTAATAACAAGTGGTAACACTCCCATTTCCACCTGTTGATTCCTGGACCAATGAATCCTACCTGTGGGGAGAAACAGCACCATATACTGGATGCTGATTCAGTACACATATATCCTTCTGGAAAACCTTGTCCCAGCCATACAAGGTATTGCCACCTACATTCAGTTCTATCAAGCCAGCTGCTTGAGCATGGTGGGGAACATAGCAAGGCCAGTGAATTCCATGAGCATTCATTTGCTGTGAAATAGATTTCTTAATCAGAAGCAATGCTAAGCAATATAATGAAGGTTGATAAAGCATTCTGTGAATCCACAGATGGTAGTCTGGGCAGAAGTACGGCATGCAGGGAAGATAAATTTGTATCCAGAGTGAGTGTCTATTCTGATAAGAACAAAATGCTGCCCCTTCTATGATGGAAGGGGTCAAATGTAATCAACTTGCTACCAGGTAACAGGTTGATCATCCTAGGGAACAGTGCCTTATCAGGGACTTACTGTTGGTCTCCACTGCCAGCAGATTTGACACTCAGCAGTGGCCACAGCCAGGTTGGCTTGCTGAGTGGAAGTTCAGGTTGCTGAGTCCTTGGATAACCTCCATCCCTGCCACCATGGCCACCTTGTTCATGAGCTCACTGGGCACTGGTGGGCGGCTGGGGAAAGAGGCTGACTAGTATCCACAGAACAGGTGTTCCCAGCCACTTTAGTATTAAAATTATCCTCTGTTGAAGTCACCCTTCAGTGAGCATTCACATAGGACACAAATACACAGTATTCAGATTTTTTCTCCCATTCATAGACATCTATACACATACCTCTTCCCCTAAACTTTTTTTGTCAACAATTTTCTACTCATGTCCCTTCCAAGTCGCTGACCATCCAGACAAACCAATAGCCACAGCCCATGAATTAATAATCACATTTATCCTTCCAAAAAAAGTAAACAATCAGGTACATTCCTCAAAGTTCTGTCCACTGAGAAGATTATTCTTCACTACAGTCCATCAGGGATGTCCCAAAAAAGGGCTGTAGTGCTCCAACTGTTCACTTTCAGGTGGTGCCTGCATATTGTCAGAACAATCTATACACCAGGCCCAAGTCTTCTCCTCTGGCAACTGATCACAGGACTCACCAAGAGACCATAGGTACGGGCTGGCAAAGAGAAGGTAGTGTAGCAGAACTGAGGACCATAGGATATTTGGGCCACTTCATGCAACTTACTTGTGTTTTCAAGCATTGCTTGGGCCTGATCACATGTACATCACTTCGATTTGATGACAGAGTGCTTCTGTGCATGTACAACTTGATGGCTTAGTAGGACAGATAACATTCAGTTCATAATAAGCAGCTCAGTCACTTGTTAATTTGGTGGCCCAGGGTTAACTGTTCAGTCTCTACTTAAACCTAGTGACAGGCCAAGAGTTGTTTCTCAAAAGGAGAATATTTGTCTGGGAAGGATGTCAGGGCCTTGCTCCAAAATCCTATGGGTTTGCATTGCAATTTACCTAAAGGGGCCCGTCAAAGGCTCCAAATAGCATCCCCATCTGCCACTGACACTTGAAGCACCATTAGATCTCCTGGAGCCTATGGCTTGCACAGCAGCCTGAACCTGTTACAGAGCCTTCTCTTGTTCTGAGTTCTACTCAGAACTATCAGCTTTTCAGGTAACTCAGAAAATGGGACAGAGTAACATATCCAAATGAGGAATACGTTGCCTCTAAAATCCATAGAGTCTACAGCCATACCACCCTGAAAATGCCCAATCTCATCTAAAAGCCATAAACGGTCACTAGCATGTACCTTTTTGGTTATAGGAGGGGCCAGATACAACTTATTCTTCACCTAAGAAGGGGTATCTCGACATGTCCCACAACACTGGAACCCTAGAAATTTCACTGAGGTGGATTTACCTTCCAACTTCTGACATGCAAATGCCTTACCAAAAAGTCTGGTAGTTACAACTTCTTGCTCACTAAGTGGAACCAGCATAATGTCATCAATGTAATGGACGACTGTGATTTCTCTGTGGAAGTGAAAAGTGATAAAGATCCATGCAAACTAAATTATGACATACAGCTAGAAAGCCAGATACTCCTGACATAGAGCAGTAAAGGGACACTGCTAGCCTTGCTAGCTGAAAGAAAACGACTTCTAGTGGTCCTTATTGACAAGTATGGAGAAAAAAAGGCATTTGTCACGTCTATTAGGTGCCAGGGAATGTGTCAATTTGCTCAAGCATTGAAACCACATCTGGTACAGCAGCAGTACTTGGAGTTACCACCTGGTTATGCTTATAATAATACACTGTCATTCTCAAAGATTCATGTGTCTTCTGCATAGGCCAAATAGGCAAGTGAGATGAATATATGCTGGAAATTACCACACCTGTGTCAAATCCTTGATGGAGGAAAATCCTTCCAGAAATACAGTATTGCTTTTGGCTTACAATTTTCTTAGGTAGAGGCAGTTCAGTGGCTTCCACCTGGGGCCTTTCCCATCATAATAACCCTCACTCAATAGGTCAGGAAACCAATGTGGAGACACTGCCAATTTCTGAGTATGTCTATTCCAACTATGCATTCCAGAACTTGGGAAATAATGACAAGATGAATTCGAAGACTCACTAGGCCTATTGTGAGAGAGTGCTCACCTAAAACTCTATTGATCATCTGGCCCCCATAAGCTTCCCTGATATTTTAGGTCTCTTGGACTCATTGTCACTTCAGAGCCAAAGTCCAATAATCTGATTATTTCCTTTTCCCCAGTGAACAGTAACCCTGGTAAAAGGTCATAGGTCCCTTTGAAGAAGAGTGAGGAAAAGATTAACAGTATAAATTTTGGTGGCACACCAGTGTATAGAGCACCCTTGACATAACATAGACATCTTTCTATCTTAGAAAAAGACTCCATTTTATATTTCATGGAGCATTTTGCCAACAAGGATGTTTTGTTTAATTAAAAAAATAAATCAAAACCTAAAAATTGCATCCAACCAGATGAGGATACAACAGACACATTCTTCCACTATCAGTTCTGACCAGAGGACTCTGTGACTATGAAAGATTAGGCCTTCAACATCTTGCAGTCACTTGTGATAAGAATTTGGCATCTGCCGACAAAGGATCTACCACCTCAAAGACGTGTCGTTGTAAGACTGACTGACCACCCAGCCGAGACCAGGACTCCTTTTGTCTTCTTCGCTCCCCAAGGACTGGTTTATTAACCCTTTCTCCTATCTCTTTTCCCTCTCGATGTTAAATGTTACTTTGTTGTGGAATGTTTAACTTATAATATTTATACATTGATTAATTATACTATTATGTATGGTTTGCAATACTGACTGACTTGTAGAATGGCTTCAGCCTGTGTGCCCACAGCTCTGACTACTGAGTGAACGGGAAGTATAAGGATAATTGCCTCATTGAGAAATCCATGTAGCTTGTGGCTTTTGTGATTAAAATGCATCAATAAAAGCCTGACATTGTGCAAAGACACATATATGTGTGGACCTGGTTACTTCTAACCTTGTACTGGTCATGAGAAAATGAGTCCTTCCTCAAGGGGACCCAGCTTCCCGTTCCTTCACAAAGTTCTGGTCCTGTAAATTGGCTCAACTTGGGAAATTGATTGAGGGGCCATGACTCACTGCTTTTATGATTAAAGTTAGGTATTTGTTCACTTGATCTAGAACTTTTCTGCGTATACAGGTAAAATAAAAAAATTAATAGGCATACTATCTACTTCTCCCCTACATACACCATGATCAATTCACCAATGTCATAGATCTGCTCCAGTCAAATCAGCATCACAGTTCTGCTTGCTGCTTTGACTCTGCTGTCCATTATGGTGACCACATTCAACTTGCCTTTGGTGACTGAATGCCACCACTTGGCTCCTGCCAGCTCAGGATCCAATTACTCCCATTGCGTTCAGGTTTTCTAATTGACCAGCTGTAGTTCCTACCACAAGGTCTGATCTACAAAGAAGGGTAGTCGTAGAGCTCTTCAAGAAAGCTGAGCCTCCCTTTACAAATTTATTTCTCACAGTACACGAAAGTGTATCTTCAAGACCCTGCAGTGTGAGTAAGTAGGTCTTACATTATAAATCTACTCCAAAGTTCCAATCTCCCCAAATTATTTTATTTATTTAGAGACAAAGCCTTACTACATCCCCAGTGCTAGAACAGTGACCAGTACATATGAATTAGTGATCCACAAATGTTCAATCAACATACATTTCTAAAAGGAAGTCTGCAATGGAACAAACACACACACACACACACACACACACACACACAAACAGTGATTGCAGCATAAGAGAGGAAAGAGGGAAATTCTAGGCTGATGATAAAAGAAGCCTCTAACATAAAAGCTTCCTATAGATCTAAAGGACAACCAGACTAGATTGGAATAGGAAAAAGGGGACTCTAGGTGCTATATTTCCAAGCAAAACAATTGAACCAATAAATATCCAGTGGGTTTAACCACTTTTTCCAATGCGTTTTATGATTACAGAGAAGAATTTAAAGATCAATCTGTGGTGAGTGCACAGAAATATAAGTAAAGGAAAAAGGACAAAATCATTACTTCTACAAGAAAGAATGAAAAAAAAAAAAAAAAGACCAGCAAGCAAGAGAGGGGAGAGGAAGGACGAGTAAGGGAAGAGAGGAGGAGGGAAAAGAGAAGAAGGAGCAGAGAAGAGAGAGGAGGGCAGAAGAGGAGAAAAGAGGGGAGAAAAAAAAGAAAGAAAAATATGTAATTCATAGTACATTTTTTAGCTCTGGCATAAATACATGATAATAACGTAAATACTAAGTATGGTTTTAACAAATGTTATTATGAAAGTATATTAGAAAGAAGCAGGAGAGTGAAAGTTAAAAGGAGAGGAGTTTAAGTACTCAATGGTCGTCTTTCACAAAAGATTAATGTTCAAAGTTTAAAAATCAAGAAACAGTAATTCATGGCTGGGTGCAGTGGTGCACGCCTATAATCCTAGCCACTAGGGAGGCTGAGGCAGGAGAATCCCTTGAACCCAGGAGGCAGAGATTGTAGGGAGCCAAGATCATGCCACTGCATTCCAGCCTAGGTGACAGAGCCAGACTGTGTCTCAAAAAACAAACAAAAAAAGAAATAGTAATTCAAGCATATCACTGTCAACAACTAAAAACATTTGAAAGACGTGGCTGCTTCCAAGAGTTAAGAATCAATCATGGGGAAGAGGGGGAAAAGAGGCAGAGAACTACTGTTTATCTGTTTCAGTATTATACTATTATTTGGGTGCTTTATTTGATGAAAAATAAATTTTAAATTAAAAATCATATGCCCAGCTGGACACAGTGGCTCACGCATGTAATCTCAGCACCAAGGCCAGTGGATCACCTCAGGCCAGGAATTCAAGACCAGCCTGGCAACATGGTGAAACCCCATCTCTACTGAAAATACAAAAATTAGCCGGGCATGGTGGCGGGCACCCATAATCCCAGCTACTCAGGAGGCTGAGGCAGTATTGTTTGAACCCAGGAGGCACAGGTTGCAGTGAGCCAAGATCGCACCACTGCACTCCGGCCTGGATGACAAAGTGAGACTCCGTGTCAAAAAAATAAAAATAAAAATAAATCATATGCCCTAAATATATAGAATAGTAGATGAATAAAAAATAAAAATTGTAATACACACATATTTTTGTAACTGGACAACAGGTATTTATCCAAGATTATTCTTGAAAATCTCTAAAAAATAGAACATGCATTCAAGTTTTACAAATATGAAAAAAACTATGAAAATACAAAAGTATTATAAGCTAACTATTAAGAATCTGTACTTTTTTTAAAGTCAGTTTTTTGAGGGTGGTTGTTGTTGTTGTTGTTGTTGTTGTTGTTGTTTGAAAAAGACAGGGTCTCACTCTCTCACCCAGGCAAAGTGCAGGGGCATGATGATTATAGCTCACTGTAGCCTCAAATTCCTGACCTCAAGCAATCCTCCTGCCTTGGCCTCCCGAAGTGTTGGGAATATTGGTATGAGCCACTGCACCGGATCTAAATTCAATATTGTAACCTACCAAATGAAATTTGAGTTTATTTCCATTTCTACTCATAGTAATACTACCCTTTTTTATAAGTTTTGCTCTCAGAAACCAAACATATTTTAAAGAATAAAGAAAAAAAATTTTTAAACCTGAACTCATGTCAAACTGTTTCATTTTCCTTATTATAAAAATATAAAAATTAAAAGGTTTAGGTTCTTCAATGAAATATCCATATTGATTTGTTAAGATGTAGTTATCTATGCCCTTGTAAAACGAAGTGAATTGGATGGATGTACCTCCAATTACCTAAATAGTTGACAGAAACACTCCTAGGAGTTCAGGGAGAAAGCCAGGGAGGATAGCTCAAATGAGGAAGGGAATGTATTAACACAAAACTGAGAAACACATTACACACAAGACTAAAGGTCAAAACTAGGCAAAACTGGCCAGGTGCAGTGGCTCACATCTGTAATCCCAGCACTATGGGAGGCCAAGGTGGGAGGATCACGAGGTCAAGAGATTGAGACCATCCTGGCCAACATGGTGAAACCCTGTCTCTACTAAAATACCAAAATTAGCTGGGCATAGTGCATGCCTGTAGTCCCAGCTACTCAGGAGGCTGAGGCAGGAGAATTGCTTGAACCCAGGCGGCAGAGGTTGCAGTGAGCCAAGATCACACCACTGCATTCCAGCCTGGAGACAGAGTGAGACTCTGTTTAAAAAAAAAAAAAAAAACTAGGCAAAACTGTTCATGCTCAAGATACAGTAATCTTAAGTGCTCAAAGTAAACTATCATTAACTTTTCAACAATGTTTGCACTTTGTGTCAGCACTCTCTCAACATCATATCTAACACAAACTTAAATAATCACATACCACAAAAGAATATAGTGTAAAAATAAAGGAAAGATTTTATTCTATTGTTTCTTTAATCAGTCTGTGAAATAGTAAAATAGAATACTGCCCTTCGGAAAGTTTTGGTTTCCCTTATTTTTGTGAACATATTCATCTAATATGTACCTGTAGCTTGTATAAATATTACAGGTCAGATAGTAAAGAATTGAATAAAGAGAAAGTAACTATTCACGGCATTCACAAAATATATAAATATCTTAAACTCCAAAAAATTAAGATAACCATGCAAATCAATTATGTAATTACTATAAACACATTTTTAATTATTTGTAAATAATCAAAAAATCCTCTTGCTTTTATGTTTAGGCACATGAAATATTAATATATTTGCAAGTACCTCTAAAAATCTGTATTTACAGTTTTTCAGGTAAAACATATCTCCAGACAATAATGATCCTTCCAGTGACTTCCAAACTGGCATCAATTTACTCAAGATCTTTCACTAATCAATACAGAAAGCTTGATTTCCATAAAGGTGACAAAAAAGTTGCTCTAACTCTTTCCAGCTACAAGCTCTCAACAGATGATCATCATTAAGTCTATATCAGGGCTCCACATTTAGGAGCCATATAAATGTGTCCTATTAGTACACGGTCAGTCTGTTTGGCAACTCTAGTTCTTCAGACATATGGCAATTGCTGCCCTTTGAGGTCTGAAGTCAAGTCTTTAGGGAATCTCAAAGCTTGCACTGAAATTACAAGGAGTGTTCATTAGAGACTTCTGGAGGGGAAACATGAAAGACTTCCATTAAAACTATATAAAACAGCTAATTATTTTTAAAAGATTCTTAAACCATCTAATGTTCTCAACTATAATAAAAAGTATTTACCAACTGAATTATTTTTAGAAGCACTACTTCAGGACATGGGTGCAAACAGGTTTCTTCCTACCTCCTATCTCCCACCTCAATACATACATATTTATTTTATAAGAATTATCAACTCAAGATTTCAATACTTTTAATTTAGAATTAAATTATCTCATACTTCTAAATTCTGTCTACAGACCACTATAAACATTTTCTAAACAAAGTTATTCTTAGAGACAAATGTTTGTTTTCTAATATTTAGCTTAGGATAATATATAGCCAACTTAAACCCAGCCAGAAATACATATGTGTTTCTTTTTAAATGTTTCTTTTTTATTCAAAAGTCTGCCTCTATTTTAATTTTTATTTTAAACTAATAATCATAAAAAATTTTAGGCATAAAATGATATAAAGTATTAGTCAATAAAGTGGCATTTATTAGATAATATTATGCAAAACAGGAAAACACATGAAGGTTTAATGTTTACTTTTTTTAATATACTTAAGTTGATAAGGAGGAGTTCAAAGAAATCTCATATATTTACTGTCAGAATTTTGAAAAACATAAAAAGTATATTTTCTAATTAATGATTGCTTCCATTTTAACTTTTTGAATGTCTAGACACTTTTTAACTTGAGAGAAAATCATTATTTATTAAGTTTTGCAACAAAACAATCCTACTACTGAATATTTATTTCGGTAACAAATCTTTATAAACTGTTATATAAAATTCATTAGCTTGCCTCAATCATTTCTTGAATCCACATATATGTTGGTTTCTGACAGCATAATTCCAAAAAGTAATTACAACCTCAATCCATTTGTAAAAAGACAACAGAAAACAAGTATGTTACACCAGTTTAAAAGAATAAAAATCTAAAGAAAACAGATTACAAATGATTTATATGAATGCCTAGTGGTGAAGTTAATTACAAGTAACCCAATAAAATAGTGCCTTTATTATTGTACAGCAAGTAAAAGCTCTAGATGTAAAAACCAGAACTCTTTCTGCTGACTTCTGCATGCTCAATCCCACAGCACACAACATTAAGAATTAAACAAGTGGTAAATAAGCCATATAGAAAACAGCAGTTTTTAAGTAAAAGCAGAAAACTTTCCTGCTGTTTAACCATTTGGGGCCTTCTACTCTGAACAACAACCACTGTAAACTGGCACTATGTATTCATGGAATAAGTTTTTATGGTTAATACGAAAATGACATTTTAATTTCAGTGCTCAAAGTTTAACTCCAAATAAAACATAAATAACTGTAAAATAACACAGCATTCATTTTAGCATTCAGTAGGAGCAAATAAGGTATCTTATGTTTATGCTATGAAATGGTGATATCTGCAGAATTTAAATTTTCCAAACCTCATAATACATCTACCTATAAAGCTTTGGTCTCTGAATTTAAACATATATTAGCAAAGACATATACACTTTATGTTACAGTAACTTCTTATGGTTGTCAAGAGTCACAACCTAAAGCCAGTCATAGTATGCTTAATGACTTTCCTGGTGTACAGAAATAAGACCTTTCAATCCAGAATGACTCAGTAACTCTTATCAAATATTTATCAATGTTCTCAATGAGACAATAGCTGATACCAACTATATATATATACACATATATATGTATATATATGTGTATATATATATACGTGTGTGTGTGTGTATATATATATATATATATATGCATACCAAGTATAATACAAAGTCCTAATACATATTATGCATAAACATCATGATACAAGCCAGCAGTCCCCAACCTTTTTGGCACAAGGGACCAGTTTCATGGAAGACAATTTTTCCACAGACAAGGGGGTGAGGGGGTGGGGAATGGTTTCAGGATGATTCAAGCACATTACATTTATCGTGCATTTTATTTTATTTATTTATTTATTTATTTTGAGGCGGAGTCTCGCTCTGTCGCCCAGGCTGGAGTGCAGTGGCACCAGCTCGGCTCACCGCAAGCTTCACCTCCCGGGTTCACGCCATTCTCCTGCCTCAGCCTCTCGAGTAGCTGGGACTACAGGCGCCCACCACCACGCCTGGCTAATTTTTTGTATTTTTAGTAGAGACAGGGTTTCGCCATGTTAGCCAGGATGGTCTCGATCTCCTGACCTCATGATCCGCCTGCCTCGGCCTCCCAGAGTGCTGGGATTACAGGCGTGAGCCACCACGCCCGGCCGTGCATTTTATTTTTATTATTACTACATTGTACTATGTAGCAAAATAATAATATAATGAACCATAATGTAGAATCAGTGGGAGCACTCAGCTTGTTTTCCTGCAACTAGACAGTCCCATCTGGGGGTGATGGGAGACAGTGACAGATTATCAGGCATTAGATTCTCATAAGGAGCACACAACTTAGATCAGCTGCACACACAGTTCACAACAGGGTTCATGCTCTTATGAGATTCTAATGCCGCTGCTGATCTGACAGGAGGCGGAGCTCAGGCAGTAATGCCAGTGATAGGGAGCGGCTATAAATACAGATGAAGCTTGGCTGGCTCACCTGCCGCTCACCTCCTGCACGGCCTGGTTCCTAACAGTCCACAGACTGGTACTGTGGCCCAGGAGTTGGGGACGTCTGTTTTAAACCATTGTTTGATCTACAACATAACTGAAATAATAAATGATGAAATACTTGATAACTTGGTTTTGCCCCAGAAATAAAACAGGACTGATAAACAATCAACAGTGCATCTCTCTAGTGGTATTTTATTCCTATTAATTTCACCTCCATTAGAAATCAATACAATATTAATTTATTTTGCACCTTTTCTTCTGAGTCAAAATCATCACAAATCTGTCTCCTCAACCCTCCTACTTTAAAAGTAGGGACCTCTACCCTCCTTAAGTCCTCAACAGTGCCTAATTCAATTTTCCATACAACGAACATTTGAATACTTGTTTTTATTTTTTTAATTTTTTTGAGAACAGGGTCTTGTTCTGTCACTCACTGAAATGCAGTGGCACTATCACAATTCACTGCAGCCTTGACCTCCCTGGGTTCAAGCGATCCTCCCATCTCAGCATCCCAGTAGCTAGGACTGCAGGTGCACACCATCGTGCCCGGCTAATTTTTGCATATTTTGTAGAAACAGGGTTTTACCATGTTGCCCAGGCTGGTCTCAAACTCCTGGACTCAAGCAATTCTCCCACCTCAGCCTCCCAAAGTGCTGGGATTTCAGGCGTGAGCCACTGCACCTGGTCTTGCTTGTTAAATAAATCATAACTTAACACTGTTACTGAAAGAGGGAGAAACACTTCATTAAGAATACTCAGAGACTTTCAAAGCATTACTGGATATATTAGTTTCTTGTAGCTGCTGTAACAAATTGCCACAAACTTAGTGGCTTAAAGTACTATAAATTTGTTTTCTCATAATTCTAAAGGCCAGAAGTCTGAAATCGGTTTTACTGAGCCAAAATAAAAGTATCAGTAGAGCCATTCTCCTTCTGGAGACTCCAGGGGAGACTCTGTTCCTTGCTTCTTCCAGCTTCTGGTGGCTGTCAGCATTCCTTGGCTTGGGGCCAAAGAAAACAGGGTCTCTCTGCTCCATTTTCACATTGCCTTGTCCTCCATTTCTCTGTCTGTAGCCTCCCACTAATGATCTCTAATAATGATACATACAATAACATTTAGGGTGTACCCACATAATCCAAAATTATCTTTTCATCTCAAAATCTTTATCTTAATAAGATCTGGAAAGACATTTTTCCAAATAAACTAACATTCACAGGTTCCAGGGATTTGTCATGGCTATTTGTTGGGGAGCCATGTCTCAGTCAATCACGCTGAAGAAACCAAATGAGAACAGAAACAGCAAGCAGACGAAAAGTGAACCTTACCAGCAAGTGCAAATTCAAAATATGCAAAGGAAACAAAAACATTTTTTTTTAAATTTAGTGCCATGTGGCAAGAACTGGAAAAAAAAATTAAGCAAATCAAGTCACCTTATGCTCCAAGTGTTGGTTCTAATAATGACTGCATTGTGACTGGTTTTGTTTTCAATGTCAGAAATTCAGCTTAATTTGTTAAGTATACAGCCTATCAGGCTACAATAAACTGAAAGGTGGGCAGCTGAGCTTCTTGTGACAAGCTGATATCACACCGAGCAATCTAACTGCCTAATGCCAGAATACTTAAGGCAGCAGTCCAGATTTGCTAAGGAGACTGGTTAAGCAACAGAAAGCTTCTTAAAAGTTCTCCCTCATTATTTTACTTTCTCACTGCCCCTAACCAACTTCTTTTTCCCTTTTTAACTTACAATACTAGCAAATAGAATCCTGTTCTCACGAATTAGTAGCACTTCACAAACAATTATAGGATAATAGTGTACCGTTCCAATGGATAGAAATACAAGACAAGTCTGAAAGATCAAGCAACTTCTCAAGTAAAGAAATAGGTAAGCTTTTCTCAGGAAAAGAAATAAAAAGAAACCAAAATTAAATTTAACTTCAATTTTGTAGTATCTGATACACTGCAACAAGAATAAACTGACAAGCCAGCCAGCAAACAAGGCAGTACTGATGTTTCAATTAAATGCCTAATTATAATCTGAGCTTCTAAATGAAGAATTTACAGAAATAAATAATTACTACCAAAAAGAATGCACTGTGTTGTATCCAGTATTCAGGACCTTGGTAAACAGTTTCACACTCACTATCTATAAAAGCCCACTGTGGAAGAGAAAGTGTCAGGAGAATGTGGGGAACAGATTTAGGGTTACACAGTCTGGGGTTTCTGGTTAACTACCTAGAAGATAGTGTGATATGCTTAACACATATGTCTCATATATGGATACTATTTGTAAGTCAGCATGGAAATAAGTATAAATGAAAATAAAACAGCTATTAAGAGGCCTTGAAAATAAGGCAGAGAAGTTTGAATTTGACAAAACAGTAAACAACTACAGCTTCTCCTGGAAAGAAAATATAAAGACACTCTACTAGGAAAGTAAATTTGTTAGTATGTACTCAGAGATAAAATCAGGAGAAAAGAAAAAGGGCATTTCACTAATTCAGGAATAAATTGGACCAGAATCTAATTCTTTTATTCCCACTCTCTGCCCAAGTTTTATTAAGGTATAACTGAGAAAAAGAAATTGTATATATTTATATATCCAAGGTGATTTGATACGTGCATACATTGTAAAATAATTAAATCAAGCTAATTAACATATCTATAGCCTCATATACTTATCACTTTGTGGTGATGCTGTAGGAGTTATTAAGAAATTATTTTAGGCAGATAGAGAGGAAAAGGGGTCCTCGGAAAGTTTTCGTTTTTAAAGCTGCTTCAGAAACGTTTCTTGTAAAAGTCCTGGCTCTTTGAGCCTGATGGCAACCTTTGATATGCAAATTTAGGCCATTTGAAACTGGGTCCACCCAAACTTGGTGATTATCGCTGCCTTTTTGCCCTTGCCCCACATGATCCTGGCAACACAGCTGCCCCCACATATCCCCATGTGTGTAGAACATCATGGTGCCCTGTATTTGCATATTAAAAGGCTAGGGTGGGAGGCCCAGCCTTTTTGCCCTACGTGAATGACATGCCTGGTCAAACCAATCCCCTGAGCCCTATGCAAATCAGACACCACCTCCTCCAGCCTCTACATATACCTGACTGGTATCCACTGCATTTGGGATTCCCTCTCTTGGCTTTGGAGCCCCGCTCCCTCTGTCTCTGTACAGGGAAGCTCCTTCCTTCTTTCTTTCCCCTTTCTATCTTGCCTATTAAACTCTCTGCTCCTTAAAACCACTCCACGTGTGTCAGTGTCATTTTATCTAAACTGGCATGAGGATCAAGAACCCTGGTGTTCCTCCACTCATCGGAGTCATATCAGTGAGAACATTTAAGATCTACACTCTTAGCCAGAATCTGATTCTTTACAGAGGGCTTTTGAAAATGATATTTCCTTTTATTTCTCCCCAATTTGTAACCACCCAATGGGCTCACCTTGCCCGCTGCCTAGACAGAGCCGATTTATCAAGACAGGGAAATTGCAATAGAGAAAAAATCGTTCATGTAGAACCTGCTGTGCGTGAGATAAGAGTTTTAGTATCACTCCAATCAGTCTCCCCAAAACCTGGGGGTTTGTTTTTCAGGATAATTTGGTGGGGAGGAGGCCAGTTAGTCAGGAGTGCTGATTGTTTGGATTGGGGATGAAATCATAGGGAGTCAAAGTTGTCCTCTTATGCTGAGTTAGTTCGGGGCGGGGGCGTGGGGACAGAACTGGTTGGCAAGTCCAGGTGGGGCCATCTGGTTGTCAGAAATGCAAAAACCTGAAAAGACATCTTAAAGGCCAATCATAGGTTCACAGTAGTGATGTTATTTTCGAGAGTATTTGGAGAAGTTGCAATCTTATGACCTCTGGAAAAATGTCTGGTAATATTTAGAATTCCAGCCCCTCTCATCCTAACTTGGTGGCTGGTGGCCTTTCATTCATTTTACAAGAACAGTCTAGCTTTTGGGAAGGGCTACTATTTAAACTATAAATGAAATTCCTTGTCAAGGCTAGTTTGGCCTACGCCTAGGAATGAACAAGGACAGCTTGGAGGTTAAAAGCAAGATGGAGTTGGTTAGGTCTGATATATTTCAGTGTCATAATTTCCTTAGTTATAATTTTGCAAAGGAGGTTTCAAATTCTACTAGGACTCAGGAATCATCATAATGAACAACTGTTAATGATAATAATGTACTTGACCAGAAAAAAAAGGTGGATTATCACAGAACTAGATTAACTACTATAAAAGTATTTCTCAACTACGGTAAAACAGGAGGTACGTTGAAAGTAACATAGTATAAACAAAAAGCACTAAAGTTGACAAAAGGGGCACTTAAAAACAATTAGAGTAGTAATACAAGTAACACGACATCAGTGTTACTTGTATTTTGGTACATTTTGTTTAGTATCCCAGAAAGGGCAGTCATTAATAGCTAGCACATAAAAACCACGGAATCATCTTTGGGAGCCTATTGAAAAAGTGAATGTTATCCATTATCCTTGTCTACATGGAAATGAAGGCCAGAAATGGCTAATCTATGAGACCTCTTCTAGCTCCACCAGGTTAGGAGGATGAGAAGTGCCTGAATTCTGTTAAGATGTAGGCATAGTTATCAGCCATTGTTCCAGAGGTCACAACATTTGCAACTTCCCTAATTACTCCCGTAAATAACATCACTGTTGTAGACCCTAAGGTTGGCCACCTTTTGAGATGTCTTTTAAGACTTTTGCATTTTGCATTTCTTTTTTTTTTTTTTTTTTGAGATGGAGTCGCCTGGGCTGGAGTGCAATGGCATGATCTCAGCTCACCGCAAGTTCCGCCTCCTGGGTTCAAGCTATTCTCCTGCCTCAGCCTCCCCAGCAGCTGGGACTACAGGCACCCGCCACCACGCCCAGCTAATTTTTGCATTTTTAGTAGAGACGGGGTTTTGCCATGTTGTCCAGGCTGGTCTCAAACTCCTGACCTCAGATGATCCACCCAGCTCAGCCTCCCAAAGTGCTGGGATTACAGGCATGAGCCACTGCTCCTGGCCTAGACTTTTATATTTCTGATGACCAGATCACTCCAGCCAGACTCAAGTTTCATGACTCAAGGGTCCTATAGCCCTCACCCAGAAGTGGACTCAGCAAAAGAGGACCATTTTCCACCATCCAATGATTTTATCCCCAAACTATCAGCAGCACTCTGACCAAAAAAATATGTTTAAAAAACCCTAGTCTCCAAATTTTTAGGGAGGCTGATCTGAGTACTAATAAAACTCCACAGTCTTCTATTTAGCCAGCTGTATGTGTATTAAACTTTTTCCCTATTGCAATTCCCCAGTATTCATAAATTGGCTCTACCTTGGCAGCAGGCAAGAAGAACCTATTGGGCAATTACATTGGAAATACTGAATAAATGAAGAGGATTTTGAGTGCTGTTAAAAAATACTCAGATTCGGCCAGGTGTGGTGGCTGACGCCTCTAATCCCAGCACTTCGGGAGGCAAAGGTGAGCAAATCACCTGAGGTAGAGAGTTCAAGACCAGCCTGGCCAACATGGTGAAACCTTGTCTTTACAAAAATAAAAAAAGTCGCCAGGCATGATGGTGGGTGCCTGTAATCCCAGCTACTGGGGAGGCTGAGGTGGGAAGATCACTGCGGAGGTTGCAGGGAGCCAAGATTGCGCCATTGCACTCCAGCCTGGGTGACACAGACAGACTCCATCTCAAAAAAAAAAAAAAAACACTGATTCAGAATTCAGTAACTTTAATTTACAACCTACTTTGCTCTGTAAACAGTACTGCACAGTTTTACATGCACTGCCTAATAAGATCCTTTTTTAAAATTCTTTCGAGAAAGTAGTGTTAGAATTATATGTGGATCGTAAAAATGTAATTTTTAACACGAGATACAGAAATATTAATTTAAACATTAAATTTATAACAAAGGATATGATACGTTTAATTTTGTTTAACACCTTTTACTAGTTAAAAACTTCCTAGCATCTTCTATCTCAATACTTTTTGTTTTTTTCTTTTTAATCTTTCTGGGTACATAGGAGTATATATTTATGGGGTACATGAGATGTTTTGATACAGGCATGCAATCCATAATAATCACATCCTGTAAAATGGGGTATCCATCCCCTCAAGCATTTATCCTTTGTGTTACAAACAATCTAATTATACTTTTTTCATTGTTGTAAAAATGTACAATTAAATTATTATTGACTATAGTCACACTCTTGTGCTATCAAATACTATTATTTTATTTATACCATTAACCATCCCCACCTCTCCTCCATCCTCCCACTACCTTTCCCAGCCTCTGGTAACCATCCTTCTCTACTATCTCTGAGTTCAACTGTTGCTTCCAAATTTTGCCTATTGTGAACAGTGCTGCAACAAACACAGAAGCGCAAATATCTCTTTGATATGCTGATTTCCTTTCTTTTGGATATATACCCAGCAGTCAGATTGCTGGATCATATGGTAGCTGTATTTTTAGTTTTTTGAGGAACTAAAAACCATTCTACATAGTGGTTGTACTAATTTAGATTCCCACCAACAGTGTCTGATTAAATCTTTTTGTTGTTGTTTTGAGACAGAGTCTCATTCTGTCACCCAGGCTGGAGCTCAGTGGCATGGTCTTGGCTCACTGCAACCTCCGTCTCTCAGGTTCAAGCAATTCTCATGCCCCAGCCTCCCAAGTGGCTGGGACTACAGGCACACACTACCACACCCGGTTAATTTTTTTTTTTTTTTTTTTTTTTGGTATTTTTAGTAGAGATAGGGTTTCGCCATGTTAGCCAGGCTGGTCTCAAACTCCTGCCTGTGATGATCCATCCACCTACTCCTCCCAAAGTGCTGGTATTACAGGCATGAGCCACCATGCCTGGCGCTAATAAGATCTTAATATACACATTTCACTTAATAAGAAACTGAGACTCAAGAAAGGAAAGTAATTTGCCAAGGTTACACAGTAAATAAGTAATAGAATAAAAAATTTATTAAAATTCAAAATCTAAGAGACGGGCAAATCACCTGAGGTCAGGAGTTCAAGACCATCCTGGCCAACATGGTGAAACCCCGTTTCTACAAAAATACAAAAATTAGCCGGGCATGATGGCAGGTGTCTATTAATCCCAGCTACTTGGGAAGCTGAGGCCAGAGAATCGCTTGAACCTGGGAGGCAGAGGTTGCAGTGAGCAGAGATCATGCCATTGCACTCCAGCCTGGGAAACAGAGTGAGACTTCATCTCCAAAAAAAAAAAAAAAAGAAAATTCAAAATCTAGGTCAGGCACAGTGGCTCACGCCTATAATCCCAGCACATTGGGAGGCTGAGGCCAGTGGATCACCTGAGGTCAAGAGTTCGAGACCTGCCTGGCCAACATGGTGAAACCCCATCTCCACTAAAATACAAAAATGTGCCAGACATGGTGGCGTGTGCCTGTAATCCCAGCTACTCGGAAGGCTGAGGCAGGAGAATCACTTGAACCTGGGAGGCAGAGATTGCAGTGAGCCGAGATCATGCCGCTGCACTCTAGCCTGGGTGACAGAGTGAGACTCTGTCTCAAAAAAATATATATATATATTCAAAATCTATCATCACAGTATTTTCCTGGCCTCAGCCTTTTCTTAAAAACCCACCTAAGGCATCTTTTTCCTTCTTCCTTTTATGACCCATGACAGAGACAAGAGCCACCTGTACACAGTTGACCTCAAACAGCTGAGGAATTCAGTACTAGAAAACCAAATAAATTGCATCAAGATTCTGATTCTTTTATTCAGGCCTAAATCAAAGTTCAAGCCTCAAATTTTGCTAAAACTGTATATATACTTCTGAATTTTCATATTATAAAATAACAGCTTGAATAAAAATAGGTGCCTGACTAAAAAATGTACAATAGATGGAATGTTTGTGCAATTACTCAAATAATAATCATTCCCTCCTAAATTATACTATGTCCTATTATGTATGTCAAGGTATGTAAATTACTAAATAATAATTTTATCGCAGCACTAAGTTAAACACTGCAAATACCATAAACATACAGCAAGATTTAAATCTGGATCCTGAGAAGCTGGAATGCCTAATATGAACTCTGACTACTCTGACTAAAATCCATTAAATTATATACTATTCATCAAAAACTATATAGTATGAGAATATAGCTAAAACTTCTAAAAGTTATCAGAGAGTTTGGTATTAAACAAAGGCAATCTCAAAATTCACACTTTTAACCTAGCCTCTCTGTAATTCCTTAACTTCAGTAGATTGATTAGAATAGGAAAAAAAAGTACTAAGTAAAAGCAAGCAATGATAGCTGAGAAACAGAGACACTGATCTGTATTCTTTTTTTTTATACTTCAAGTTCTAGGGTACATGTGCACAACATCATTAAAACCAAAGAAAAATGTTATGCTCAGAATATTCCCATTTGTGTATTTCTCCCTTTTCCTAACTCTCTTCTTAATCCCAAATTTAAAAGACTAGTTGTAAAACAGTAGGGTGCCAAATTAAAACACATTTTATTTTCAGATGTCTCCACACTCACAGGCTGACTTCCTGTCAGGAAGAGTTCCATTTCACTGAATACCCCAATCAGCAGGGAACTTGCAGAATTAAGTGCCAGTTGATATTACTTTGTTTTGCATTTACCACCCTTGAGAATAATGTTCAAAGATCTAGTTATATAGTCAGCATGGTATCATCCTTCTGACTAGACTGCCAAGCCACAGGGTGTACTGCCAGTTCCACAAAATTTACCTCAAAGGTTGTGTTTTCTAAATCCTAGTGTGCTGGTGAATCCATAGGACGCCTGTATTTCAGGTCAAATCCTGAATCTAAAGTTAAATTATGTTTTTCTTTGGTTGTAACAGCACTTTTAAATCAATATTATGGAAACTCAAATAAAGATCAATTAATGCTCACCAACCCATCAACCTATTTTATTTTTGAAAAGAAAAAAAAAGTACTTTACTCCGATTTATTTTGTATTAATGTTTTTGCTATTGTTTCAAGACAAATGTTTCCACCTTATAATAGAAAGTTATCTGTTATAAAATTTTGAATCAATAAAGCATGTTTGCATATCAGCAATAAAGTACAGTTATTGAGCTGATTTTAAATATTTTAAAATAGTTCATGCATCTAAGTTTTTCATGACCAATTTATATAGCTTGAATCTTCACCTAACCTCTCCAACTACCATAGACTTCCTATCCAGTCCTCACAAGTCTATACTTCCTTCTTTTAAGGTCAACTGTTTTTACTGCGCACAAAATGAATTCTGAGCATTTCAGCAAAGAATACCTACTTTCTCGGTCTTTGTATATTATAAGAACAAAGCATTCACAGCAGCTCTAAAGCAAAACGATATGAGTGTATTAGAAGCCTACCCTATTGATTCTCATTCCATCTGCAATCAAAAGGTCATAGGTAGTAACAATAACAAAGCTCAGGGACAATCAATTTATATCCACTAATTTTTTATAAGTACGTTCTAAGGATAAGTTACAAACACATCAAGAAGGAATTAAAAATTCCTTTTTGAAATTGAAATTAAAATGTACTGAAACCAACATTTTCCAAACTTATTTAACACTGTATATTCTTTTCATGGAACAATTTCTTTTGAGACTGGGTCTGCTCATGTTGTTGCCCAGGCTGGTCTCAAACTCCTGGCCTCAGGCAATTCTATGCTTCAGCTCCAGTAGCGGGGATTACAGTTGCAAACCACCACACTGGGCAGAACACCTACTATTATTATCACAAGGTACTCACTGTGGAATTTGCTGTATTGAAAAAGTCAGATAGTGAGAGTTGATCAAACAAGCACATGGCTACCACAATTTCAACCAAGGAAAATTGTTAATGTCCATTTAAAATTATTATCTTATATTACAATTATTTGTCTCGCTCACTAATTGTCTCTTCTACTGCTTAAGGAATAATAGATGATAGTTTCCTTAAAGGAAGGGGCTTGTCTTAAAAGCATACGACACATGTTTGCTAAATAAATTAATAAATAATACCAGAAGCAGACATAAAGAAAAGGACTTGGGCAAGGCAGATATATTCACACAAAGCTCTGTAGAAGAGACAGCATTTGAACTGAGCCTGATTGACCATAAAACTGAAAATTCTAAATGTACAGAATAATGGCCTCCTCAAACTGCTATACAAAACTTCGTATCATAGGATTTCCTTATAGGTGAAAGAAATGCATAATGAAGTTAAGAAGGCTTGGCCGGGCGCGGTGGCTCACGCCTGTAATCCCAGCACTTTGGGAGGCCGAGGCAGGTGGATCATGAGCTCAGGAGATCGAGACCATCCTGGCTAACACGGTGAAACCCCGTCTCTACTAAAAATACAAAAAAATTAGCCGGGTGTGGTGGTGGGCGCCTGTAGTCCCAGCTGCTCGGGAGGCTGAGGCAGGAGAATGGCATGAACCCGGGAGATGGAGGTTGCAGTGAGCCGAAATCGCGCCACTGCACTCCAGCCTGGGCGACAGAGCAAGGCTCCATCTCAAAAAAAAAAAAAAAAAAAAAAAAAAAGAAGGCTTATTTCTATTTTGATTAAGCAAAGCAACTCATAGTCAAAATTTCTATTTTTTGGTTGGCAAAAAATAATCCTTTATTTCATTACCTCAATTATTTCTTTGAAATAAATACATAATTTTCCTAATACCAGATAGTAAGTTTTAGTTAAAAAAAAAAAAAAAGGTTGAAGCGTACCCTAAACACAGCACACTATGAATAGCTAACCACTCCACTTAAAAGAAATAAATTTCTATTTATATTAAGTTCAGCAGTAAGTAAAACTAATCCACAGTAATAGAAATCAAATCACTGGCAACTTGAGGTGACAGAGGAGGGGATTGATTGCAAAGAGGCACAGGGAAATTGGAGGATTAAAATGGTTGGGTGTATGTCAAAATTCACTGAACAGTACACTTAAAATGTGTGGGTATTTACTGTATATAAATTACACCTCAATAAAGTTGAGGTTTTTTATTTATTTATTTATTTTTGAGACAGGGTCTTCCTCTGTCACCCAGACTGGAGTGCACCAGTGCGACCCTAGCTCACTGTAACCTCGAATCTTTGGGCTCAAGCGATCCTGCTTCAGCATCCAGAGTAGCTAGGTCTACAGGTACATGCTACCAAGTTCGGTTAAATGTTTTTCTTTTTGGTAGAGATAGGGTCTTGCTATGTTGCCCAGGCTGGTATCGAACTCCTGGCCTCAAGCAATCCTCCCACCTGGGCTAAAGTGTTTTTTTTAAAAAAAGAGGTCTAGGCTAGGGGCCGGGCACAGTGGCTCAGGCCTGTAATCCGAGCACTTTGGGAGGCCTAGGCGGGCGAATCACCTGAGGTCAGGAGTTCAAGACCAGCCTGGCCAACATGGTGAAACCCCATCTCTAATAAAAATACAAAATTAGCCAGGCATGGTGGCAGGCATCTGTAATCCCAGCTACTCAGGTGGCTGAGGCAGGAGAATAGCTTGAACCCAGGAGGCAGAGGTTGCAGTGAGGCAAGACCACGCCATTGCACTCCAGCCTGGGCGACAAGAGCGAAACTCCGTCTCAAACAAAAAAAAAAAAAGAAAGAGGTCCAGGCTGACAAACATAAGGAGACCCTATCTCAACAAAAAAATCAAAAAATTAGCCATGTATGCTGGCATGTGCCTGTAGTCCCAGCTACTTGGGAGGCTGAAGCAGGAGGATCACTTGAGCCTGGTAGGTCAAATGCAGTGGACCATGATTGCACCACTGAACTCCAGCCTGGGCAACAGAGCAAGACCCTGTCTTAAAAAAATGAGGTGAATCTGATTAAGTCACAAGAAAATGAAAAACCAAAGGCCCTGCTCATAAATGAACACAACTACACTATTTGGTAATGATAAAATTAGTTGTCTTAATGAAAATGAAGATTTAATATAAAAACTAATTAATACAGGAAAGTATGGAGGTATTTCCTAATGAAAAAGACCAAAAGACAAAGTCCAAAATATGGTGACTTATGATCCATGTTACCATTGATTTATGAATTATACAAGTATATAAACATTTATATGGTTGAACAGTACTATACTGGACGCTGGGGATACAATAGAAAAAAAACACAGTGCTTGTCTTCAAGAAATTTGCGGTCTACATGAAAGAGAAAGGAAAACAACAGGCAACTTAAATATAGAATGAAATTAACTATGGGTGAGTGTTCTGCACAATACCTCATTTAGGCATAGAGTTGTAGGGAAGAGAGGGTAAAGGAAATCTTTCCAAAAGAGATTGTAATTTATCTAGGAGCTAGCTAACTGATTCATTTTTTCCATAAATATTCACTAAGCCATAATGTGCTAGGTACCAGAAATACTTTAATGGACAAAGCGGAAATAGCCGTTACCTTCATAGCATCTAGAAAACAAAGAGGAATACTAACAGTAAACAAGTAAACCAATTAGCATATTTATACTTACAATTTGTGGTAAATTCTATAATTGGTGCTAAGATTAAGACAAAAAGATACCAATTATAGATATGATCCTCGGAGAATGAGATAATTAAGCTGAGCTCTGAATGATAAGCAGCAGCTAACAAAAGTCACCAAGTCAGAAAGAGGGGCAGCTTAGGGAAAGAAAAAGCATGTACCAAGACACAGAAATATAATGGCATATTTGGGTATCTTTAAATAGTTCAGCATGGCTTGAGAATAAGTGGTAAGAAATGAGGTTCAGGCATTAAGAGAGACCTAAATGGTAAAGGACACCTTGTGCCATGTATGGAGCTGGTTTGCCTTTTTTGGGGGTGGTGGAAGAGAGGTATTTTAATAATCTTCTCATACTGAAAATATTCATCTATAAAATCATAACTATAGAAAAGAATATTAATATCATATATTCAGAAAAAATAAACTCAAAATGGAGAAGAAACTTGGGATTAGAGAAAAGAAAGTATAGAAGAACAAAAAATAAAGAAACGTTTTACTGAAGATTCAGGAAAAAAATTCAAACATAAAACTGACATAAAATAATCATAAGAACTATCTCATTCTTATTATAAATTATTATAATTTTAAAATTAATAATTCAGAGGTACACAAAGAAATACAAGTCAAAAATGACCAAACCTTATATCATTACCTTCATGTAAAGAAAATATTTCCCAAAACAGCAACAATCTACATATTTTGTTGAAAAATTTTTTAAAGAATAATCAGCCTAAAATAGTATTTTAAATTAACTTTTGCTGCTAATTAATTACTCAGACAGGATGCCAGTCCAGACTACATGGTGCTTCTAGTTTTTCTATATACTGTATGCATTTCTGATAAATGGGAAAAGAATAGATGACCTGGCAGAAGGCTCAGACAATAATATGTGATTTACAGGACAAGAATGCAGCTACCACAAGATTTATCTGACAGCCCTCTCCGATAGTGGACTGTTGAGTATCCGAAGGAATGATTTCTAGTCTACAAAGTCTACTACTGAGTAGCCATACACATTATTTATTTATTAGATGTTTTGGGTTGAAACCATTTTTAAATGATGCACTTCACAATGCACAGTCATAAATTTAGCTTTAAACCCAAGAAGGGAGGTAGTGTTATTGGAATGTATGTCAGACTGAATTAGGACGAGCAACACAACGCTTTTATAAAGTGGCCTTGAATGCAACGTCAAGTCTTTCAAAAATGATATTAATGTCAAATGAACAAGATACAAACACTTTATATAATGCTGGAGTAATATTACTTGAAACATTTGCTTAACATTTTCTTTAAATTCATATATATTTAAAACAGGTTTATACACATATACAACAAATTTGGCACACAAATAAGTTGCATGTTTGTGAAAAACCACCTGAAACACAGTTGAGAACTTGTTCAATTTTTGTGTATTTGCAACAGAGAACATACAGTTTCCTGAATAATGTAAGCAGTCTTATTTTAAGAAATAAAGAGGATTTAAATTGATCTTTGGAACTTCAGTCATTCTTGAATTATTCTACATGGGATTCAACAGATGAATAAATCTATTTTTACAAACCTCATATTTTAATTATAATCAAAAACATAATGCTGAGTATTATGAGAGGTTTCCAACTCTAATTAATAACATTTTGCCTAAACAATATTAACATTTAAATAGACTAAAATATGAAATGGTGCCTAATCAACTATTATGTATAGCCTAATCAACTATTGGTAAATGAGTGGACATTGAAAATGACAATCTTAGTCGAAACAAATATATAGTGATCTGTTTGGTTTTATTGTCAGCTAACCAAATGTGATCATTTCCTCATTTCTTAAATTTAGGCTCTAAATTCTCTTTTACAAATAAAATGCAGTTAAACACCTTATTAAAAATAACACAAAAAGAATATAAGTTTTGAATGGATTCAAGAAAAATAATCAGAGCATGGCTGATTGTCATGAAATTAACACCAACTAATTTGTAAAGTTCTAAATCAAATTTGCAGATGTTAAGTTCATAAGCATATCCCATTATTTATGTGATTAAAAAGTAGTTTTTGACCTGATCTTTCGATCTTTGGCACTCTGTCCTCTCCATCTCCTCTTAAAAAATTAATTAAAATTTTAGCAAGATGGTAGCTTTTGCTTCCCACCCTATCTCAGACCAAAAAAAATTATCAATCAAACTCAAGCCATCCCCACCCAGGATCTGTAAAATGTCGACTTGAAATTCAATTTCATATCTCTTAAGCTTTCATGTAGAAAAAGACAGTTCACTTCTTAACAAAATAAATCACTTTTGTGATTGCCAAGTTGACCTCTTTGGATTAGGAAAATTCAAAGTGAAAAATGTAATTATCACCCCAGAACAATCTGTATACATCTGGAGCTAATTCTAGCTTCATTTTTCACATCATTTTTCACACTGTGCTACATCTTGTAGAGATGCCATGGAACTTTTGAAGAACTCACAAAAAATGTTAAGGACTTCAAATACCCAATAATGTATTTTATTCAAACAAAAACCTTGACAATTTCTGACTTGAAACTTACTGTACTACATGATCTTCATATCCCATTTGATTGCATTAGTATTAAACAGTACTGTGACATACATGATAAATAGGCATATTAAAACATGTCATTCTTTATCTTTGCAGCTCCTAACATTAAAATATGCAATATACTATATTGGAAATAGCTTCCATGTACCAAAAATACATTCGATTCTTCTAAACTAGAAAGTAAAATTTCATTGTGAAAATTCACCTATGAAACAATTATATCACTATGAACAATAAATTTATATTCTTGTAAGGAAACATCCAAAACCATAAGTGAGTGCTCTTGTAAAGTGAGGGCAATTTCATGTAGACATAAGAATGCTATATGGCAATTTCTATCCAAGAAAGAAACAATTATTTCTAATCAAATGGCTTAATGAGAAATTTTATCTAGTCAGCTTTTGAAGAAATGGAGTTTTCTAAACGAGATGATTAAATTATAGAACATGATTCTCACTAAATCTAAGAATCATAAGCCTACTAAGTAACTACTTCTCACAAGTTCATTACAAAAATCCATTAGGTGTAATCTCTAGAAGTAATTGTTCTTATTGCACCTTATTGACAATGCATAGTATTGATTTTTCACACCTTCTATGATTCTTTAATTTATATTCATGAAATGTCCATCAGCACAGTCTAAATAAATTTGGCATATAGGCACTAAAACAAATAAATCGATGCAAAGAAACATTAATTTTGCATTATCCTTATTCGTTAGGCAAGTAAACCATGAGAGTTGTAAATGAAGGTCAAAGGTTTTGAAATGGGTCAAAACCCTTGACCTCTAGACCAATACCTTTCCTATTAAAAAAGGCTATTTTAAAGTTTTAAGTGGGGGAATTTACTACCAGCAAGATATCACTTTAAAAGACTACAAAGAAAACTCTCAATAAAAACATTCATCTGTTTAATTGCAAAACAGAAAAGAAAACCTCACAGGATACATGATTTTTATATAAGTTTTTTTTAAAAAAATCATTAAAGTTTACCACATGAGGTACAAGGTTTTGGAACACCTGAAATAATTTTGCTCTTAGGAATTTATTTTCTACATCTTATTATGATAGCTGCCACATTTTTGTTAATGTTTTCCCAAATCTACTGTGCATGTCAAAAATAATTACCAATGACAAGGATTCAAAATCATTTATTGCTCATTTTATAACCTCTGCACAAAAGGGAAGTAAACCCATAATTCCCAGTGGAGTCAGCGTGGCACTCCACAAGATATAGAAATAAATCTGTTTTTATAACCTTAATATATACAGCAAAGAAATTATCAAGATCATTTGATCTGGACATTTTTAAAGTGACTCTAAAAACTTTTGTTTCTCACTTCCTCTCATGCTTGCTTCAAAATTATCTGCAAGTATCAAAAATAAGAAATAATCCTTTTGCAATACAAATAAAATTATTTTAAAACAGCAAACTCACAATTTTATTATACCAAAAATTTCAGTAATGCAAATATAAAATCCCCCATGAAAACAAATTCATGTGATAATCTACTTTTAATTCAACATTTATTCTTGCCACTCACCTGAGAACACAGTAGCATAACCAATTCCACAACTGAACTACTCGACTTCATGCAAACCAGACCTATTTTAAAGAGAATTTTAAAAAAGAAGTTATAAAGAAAACAAATGAGGATTTGTTACAATTTCATCCAAACTGTTTCTTCAAATTATTTTTTCAGACTATTAATAGTGCACATTTAATCACATGATCAAATAAGGTACACTATAGTTAGTTCAAAGCTGGCTTCAAAACTACCACCATTTTTTGTAAAGTATTTCATTTCAGCTTTCAAAATACTAAAACATTTATTACAACTTCATATATAATGACATTTCACAATACTCATAGAAATGTGCACAACATATGCCATATTGATCAATATCATCTACATTTTGTTTTGGAGAGAGTTGATCGTTATACATGCAGAGAAGGGAAATGGCTCCCTGACCTTTGCTTTCTCCACTACACTCTCTCCCTTCAACCCTCTAGCTATCAATCAAGTTTCCATTTTGTTTCATGGCAGCAGACATCCCAAACACTCTTATTAGTACCTTGACCTCTGACCTCACACTAAACCTTAACAGAAATGCAAGCCGTTGTCTGTTATATATTCTTGATTTCTTATAAATTAATTCATTTACTTTTATGTTTCATTTTGGTTCACCAAAAATATCTTTAGAATGGATATTTTATATAATTAATACCTATTTAAAGAAGTCTTTGGTTTTAATTACCAATAAAATATAAAGTAGTTCATTCAAAGAACATTTTATAATTAGTATCTTAACAAAGCAATGCCAATAATTAAAGGGACTAAATTATTAAATTGCATTACTAATAATAAAAAAAATTACAATTTTTTTATTCTACATTTTTCTAAGCAAACACAGGCTTAGGTTCCAGGGTATAACATCTAAAATAATTCCTGATGGCTCTTAAACATCCTATTGCCTTCTTTTTTCTCCCGAAGAAAACTCTTCCAGGTACCCTATCCATTCCCTTTATCTTTTTATTCTTTAGTTCTTTCTCCTTCCCTGTTTAAATACGAATGCTTCCAACCTAATGATAGCGCATGTTGGCATTTTTTAGCTTTATAAATAGCATTCAAGTTAAAAGGGCTGTTCCCCCTTCATTTTTTAAAAAATGTTAGAACCATTTTTCTCAATGTCTGAAAAAAAATGTAACATAGAAATGATGGTAACAGTGTCAGCATTGGCAAGAAAATTAGCTATAGAATGTCTCTATATTGTATTAGGAAGCAAATTATTAACTACAGTGTGATTTCTGTAGGGCTAAGATGAACGTGGCTCTTCAGGCTAATGCTGTCAAGGCCAAAAGAAAAAGCAAGCAATACTCCCTCTCTTACTGCAGGTGTAGCCCTCTGCTGGTCTGAAACCTTGCCATTTTTCCTTAAATTTAACCCAGATAATAAAAGAAGTTCAGTTTTGCTCCAACTTCAAAACCCATTATTTCCAGAAAGTAAATTCAGATCTTTCTATTATTAGGTCATTAATCCTTATTGCTTTATTCGAGAGAAACTAGAATTCCTGCCATTGGGCCCTGATGGGCCCTTTTATTATGCATCTCTTCAGATAATGAAAAATAGTAATTTTTAAAAAGACCTTAAGCTATCCAAAATTAGGGAGATTTATAGGTGCTCCTTTGTCCCTCTTACCACACTTATCATATTTCATACATATACATATATATATATTTTTTGAGACGTTGTCTTGCTCTGTCACCCAGGCTGGAGTGCAATGGCATGATCTCAGCTCACCACAACCTCCACCTCCCAGGTTCAATCAATTCTCCTGCCTCAGCCACCCGAGTAGCTGGAATTACAGGCGCCCACCACCACACTTGGCTAATTTCTGTAAGTTTTAGTAGAGACGGAGTTTCACCATGTTGGCCAGGCTGGTCTCGAACTCCTGACCTCAGGTGATTCGCCAACCTTGGCCTCCCAAAGTGCTGGGATTACAGGCGTGAGCCACCATACCTGGCCCATATACCTATATAGTCTTAAGAAAAATTTCACACATACACATTTCTGTTTATTTATTTCAGTCTTATTTTCCAATAATAAAGGCTAACAAACCAGAAGAAGGTTCATAGCTACTTTCTAGTTGGATATGAATATTCAGGAAAAAATATATTCACTGACAAAGCTAGTAAAAGGTCAAATAACATTTCATAGTTCGGTTTGAACAATTAAGGTGGAGGAGAGTGATGGTAGATGTATTGCAGGGGCAGGGTGGAAAGTATGCTCAATTCGAATGAGTAAGGGCTTCAGAAAACAAGAAAGACCTGATAACAGACCTTAAGTTCCCTGTCTAAAGGACACTGGTACTGTAAACACAAAAATAACATTGGGAGCAAAGAAATAGAGGATAGCCCCAATAAGGAACTTAACATCAAAATGTAGAACTTACGTCACTTCTATTTTTGACCTAAATTTTTGCCAATGGATGACACTCATCACATGTGCAAAAAAATAATAATAAACCTGTAAATCTCTCTTCAGATTTAGTCATACTCTAAGAACTATCCAAAGGAAGGCCCTAAAACCTTAAAGTCAAGTTGTAAGTTACTGCCAGAACTATCATTTTCATTTTATACACCCACAAACACACACACCCTATTACTGTCTCAATCAAAAGAAACGAAGTACTGCAAGCTTACAGATTTGAACCAGCTCACAATCTGACCTCTCTAAAACTCTCAGTAGAATAGTAGAATAATAGGGTTTGGTTTGATTATTTTTTGGTTGGCTTTTCAAAGGTAGAAAATGTTAGTCTTTTCAAAAGGACAACCTTGGGATACCAAGCCAAGAGTTTTATATCTGCACTAATCTGGAATTTTATGATCAAAGACCACTGTAATTTCTTCAGTGGAGACTCACCCAGATATATCACTTCAGTGAAAGGATTAAATGACTCACCAGACAGTAAGCCAGTGCCACCTAAACTCATCGATCTATCTAAATCCTCAAGTATACAATGAAAAAATAGTCATGACTATTTATTATCTGGAATATAAGAACCCTCTTGTTTTTTATATTTAAGTCACCTTAAACAATTTATTTTTTAAAATAGGATGGCAATAAACATTACGAGAAACTTTAATAAGAATTTAAGGATAATAAACTCAAGAAGTTTTACTCCATATTTTCCTGGTTTTGAAGGTATATACATATACTCCAAATGAGCGTTATCTTTCAGATAAAACTAAATGCTCATGATGAATCTGAAACACATCCATCTTGAAAATACTAAGTCGAAATTTCAAATACATGTTTAATAGGCTCTAGCTTATCATAAATTCTGGTTTTCCTTCCTGAATTTATATCATCCAATCCAACATTTTGGAAAAATTGGATGACTAAAAATTTTGTTAAAGAGGACAGACATCTTCTTTGCTTGAGACTTGCAAAATATTTTCTTGTACAGATTTGCAAACATTTAGAATAATCAATCCACTGAATTTTTTATTTCCATATAAACTTTTCCTTCTAGTCATCATTGTATGCACACCTGCCTTTAGCATTTATCTACTTAGAAACTGTATCAAGTAAACTGTGGTACATAATCATCCCACAAGACGGAAGAACACCGCCACACGTCTTTTTAGAAAAATGGGATGGCCCAGGTTCTTGTCTCAAGTTATCACACAAATTAAGCACAATGAAGTCCTTCCTGCTAAATAACATGCTCATAGAGTGTACAGAGATACTGTGACCCTTTGGAGGGTCACAAACCATTGTAATATCTAAGATATTTTTTGCCTACCCCAAAAAAAGTTTTTGCCCCATTGAGACTGCAAGTTTATACTTTCTTAAAACACAATGCAGGCAGACTGCAGTGGCTCATGCCTGTAATCCCAACATCTTGGGAGGCCAAGGCGGGTGGATCACTTGAGGCCAGAAGTTCAAGAACAGCCTGGGCAACGCAGCAAAACCCATCTCCATAAATAAATAAATAAATAAATAAAATTTTTTAAAAAATTAGACGAGCATGGTGACATGCGCCTGTAGTCCCAACTACTTGAGAGGCTAAGGTGGGAGGATCACCTGAGCCCAGGAAGACAAGGCTGCAGTGAGCCATGATCACACCATTGCACTCCAGTCTGGGTGTAGGAGTGAGACTCAGTCTCAAAAAAAAAAAAAAAAACCACAATGCAAAACTTTGGGTAAAGCAATACAACGACAGAGGCTAATAAACAAGAGTAATTATTTCTTTTCCTATTGCACCATCACTCCAGGTGCAATTCTAGCATTCGTGGGTTGTTTTTTTTTTAATTTTAGTCCACAGCATAGTAAAGAATAGCTGATGTGTAATAGTGAAATAGCAAAATGTTTCAAGATACAGAAAAAATAAGATCACTAAGACTATAATTAATCATATTTATAAAAATGATCCAGTGAACTCACATATAATAATTGTAAGACATAATTTAAAATTTTCAAGCTTGTGTTCTCTTTGTTCTTTGGAAAATCTCTTTAGAAAAATTAATCCTTACAAAGGGTTATAACTACTTGAAAAAGAGGGTTAATTAACATCATTACAATTGAGACAATCAGGCTACAGGTGATTCCAGGCATGATGTAATATGAAATATTACATCTAATTTAACTTTTAGCTTTAACTTCAAGTCTTCAAAATATACAGGGCATATGGCCAGATGCGGTGGCTCAGGCCTGTAATCCCAGCACTTTGGGAGGCAAGGCCGGAGGACTGCTTGGGCTCAGGAGTTTGAGACCAGCCTGAGCAATGTGGCGAAACCCCATCTCTACAAAATATACAAAATTTAGCCAGCTTGGTGGCACATGCCTGTAGTCACAGCTACTAGGGAGACTGAGGCACAAGAATCACTTGAACTCAGGAGGCAGAGGTTGCAGTGAGCCAAGATCGCACCACTGCACTCCAGCCTGGGTGGCACGGTGAGACTCTGTCTCAAAAAAAAAAAAAAAAAACTAAAAAACAAAAACAAAATATATATATATACACACACACACATATATACATATATACACACACAAATATATATATGTCTATATAAACATATATATTTCTTAAAGATAAATATGGGCTGGGTATTAGACGACATTAAGAAACTATTACTATTATTAGGTGTAATAGCAGCATTGTGATTATGTAAGAAAATGTCTTTTTTTACATGCCATTAAGTATTCAAGGGTTGAATGACGTGACATCTAAGATAGTTTTAAATATCTAAGATAGTTTTAAATATTAAAGCAAAATAAAGGGAAGTAGAGATATCAAATAATTATGGAAAAATGAATATGGTTTGGATAGCTGGTAATAAGTTCATAGATACTATACTTACTACTTTTGTGAAAATTTGAAATTTTCATTAAAATATTTTTAATACTAAAAAACTCATAAGCATTTTTTTAAAAATTAAGAAGCTTTGTAATGTTTGGTCACACAGCTAGTCACTGGCAAGGACAGAATGAAAACCAAAGTCTCCTGCCTTTTATATTAATGCTTCTTGTACAGTATTATGCTGCTTATACAGTACTATGGCACAATCACCTCTTTCTAAATCCTTTCTGTTTTACAGTACATGAAACCACAATCCAAAACATTCCTCACAACATAAAATACATAAGTTACCATAAGAACTCTTAGATGTTTGCTATTTTTATGAACATCATCAATGAATAGGCACTGCTCAAATTTATACATGAGCAATAGTACACCTTCTTCCTTCTTACAATTTTACCAAAATTTATTGGTAAAAAATCATTCTAAATTAAATTTTGTTCAGGGATATAGAAGTGTCCATTGCTAATGCTTCTGGGTATTTAACATGATCCTATCTTGTTATCTGCTATAAAATTCAAAGACCAATAAGCAACAATGTCTTGCAATACTGAGAGGCTGTATTTAATACATACATCTTACTCACTGTAATAAAATTAAACATAGTTCATAAGTTGTTACACCATTTAAAAAAAAGTTTCATATATGAAACATAAATTAGGGAAAAGCCCTGAAATACAGACTCTTCAATTTTTAACATTCAATTTTTTTCCAATTATATTACTTCATAAGTAAAAGTCATTCATTACTTCATCAAATAGTTCATAGCTAAATAAATTATATCCCTCAATAGATCTAAGGAAATTGCTACTCCAAACTTAAGTATTTCTAAAATCTGAACTTTCTTTTTCAAATAAACTCATTGTTACTTTTTGACTGCATGAAAATAATATCGCTCATCACCAACTCCATTTACATCTATAGAAGAGATGAAATTCCTAACTAAAGCTTCATACGTACCTACTGATATTGTAAGGGTCAAACGAAGTGTTCATATTGCACAGTTAATACTCAAATATAGATATCTTAAACTATTAGCCTACCTATAACCTTGCATTTCCATTATATCCTTATTGCTACAAGAGAGATGCTTTTTCACAGGTTTTTAAAAAATTCCTCAGACCATCTCCTAGCTACTGTTAGTCAACAAAAGATTACAATAACTAAAGCTGCCAGTTGATACTTAAAGACACTGGAATACAGATGGGAGTGTCATTCCCATGATTTTTCAGTTTGAGGAGAATACAAGTATATTATCCTAAACCATCAATCACGGGCCCAAAAAAAGCCAGATTTAGCAACCACCTAATCCAAGCACTTTTGAATGCAAAAATTAATTCTATATCATCATTTATAAAAAGCCCTGTAGCTTCACTTTAAAAAATCCTAGTTATGAGGTCAGGTGCAGTGGCTCACACCTATAATCCCAGCAACTCAGAAGACCAAGGTAGGGTTCAATCTTGCCAGTACACTGCACTCCAGCCTACACAACAAAGCAAGACTCTTGTCTCTTCAAAAACAAAATAAAATAAAAAATAAATCCTAGGTACGAAGATGAAGATTGGTATTTTGAAGTCAGTCTGATAAACTCTTCAACTCATTATTTAAGAAATTATCCTCTATTGAACTGCAATCTGTTTTCTGAGGAAATTTACGGTAAATCTACTTTCACTTGGTTAAGTCACTCTCTCTAATATTCGAAGGCACTCACTACATGGCAATGCTCCATGCGCAAAAAGAAAAAAAAAAAGGAAGGAAGGAAGGCAGAAGGAAGGAAGGAAGGAAGGAAGGAAGGAAGGAAGGAAGGAAGGAAGGAAGGGGAAAGGAGAAGGAGAAGGAAAGGAGAAGGAAACGAGAAGGAAAGGAAAGGAAAGGAAAGGAGAAGGAGAAGGAAAGGAAAGGAAGGGAAGGGAAAAGGAAAGGAAAGGAAGGGAAAAGGAAAGGAAAGGAAAGGAAAGGAAAGGAGAAGGAAAGGAAAGGAGAAGGAGAAGGAAAGGAAAGGAAAGGAAGGGAGAAGGAAAGGAAAAGAAACGAAAGGAAAGGAAAGGAGAAGGAGAAGGAGGAAAGGACCCATTATTCCTCATCCACTCCATAAATAGCATGGTTTCCAATCCCCTCAGCAACCTACCTCAGCATGCTATCTAGTTTGACAATCTCAAAGTACACTACCTAGAAGAGACCCAGGAATCTATGAATGACGTAAGCAGTATAGAGTAAAATGCTGTTATCTCTATTTGTAAAACAGAATTCTACTAATAACAAGGCATTCCTTATCTGTGTGGCAATACATTGTTGTTCATATGGAGCTAAGTTCAAGTAAAATCCTGTGACACTAGTCTCTCCAATTCTTTGCTCTCAAAATTAATTTTAATGTATCAAAAAAAAAAGTCTTAGTTCTTTGGTTCAACACATAATTCTACGCTCCATCCAAATCACTGATAAAAATCTTGAAGATTACAACATAATAGACATGTGACACAGTCTTCAAAAGATAGCCTATGAGAAACCTTGTCAAAGGCTGACAACACTTAAACAATGAAACTCCATGTTATTTCATTATCCATGTAAGTTTTTAATCCTGAAATATAAATACATACAAATAAAATAAAGAAAAACCACTTACTTGTTCCTTCTATAAGCAGTTCTTGTCCATGGCTACCCAAAAGTGTCCGAGAAAGGAAAGGTGCAAAATCCACAAAAATCTCACGAAGGAGAGGAGCTGCCTTTTCCAAAGCGTGTTCAAGCCTCTCTGTAATACTAATGAAAAGACATTAAGTTACTTGAACTATTCAACAGATTGTATCAATTTTCTAGTTTTGAAAATAAAGATGTATTTCCATATATATATATAATTATTTTAAAAAATTAAAAATCACCTAAAGAGACATTACTGCTATGCATAGCAGTCCTTCTGCCAAAAATATTCGTTTTTATCCTGATCTATCTTGCCCCTACAATCTCCAACAAACAACCTGGTTAACAACCACTCCAAGCATCAGTACTTACTAGAAGTCTCACCTGGCCAGTTAAGAGCAGTTTGTTTTTAGGCCCATTATAATCTAAACAAACTCTCATCAAGTCTTCAACAAATTTTTCTATTTACCACTAAACCATTAGCACACTGATTTCAAGAACCATGACTTCATTTTAAAATTCACAGTTATAGCATATAGTACAGACTCAACAGACGTTGAGTGCTTATAAATTATAAAAAGCAGTTCTTTTTTATTGAAGTCAATAATTCCTTTCTAATGCAATGTGAATGATTTTTCTCCTGAAAATAATATACTTTATAGGCACATTATAACAAAACTATCACTTGGTTGATAGTTATATTTATTAATAAACTGAGATAGTTGTAAATGTACCTATAAATATATAAAAATATATTAATATATATTTGTGATTATATATACATGTATTCATATATACATACACAGATACATTTAATGAGGGTTTTTTTTTTAAGGTCCCCAGCATTTCAGATAATTCACAGATATCCACAGCTTTAGTTTCTAACTTACAAATTAAACATATACATAAAGAGCCACTAGTTATCTACTATTAACACTAGGAGTACTTCCTATTCGTACTACCAAGAAAGCAGTTGCTACTGAAACTATCAACACAAACATATATAAATTTTTGCTGTGAATAACCATCTCCTCACAGGCACTGCTCTAAATACTATTTTCTTCTACACAACTCATAGAACTTGTTATCCCTGAAGAGTATCACAAATACTAGCTATACTCGAAGCACTCAAGTACCTACATTTGTAGTGTCTAATGGATTTCCCAATTGTGGTAAAGAAAATCAAGGACTCTCTGGACACTAAGTCTCCAGTGGTGGAAAATACACTCAAAGCATTCGAAATTAAACTCTGAAACCCAATTAAACAAGGTAAGTAACAATAAAAATCTATCTACAATTCAGTATCATTGTGGCTTTGGCTGACTGGCTATCACTTATATCAGCATTTTGTTGTTGTTGTTGTTGAGATGGAGTCTCACTCTGTCTCCCAGGCTAGAGCGCAGTGGTGCAATCTCGGCTCACTGCAACCTCTGTCTCCTGGGTTCAAGTGATTCTCCTGCCTCAGCATCCCGAGTAGCTGGGACTAAAGGTGTGCACCACCACACCTAGCTAATTTTTTTAAATATTTTTAGTAGAGATGAGTTTTCACCATGTTGGCCAGGCTGATCTTGAACTCCTGACTTCAAGTAATCCGCCTGCCTCAGCCTCTCAAAGTGCTGGGATTACAGGCGTGAGCCACCGCACTTGGCCTATATCAGTATTTTATAGAGGAGAAACAACAAATTCCACACTTTCAATTTGCAATCATTTGAAACATAAGTCATAAGCTTATGTAAATATTTGTTATGCATGCAGCAATTATTTTTTACCACAAAGTCACTTCTCATGAAGTGACTTGTACATCATGAAATGACTTGTACATCATGAAATGACTTGTACATCTTATAATCTTTCAAAAGAAAATGAACTTCTAAAATGTTCCCAAGCCTCTAAATGTCATATATGTTGAAAGAAAGAAATGAAATGAAATGAAATGAAACGAAGTAAAATAAACCTAGATAGCTTAAAAAGTCATCAAAAGGTATAAATCACAATATTCAAGTTAGTAGCTTAAATACCTCATATTTGAAACCGGATCTTGTGAAACTGAATCAACTGTTGGAACTGAGGGCAATTTTGCATTAGATGATCTACTGCCTATAAAAGAAAAATAACCATCTATAGGAATTTTCTGCTTTTAGATATGAAGATTTAAATAAAAAGAATGTCATTATACCAGTCAATAAAAGCATTATAACGTATTTTTATGTCCATTACTATTTGGATAACATTAAAATCTAACAATTAACAACTAAATGCTTTCATATATAAACCTCAGCTACAAGCTCAATTATCATGCCAGAGCAATCTTTCTATCCATGAGCTGAAGAAGCAAGAGAAAAGTAAATTCTGACTCCCTAAATAAGGTTCACAATTCCTTCTACTCAACACCAAGTGTCAACAGAAAGTTAAAAGTAAAAGCATTTTCTTAACATAGCAAAAACACAGAAACAGCTACATTCCAAATTTAGCTTTAAACCTCCATTACCATGAAAACTATCCGTATTCAGTTATCAAATCACTACTAAAGGACTAAATTGTAGCAATAAATGTAATCAGGGTTAGAAGCCTAGATCTCTGAGAATCTGTAATCTTGTATCACAACTATTATCAGTTATTTTCCCCTTATGCCCCAAATACAAAAACACTATGCTTTAAAGAGAATAAGGGCCCTCTTTCCCAAAGATTGTTGAATCTTTCAGTCCAAAAGTGATTAGAAACACATCAAGGAAAGCATCTGCATCAGGCTGGAGGTTGTGTTGGCCCAGAGAAAGTTATTGGAGCCAGTGTGAGGAGGGAATTCAAGGAAAAGAGAAAACTGAGAATTGTAGAATTCATATCTATATGAATTCATGGTTCCAATAAAGGATGGAAATAATATGTGAATGACAGTATATATTTTTATAGACTTTTATATACAAACATACACACACACAAACACACACACTGCCTCTAGCTCTGTCCACTAAGAGGACATGGAAGCAGCAGCATCTTAACACTTGGTGTCCAGATCTTGGTTTCTAAATACTATACTCCACTAAAAGAAAGAAATGGCTGATTCAAGATCTGTGGAAGAAAAGCACAAAATGAGTTTGAAACATCTAGTTATGCTTTGTAGAAAGCAAGGAATGATAAGATATATACAAGGAATAAGGTTATGTCAAAGGACAATGAAGCCAGCTTGAAGGGGCTCCCACTGATCAAATACCATTGTACTCCATCCTGGGTAAGAAAGTGAAACTCCGTCTCAAAAAAAAAAACAAAAAAAAGAATTGCCATTTTTGGCCAGGTGCAGTGGCTCACGCCAGTAATCCCAACACTTTGGGAGGCCAAGACAGGAGGACTGATTGAGCTCAGGAGTTCAAGATTAGCCTGTGAAACACAGCAACGCCCGTCTCTACTAAAAATACAACAAAGTGGCCAGGAATGGTTGTGTGTGCCTGTGGTCCCAGCTAGGTCCCAGCTCAAGGATCACTTGAGCCTAGAGGGCAGAGGTTGCAGTGTGCCAAGACTGCACTACTGCATTCTAGCCTGGGTGACAAAGCAAGACCCTGTCTTAAAATACGATACGATACGATACGATACGATACGATACGATACGATACGATACGATACGATACGATACTTCCCTCTGCTTCACACCACTCCCAGAACTTCCTCAAGCTCACTTCAATTGTATCTAGGAATTCTGATTCAATGTGCTCTTTTTGGTAAGGCAAATAAAGTTAATTCTGGATATAGATAAGCATAGCCAGGACCTAATCAGAAGATTTGTGGATATAACTGAATAAAAAACAGCAAGGATCTGAGGCAATTTTGAACTTTCCTGAAACATGCTTGGTTTTTAGGCAGTACTTGATCAATAACCCTCAGTTCTGATTACCAGGTCTCAGTCAAATCTAAGGATCCAAAAATCTAGACAATTTGACCCCCCAACAAGCTTGGCTCCTTTTGGAAAGCAGGCAATGCAGCAATCTTCCACAATTAACCTCTGGATAATTACTGAGCCCACCTCTTAGAGTGAGCACATACCTAGTATAAAATGAACTTAACTGTAGTTAATCTTTCTTTTCCACAACATATTTCCTTTCCCATTCCCTTGATAATCAAAGTTGACTTTCCTTTATACCGGAAGTTTTGTATTGCTTACAGTCCTGCCTTCCTCACCATCCTGCTCAACTGAGATCTAACTGTACCTAAAAACTCTAACCAAGTGACTGTTGGTCAGGACGCATAGGATTCGTTTAAAAATGAAGCTAAAGCACACACTTCATCATGCTGACAATTATTTTTTATTTTTCTTTTTTTGAGAGAGGGTCTTGCTCTCTCACCCAGGCTGGAGTGCAGTGGTGTGATCAGAGCTCACTGCAGCCTTGAACTCCTGGACTCAAGCCGTCTTCCTGCCTCAGCCTCCCAAGTAGCTGGGAATATAGGTGGATGCCACCACACCTGGCTATTTTCTATTTTTTTTGTAGAGACAGGGTCTCATTATGTTGCCCAGGCTGGTCTCGAACTCTTGGTCTCAAGCAATCCTTTGGCCTTGGCCTCCCAAAGTGCCAGGGTTATAGGTGTGAGCCACCATGCCCAGCCCATTGTGACAATTTTTAAAAGCATAAATATCAATTCACATTTCATCATAAAAATATTGCTATTTTTGTGTATTTCACAATAAAATTTCAAATTAGAGGGCAAGACCAGGGAAGTTCAAAAACATTTTTTCACCCTTTGGTATCTGGCACTTCTAAGAGTCAGGTCCAATCCTAAAATCATATACGACACTCAGTAAAGTACTTCACAGACCCAATGGCTTTATTAAACTCAGTAAATGACACCTGCAATTTTCTAAGTTCTTGACAACTATATGATCACTGAATCACAGTGGGTCATTGACTGTTACCAGTGATTAATTAAATATTTCTGTTTTCTTAATTGGTGATAGTTTTTGAAGACCATTTTTATTGCAATGTATCAGACATTTTCTCTATTAGGATTATTGATGGATTTTCTTGAGCTTTTCTGAAGCTAATACAAAGGAACACATAAGGACCCATTTACTTAAAAGTAGAAATGGAAAAAATAAATCCCTCCCCAGAAAACATATGCATGAGGCTTTAGGAAAAAAAAAAAGGGGGGGGTGTGCATGAGGCTTTAGGCAAAATTAGCCTTTACTGTGTTAACTGGTTTATTGGGTTTTTTGTTTTTTGTTTTAAGAGACGAGGTCTTGCTCTATTGCCCAGGCTGGAGTGTACTGGTGTGATCATAGCTCACCACAGCCCTGAGTTCCTGGACTCAAGTGATCCTCCTGTCTCAGCCTTCTGAGTAGGTGAGATTACAGGCATGTACCACCACATTCAGCTAATTTTTTTAAATTTCTTGTAGAGATAAGGTCTCACTTTGTTGTCCCGGCTAGTCTTGAACTCCTGGCTTCAGGTGATTCTTCCACCCCAGCCTCTCAAAGTGCGGGACTACAGGTGTAAATCACCACACCCTGCCCACTGTGCTAAATGATACTAATTTTAATGAGAAATGCGTATTAGAAATGTGAAAAAGAAAAGCAACATTGTTACTTCTAAATAAAGCAGTAACAAAAATTATTTCCTCACACTACCCTAGAAGTAATGCCAATTTTCAATTCTAAAAGAGAATATAGCAGAAAGAGATTTTTTACAGTGTCTTAAGTCATAAGAAGACACTTTACCAACACGGATAATAAATTAACCAGCAATAGTTATAAGAAAAAAATCACATGAAAGAATAAACTAAATACACCAGTAATTTCACACTAGGTTGTCCTCCATTCCTGCTGTGGAAAAAATGTAATATCCAAACACATTCTGTATTTTTTCAACTCAGATAAAAATATAAACTTTCAATCAATTTGTTTTAAATTATCATTAAATATTTCCAGCAAATGATCACAAATACATAAATGCAGAAGCTACCTCCAACATGTGGAATGATACTCACTTATCTTTTCCTTATCCTAGCACTGATAAACTGGCTCCTTCAAACTGACAGTTTTCCAGACATTCAAAAGAACAAAAAGAAAATGCAAATGTATCATCTGTCTAGCATCTATCTGGGGAGTAGGCAATTGTTTATTTAAGGTCCCTGCGGGTCTAAATAACTAATGTCCCTTGCAATAAAGAATCATTAAAACAAATGCCAATTTTTAACCCCTAAACACTTTAGCACTGCATTTCTCTCTCTCTTTTCTGAACCAGTTAATTCAGCCTGGGATAGTCTACATGCCCAGTAAAAACTAATTAAATAAATCCTATTGAATGAATAAAAATAAGCCTATTGGCCTAAATCTTACACAAAGCAAAGATGGTTATGACTCAAATATTTCCCTAATATTAAAAAAGTACTAATTAATAATGTATATGGCTCTGATAAACAGATACTGTCTAATATTCCAGTAAGTGGTAGAATTACTAAATTTTGCAAAATAGCAAACACCAGGCATATAAATTAGTGAACAGTATACTTAGTTCCACTATTGAGCTAGTTTCAATTTTGATTTATTCATTTATGCTTTGCAATATAGAGAAACAGCATATTGGAAAAAGAGTAATGATATTTTAACATACAAGAAGGGATATGGGTGAAAGTGCAAGGATCACTTGAAGCCAGGACTTCAAGGCTTGCCTGGGCAATAGAACAAGACTCTGTCTCTACAAAAATTTTAAAATTAGCCAGGAATGGTGACACACACCTGTAGTTCTGGCTACTTGGGAAGCAGAAGCAGGAGGATCACTCAAGCCCAGGAGTTCAAGGCTGCAGTTGAGCTATGATTGTGCCACTGCACTCCAGCCTGGGAAACAAAGACAGACCCTGTCTCAATTAAAAAAAAAAAAAAAAAGAAAGAAAAGAAAAAAGAAAGGATACTGTATTCTAGGTAATCAAATCTTTGCTGATGACTATAAAATTTCTAGATTTTGATATATTTACTAAAATCACTTTCGCTTTTATTTTCTTTGAAAACATGCATATACAAGGATATGCCTTATCCTCTGATGAATATCTTTTAATACTTATTAATTAGAAGATACAATTGTTGCTCTTAGACTAGTCCTTTTGGTTGATAAAATGCTGCATAAGCTAAGGTATACTATTCAAATTAAAATTTGAAATTTGAAATTTGTACACCAAAAAAGTTTTGTATGTTAATTACAGTCTTAATAATGTATACTATTTCAAAATGCAAACAAATTCTCAATTTTTATGGGCTATAAAATTTTTCAGTGATAATATTTTCATAGAAAAAGCTTGGACCTCATATAAAGCTGGCAAGTTTTAACTCTGTTTCTGTGATTATTATCTATCTAGTATTAGTTTCTCTTTAATTGTACCACATGTAAAATGTGTCTCATTTTGATATCAAAATTTCCAAATATCCACAAATGGGAATTTCCTTGAAGATATCATGTGAATATATAACAAAAATATGAATGTCACAGCAGAAACTTCATATTTTCTATCAAGTAAATTTTTTGCCCAACTGTAGGATAATGTAAGTGTTCTGAGCACATTTAAGATAGGGTAGATTAAGCTATGTTGTTTGGTAAGTTAGGTGCATTAAATGCATTTTCAATTTTCAATATTTTCACCTTACAATGGTTTATCATGATGTAACCCCATCATAAGTCAAGGAGCATCTATATTCTAAGTCACAAATGCATTTAACACAAAGCCTATTTTATAAGAAGGTATTGGATATATCACATAATTTACTAAATATTGTATTGAAAGTGAAAAATAGAATGGTCATATGGATACTTGAGGTACAGTTTTTACTGAATGTGTATTGCTTTCACACCATTATAAAGTCAAAAAATTGTTAAGATGGAACCATCTATATATTTATCTACTTATTTTAATGGCAGATAACTTAAATCGAGAGACCCACCAAAAAGAAAACAAAAATTTATCAGTTAAAAAAATACTGACAAGGGAAAGAGAACTATTTGGGAGGTTGGGGTAGTTTCCATGTGAAAATGAGTACTAACAAGTACAAGGGCAAGTATAGTAGGCAAAAGCATGTAAAGTGGGGCGGCAGAAGAGTAAGAAGCAGGACAACCAAAAACACTAGATTAGGTTAGATTTTTCTTATCAAGGCAGTAATGTTCACGGCATCAATTAACGGAATAAAATAGAAGCAATACACTGAAATGGAGAACCCATATGACAGTAACAAGAACACAGTGAAAGAGGAAAAAGAAGAGTCAGATGTGGAAACCAAAACAAATGGTAAACAGAAAGACCATCATCACAAGGAAGACTTGAAATAACTGAAAAAGCAATAACTGTTTTTTTAAAAATGGGGGGGGCTAAGGAGGGGAAAAAAGTTTAAAATTCTAGCTCAAGATGGAAAAAAAAATTGGTAACTATTTGAGAAACTCTATCACAAATTATACAAAATTTAAACAATAGAAAAATAAGATACATTATGAGCTGGATCAATGGTATAGGGTTTTGTAGATTTTGCCAATAAATATAAGTCTTCAAGATAGCAAATTGTTTTATAATTCTGCATACAGTTTTTCAAAGTGAATATTTTAAATTACAATGAATTTACTGGAAAAAATACAATGGTTTCAGAGAGAAATGTATAATACTGTTACATGTAAAATATTACCCATATGTCTCAGCTGTTTCTTATCTCTTCTGAAAACTCCAAGACTTAAATTTTAAAGAATAGACTTAAAAGCAATCAAAGGGTCCTATTTCCTCTGTTCCTAAACTGAAACTAGAGGGCAGTATAAGAAAATATTTTACTCAATGTACTTTGAATTTCTGAAACTACATTTGATTTTGGATGTTAATGAAAAATGTACTATACCTGAATTTAAAAGACGGCAGGTAAATCATTTCATAGATATTAATAACTATTGCATTTTTCACAAAAGGGACTACTCTAGAAAAACCACAGTTGATTCTTTTTTTTTAAAGGACTTTGGATGGGGGTGGAGAAGCGGAAATGTGCATACCCAGCTCCAAATGAATTACCAAATTATTTCTTCTCCAAAGGAAAAAAAAAAAAGAGGCATCAGAGTATAATGGAACAATAAAGATGAAAAATTTGCTAAAGTTTCATGCCCACTTTCCTTTGTAATTCTCACTGGGCCAGGGGAAACCAGCGAGGGAGAGAATGACAGGGTATTTGAGAATTCTCTGTACTTCAAACTCAATTTTCCTGTAAACTTAAAACTGATCTAAAAAATAAAGTCTATTAATTTTTGGAAAAAATTATAAAATAAAAAGCAAGGCAGACAAAACTCTGCTACCATCGCAGCTTTTGGTTTCAAACTAGAAAAAAATTTCTAATCACTATTTTTCCTAAGAATAAAAATAATACAAGACTATTAATTAAATTTTAGAAATGCCACCTAAAGTAAATTTCGAAAATCAAAATTGCCAGTAGCCCAACTTCATGGAGATCCAAATGACTTCATAATACACTTTCTTGCTTTTACCGTGTAAAGAAGGTAGATAAGTCACTTGGTTGTAATTATACGGTACGTAAAGAATTGCATATAACTTTCTTTTACTTAACCTACTGGAACATTTTCTCTTTTCACTAAATACTATAAAATTTGTAAAAAAATTAAATACGTTTAAAACTTCTTATAAAATGTATTTTTGTTAACACAAGTACAATAACAAATAAAAGAGAAGACAAAAGAAATAAACATAGTATTTGTTTCTAGGATACATGACTACATAGTACACATCAAGGAAAAAAATTCCCAGCTACTGGCCAGTAGCAATATCAAGTTTGGAACAAAACTCTCCAAGATATGCTAATTTGCCAAATAAAGGTGGAACAGCAGAATAGAAGGCAAACCCTGGCCTGAGATATCCCAAAAGAAGTAACGGCATTATTTCTGATCTCAATATAATCCACCAGGCCATTCCTTCAAAATTCCTTTATTTTCCGTCAATCTCAACCTAGAATCATAAGATGAGTGTTTTGGTAGGTACAATATCTTGTTATTAACTTTAAGAAACAGCAAAATATCCAGAAGAAAACCACTGATACAGTAACATCCCTTTTGTTATACTTGGTCATTTTAATACTGCACATTCTTCACATTATTCAAGTTTACCCAGTATCACCATTAAGCTTCCCATCAATGTATAGGATCTTGCATCCATATATATGCTTTTATACATGGAAATAATTTTTTATCCATATATATGCTTTTAAACATGGAAAGAATGTAGAAGGAGAGATGGACAAAAATAAAAGTGCTATAGGAGGAAATGAACCAGTATGACCATTGTTAGAATGATGCTACACTTCAGAGCAGCATTCCTTTCCAAGCCTCTAATTCAAAAAAATATGCCAAAAAAAACAAAGTATTGGACACTATATAAATATTTTTTTTTGTACAGTCCAAAATATTTGACAACCAGTAACTACATTAAAAGATTACATGTCAACAAGACTTTCTTATTTAGGCCACTATCTATATACATCTTCTTAAGTGCGGGGAAAGAAAATAAAGGAAAAAAATATTTTTATGAATCTATCATTCATCCATGCACTCATCTACCCAACTAGCAGCATCTAATCTACCACACACTACTAGGTTTGAGTGGAGAAAATAGTGAAATCCTTGACTTAATTTCTTTTAATTTTACTCAAATTTATTCAGAAAAGTAGTAAACAATCAACAGTATAAAAGCACAATGGTTTCTAACGTGCCCCCAAATTTTAAGTTAATCAAAAATCTTAAGCATTGCTAAAATGAGATCTAAAAACATTTTTGTTGAAATCACTGATAACTAACTCACCTGGTGATTCTCCTCCCATATCTGAGGCTTGGGCTGAATCTACTGAGGAAACCACACTGACAGCATTGGTAGGTATGCTTGTATTAAAGGTGGAAGGTGAGACTGCTGACTTTTTTGCTGCAACAATGACACTTCTGTAATAAAGAAAGTAAACAGATTGAAAGATACAAATTGATGTCTTGAATTAATTACATGAATTTCAAAACAGAAACTAGGTAGCTAACTTATTTTTCTAATTTTCTTTCTTATTTCTATTTGATGTACAATTTAGACTTTTCACCCAACATGAAATATCTTCAATACTGTCCATATTTATCTGCATTTCACTATGAAAATATAATAATCTATTTAACATTTAAGCTTATATTTACCACATAGTATTTTTAAAATTTAGGATCATCTTAATTATCTAACAAATAAAATATAACCAAAAGTATTGAAGCAGAAAATTCAACGTTTCCACAAGAATTGTAAAGCACTGCTATTCTGAAATAATAAAACCTTAGAAATCTTATAAGCTTAAAAAAAAAAGCAGATATAAGCAATTTGCTAACATGTATACAACCCAGTTTTTCATTTTTAAACCCCAAAGACTATATCTTTTGATAATATATAAAAAAGCAATGCATAGGAATAAAAACCATATGCAAAAATATCAAATAGTCAAAGTTCTTTATCTTGTATACTATTCAAACACAGGTATTTATGATATACCAATTTCAATTAAAATGTAATACTTTATACCAAACAGTAACTAAAAGACCTTGTTAGGCATAACTTAAAAGGCATTTTTAATTGAAGTTGGCTCCATAAACATGCAAAAACTCAGTTAATGAGGTAAACAGGACAGCTGATATATAATGCACTCCCGCAGCAGTGCTTACTTTTAATTACCTGGTGTTAACCATAAGCCCAAAGTCTTCAACATTCAATTTATTTAATCACATCTTTTGTTGACAGTACTATAACTGCGAGCTTCAAGTATTCCCTTAATAGCTTTAAAGTATTCAGCTTCTAAACAAAGTAACTTAGGTATTTGATCCCTATACATGCATTCAAAAGTGAAAATTATGTAATTCCAATATTTTAATAATACATTTTTGTAGTTATTTTTAAAAACACACACACAAAGCAAAATAGGTTTCGTTTTACTTCAGTGCCTATCATGTGAGGGCAAACACTGTTGCCAATTAAATCAAGGTCTCTTGTGCTAGGCATGGCTTATTCAATGTACTTCAGGGTAGCTGGTGTCACGTCATTATAAGGGTGACTGCCAATGTTAACTATACACTAAAAAATAGAAGCAACAGCCACCTGAGCCCCCAATCCAAAATGGTGTGCTTAAATCACGGCAGCTTATATCAGATGAAGATTATTGACTTAAGGGGGAGTAGATATGACGAGTGTCTGTGTGTGTGTGTGTGTGCGCACGAATGTGTGTGTGTACGTATGTATTAGTGGTACCTTCAAAAACAACGCAAAATGTAATTTTTGTATTTCCTACTGGAGGGAGAAATTTAAAACCCATTGCCTAAGAAAATCACTGTCTTCTACCAATGTTTTTGCAGGGGAGGGAGGAGAAATATGAAGAATTTACTTTCACATTTGTTCACAAAAGAAAGAACCAGCAAGATCTAGTTTACTCATACAGTAGGTAGGGACTGAATTGAGCAATAGAAAAGAATACTTAGAAAAGTGCAATTGCTTTTTCTATAATCAAAATGTAAGATATATACCTATCTATGCTATGACTCAACAATTCCACTTCTAGGAATTTCCTCAAGAAAGCTTATGTCCACAAAACATGTATACAGTAATGGTCATACAGGCTTTATTTATAATAGTCAAAAAGTGGAAATAGCCCAAATGTCCTTTATGCAGATATAGTAAATTTTTAATGGTGCTATGCTTCTAGAATGGAATATTATTCAGCAATAAAAGGTAACAAACTACTGATGAATGAAATGAAAAGGTAACAAACAACATGGATGAATCTCAAAAGCATTATGTTGAATGAAGTCTTATACTAAGGAGTACCTACTTTATGGATTTTTTTTTTTTTAACATGCACGTCTAGAACAGACAAAACTAATTTATGGTAGAAAAAATCAGAACAATTGCCTCTGGGGGATAGGAACAGGAATTGGCTGGGAAAGAGAACTTTCAAGACCAATGATATCATGATGGGGACTTAAGGTTACACAAGTGTATAAATTTGTCAGAACTCATCAAATGGTACACTTAAGACCTGTGTCTTTCATTGTATGTAAATTTTAGCTCAAAAAAAAAAACTGTATTGATCTCCAGTTAGAGAGCTGCATGCTGGCTGAAATATTTAAGAGTGAAGTGAACTGATGTCTACAACTTTGAAGTACATTACAAAAATAAGATTGATTGATGGATACATGGTGAAGCAAACAGAGCTAAAAGCTAATTGTTGAATCTCAGTGATGGGTCTACAGGTGTTCACTGTGCAATTGCCTGAACATTTTCATAATAAAACACTGGAAAACTGGTAACAGAACAGAATTTACTACAGCTGTTCCAAATATGCACAATCCCTATTTATTCAAGATGACATAGCTAATTAAACACAACAAAAGAACTCAACTGCATTTCTAATCCTCTAGCCTCTTGCTGTTAATGTTTCAGTCACAAATAAGGTCTTATTCTTTTATTCAGTTCAGTAAATATTTATTGTCCAAGATCTTTCACCTATTGTCAGGAATGATAGATCAGAAGTACGGCTTTCTACATGAATTTACATTTTACATGTTCCTCACACACTTCTTCAACATGCTCTTATGGTTGCTAAGCGTGTTGTGTCATTTCACAACTCCAACCCTTCGTATATATGCCTCCTCTGCCAAGATGCTTTCTTCTTAATCCTGCTTGCTTGTTAGGTAATATAAAATTATAAATTCTAATAGCAGCTAAGATAAATGAAGCACTGACAATATGCCAAGAATTATTATTCAATTCTCAAAACAATCCTAAGGTACATATTAATTCAATTTTTAGAAATTTTAAATATAAACCTCAGAAAGGTAAAGTAATAACCAAAGTAAATGGTAGAACTACCATGGAAATCTAGGTTTATCTAACAGCAGAGCCTTGAATTTGAACCGTTTCCCCATGTTGACCTTTCTTAAAACTTCAGAGATATAATTCACATACCATTTAATTCACTAAAAATATACAGTTCAGAGATTTTTAGTATGCTCACAAAGTTGTATATTTATCACCACAATCATATTAACATTTAAACATAATTTTAGAATCATCTATAATCAACAGCAATAAAGATCTCTAACATATAAAATTATTTATATACTACCATAAAATCACAAAAATACATCTGCTCATAAATTTTTAAAAGCTGCATTATTTCATATAGCTACATAATAAGTATATAATAGAGAAATAAAATCAATTTCCAAATTCGCTGACTGATTCAAATCAATTCTAAGGAATTAACATAACATTGCTTCAGCTTAAGGCTACACAAAATCAAAGAAAAATCAAAGTTACAATGATCCAATTAAAAGGACACTAAGCAGTAGGTAGATTTTGAAATATTTTCATTGTCTTTACCAATCATTGTCATTATTACTATAAAGTTTCAGTGTAAAAGACTAAAATCTTCAACAGAGATCTTTAACCTATCGTGTTTATGTTGTTAAATATAAGTATAAATCTAAATTAGTAAAGCATGTTCTACAGTTAACAAAAATAATCTAGAATTTTAAACTTACCAATAGTTAAGATTGATCATGCAAAAACTAAGCATTTAATATTACCTTTTTATACAATGCATTGGAAAACACAGAGGAAAATGCAATATGCATTTGACAAAACTGAGACTTTACATGACAGGCAATGTGCTAGGGATATTTCTGGCATCTTTCTCAGGCTACAGCTTAAGTTTCTATTTAAGAAACAAATTGAAATCTTTTTTAATGTTTAAGAACAATTATTGGAACTTTTTATATCTACATCAATTTTAGCAGAAAGTGCTTCAAACTTTTTAGCATAAGGAATTTGAAAGATAGACAACCAATTATGCAAGCTGGTTTCCCAAATTGTCAATTATAAACCAAATATTAAAAGAGATAAAAATTGTTCTTATTATCATTTTTTTCTTTATGAACTCACTATGAATACTTAATATTTGTGGGGCACCATGCTTAAGAACATACACAAATTATCATATTTAATTTATGACAACCCTTGAGATTAGTAGTACATATTATTATGCTAATTTTACAAATGAGAAAGAAGTAATTTTCCTAAAGTACCACACAGAACAAATGAAAATACTGTTGCTGGATTTTTTTCCCCCTGAACAAGGGATACTCATTTCAAAGTTTCTTTTAATTTACTGGCAATAGGCAAATAGCAACAATGCCTTCCCGATCAATAAAGTTGAGAACTTCCATTTCAGTATTATATCAGTTTCAAATATCACAAACCCTCACACAAATGCTATTTTATTTAACATGCAAATAGTTCACTAAAGGAAAAAAGAGCATTTCAGCCTACCACTTCAGTCCCTAAGGATCCAGTTGAAAAGCCAAACCAGTCCTTGAACTTTATCAAGATAAATCCCTGGCATTCACTAATCATCAGAGAGGATCTTCAAATTAGATAAGAACAAGAATTTTGGCATGGGAATGAACACAAACACCTTTGCATTCACAAAGGCCCACAACCTGGCAGCCTTTCAGCAAGGTTTTATTCATGTAGCTGTTACTCTAAACTTTCCAGCTATTCCTTGGAAGTTGATAATACTTAAGATATGAGGAGAGTTGTGATTTCTGACATAGCATTCCTGAGATAAATACATGATCAGAGGGATGCTTTGAAATTCCCAAAGATATTCCACCAGCCCATGGCAGCATGAAAGTTTTTACAAAGGGGTCTCTAAATAAGAAAAAAAAAGAGGGTAAAAAACAGAGCAGTTTCCTTGCCATCAGAGACTGTTAAATGAATACCAGACATGTTAAATTCTACAGAACATCCTGGAAAATGCTACCATCAAAATTATCTGTTGTTTTCTATTTCAATAAACCCCTTAAAATGTATTACACCTAAGCATGATTTCCTAAATATGTTCATGATCTACTCACTGAAGACATCAGTAAGGCACAAATTTAATTTCTACACTATTTAAAAAAGAAATAAATGCTAAAATACATAAAATTTTGATCATTAGTAAACAATGTAACTATATTAACATATAGTAAATTTAAAAGTATAGCCTCACATATTTCTGAGTACTCAATCTAACACTAACAAATCTAAATAAATTATAAAAATTGAGAATAGACAGGGCACAGTGGCTCACGCCTGGAATCCCAATGCTTTGGGAGGACAATGCAGCAGGATCGCTTGAGGCCAGGAGTTCAGCACCAGCCTGGGCAACAGAGCAACACCTCATCTCTACAAAAAATTTTTTAAATAGCTGGACATGTTGGTCCCAGCTACTCAGGGGACTGAGGAAGAACGATCCCTTGATCCCATGAGTTTGAGGCTGCAGTGAGCTATGACTGCCACTGCACTCCAGCCTGGGTGGCAGAGCAAGACACCGTCTCAAAAATAAAATAAATAAATAAAAATTGAAGCCAGGCGTAGTGGCTGATGCCTGTAATCTCAACACTTTGGATCATTCGAGGCCAGGAGTTTGAGACCAGCCTGGCCAACAAGGCGAAACCTCATCTCTATTAAAAATACAAAGACTAGCTGGGCATGGTGGCACACATCGGTAATCACAGCTTAAACCGGTAAGCACAGTGTTATAAACACAAACTAGTTCTATTTTTAGTTGCCTCGGGAACCTCCAAACTGTTTCCCATAGTGGTTGTAGTAATTACACTCCCACCAACAGTATATGAAGGTTCCCTTATCTCCACATCCTTGCCAACATTTGTTACTGCTTATCTTTTGGATATAAGCGATTTTAACTGGAGTGAGATGATATCTCATTGTTTTGATTTGCATTTTTCTGATCAATGATGTTGAGCATCTTGTCATAAAATCATTTGACATTTCTATGTCTTCTTTGAGAAATGTCTATTGAGATCTTTAGCCCATTTTAAGGTTATCATTTTGTTTAAAATGTAGTAATATTTTTAAATTATTATTAATACATTTCTTCCTATAGAGTTGGTTGAGTCCCTTATATATTCTGATTATTAGAACCCTTGTCAGTTAACCAGAATTATAAGGTTATTATATAATCCCCAGTCTGTGGGTTGTCTCTTCAATTTGTTGATTGTTTTCTCTGCTATGCATAAGTTCTGTAGCTTGATGTGATCTCATCTGTCCATGTTTGCTTTGACTGCCTGTGCTTTTGGGGTATTACTCGAGAAATCTCCCCAGATTAATGTCCTGGAGAGTTTTTCCAATGATTTCTTTCAGTAGTTTCATAGTTTCAGGTCATAGATTTAAGTCTTTAACCCATTTTGAACTGATTTTTGTATATAGTAAGAGATAAAGGTATTCATTCTTCTGCATATGGATATACACTTTACTCAGTACCACTGAGAAGACTGTCCTTTCCCCATTGCATGTTCTTGGCACCTTTGTCAAAAATGAGTTCACTTGTAGACGTGTGGATTTATTTGAGTTCTCTATTCTATTCCATTGGTCTATGTATCTGTTTTTATGACAGTATCATGCTGTTTTGGTTACCATAGCTCTGTAGTATAATTCGAAGTTTTGTTCTCTTTGCTCAGGATAGCTTTGGCTATTCTGAGTCTCTGTGGTTCCATATAGTTTCTAGGAATATTTTTTCTATTTCTGTGAAGAATGTCACTGGTAATTTTGATATGGATTGCACTGAATCTGTAGATTGCTTTGGGTAGCATGAACATTTTAACACTATTAATTCTTCCAATCCATGAATATGAAATATCTTTCATTTTGGGGGTCCTTTTTAGTTTTTGCATCAATGTTTTATAGTTGTCACTGAGGGATCTTTCACTTCTTTGGCTGTTTATTCCTAGGTATTTTACTTATAGCTATTGTAAATTGGATTACTTTCTTGATCTCTTTTTCAGATTGTTCACTGTTAGCATATAGAAATGATACTAATTTTTGTATGCTAATTTTTGTCATGCAACTGTACTGAATTCATCAGTTATAATAGTTTTTTATGGACTCTTTAGGTTTTTCTAAATACTCTAAATACAAGGTCATATCATCTGCAAACAACTGACATCTTCCTTTCCAATTTAAATGCCATTTCTTTCTCTTGTCTGATTGCTTTACCTAGGACCTCCAGTACTGTGTTGAGTAACAGTAATGAAAGTGGGCATCCTTGTCTCATTCCAGATTTTAGAGAAAAGGCTTTCAGTTTTTCTCTGTTCCATATGATACTAGCTGTGGATCTGTTCTTTATGGCTTTTTATTGTGTTATGTTCCCTCTATATGCAGTTTTTTAAGAGTTTTTATCATGAAGGAATAGTGAATTTTATCAAATGCTTTTCAGCAGCAATTGAAATGATCATATGGCTTTTGTCTTCCATCCTGTTGATATGATGTATCACACTGATAGTTTGTGTATGCTCAGACATTCTTGCATCCCCAGAATAAATCCCACTCATTATGCATCAATTTTTAAAAAGTTTCTTTGAGACAAGGTCTCCCTCTGTCACCCAGGCTGGAGTGCAGTGGCATGAACACAGCTCACTGTAGTGTCAAACTCCTGGGCTCCAGTGATCCTCCCGCCTCAGCCTCCTGAGTAGCTGAGACTACAGGCACACACCACCATGCCCAGCTAATCTTTTTGTTTTAAAATCTCACCGTGTTGCCCAGGCTAGTCTCAAATTCCTGGACTCAAGCAATCCTCCCACCTCAGCCCACAAAACGCTGGAATTGCAGGTGTGAGTCACTGCACCCAGACAAAAAAAAAAAAAATTCATAAAATGAAAAATCTCAGAAGACACAAAAATAAGTTAAAATATATCAAAACTTACAAACACAAACACTTAGAAATAGTACATGGTACCATCTACAGTTAAAAGAAATGTAAACAATGTAAATTTCAATTATTAAAGCATAACTGTATAAAATTAACTATGCATACTGTACTACTGTAATAATTTCATAGCTACTTCCTGCCACAATTGCATTGAGCTCTGGTATTGTTAGCATCACTTAAAATGCTGTGTGACACTAGTCATCTCAGAGCATGCAGTTCATCTCTTTTTATGGGGCAGGGGGGGAAGGAGTTTTGCTCTTGTTGCCCAGGCTGGAGTGCAATGCTGCAGTTTCGGCTCACTGCAACCTCCACCTCCCAGGTTCAAGAGATTCTCCTGCCTCTGCCTCCCAAATAGCTGGGATTACAGGCACCCACCACCATACGTAGATAATTTTTTTGTATTTTTAGTAGAGGTGGGGTTTCACCATGTTGGCCGGGCTGGTCTTGAACTGCTGATCTCAAATGATCCACCCGCCTCAGCCTCCCAAAGTACTGGGAAGTTTGTCTCTCCAGTAAACTGTGTATCACAGTAAAAGTGCTCTCTCCCAGTTCTCATATATTTTTCATCATGTTTACTGCAATATTATAAACCTTTGATAACATAATGGGACCCATACAAAGTGCCACTAGCAATACTGGACATGCTCCCAAGCAGCAGGGAAAACTCATGACATTATAAGAAAAAGTTGAATTGCTTGATATGTACTGTAGGTTGAGGTCTGTAGCTATGGTTGCCTGCCATTTCCAAAGAAATTAATCCCGCATAAGAACTATTGTAACGAAAAGGAAGTTGGCAAAGTTGTCACTGCAGTGACACCAGGAGGCAAAAAAACAAACAAACAAAAAAACAAAACAAAAAAACTTGCACTTTTTGTGAAATATCTTTATCTTGCACTGAAAATGCAGCTTTAATGTGGGTACAGGATTGTTATAAGAAAGGCATACCTATAGACTCTAACATGATTTGAGAAAAACTGAAGTCATTATATGTCAACTTTAAGTAAAAAAGAATCTAAGGCTAGATTTAATGCCAGCAAAGGATGATCAAGATAACAGGAGAAGCAGCTTCTGCCAACCAAGAGGCAACAGATGAGTTCCTAGACATCAAGAAAATCATTTAGGAGAAAGGACCAGCCCAATCAGGTTTTTAATGCAGACAAAAGTAACCTATTTGGGATGGGGGGGAAAGCCACAAAGGATATTTATTAGCAAGGAAGAGAAGTGAGCACTAGGATTTATGGCAGGAAGAGCTAGGCTAACTCTACCGTTTTGTGCAAATGCAGTTGGGTTTATGATCATGACTGCCCTTATCTATTAATATAAAGCTGCTAACCCCTGAGCCTTGAAAGGAAAACACAAACACCAGCTGCAAGTCTGTTGGTTGTACAAGAAGGCCTGGACAAAAAGAATCCTTTTTCTGGATTGGTTCTATTGATACTTTGTCCCCTAAAGTCAGGAAGTACCTTATCAGTAAGAGATTAACTTTTAAAGTTCTTTTACAATTGGACAATGCTCCTGACCACCCAGAGCTTCATGAGTTCAACACTGAGGGTGTTGAAGTGGTCTAATTGCCCTCAAATGCAACTTCTCTAATTCAGCCTCTAGAACAGGAGGTCACAAGGACCTTTATGGTTCATTACACACGGCATTCTTAGGAAACAACTGTCAACACTATGGAAGAGAACCCAACAGAACATCGTGAAAGTCTAGAAGGATTATACCACTGAGGATCACTGTTACAGAAAAAGCTGTGGAAACCATCAAGTTTGAAACAATAAATTCCTCCTAGAGAAGACTGTGTTTCTAGGTGTTGTGCATGACTCCACAGGATTTCTGACAGAACTAATCAAGGAAATCATGAGAGACTATAGATACGACAAAAAGGTGAGGGGTGAAGGGTTTCAAGATATGAATCTCAGAGAAATTCAAGAACTAACAGATACCACAAGAACAGAGGGATCAACAGAGGGAAAACAATTTGACGGAGACAAGAACATCCAAACCACTATTAGATGAGGAAGACATAGAAGAAGCAGTACCAGAAAATGAATTGACATTAGACAATCTGGCAGAAGGGTTCTAACGATTCAAGACTGCTTTTAACTTCTTTTATGACATGCACCCTTCTATGATACAGGCACTGAAACTAAAGCAAATGGTGAAAGAAGGGTTTGTACCACATAGAAACATTTTTAGACAAATAAAAAAGCAAAAAGGTCAGAAAGAAATTCCAGTGCATTTCTGTAAATTTACACCAAGTGTGTCTGCCTCTCCTGCTTCCCCTTTCACTTTCTCCACCTCTGCTACCTCAACTGCCCCTGAGATACTAAAATCAACCTCTTCTCTTCCTCCTCCTCAGCATACTCAACATGAAGACAAGAAAGATGAAGATCTTTATGATGATTCGCTTCACCTGATGAACAGTAATATATTTTTTTCTTCCTTATGATTTCTTTTTTTTTCTTTTTTTCTTTTTTTTTTTGACAGAGTTTCGCTCTTCTTGCCCAGGCTGGAGTGCAATGGTGCGCTCAGCTCATTGCAACCACCGCCCCTCCTGGGTTCAAGCGATTCTCCTGCCTCAGCCTCTGGAGTAGCCTGGATTACAGGCACACCCCACCATGCCCAGCTAATTTTTGTATTTTTAGTAGAGACTGGGTTTCACCATGTTGGTCAGGCTGGTCTTGAACTCCTGACCTCAGGTGATCCACCCACTTCAACCTCCCAAAATGCTGGGATTACAGATGTGAGCCACTGCACCTGGCCTTCCTTATGATTTTCTTAATAACATGTTCTTTTTTTCTAGCTTACCTTACTGTAAGATTACAGTATATAATACATATAACAATCAAAATATGTGTGAATCAACTGTTTATGTTATCAGTAAAGTTTCTGATCAACATAAGCTATTGGTAGTTAAGTTCTGAGGGAGTGAAAAGTTATATGTGGATTTTCGGCTACACAGGGGGGTCATCATCCCTAACCCCCATGTTGTTCAAGGGTCAGATGTAGAAACATACCAAAACGAAAAACTATTATCAGTACCTGTCAAAAGATCTGAACTGCACAGGTTGTTCCACAGATAGATCACCAAGGGCTCCAAGGCAGGCTGGTGGCAGAAGGGCAGGATCCACTGTGACTCCATCTGCTGGTATGTTAACCAAGCTTCGGAGAATGTCTTTCACATTGACGTTTTTTGAAACTGAAACTGACGGTGTAGCCTTAGTGTCCAAGTCATTTCCTCTATCATTTTTGGTTTCCGGAGACTTATTGACTTCTAAAGAAAGAGTAGATAGCACTTCGCTGATTGCATCTGGGCCTGCACTGACACCAGGAGGTGCTGTGTGAGGAGTTACTTCCACATGGCTTCCTAAACCAGTGGCTGTTTCTTCCCCAATGCCTGAGTCCCTCCTTCGAGCAGATGATGTGCTTTCAGATTCTTCCACTGATGCCGTAGTTAAAGTGCTGAATGCTGCTGGTGTGATTTCTATAACATACCCAGAAACACAAGAAATAAACAAACAAAAGTTTAGAACTAATTTTTAAAAGGTATATTCTGTTCTAATAGCTATCTACTGTTTTGAATTATGAAATACATCATGTTCTAAAAAAGCAAAAACTAATTACGTATTCTACAGAATGTACTGAGTGGATGCACCTATTATCAAGACAGATGGTATAATAAAATAAATAGTAAAATACTTGCAAAAATGATCTAAAGTAATGGGTAGCAACACAAGGTTGAAAGTCATTGGCCTGTAAGAAAAAGTCTACAATCTTTTTTGGGGGTGTGGGTGTGTGTGTGTGTGTGTGTGTGTGTGTGTGTGTCAGTCTGTTGCCCAGGCTGAAGTGCAGTGGTGTGACCTAGGCTCACTGCAGCCTTGACCTCCTGGGCTCAGGCGATCCTCCCACCTAAGCCTCTCAAGTAGCTGAGACTACAGGTATGTGCTACCACATCTGGCTAATTTTTCTATTTTTTTGTAGAGATGAGGTTTCACCATGTTGCCCAGGCTGGTCTCAAACTCCTGAGCTCAAGCAATCTATCTGCCTCGGCCTCCCAAAGTGCTAGGATTATAGGCATGCACCACCACGCCTGGCCCAAGTCCGCAATCTTTAGGATAAAATAAAAAGCTCTACCTCAAACATGGTTACTGCAGCTGGAAAACTTGTTATCCCTTCTACGTGCATAAATAATTCAATGATCCTTAAAATCCAGTTCAACAAGGAACACCTCCTTTTCTCTCTTTTAATTCTCACTCCCTTTAATCAGGGTTTCAACCCATTCTAGCAAAAATAGTCTTATCAAGGTCACCAAAAAATCTGCATCTTGCTAACTCCAATGGTCAGTTTTCAGTCCTAATAGGACTTCACATAACAGCAACAGCTGATTATTCCCTCCAACTAGACAATGCTTCCTTTCCTCGGCTTGCAGGACACCATTCTCTTTTTGTTTTCCTTGTACTACTTCACTGACTGTTCCTTCTTAACATCCTTCACCTCTTTTTCTCCCTGATTTCTTAAGTTGGAGGGACACAAGGTTCAGTCCTTGTTCCTCTTATGTTCTCTGTCTGCATTTAGTCCCTTCGTGGTATCATTCATTCTCCAAGTTTTAAATACCACTATATTTCCCCACCAAAAAACTCAAACTATTAAATATAACTGCTACCCTACAACTTATCTTACATGTCTAAAAAACATCTCAAACTCAACATGCTGAAAACTGAATTTCTTCTCTTTTTATCTTTCCCTGAAAATCTCTTTCACCTTTAATCTACTCCACTGTACCTTGTAATCATTTTTGACTACCTTTTTCATTCACAAAATGCACACCTAATGTTTTAAAATTCTGTTTTTTCTACCACTAAAACATATTCAGAATCTCACTGCCTCTTACCATCTCTAGTTACCAACCTAATCCAACCCACCATAACCTCTTGTCTGGATTACTGACTACTGCAATATCCTCCTTCCTAACTGTTGTGGAAGAGGGTTGTTTTAATAATCCTACTGCCCCATGTCTCCTGGTATGCATCCCTTGACAAGCCCTTGAATCTGGACTAGGCTTGACTGACAATAACCAACAGGATCTGGCAAAAGCAGCAGTGGGCCAGTATTTGGCCCACGTTTTAAGGTCTGGCAGCTCTTGCATTCCCAGAATCTCTGAACATCTCTGTAAGAAGTGTGGCTTATTTCTGATCTACCTTGCTGGAAAGAACACGTAGAGAGACGATATGGAGACAGAGATGCTCTCCAAACTAATGAAGGAAACCAGGAACTCAGTTGAGAACAAGTATCAAGGCTGCAGACACACAACCCCAGCTCAGCTGTTTTACTCAGTCAGTCTCAGCTCTTGGAGCCATCCCACCTGAGGCACTATATACACTATTAGAAAAGTCCTCTTAGATTTTCCAGACCCAGCAAACATCATCTGAAACAGGGATAAACCATGCCCACCGTGCCCTATCCAAATCTAACTCAAGAAATCATGAAGGAAAGATTAAAATGGTTATGGTCTTAGGACACTAAGTGCAGGGTAAGGTATTAAACAGCAGTACCCAGCCAAAAACACTGATTATCTTTGCCCTCTACGCTATATCCTCTACACAGAATACAGAGTTACTTTTTTTTTTTTTTTTTTTTTTTTTTGGAAACGGAGTCTCACTCTGTCACCCAGGCTGGAGTTGTTGTGGTGGGATCTCTGCTCACTGCAACCTCTGCCTCCCAAGTTCAAGCGATTCTCCTGCCTCAGCTTCCTAAGTAGCTGGGATTACAGGCACCCACCACCATGCCTGGCTAATTTTTTGTATTTTTAGTAGAGATAGGGTTTTACCATGTTGGCCAGGATGGTCTCCAACTCCTGACCTCAAGTGATCCAGCTGCCTCGGCTTCCCAAAGTGCTGGGATTACTGGCGTGAACTACCAAGCCCAGCCCAGAGGTACTTTTAAAAACATAAATTGTAACTCCTGTACTCAAAACCCTCCAATGAGTTCTCATTTCCCTCAGAGAGAAATCCATACCCAATTACTCCTGGTCATTCCTGATATTTTTACCATCTTTATTACTTTTTTTTTTTTTTTTAGCACTTTCACCACCTTCTAAAATACTACACAATTTACTCATAGCATGTAGATATTTTCTATCTCCTCCCATTAGAATATAAGCTCCATAAGGACACAGATTTTTTGTTTTGTTTTAGTCATGAATATATACCCAAGTATCCAGTAGATATGAATGAATATCGAGTGAATAATAAATTGCCTCCTTTGGGTGGTAGCTACTTCTATAATTGCAACAGCTACTTAACTAACTATACTTTTATAACTGGGAGCTACTTTTAATACTCCAATTATTGCAGTTACTTGTTAACAAGTCTGTCTCTTAGAATATGAGTTAGTGATTCTTCACAGCAAATGAAGTCAATAAAATTTTTCAACTCTTTTTGTATAACATTTTCTGACTTACATTTAATTAGTTCATTTAAAGAACAAAAAATATCCCAATTGCAATTAATTACATTATATTTAAGCCACAACTTTTAGTTAATAATAAAAACATATGTATGCTCTCCCTTAATTTGCACAGAAATGGATTTAAATTCCCATATCAATATTTTAACAATCAAAAGTAAGTAACATTTATTTGAACTTTGGTACAAAGGAATAGAAAATGCAAACTTACCAGAGAGTGATACATTTTCATTTTCACTGCCAGTTTCTGTACATGACTGGCTATGCCTTTCATTTTGGGGTTCCAAAATGTCTCTGTACTTGGAGACCATAAGAACAGAGATAAAGTATACTACTGCCAAGGCTAAAAATTGAGCTTGTTTGCTATCCTCCTGGGAAAAAAAATTAAAGGAGTTGATTATGTAACCATAAAATAACATCATTATATTTTACATCACAATGTTTAAATACAAAACATGTTCACAAATCTTTCAATATACACAGAAAATACATTACCTACATAAATAATAAATTTATTAATAAACTTACTTGAGCAAACATTAGGCAAAGACTCTTAGAAAAATGTCTTTAAATGAGAAGCTTTATACTTGCAAAACATGGAAAGAGAGAAGTTAGCTCATTTTTTTAAATTATTCAATCTAAAGACATATGTCCTAATATACATTATAATGTTAATCAAACAAACAGTAATTATAATTATATGAAAACAGGTCAGATGCAGTGGCTCATACCTGTAATCCCAGTACTTTGGGGGCCAAACCAGGCGGATCACTTGAGGTCAGGAATTTGAGACCAGCCTGGCCAACATAGTGAAACCCCATCTCTACTAAAAATACAAAAATTAGCCAGGTGTGGTGGCACATGCCTGTAATCCCAGCTACTCAGGAGCCTGAGCTGGGAGAATGGCTTGAACCCAGGAGGCAGAGGTTGCAGTGAGCTGAGATCGCATCACTGCACTCAAGCCTGGGTGACAGAGTGAGTGAGACTCTATCTCAATCAAGCAATCAATCAATCAATAAATAAACAATGATATGAGGATAACTGGTTATTTTTATCTATAATCATAAAAACTAAAATACATAAAATATCACAATAAAAGTGCCAAAAAATAAACATGCAGAAGAAAAAAACTGAAGCTATTAGATACAGAATAGGATGCCAAAGGAATTCCTTCTTTTTTTTGAGACAGGGCCCCACTCCATTGCCCAGGCTGGAGTACGATGACACAATCATAGCTCACTGTACCCTTGAACTCCCGTGCTCAAGAGATCTTCCTGCCTCAGCCACACAAGTAGCTAGGACTACAAGAATACACCACCACATCCAGCTAATTTTTGTTTTTTAATTTCTTGAAGAGACAGGGTCTTGTTATGTAGCTCAGGCTGGTCTCGAACTCTTGGCCTCGAGTAATCCTCCTGCCTTAGCCTCCCAAAGCACTGGGATTATAGGTGTGAGCTCCCACACCTGACCACAAAGGAACTCTTGAGAGTATTTAAAATAGTACAAACAATAATATATCAAGATTTTTAAAAAAGGATCTATAAGAAAGAAGACAAACTAGACTGAACTCTTGAAGGGCCTAAGCTCCATTCTAGCTCTACAGGTCACCTATATATCACTGACCTCTTTATCTCGTCAAATTCCCCATCTTCAAGGAGAACCTACACACACCACTCTTCTACTAACTTTCCCAAATATGTTTGAACTTGTTAATTTAAAGAAAAAACTCAAATTTATCTATCAAATTCTGAAAACCAAAGGCTCAAGCAGAAGGTAAATTTAAAATAAGAACAAGAACACTGTTCCCTATCAGATAAATCCAGGCATACCATGGAGATACCACAGGTTTAGTTCTGGACCACTGCAATAAAGTGGCTATCACAATAAAGTGAGTCACACAAATATTTTAGTTTCCGAGTGTATATAAAAGTTACCTTTACACTATACTGTAATCTATTAATTGTACAACAGCATTGTATCTAAAAAAAAGCACATAACTTAATTTAAAAATATTTTATAGCTTAAAAATGCTAACAATTATCTGAACTTTCAGTGAGTCACAATCTTTTTGCTAGTGGAAGGCTGCATCTCCACATTCATGGATGTCGACTGATGGGTGAGGGTGGTAACTGTAGCAATCTCTTAAAATAAGACAAGAAACTTTGCCACATTAACTGAATCTTTCTTTCACAAAAGATTTTTCTGTAGCAAGCAATGCTGTTTCATAGCATTTTACTCACAGGATTGGAGTCATTCCTCTGAAACCCTACAAAGGTTTTATCAAATACCTTTAGGTAATATTCTAAATCCTTTGTTATCATTTCAACAATGTTCACAGTATCTTCATCATGAATGGATTCCATTGTAGGAAACCAATTTCTTTGATTATCCATAGGAAGCAACTCTTCATTCGTTGGAGTGTTATCATGACATTGTAGGAATTCAATCACATGTTTAGGCTCTGCTTCTCATTCTGATTCTCTTGCTATTTCCACCACATCAGCAGTGACTTCCTCCATGGAAATCATGAACTCCTAAAAGTCATCCATGAGAATTGTAATCAATTTCTTCCAAACTCCTATTAACATTGATACGTTGATTTCTTCCCATGAATCACATGGGTACTTCATGGTATCTACAATAGTGAATCAATTCCAGAATATTTTCCATTTACTTTGCCCAGATCCATCAAAGGAATTACTATCTATAGCAGCTACAGCCTGATAAAATGTATGTCTTAAATAATAAGAAGTATTTCTTAAATAGTAAGTCAAAATGACTCTTAATCCATGAACTGCAGAATGAATATTTCACTAAAAAGCATGAAAATAACATGAATCTCCTTGTATATCTGATCAGAGCTGTTGGGTGACCAGGTTGATTATCAATGAGCAGTAATAATTTGAAAAGACTCTTTTCTTCTGAACAGCAGGTCTCAATAGTGGCCTTAAAACATTCAGTAAGCCATGTCCTAAACAGATGCGCTCTTATCTAGGCTTTGTCCTTCCTTTTATAGAGCACAGGCAGAGTAGATTTATAATAATTCTTAAGGGTCCGAGGATTTTCAGAATGATAAATGTGCATTGGCTTTAACTTAAAGTCACCAGCTGTATTAGTCCCTAACAAGAGAATCAGCCTGTCCTTTGTAACATTGAAGCCAGGCATTGACTTCCTGGTAGCTAGGAACATTGTAGGATGGTATCTTCTTCCAATAAAAGGTGTTTTGGCTTTTGTTGCCATTGCTTTTGGTGTTTTAGACATGAAGTCCTTGCCCATGCCTGTGTCCTGAATGGTACTGCCTAGGTTTTCTTCTAGGGTTTTTATGGTTTTAGGTCTTACATTTAAGTCTTTGATCCATCTTGAATTAATTCTTGTATAAGGTATAAGGAAGGGATCCAGTTTCAGCTTTCTACATATGGCTAGCTAGTTTTCCCAGCACCATTTATTAAATAGGGAATCCTTTCCCCATTGCTTGTTTTTGTCAGATTTGTCGAAGATCAGATAGTTGTAGATGTGTGGTGTTATTTCTGAGGCCTCTGTTCTGTTCCGTTGGTCTATATCTCTGTTTTCGTACCAGTACCATGCTGTTTTGGTTACTGTAGCCTTATAGTATAGCTTGAAGTCAGGTAGTGTGATGCCTCCAGCTTTGTTCTTTTGGCTTAAGATTACATTGGAAATGCAGGCTCTTTTTTGGTTCCATATGAACTTTAAAGTAGTTTTATCCAATTCTGTGAAGAAAGTCATTGGTAGCCTGATGGGGATGGCAATGAATCTATAAATTACCTTGGGCAGTATGGCCATTTTCACGATATTGATTCTTCCTATCCATGAGCATGGAATGTTTTTCCATTTGTTTGTGTCCTCTTTTATTTCGCTGAGCAGTGATTTGTAGTTCTCCTTGAAGAGGTCCTTCACATCCCTTGTAAGTTGGATTCCTAGGTATTTTATTTTTTTTTGAAGCAATTGTGAATGGGAGTTCACCCATGATTTGGCTGTTTGTCTGTTATTGGTGTATAGGAATGTTTGTGATTTTTGCACATTGATTTTGTATCCTGAGACTTTGCTGAAGTTGCTTATCAGCTTAAGGAGATTTTGGGCTGAGATGATGGGGTTTTCTAAATATACAATCATGTCATCTGCAAACAGGGACAATTTGACTTCCTCTTTTCCTAATTGAATACCCTTTATTTCTTTCTCCTGACTGATTGCCCTGGCCAGAACTTCCAACACTATGTTGAATAAGAGTGGTGAGAGAGGGCATCCCTGTCTTGTGCCACTTTTCAAAGGGAATGCTTCCAGTTTTTGCCCATTCAGTATGATATTGGCTGTGGGTTTGTCATAAATAGCTCTTATTATTTTGAGATACGTCCCATCAATACCTAATTTATTCAGAGTTTTTAGCATGAAGCACTGTGGAATTTTGTCAATGGCCTTTTCTGCATCTATTGAGATAATCATGTAGTTTTTGTCGTTGGTTCTGTTTATATGCTGGATTACGTTTATTGATTTCCATATGTTGAACCAGCCTTGCATCCCAGGGATGAAGCCCACTTGATCATGGTGGATAAGCTTTTTGATGTGCTGCTGGATTCGGTTTGCCAGTATTTTAGTGAGGATTTTTGCATCGATGTTCATCAGGGATATTGGTCTAAAATTCTCTTTTTGTTGTGTCTCTGCCAGGCTTTGGTAACAGGATGATGCTGGCCTCATAAAATGAGTTAGGGAGGATTCCCTCTTTTTCTATTGATTGGAATAGTTTCAGAAGGAATGGTACCAGCTCCTCCTTGCACCTCTGGTAGAATTCAGCTGTGAATCTGTCTGGTCCTGGACTTTTTTTGGTTGTTAGGCTATTAATTATTGCCTCAATTTCAGAGCCTGCTATTGGTCTCTTCAGGGATTCAACTTCTTCCTGGTTTAGTCTTGGGAGGGTGTCCAGGAATTTATCCATTTCTTCTAGATTTTCTAATTTATTTGCGTAGAGGTGTTTATAGTATTCTCTGATGGTAATTTGTACTTCTGTGGGATTGGTGGTGATATCCCCTTTATCATTTTATATTGAGTCATTCGATTCTTCTCTCTTTTCTTCTTTATTAGTCTTGCTAGTGGCCTATCAATTTTGTTGATCTTTTCAAAAAAACAGCTCCTGGATTCATTGATTTTTTGAAGGGTTTTTTGTGTCTCTATCTCCTTCAGTTCTGCTCTGATTTTAGTTATTTCTTGCCTTCTGCTAGCTTTTGAATGTGTTTGCTCTTGCTTCTCCAATTATTTTAATTATGATGTTAGGGTGTCAATTTTAGATCTTTCCTGCTTTCTCTTGTGGGCATTTAGTGCTATAAATTTCCCTCTACATACTGCTTTAAATGTGTCCCAGAGATTCTGGTATGTTGTGTCTTTGTTCTCATTGGTTTCAAAGAACATCTTTATTTCTGCCTTCATTTTGTTATGTACCCAGTAGTCATTCAGGAGCAGGTTGCTCAGTTTCCATGTAGTTGAGTGGTTTTGAGTGAGTTTCTTAATCCTGAGTTCTAGTTTGATTGCACTGTGGTCGGAGAGATAGTTTGTTATAATTTCTGTTCTTTTACATTTGCTGAGGAGTGCTTTACTTCCAACTATGTGGTCAATTTTGGAATAAGTGTGACGTGGTGCTGAGAAGAATGATTGTTCTGTTGATTTGGGGTGGAGAGTTCTGTAGATGTCTATTAGGTCCACTTGGTGCAGAGCTGAGTTCAATTCCTGGATATCCTTGTTAACCTTCTGTCTCATTGATCTGTCTAATGTTGATGGTGGGGTGTTAAAGTCTCCCATTATTATTGTGTGGGAGTCTAAGTCTCTTTCTAGGCCTCTAAGGACTTGCTTTATGAACCTGGGTACTCCTGTATTGGGTGCATATATATTTAGGATAGTTAGCTCTTCTTGTTGAATTGATCCCTTTACCATTATGTGATGGCCTTCTTTGTCTCTTTTGATCTCTGTTGGTTTAAAGTCTGTTTTATCAGAGACTAGGATTGCAACCCCTGCCTTTTTTTGTTTTCCATTTGCTTGGTAGATCTTCCTCCATCTCTTTATTTTCAGCCTATGTGTGTCTCTGCACGTGAGATGGGTCTCCTGAATAAAGCACACTGATGGGTCTTGACTCTTTACCCAATTTGCCAGTCTGTGTCTTTTAATTGGAGCATTTAGCCCATTTACATTTAAAGTTAATATTGTTATGTGTGAATTTGATCCTGTCATTATGATGTTAGCTGGTTATTTTGCTCATTAGTTGATGCAGTTTCTTCCTAGCATCGATGGTCTTTACAATTTGGCATGTTTTTGCAGTAGCTGGTACTGGTTGTTCCTTTCCATGTTTAGTGCTTCCTTCAGGAGCTCTTGTAGGGCAGGCCTGGTGGTGACAAATCTCTCAGCATTTACTTGTCTGTAAAGGATTTTATTTCTCCTTCACTTATGAAGCTTAGTTTGGCTGGATATGAAATTCTGGGTTGAAAATTCGTTTCTTTAAGAATGTTGAATATTGGCCCCCACTCTCTTCTGGCTTGTAGAGTTTCTGCCAAGAGATCCGCTCTTAGTCTGATGAGCTTCCCTTTGTGGGTAACCCGATCTTTCTCTCTGGCTGCCCTTAACATTTTTTCCTCCATTTCAACTTTGGTGAATTTCACAATTATGTGTCTTGGAGTTGCTCTTCTCGAGGAGTATGTTTTTGGTGTTCTCTGTATTTCCTTAATTTGAATGTTGGCCTGCCTTGCTAGGTTGGGCAAGTCCTCCTGGATAATATACTGCAGAGTGTTTTCCAGCTTGGTACCACTCTCCCCATCACTTTCAGGTACACCAATCAGATGTAGATTTGGTCTTTTCACATAGTCCCGTATTTCTTGGAGGCTTCGTTCATTTCTCTTTACTCTTTTTTCTCTAAACTTCTCTTCTCACTTCATTTCATTCATTTGATCTTCAATCACTGACACTCTTTCTTCCAGTTGATCGAATTGGCTACTGAAGCTTGTGCATTCGTCACGTAGTACTTGTGCCATGGTTTTCAGCTCCATCAGGTCCTTTAAGTACTTCTCTACACTGGTTATTCTAGTTAGCCATTTGTCTAATCTCTTTTCAAGGTTTTCATAGCTTCTTTTGGATGGGTTCAAACTTCCTCCTTTAGCTCAGAGAAGTCTGACCATCTGAAGCTTTCTTCTCTCAACTCGTCAAAGTCATTCTCTGTCCAGCTTTGTTCCATTGCTGGCAAGGAGCGGCGTTACTTCGGAGGGGGAGAGGTGCTCTGATTTTTTGAATTTTCAAATGGGATCTATTTAAACTGAAGAGCTTCTGTACAGCAAAAGAAACTATCATCAGAGTGAACAGGCAACCTACAGAATGGGAGAAAATTTTTGCTATCTACTCATCTGACAAAGGGCTAATATCCAGAATCTACAAATAACTCAAACAAATTTACAAGAAAAAAACAACCCCATCAAAAAGTGGGTGAAGGAGATGAACAGACAATTCTCAAAAGAAGATATTTATGCAGCCAACAGACACATGAAAAAAATGCTCATCATCACTGGCCATCAGAGAAATGCAAATCAAGACCACAATGAGATACCATCTCACACCAGTTTGAATGGCGATCATTAAAAAGTCAGGAAACAACAGGTGCTGGAGAAGATGTGGAGAAAAAGGAACACTTTTACAGTGTTGGTGGGACTGTAAACTAGTTCAACCATTGTGAAGACAGTGTCGCGATTCCTCAGGGATCTAGAACTAGAAATACCATTTGGCCCAGCCATCCCATTACTGGGTATATACTCAAAGGATTATAAATCATGCTGCTATAAAGACACATGCACACGTATGTTCACTGCAGGACTATTCACAATAGCAAAGACTTGGAACCAATCCAAATGTCCATCAATGATAGACTGGATTAAGAAAATGTGGCACATATACACCATGGAATACTATGCAGCCATAAAAAAGGATGAGTTTATATCCTTTGTAGGGACATGGATGAAGCTGGAAACCATCATTCTCAGCAAACTATTGCAAGGACAAAAAACAAAACACTGCATCTTCTCAGTCATAGGTGGGAATTGAACAATGAGAACACTTGGACACAGGAAGGGGAACATCACACACCAGGGCCTGTCATGGGGCGGGGTTAGGGGAGAGGGATAGCATTAGGAGATATACCTAATGTAAATGACAAGTTAATGGGTGCAGCACACCAACATGACACATGGATACATATGTAACAAACCTGCACGTTGTGCACATGTACCCTAGAACTTAAAGTATTAAAAAAAAAAAAAAGGTGTTTTGTCCACATTGAAAATCTGTTGCCTAGTGTAGACACCTTCATCAATTTCTTAGCTAGCTCTTCTGAACCTATTGCTTCACCTTGTACTTTTCTGTTATAGAGATAGCTTCTTTTCTTAAATTTTATGAACCAACCTCTGGTAGCTTCACTTTTCTTCTGCAGCTTCCTCACTTCTCTCAGCCTTTACAGAATTGAAGAGCGTTGGAGCCTTATCTGAAATAGGCTTTGGCCTAAGTAAATAGTGTGGCTGGTTGAATCTTTTATACAGACCACTAAAACTTTCTTCAAATCAACAGTATAAAGCCGTTTTACTTCTTATCAGTCATTTGCTCACTGGAGTAATCATTTACTTTTAATTTCCTTTAAGAACTTTGCATTTGCCTTCACAGCTTGGCTAAATGTTTGGCACAAGAAGCCCAGCTTTTGGCCTGTATCAGCTTTTGATATATCATCTTCACTAAGCTTAATCATTTCTAGCTTTTTATTTAAAGTGAGAGACATGCAACTTTTCCTTTCTCTTGAACCCTTAGAGGCCACTGTAGGGCTGTAATTGGTCTCATTTCAATATTGTTGTGTTTCAGGAAATAGAGAGACAGGGGAATGGCCCCTCCCAAGGAGATGGGGAGAGACAGGAATGGCCAGTTTGTAGCACAGTCAGACATTTATTAAGTTCACTGTCTTAAATGGGTGTGGTTTGTGGTGCCCCAAGACAATTACAATAGTAATACCAAAGATCACTGATGACAGATCAGCATGACAGATAAATAATAATAATGAAAAGGTTTGAAATATTGTAAGAATTACCAATATATGACATAAAGACATAAAGTACATGCTGTTGGATAAATGGCATGGATAGACTAGCTCAACACAGAGTTGCCAAAAACCATCAATTTGTAAAAAATCCAGTAATCAGCAACATGCAATAGCAAAGCACAATAAAATGAGGCATGCCTGTAAATAGAAACTAATTGTAAAAATGAGACTAATTGTTAATACTTAATGTCAAAAATTTTGGATATAATCAGTTTCAGAAAAATAGAAGATAGGCTCAATTTGAACATATCCACTTGATGCAATTCTTTGACATATTTGTGATCGGTGATCTGACAAAATCTATGATATTTTGCAGGTTCATATGTAATGACTTCTTAGTCTGTTGGAAAAAACAAAGGTACATTTGTCTTTTTTATAAACCACCCCTTTTCTCTAGACATACCCATGTTCTTCTGCCACACAATTCTGCCATCTGTTATAATAACTGCTGCTAATGATATTAATATTCAAAATGCAAGCAAATAATTTACTTGTTCTTAACTTCTTAGTCTGTTATAAATTAGTTATGCCAATCTAAATCCTTATTTAGCCCATTAATATGTTCAATGTTTACTAACTACCACATGAAGTTTACAGTATATGCCTGATTTTTGGCCTCAAATAAAAAATATCCCATAAATCGTTTACATTTAAATCCTAACTCAAGAAATAGATTTGCTTTCCATTGTAGCTGTCATTTATTGAATACTTACCGTAGGCCAGGCACTGTGCTATGTATTTCATACATATTTTTATTAGCAAACTTGAACAAGATAAGGCTTAGAGAAGCAACTTACTTAAGGACATATAGTATGTAGAAAAGCAAATCTGAACTCAGATTATGGTGATTAAAAACCTTAGCTCTTTACCTCAAGGTAGAAATTTATTTATGTCCTCGATCTTAGGTCACTTCCCTTTTTTTTTCTTTTAATTTTTTTAATTTTTTTATTTTATTTTTTGAGACGGAGTCTCGCTCTGTCACCCAGGCTGGACTGCAGTGGTGTGATCTGGGCTCACTGCAAGCTCCGCCTCCCGAGTTCACGCCATTCTCCCGCCTCAGCCTCCCGAGTAGCTGGGACTACAGGCGCCCACAACCATGCCCAGCTAATTCTGCTTTTGTATTTTTAGTAGAGATGGGGTTTCACCATGTTAGCCAGGATGGTCTCGATCTCCTGGCCTTGTGATCCACCTGCCTCAGCCTCCCAAAGTGCTGGGATTACAGGTGTGAGCCACTGCACCCACCCAGTGATTTCCTTTTTTCATCATAGGTTCCTTTTGTTCCCTAAAGAGGCTAAACTCTAGCATGTAAAATATAGTGTTTTCTTTTTTCTGAAACTCCTATAAGGTGATTATATAACTTTAATAATTACAAAACACTTAAAATTATTTATGACTTTCAGTAATCATATAGTAAAAGAGATATTCTAATTGTTTGCAGAATATTGTAATATAATAACTGGTTAGAAGGTTCTTCAAGAGCCAGATCATCCAGAGGCACTGTGAAGAGTTTGGATTCCATTTAACCACTAAAAGATGATATTAGAGAATTCTGAAAGAAAAAGAGTAACATCATCTATTCTAGTTTATTTGTTTGTTTATGAGACAGGGTCTCGCTGCGTCACACAGGCTGGAGTGTAGTGACACAATCATAGCTCACGGTAACCTTGACCTCCTAGGCTCAAGCGATCCTCCCCACCTCAGCCTCCCAAGTAGCTAGGACTAGAGGCGTGTGCTACCACATGTGGCTAATTCTATTCTAGATTTTTAAGGATCATTCTAGGAAATATAAAGTTATGGACAATAGACTCAGAACCTGCCCAATGGAAAAAAAGTGAACAGAGGAGAAAACAGCAACATTTGGTCCTCAAACTGACCACATTCAAAGGATTCCAGGGAGAAAAAAAGTTGATGGCTTCTTAATTAAAGGAATAATAACAGCTACTAGAGAACTATGATCTAAGAAGGTAGTATAGCCTTTTAGTTAAGATCAAAATTTCAAGAATCAGATTCCCTAAGTCCTAAACTCACTTTCACCTCTTACTAATTGTATAATCTTAAGCACATTACTTAAATATTGCTAACTCCCTTATAGAATTATTGTGAGAATTAAACACACATATACAGCAGCGGTCCCCAACCTTTTTGGCACAAGGGACTAGTTTCATAGAAGACAATTTTTCAATGGACCTGTAGGGGGTAAGAGGTGGGGTGGGGGTAGGGGGCATGGTTTCAGGATGATTCAAGTGCATTACATTTATAATTAGATTTTCATAAGGAGCGCACAACCAAGATCCATCGCATGCACAGTTCACAATAGGGTTCGTGTTCCTATGAGAGTCTAATGCTCCTGCCCATCTGATCAGGAGGCGGAGCTTGGCTTCAGGGCTCACCCTTTGCTCACCTCACCTCCTGCTGTGCAGCCTAAGTGCAGGTCAGTGGTCTGGGGGTTGGGGACCCCTGATAAGAGCATCCAGTACTATGTTTAATACACAGTAAGTATTCAATACTATTAAGTAGTGATAATACTCCAAATTCTACATATGCATAAAAACCTAGTCAGGAACTAAAGAGAATCAAACTATTGAAAAAAAGGGAGGGGAAAAAGAAAAATTGAGGTTAGAAAGTTTATAAGAAATATATATGTAAAACATACAGTAAGTGTTCAACAAATATTTACTAATGATAATATTCCAAATGCTGATGAGTGCAATTATAAATTATTTTTACTTTCATCTTTATACTTTCTATATGACTTTAAATTGTCTACATAAGAATTAGCAATGTTTTCTATCAAAATCAGCTGAAACAAAACTGTTTTTCAACTTTAAAAAATTAGAAACACCAAACTGAGAGCAACATTTCATCATGCACCTTTTTATCACACTAGTGTACCTTTGAGGAAAAAATATCCAATATTCAGTAAAATAATATGCCATTCAGAAGTTGAACATTTTATTACATTCAAAGCATCAATTTTAGAATTAAGACTGCTGGGTTTGAATCCTGATTTTATCATTGTTTATCAACATTAGCTTGGAGATGTTACTCAAGCTTTATGTGCCTCAGATTATTCATCTATAAAATGGAAATTACAATAGTACAGCTCAATAAGTTGTTGGACTTAATTAATACATGTATAGCACTTAGACTGCTTACTATGTAATAATGCATTATTCCTTTTAATATCACTATGCTGATCTGCTAGCTCGCTTTATATAAACTATCTTTTCTAATATTCTGTTTCTAAAATCATTGTCAAAAGAAGTCATTTCTAGACCTTTCTATCTCTGCTCCACTATTTGATATCACAAAGAATTTTTAATCTCAATACATTAGGCCTAAGAGGAAATATGCATCAGTTAAGAGAGTATGTGAAAGACATATTGTAACTTACTATGTCTCTGAAAACAACTGCCCTAAGCCGATTAATATCCATGTCCTGTAGAAGCCTGTCAAGATCTCTTACTGGAGATATACCGCCAGTCACAATGTCCACTGGGCTCTATTTAAGATTAAAAAAAAAAATTGTATATATATATATATATATATATTCATATATACATTACACAGATATTCTTTAAAAATAAACACAGTATTCCCAGAACCAGAAAAGCAAAGCTATAGCATTCCTTTCCCCACTTTTTTTGTGTGTATGCTTCCTTCTTCTTTGAGGGGTTGGGGAGAGAGGTGGAGAAAGATGGCATGCAGGAAAAAATGACATATTTGAAGGAAAAGGCATCACAGAAACAATCAAAGTAAACACTGGGAAAAGCAGAGAAATTTAAACATAAACAAATCTTTATTGTGTATTTAAACACAAATATTTGAATGTTATATCCAGGCCTAAAGTAACTATTTTAATCTCTGCCAGATTTATTTAACTTTATGTTGAAATGAACAAATAAAAATCTTAATTGTAAAATAGGAGTATGCTTTTTGAAAATTAATTAATCTGTATACTTACCTTCGCTGCAGATTTCCCTAAAGGAATAAGGCTATGCATTGGTTTCAAGGCTTTATCTCCCCTAGTTTTCAGTTGTGAATGCTGTTGACACTCCAAGCAATTCCTTACTGCTACTGCACAAACTGTAATTTATTTTAAGGAAAAGATAGGGAAAGAAAAGTTAATATTTAAGATTATGGAAGTGAAAAACATCAACTACACAATATGATTTACATAAGATTTTATTCAAAACAGACGACATTCAGCTTATTCCTAAAATGTCCCTAGACTTTATCGCCTAGTGTTGGTTGTCTGATATTGTTAGCTTCCATGCTGTGGCCCAGTTAAGATTTAGGGAGGCAGTATGGCCTAATGGTCTAAACGTTTAGGGTTTGCTGAAAGGAAATCAGTTCAGGAATCTTAACAATAGGCTACTATTTCTTAGATCTCAACTAAGCTAGCTGGGACAATCTTTAGTTAAGAAAAGGATAGGGAAGAAAAGAATTGAAAGAAATGGAAGAAAACAGGGAACAAAGTACATTACCATGAACTAGTCGAGGTAACAATCTTCTATTACCATCATTAAAGTAAATTAGTTAAACTGGAAACTTTGATGTTTTTCTTATATTGCATCATTACAGCATGATATTAATTGAGACTAATAGAGGATATAGCTTTTCTAAGAAGCTTTATAGGGTCCAGCATTTACTAGCTTTCATTAAAACTGCTTAGAAAATGGGAGACAGGAAAGGGAATTTGATTAATATACAGTCTAAAATTACCTAAGGCTCCCACAAATCAGGCAGTTAGATTACTTAGAAATTAATTTTGGATTTTAAATGATGAATTACATTATGTACCCTTCACTATGAATTGCTTGATACTATGTAATCATCTAAATTCCCTCCAAATCTGTAGCACTCAAGGTACTTGAACTGAGCAAAGGAGGGAGAGCAAATTAGGAACAAAATAGCAAACTTAAGGGGGGACTTCACAAAGAATCAATGGCCTATCACATGGCTAGCAGGCATGAGAATTTAGAAAGAAAGTGTTCTGAAAGGTGCCCAAAGAGAGCAATAAAAGTTGAAAGAAAGGAAGGAGGGAACAAGAGGAGGGAAGAGAGAATATGGAATACAGCTTTGTCAAATTTGCTATCAGACCCAAGAAATATTTTACTTTATCAAATTTGCTATCAGACCCAGGAAATACTTTTCATACAAACTTTTTCACAAGTTGCATAAAATAAAATTTGAGTCTGTATTACAAAGTTAAAAATCACACCTCATTTCCTGGTTTCAATCAGTTACTCTTACTGCTGTCATCCTAACTTCTAACTCCAACCTCAGGAAACAAGAATGAGGACACCAGTGTCCATCAACAGATAACTAGATAAAGAAACTGTGGTATATATACGCAATGAAATAATAACTCAGCAGTAAAAAAGAAAGAAATCATGTCTTTTGCAGCAATATAGATGGAACTGGAGATCATTATCTTAAGTGAAACAAGTCAGACACAGAGAGACAAATATTGTATGTTCTCACTTATAAGTGGGAGCTAAATAGTGTGTACACATGGAAGTAGAGTGCGTAATGATTGAAAATGGAGACTCAGGCCAGGGGTGGGGGCTCACATCTGTAATCCCAGCACTTTGGGAGGCCGAGGCGGGTGGATCACAAGGTCAGGAGATCGAGACCATCCTGGTCAACATGGTGAAACCCCGTCTCTACTAAAAATGCAAAGAATTAGCCGGGTGTGGTGGGCACACCTGTAGTCCCAGCTACTCAGGAGGCTGAGATAGGGCAATTGCTTGAACCCAGAAGGCAGAGGTTGCAGTGAGCCCAGATCTTGCCACTGCACTCCAGCCTGGCGACAGAGTAAGGCTCCATCTCCAAAAAAAAAAAAAAGAAAGAAAATGGAGACTCAGAACTCAGAAGGATGAGGGGGTGAGGGGGGTCTGATGATGAGAAATTACTTAATGGTACAATGTGTGTTATTCATGTGATGAATACCCTAAAAGCCCTAACTTCACCACTAAGCAATCCATGCATGTAACAAAATTGCACTTGTACCCCATAAATTTACACAAATACAATAAAAAAAAAGATATCACACATTTGGACTGTTACTTTGCTTACCATACTCTATTAAATGATCTTGGACAAGTCATTTTTTAAGTCCCATTTCCATATATAAGAACAGATGGTACTGGGGTAGATTAAATTATCTCTTAATTCTTTTCCGTGGCTATGAAAAACTAGGAACATAGAGTATTTCCCTAGCCTCTGAATCTGATGATTCTTGAGTAAGGCTTTGCTAGTATAGCCTTGCACTTTTACTTCTAGAAATGTACTCTTTCTAGGAAAGTGAAAAGCCTTCGAAAATGGCACACATAAAGCAATAAAGTCTAAATATTTTAATTATAATACTAATATATTAAAGAAATATACTACAATAGAAAGAGTAGGAGCACTAGTTAGACAAAAGTATAGTATTCAAATTCTACCTTCACCAATTATAGATTTTTAGCTATAGATAAGTTTCCCAATTTCTTTTATCTTCAATTTCCTCATGAATAAAAAGAACAAAATTGTCACCGTGAAAATCAACAATGACAAATGACAATAGTCAATAAATCATAACTTTTATTTTGTTATGCTTACAATTAGAATGTCTCTTAAATTTTAAAACTGTCTATAAATTGTTATTCCAAGTTACTTAGAATAGCAGGATATACCATTGATTATTAAATATAAAATACTTGGAATTTTACATTTAAACTAATACTATTAAATACTTTGAATAGCATTTTGAGTAAAAATTATACTTGTGGCAAAAAGCACAGGTATACATTAGTTTATGTAACAGACATTCTTGCTAAATATGAAAAAATATGTCATTAACTACATTTTCCACTTCCATGTTATGTTTTCATAGGTGCTTTATCTCTTCATATGACCATGGCTCCTAATGGTTTGCTTCCATTTCTTGTACCTTCTCTCCTCACCACCTTCTCTTCACTTAATAATCAAATCATTTAACAAAGTCTCGATATTTACAACTATAGAGAAGGAAAATTATGCAAAAAGAAGGGTTTTTTTGTTTTGTTTTTTGCTTCACCCAAGAAGTCCAGTTAACATTAAAAAGTCATTTCATGTATTTTTACTTTTACTTAGGGAAGAAGTGTTTCCAGGAGAAGAACAGAGATTTCATGATTTTATTAACTGCATTAACAAATTACCACAGCTTTTTTGAATAAAGGCTGTACTTGAATGATGCTAGTTTAGAATGTTGTTATTCCAGTGTGTTTGTAAGAAAAGCAGCATCAACATCACCTGGGACTTGGTAGTCAATTTTAGGCCTCACCCTAGACCTCTATAACCCTTTTTTTTGAGACAGAGTCCCGCTCAATTGCCCAGGCTGCAGTGCAGTGGTGTGATCTTGGCTCACTGCAATCTCCAACTTCCAGGTTCAAGCAATTCTGCTGCCTCAGCCTCCCAAGTAGCTGGAATTATAAGCGTGCACCACCACACCTGGTTAATTTTTGTATTTTTAGTAAAGACGGGGTTTCACCATGTCGGCCAGGCTGGTCTTGAACTCCTGACCTCAGGGGATCCACCCACTTTGGCCTCCCAAAGAGCTGGGATTACAGGTGTGAGCCACCACCCCAGCCTAGACCTATATAATCTAATCTGCATTTTAACAAGATCATCAGATTTATGAATCACCTTGTGTTTTTTAATCACCTTAAGTTTATGTATCTCCTTAAAATTTCAGAAGCACTACTTTAGAGCAAAAAGAGATAGGGGAGCACCTCTAATTCTAGCTACTAGGAAGGATAAGGAGGCGGGATCACTTGAGCCCAGGATTTTGACACCAGCCTTGGCAAGAAAGCAGAACCACCATTTCAGGGAGAAAAAAGAAAAAAAAAAAAAAAAGGATAGGGGAGTGGAAACTCCTGACCAAAATCACCTTAGTAAATTTTTCAAAATACATCCTCCTTCTTGCCCATCCAACTTACCAACTACTACTATGTACATTAAAAAGTAACCATATGACAAATTAGCTAACATATATTTTCTCACCAACAGAAGACGGATAATTTTCAATGTCATCTCTGAATTACTGAAAAATTTTTTTTAGTAAATTCCCAACGGTTTTTAGCAGCTCACCTAGTCGGAGACACTGCCGCAAAATTCCTCCAGATGACATACTTTTTTCAGCTTCAATTTCAGTAAAGCCAAGAGAACTTGCAAATATAAGCACATCCACAAGGCTAATTAGCCTCTGCAAAAATGTCACAGAGGCTTCTATTGAAAGGCCTTGAGTAGGTTCAATATTTTCCAGTTCATGCTGTAAAGAATAAAGTTTGACATTTATATATATATATTCTGAAAAAAAAAATTTACCAGATATAGTCCTAAAATTTATAAATTGCATAAGTAGTCAGACTTTCAGAAACCTAGTAACACAGAGTGATTTATACTTATTATTTTATCTAAAAAGGGTGGGGGATGAGGAGGAGCAACAGAAACATACAGGTGAAACATCATGAACCACATTCTTCACTAGCTGACTCATACTTAGGGAATCAACATTCTTTTAAGTTCTTTCATTACTAGAACAGATTCTAAGGTCCTCTCAAGTAAAAGATCCTATTGTTTTTTATTTATAGCACCTACGATGCATAGTAACCACCACATTTAAGTTTTAGTCAATAAAGTTGCATAACACTCATGTTTTCACACCAATTTTATATAGTAATTAAGTCCTTACTGTAGCCGATGTAGCAGCTGAAAGCAATGGCAGTATACCCCCACAAGCCATGACCATATTGTCCATCACTTGAGAGATGAGATGAATTGTGTTGTGTACAAAGATGACATTATCACTGCTATTCACGAAGTCCATAACTGTCTTTGTTGAATGGCTGTCCAAAGATAAATGATATTTACTGATAAAGCTAAAGAAAGGAAATCACAGTTTGCCTACTTGAGGGGAGGAAAGATAAGAAGGTGCTTTTGCTTCATCTTGAAAACTGAAGGAAGATGATGCAGCAGGCATTTGGAGGGTGTATACTTCTTCAGAAGAAACAGACCATTCCTTATCAGTAGTTACTATCCATGCCCTCCTTCAGTGCTGAAACATAAATACTATTCATTTTACACTGGATATAAAAAGTTGAAGAAAATTATCCTTACTGGGAACAAAACTAAGAAATCATGTGACAAAAATTAGGAGGTAAATACTGGTAAATGTGCTATTAAAAATGAATTTTCTTCTGTAATGCCTATAAAATGCTTTTAAACATAACAAGAATCTTACACAAATAAAAACAAATAAATTAGGTCACTTTAAAATCATAAATCGTACAGTGGAGGATAACTTGAAGTACACAGATTTTTTTTAATGCTAAAAATACTTGGAAATATTGATAATGTTATCACAATTTTTTTTTTTTTTTTGAGACAGAGTCTCGCTCTGTCGCCCAGGCCGGAGTGCAGTGGCGTGGTCTCGGCTCACTGCAAGCTCCACCTCCCGGGTTCACACCATTCTCCTGCCTCAGCCTCCCGAGTAGCTGGGACTACAGGCGCCCGCCACCACTCCCAGCTAATTTGTTTGTATTTTTAGTAGAGACAGGGTTTCACCGTGTTAGCCAGGATGGTCTCGACCTCCTGACCTTATGATCCGCCTGCATCGGCCTCCCAAAGTGCTGGGATTACAGGCTTGAGCAACTGCGCCCGGCCTATACCAATTATTTTTTAATACTTCTAGTAATAAACCAACTTGATAAACCTACCTTCTGGTGAATTCCATGCCATAAAATTGCTACAGGAAATCTACTACAAATTTTTTTAAAAGAGAAACCTCTGCTTTTCACATTTTTGTAATCCAGATAAGGATTCCATTCTTATAATGGAGAATAAAAGTTAATTCAGTAAAACCCTACCATAGAATAATTTCTATTCTACTTTTTAACCAAATGTCTGAAATTAATTACAAAGTGTTTCTATGGATTTCTTTGAAAATAAAGACTAGGTTTATACACATCTTCCATAATAAACATATAGACAAACCTTCTCCACATCTGTATATCTGTTTCTATTGAAAATAATAGATCAGTGAGCAAACGTTGATGCATCTGAGACCAGTTGAACTCAGGAATACGAAACATAGTAGATCTGGAATCCCTCCTTTGTCCATTAACTGCATCTGGTGCTATTCCTTGCCCTGGCTGCTCATGTTGCCTTGATATCTAATACAGAAATTTAAAAAGTAATAAAATAGGTTCAACTTCAGCAGGAGGCTTTAGCAAAGTAAATAATTTAGTAGCTTCTATGCAATTCATCTAATACATTTTTAAGACACTATAAGAACCAAATTAGAGAAAGAAAAATTATCAATGAGTAATAACATTAACATTTTAGTACACGTAAGCAAAGCTATCAAAAGTGCAAAACTACCACAATTTAAAAGTAATTAACTTGGAACCATGTTAAGTATTACCACTATGTAGCATTTTATAAAAGAATCAAGTAACAGTTCTTAGTTTTTAGCCTTAGCCTAAAAGAAAGGCAGTATTTAGAATCTAAGTGGCATTTGGATTATGAAGTGGCTAGAATGAAGAACAAAAACAGAGATAACATAATGAAGAACCAACCAACAAAAACAAAAAAAAGGAGGGTGGGATAGAGGATAAGAATTGAATAAAGTGGAAAATGACAACATGCTACCAAGCACTGTCTCATGGGTCACTCTGAGATATGGACAGAGGAGAAGGCTGTGCCTCTAGATCTCACAAAGGCTCCTCTCTCTTATAGACTTCATAATACAATTTTAAATCACATGCTTAGTAACTAAAATTATACACTGGCAGGTAGGTAGCCCTAGAGTTTGTTGGAAAACTAATGTACTAGGATTGGGTTAGTCAAATAAAAGGTAAAATGCAAGTGTTTCCAATATTTGTTTTATAAACTAAAATTATACCAATCCTTCAAAGTGGTAACTTCTGGTGATACTATGGTAAAAATAGTAATAAAAACTGTCATTTAATGAACTCACATTAACTGCCAAACACTGTGCTAATGATCTGAAATACAATCTTCACATTCATTGCATTTATTTAGTTGTGAATAGCATGTGAACCAAATTCAAAATAAAATAAAATTTAAGTATATACACTTGCCCTTTTTTAACTCAGTGCAAAAGTACTTGAATAAGACAATATATAAAATCACCTCAAGCACATGTCGATGAGGTTGAGGTGCTTCCACGTTGGGACTGGCCTTCAACTCCAGCCTCTCAGTATCTGTAGCAACATTGGAAACATCCAACTTCGCAATCTTTTGCTCAGAAGAAGCCTCAGAGACACTACCATGACAATCATTAATTAATTTGGTTTCTCTAGTGAGGTTAGTTGCTTTCTTCCCTTCCTCCAGCATCTGACCAAGGTCTGATTCTACAGCTATTTGGGAAACAGTAGTTTCTGGTGACACAGCTGAAGACCCTGATGCTGTCATAGTCTGAATTCCAGAATCTTTAGAATCTTGAGTTTCAGTATCAGTTTGCTTTTCAGTAACAGGTTTTCCTTCTTGAAATATTAATTTGTGATCATTACCAAACATGTCCAGTTTTTCACCGGCTTCAGATGCAGCTGGAGACAAACTGTTATCTTGGAGCTCTGTGGGTAGATTAGCTTCCTCAGTAGGACTGCCTTCTACTTTCAGTTCCACATAATCATCATCTTCCTCTTCCTCTACTATAGACTTATCCAAGAATTCTGGCATCTCTGAAGCATCCTCTTCTGAAGGAGAACTTATAGAAGCAGTTACTTCACTGACAGTCATTGAATCTTTGCCAGTTGTTATAAAAGAATTGGAGGAAATAGTCACAGCTTCTATTATGTCAGAAGATACTTCTAAATCATCTGCATTCCTTGTCTCATTTGTCAGTGTTTCTTCCAAAGTGCCTTCAACTGGTAACTCCTGATTTTCTTGCTCAGCTTTCATTTCTTCATAAGATGTATTAGTAGTTTGCAGTTCAATATTAGATGCAGATTCTAGTGAACTTGTCTTCTCTATACTTGAATTTTCATTACCATTTGTGGTGAAATGAGGACAGACAGGAGAATCCTTCGTATCTGGTTGCTGGGATCCTACTGAAACATTAATATCCCTTCTAATGCCAGAGGCTGCTTGAACTGAAGTTGAAGAACACAGCCCTATTTCTTCATCAACTTTTCCTTGCTGTTCCCTAAATATATTGGCAAGGTTTTCTTTGTGTATTTCAAAAGTGACCTAGGTGAAAAATGTACAATCAGTTAAACTATGCATGAGAAATGAAGACAGAATACAAAATATAAAATTAAATAATTTTCAAATACATAGTTTATATAATACAATAAAACTTAATTTTCCTATATTTTATTTTAGTAGAATGATAAATGTAAGTCAATCACAGAAATCTAAATATTCATTAAAAACTACAGCCAATTTTAATGTTAACAAGTAACACAGCATGAAACCACAAGAAGAACATAATTATTTAGCCTATTATTAAACATGTATAGGAAAAGGATACGCTATTCTACTGGCCACCATAACTTGTACCAGAATTTAAGTATGTACCATTGCGAAGTGCTTTATGCACTGGATAACACTTGTTTCAACCACTATGAATACCAATTTCCCCAGGACTTGTCCGCAGGAGAGATTAAAAATATCAATTAATTATGCTCACCATTACACATATCTATTAAGCATATATTAAGATATATGCTCTACAGATATCTATTTAGCTACAAAACCATTATCTCACTAAGCCAATGAATACAAATTCTTTTAGCAATGGGAGAAAAAAGATCCAGCCCTTCCCCCAAAGGTTAACCATAATTTCCAAAGTTTGAACTGGTCGAAAATAGTCTGAATGTTTCAATTGATCCATCCATACATCCATTCATTCCATTTATATCTGAGTGACTACAATATATTAGGCACCGTGAACATTCCCATATCATGCTTTGCCTTTTACCCAAATGGGAAAAAACTGAAAAAGTAAATTTTTTTTTAAAGAGAGTGCTGTACTTGTTAATGTCACAAGATTTAGAATTTTTAAAATCTAAGGATTATCTTATAGCCACCATCATATGATTTCCATTGGTGTTTTAATGGTAACCCCCATCACCCCTTGCAACAAAAATGCCAGAAAAACCTATAACACATGCAGAAAGTATAAGCCTAATTATAGTTTATTAATCCCAAAAGTGTTTGTTTCTGTAATCTACATTATTATATAGAGTAAACTGAACATTCATTCAATAAATCTTTATTGAGCCATAGTATAAGAGGATGATAGGACAATCAAGGAAGAAAAGCTGATTTTTTTTATCCACAAAAATCAATAGGCCTTATTGAATCACAAGAGTATACACATAGATGAAAAGCAAACAAAAGTAAAAATGACTCTCAATGCAAAAATTTCCTTCTATCGACATTAACTCGCCTTTACTCATGACATATACAGAACATTCATGCCATGTGATATACCTAAAAATAAAAATGTTCAGGGAATAAATATTCTCCTGTGAATATTTGTATTTTTCCTAATTGTAACTATTTCCACATTGTAACTATGTTCTTAATTCTAAAACTTAGAAATCTTTTTATAATATTTCAACAATAAATGCATGTATTCCTCACTAAACAGTAAAATGACATAATCACATTAACAAAATATCAATTTCTTTTACATTCACAATGCCAATATTTTATTTGACATGGGTTCTGTATTTTAATTGACCAATTCCTCATATTCATTCAACAAAAATTTACTGAACATCGGTAGCAGGCCAGGCATTGTGTGATGAACACAATTGTTCCTGACTTCATGGAGCTTATATTCTAAAGAAGGTGTCAGAAAATAAACACACGAATATGTAAGATAATGTCAAATAGTAATAAGAGCTTTGAAGGGAGGGGGAAGTACAGAGTGAAGAACTGTTCTGAAAGTCTAGGTGAGAAGGTGTATTTACTAGTGTAACTGCAGTAGGCCTCTCTGTTCTATTTGAACAAAGGCAAGAATAAAAGACAGAGCAAGCCATGTAAAAAGAAAAGAGTTTCAGGCAGAGAAGAACAAATGCAAAGGCCTTGGAGCTGAAATAAGCTTGGTATGTATGATGAATAATAAAGCAATAAACTGAGAACTAAAGAAAATGAGGTCAAAGATGTGGCCACGAGCTAGATTATGATTGTAGAACATTATAGACTGTATTAAAGACTGTATTTTATTCTGAGAGAGCCATTTGAGAATTAAGAGTGTAGAGAAGACAATCTGATTTCCCTTTTTAAAAGATCAGTGGCTGGGCACGGTGGCTCACGCCTGTAATCCCAGCACTTTAGGAGTCCAAGGTGGGCAGATCACCTGAGGTCAGGAGTTTGAGACCAGCCTGGCCAACATGGTGAAACATTGTCTCTACTAAAAACACAAACATTAGCTGGGCATGGTGGCACACACCTGTAATCCCAGCTACTCAGGAAGCTGAGGCAGGAAAATTGCTTGAACCCAACCCAGGAGGCAGAGGTTGCAGTGAGCCAAAATAGCACCACTGCACTCCACCCTGGGTGACAGAGTGAGACTCTGTCTCCAAAAAAATAAGACTGGTTAGCCTACTTTTTGGAAAACTGACTTTAGAGAGAGCATTTCTGCACCAATAAACAATTATCATTGTCAAAAGAAAGCAAGTTACATATTACCAACCTCACAGTCATTTTGAAAATAGGCCATTTATTTCTACAATAGCCTGTGTTATAGAATGACTTTAGTTTTCAATAATCATTTGCTTTGATTTTATTTATATTAAAGGTTTTTAGAATTTGTATTATACAATGGATCAATAAACATGAGTATATGTAATTTATATGTACAGGTTAAGAAACAATTTTTTTTAATCTCACATGCCTACCACCCATGTCAAGAAGTAAAACGTTACCAGTACCTCACAATTCCCCTATGTGCCCTGCCCAAACTGTACTCCCTATTTCTCCACTACAATCAGAAAAAAATCACTATCCTGGTATTTCTATTGTTCACTGTTTATAAATAGTTTTACCTGGAGGACAGAGCTTTGGGAGATAATTTTAAAAGATAGTTTTACTATCTATATACTAAACATACCCATTATGTTTAGTTTAAAAAACTAAGTCTAACACAAACCTAGCCAATTGTATTTTAAAGAGCAATACTGCCACACCTGAGCTCCCAAGAAAAGACAAGATACACAGAATCTGTGAGTTGCAGCAGGGCTTCAGCTTATTTGAGAGAATATGTAAAGCCATTTCTGGGAAGTCTTATAGGCAAGTCATTAGGAAATACAGGAAATATAGAGGTCAAGAGAACTGGAGAACCTATCAGAGGCGGTGTGTGCCAGGTGGAGTGTATTGGCATGAAATACTTTATATTTTTCAATTCTAAGCTCACCATGGTGAACCTCTACCCTAAGAAGTAGGTCGAAGCACAGCATGTCTTTGTGGAGTGAAGTGAGAATCTTCAGGTGATTCACATTAGACAGGAAAACAGGAATTTAATCAGCACATGATGAAGGCAAGCAAGCTAAGTACTCCTAATAAGAATACAGGTCCACCTCTCCTGAGTGAAACTGCTCCAGTCCAGATGGACTGTCATCTGCCTACTACATAGCTGCTATTGGGATCTCCCTTTCTACAGTCCTGGAGATCCCCTTCATCTCTCTTCTATGTTGTCTCTTGTTTCTTATATTTCATTTCTTTCTCTTTGTATTATTCTCTCCTTTTGTGCAATATCCTGAGTGCCTTCTTAAGAAAGGATGTATATAAATGTTTTGAGATCTCAAATACCTGAAAAGGTATTTATTGTCGCTTCATACTTTATTAATAGTCAGAGTATAAAACCACAGATAGAAAAGCATTTACCTTCAGAATCTGAAATGCTTTTAAAATTCTAAAGTCATTTGGTTTTTAAATATGCCCTTAATTTAATTCATCCAATGGTCTAAAAGCTAAATTGCAATTGAACAACTATCAGTATTATCTTTTTGGATGCTGTTTTCCTTAAGATATTTGTGACTTTAAAACTGATAATTTCCAATTAATTGCCAGATATTGTTCTAAATTACCCAGCTAAAAGACTAGTCATTAATCTTCACAATCATTTGATAGCTAATCTATAGCTGTTTGTAATGTTTGGAAAGCACTTCTATAAACTACTAGTTAAAGATACTTGTGAGCTAATGACTATAACATTTCTTTTGCCATTATTTTCAACTTAATTGGCACTCAAATTTACTAATTAGTAGATAAAAGATAAACACAATACATCCAGATGTTAATATTATCTTTTTAATCTATACATTAAAACCGTATAACCTGTAAAATTTAGACGTTTTAAACTGTTAGGCAATGTTTAGCAACTGACTTTGTTTTTAAGCAAAGGCATCTTTTTCAGTGTCTGTTTTCATATGAAAATACCAGCTAATTATGACGTTAACTTCTGATTAAGTTACCAACCTTTGATAAATAAGATATATCTTTAAAAACAGGTGGATCTTCCCATATGTATTATCAATGAGCATAAGTCAAAATGATTGCCACCACATTAATGAGATCTTTTATAAAGACTCTGATGTACAACAATGGTATAGGTAACAGATATAATGGTAAAATCAAGCATTACTGACATAATTAAGAGCAATTCTAAAGGTTGGTAGTACAATCCCCATTTATAAAGATAGGAAGAACACTGACAAAAGAATATTGCAGCAAATAACTTCTAATCTTTTCATTTTTAAAACAAAGTCATTTTGATCAATTTTAATTTCTTAAAAACAGTCTAAACAGATGCTTTCATGCAAATCTAGCGTATAAACTGGTACAAATTTTTAGAGGGCAATTTAGCAATATCTACTAAAAACTTTTTAAAACATGTACAGACTCCTTCCTCTGGAAATTCCACTTACAGGAATTTATCCTACAAAATAAGGGTTACAGTATTGAACCAGGCTCATCATTGCTCAATGATAAGGAACAGATAAAGTATGATTATAATATAAATCAATAGATTTTTAAAATCTCTCTTCCATCAATTTTTCTAAATACAATTTTGGAGAATGCCAGAATATAAAAAGAAAACTTGAATCATTTACACGGTCACTCCTTCCTAGAATTTTAAGTGGTCTGATAACATTCAAATGTTATATCAAAGCTGAATCTTATGCTCTTTACTTCTCCATAATGTCATATAATATGCAGGCATTAAAATTCATGTAAGAAGCATATCATTAAATAATACTCTAAAATAGTAAAAATACGATCACATTTTGTTAGCAAATAATTATATGTATGTATAGATTCATGTATAGAAGAGAAGACTAAAAGGTCTCGCACTAAAATGTTAGTAAGTTATACATAGGTGTTTGGATAATGGATAATTTTTGTTTTCTGTGTGTATGCATTTCTGCTGGGTTCAAGATTTCCTGTAATGAAAACTTATTATTATTTTAAATTTTTTAAAATAATAAATGCTATTTGGTTTCAAAATGTTAAAGCTAAGAATACTTTTAGCCAGGAACAAAGGTACATGCCTGCAGTCCCAGCTACTGGAGAGGCTGAAGGGAGAGGATCACTTGAGCCAAGGAGTATGAAGCTGTAGTGTGTTATATATAATGGCACCTGTAAAGAACCACCGCACTCTAGCCTGGGAAGCACAGCAACACTCTGTCTCTCTCTCTTTTTCTTTTTTTTTTTTTAAGTGCCATTTAAATTTGATAAAAACACACAAACACTCACACAGAAATCAGGTATTTTTAAAGAATTATTTAGCAATTAAATAAGGTGTAAAGCGCTGATAATCCATGAAATGCGGACATTTTGTAACTTTTTTATTTTTGTAATTTTTGTGAGATATCTCCCTTCATCACCCAGGCTGAAGTGCAGTGGCACAATCTCAGCTCACTGCAGCTTCAGCATCCCGTATTCAAGTGATTTTTATGCCTTAGCCCCCAGTAGCTGGGACCACAGGCATGCACCACCACTCCTGGCTAATTTTTGTATTTTTAGTAGAGACAGGGTTTCACCACGTTGACCAGGCTGGTCTCAAACTCTGGCCTCAAGTGATCCACCTGCCTCAGCCTCCCAAAGTGCTGGGAGGCATGAGCCACCATGTCCGGCCAATTTTGTAACTTTTGAAATTTCTTCAAACAAGTCACTTTTAATCTTATCATACAGCCACCATAAACACATATACATTTTTGTATATGCCAGTTCATATCTTATGATTTAAAAAATAATTTTAATAAACCAATTAGAGAATTCTTTAAAAAAAAACTTATTTCCACATGCTTTTACCCAATCTAAATGGTAGTTTTTTCTTATGTACAGTGACTGAAATGTATACTTCAGATATTTCATTTCTTATGTACAGTGACTGAAATTTATACTTCAGATATTTCATCAGTAAACAGCAAGTAAAATCTTCAGATATTTCAAAAAATCCAAGATAATTAAGGACTTTATCCTCAAATTCACTATTTAGGAGGAAATCCAATTCATATTATACGTTTAACTCTAGAATGACTAATCTTTATTCATTTTAAGTCATAAACCCATTCTACCTTACAGCAATATGAGTCTAGACAAAATACAGTATCTAAGGTGTTAGTTTTATGTGTTTAGAAAAGAATGTGTTTACAAAATTCTCATAATTCAGAATAGTCTAAATGCCTTAATTTTAATTAATGAGTAAAAGCATTTTATCATACCAAGTGAAAAAAAGTATTACTTAAGCACAGAAAAATGTTCAATTTGAAGCCAAAAACAAACAAACAAAAAAGAAAACCTAGACAACAAATAAGACAATGAAATCACAAACGTTACTAGGTGCACACTTTAAAACCCTGAGATCAAAGTAACCAACATAGTGCAGTTATACTAGAAGAGCCTATTACTGCTTATAAAACCCAGTTCAGCTGCTGGAGGAGAGGCATATAGTGACAAACAGCTTCCCTGCTACAAAGGTGGCAGGAAATCTATCAAACTGGACAATAAAACTGCAATTGAGTTTCTTTGGCTTTTTATAGCAGCAGCATGTATCCTGATGTAACTCTGCAAAAGCTATCCAATTCTGCAACATTAGTTCTTTACACATCAGTTCTTTATCAAGAACCATGTTATAAATTTGGGATATTGAGATTCAAAATGACTGCAAAAAGGAAAAAGCATCACTTTAACACTGTATGTATAAAAGTATTATAAAATCTTCAGAACTGATATTTTTAGAGAAAAGAAAATTTTGTTCCAATAATTCCAGTGGAATTTTTAATAGCTGCTAAAAATTGTTCACCTACTTACTGAATCACTACAGCTCTATTCTAAGCTTTATTAAATAATGACTTGAAGAGCCTTAGGGTATAAGTTTCTGTCTTATTTTAAAAATAGCTATAAAGATTTAAAATTCCAAAAAACTTAACAGCATTCAAATAAATTACTTTGTATAAGCCTCATGAAACAGAAAAGCCTTTTAAAAATGAAGAAAATCCACACGAAGGAATAAAAGACATGTATGAAACACTAAAATAAAAGGTGAACAAATATAAGAACCAACTTACAACTTTAAACTTTTGTTTTCCCTCTCATAAGTAATGTTTTAGCATGTATTTTTAAAAGTATACTTTGACAGCAAAAAGTGATAGGTCTAGTTTTACTCAGATAAAAAGACTCAGTGATTAACTTAGCATTATCCCATCTTATAAATGAATACTAAAACTTAAGTCAGTGTGGTTCTTGGTCAAAAGTAGGCACTAGAGGCCTCTCCTTAAAGCAACTATTTTCTTCAGAAAAATTTTAAGATCTGTTTAAAGCCATAAGTCACTGGACTAAAGAAACATATAGGCCGGGCACGGTGGTTCACACCTGTAATCCCAGCACTTTGGGAGGCTGAGGCGCGCGGATCACGAGGTCAGGAGATCGAGACTATCCTGGCTAACATGGTGAAACCTCTTCTCTACTAAAAATACAAAAAATTAGCCAGGTGTGGTGGCAGGCGCCTGTAGTCCCAGCTACTCAGGGAGGCTGAGGCAGAAGAATGGCGTGAACCCAGGAGGCAGAGCTTGCAGTGAGCCAAGATCGTGCCACGGCACTCCACCCAGGGCGACAGAGCGAGACTCCGTCTCAAAAAAAAAAAAAGAAACATATAAACTAAACAAAACTATAGTCATGCATCACTTAATCATGAAGATATGTTCTGAGAAATGCATCATTAAGCAATTTCATCATGTGAACACCATAGAGTGTACTTATGCAAACCTAGATTGTATCACCTACTATATACCTAGACTCTATGGTATAGCTTATTACTCCTAGGCTACAAACCTGTAGAGCTTATTACTGTACAGAAGACTGCAGACAACTGTAACACAATATATGTATATGTGTATCTATTTTTTTTAATGTTTTAATTTTTGTTTTAACAAAAGACTGAGTCTCGCGCTCTGTGACCCAGGCTGGAGTCCAGTGGCACAATCATAGTTCACTGTTACGTTACTTCAAACTCCTGGGCTCAAGTGATCCTCCCACCTCAGCCTCCTGAGTAGCTAGAAATACAGGTGTATGCCACCATCCCAGCTAATGGGGTGTGTGTGTGTGTGTGTGTGTGTGTGTGTGTGTGTGTGTGTGTAGATTGAGACTCACTATGTTGCCCAGGCTGGTCTCAAATTCCTGGCCTCAAGCCATCTTTCAGACTTGGCCTCCCAAAGTGCTGGGATTAGAGGTGTGAGCCACCATTCCCAGCCCTTATATTGTGTGTACGTAAGGTTTAGAAATGTGTATCTAAACAAATATAAACATAGAAAAGGTATAGTAAAAATCCGATATAAAAGATTTAAAATGGTACCTACATAAGGCATTTACCATGAATGGAGCTTATAAAACTAGAAGTTGCCCTGGGTCAATCAGTGAGTAAGTGGTGAGTAAATGTGCAGGTCTAGTACACTACAGAAGACTTTATAAACACTGTAAATATAGGCTACACTAAATTTATTTTTAAAAACTACTTTTCTTTGTTCAATAAGAAATTAACCTCAGCTTACTGTAACATTTTAACTTTATAAACATTTTAATTTTTAAAACTTTTTGACTCTTTTGAAATCAAATTTAGCTTAAAACACAAACACATTGTACAGTTGTAAAAAGATATTTTCTGACAGGCACAGTGGCTCACAACTGTAATCCCAGCTACTTGGGAGGCTGAGGCATGAGAATTGCTTGAACCTGGGAGGTGGAGGTTGCAGTGAGCCAAGATTACACCACTGCACTCCAGCCTGGGCGACAGAGCAAGACTGACTCCAAAAAAAAAAAAAAGTTAGAATGGCGATCATTAAAAAGTAAGGAAACAACAGGTACTGGAGAGGATGTGGAGAAATAGGAACACTTTCACACTGTTGGTGGGACTGTAAACTAGTTCAACCATTGTGGAAGACAGTGTGGCAATTCCTCAAGGTTCTAGAACTAGAAATACCATTTGACCCAGCCATCCCATTACTGGGTATATACCCAAAGGATTGTAAACCATGCTGTTATAAAGCACATGCACACGTATGTTTATTGCGGCACTATTCACAAGAGCAAACACTTGCAGCCAACCCAAATGTCCAACAATGATAGACTGGATTAAGAAAATGTGGCACATGCACACCATGGAATACTATGCAGCCATAAAAAATGATGAGTTCATGTCCTTTGTAGGGACATGGATGAAACTGGAAACCATCATTCTCAGCAAACTATTGCAAGGACAGAAAACCAAACACTGCATGTTCTCACTCATAGGTGGGAATTGAACAATGAGAACACTTGGACACAGGAAAGGGAACATCACACACTGGGGCCTGTCATGGGGTGGGGGAGAGCGAAGGGTAGCATTAGGAGATATACCTAATGTAAATGACAAGTTAATGGGTGCAGCACACCAACATGGCACAGGTATACATATGTAACAAACCTGCACGTTGTGTACATGTACCCTAGAACTTAAAGTATAATTAAAAAAAAAAAAAAAAAAAAGGCCAGGTGCAGTCACGCACGCCTGTAATCCTAACACTTTAGGAGGTGGAGGTGGGTGGATCCCCTGAGCTCCGGAATTCAAGACTAGCCTGGGCAACGTGGTGAAACCCCGTCTCTAGTAAAAATACAAAAAAATTAGCTGAGTGTGGAGGTGCACATCTGTTGTCCCAGCTACTCGCCAGGCTGAGGCAGGAGAATCGCTTGAACCCAGGAGGCGGAGGTTTCAGTGAGCCAAGATTGCACCACTGCATTCCAGCCAGGGTGACAGAGCAAGACTCTGTCTCATTTAAAAAAGACACACACACACACACACACACACACACACACACACTCTAACCGGGTGTGTGGCTCATGCTTATAATCCCAGCACTTTCAGAGGCCCAGGCGGGGGGGCCACTTGAGACCAGGAGTTGAAGACCAGCCTGAGCAACACAGTAAGACCTCGTCTCTACAAAAAAACTTAAAAAGTAGCCAGGTGTGGTAGCACAAGTCTGTAGTCCCAGCTACTCAGGAGGTTGAGGTGAGAGGATCACTTGAGCCCAGGAGTTTGAAGTTGCAGTGAGCTATGAGCACACCACTATACTTCACCTGTCTCAAAAAATATTTTTTTTCCTTTCTCTATATCCTTATTCTAAAAGCTTTTTTCTCTTTTTAAAATTATATACTTTTTTCGGCCGGGCGCGGTGGCTCACGCCTGTAATCCCAGCACTTTGGGAGGCCGAGGCGGGCGGATCACGAGGTCAGGAGATCGAGACCATCCTGGCTAACACGGTGAAACCCCGTCTCTACTAAAAAAAATACAAAAAATTAGCCGGGCGTGGTAGCGGGCGCCTGTAGTCCCAGCTACTCGGGAGGCTGAGGCAGGAGAATGGCGTGAACCCGGGAGGCGGAGCTTGCAGTGAGCCGAAATCGCGCCACTGCACTCCAGCCTGGGCGACAGAGCGAGACTCCGTCTCAAAAAAAAAAAAAAAAAAAAAAAAAAATTATATACTTTTTTCAAACTTTTTTGTTAGAAACTAAGACACAAGCCAGTCCCGGTGGCTCACCCCTGTAATCCCAGCACTTTGGGAGGCGGAGGCAGGCAGATCACCTGAGGTCAGGAGTTCGAGACCAGCCTGGCCAATATGGCGAAACGCCGTCTCTACCAAAAATACAAAAATTAGCCAGTTGCAGTGGCAGGCAACTGTAATCCCAGATACTCGGGAGGCTGAGGCATAACAATCTTTTGAGCCTGGGAGGCGGAGTTTACAGTGAGCCAAGATTGCGCCACTGCACTCTAGCCTGGGTGACAGGGAGACTCTTTTTCCTGAGCTTACACAGCTAATAATTACTATAAATCAGGATTCACACCCTGTCTCCAAAGTCCACATTCTTTCATTACTTACACAAATGGATTTGAAAACTGGATATAAATACTTAGTCATAAATGCTCACAAGCTCAAAACACCTGAGATATCACCTAATCCAACTCCTTTATTTTGTATATAGGGAACTCAAAAAGACTAATCTATTCATCCTAAATACCCTATTATTTTCTAAGATAGCAGTTCTCAAACTTTTTGGTCTCATGACACTTTATTTATTTATTTATTTATTTTATTTTTTGAGACAGAGTCTCGCTCTGTCGCAGGCTGGAGTGCAGTGGTACGATCTCGGCTCACTGCAACCTCCACCTCCTGGGTTCAAGCGATTCTTCTGTCTCACCCTCACAAGTAGCTGGGACTACAGGCACTCACCACCACGCCCAGCTAATTTTTATATTTTTAGTAGAGACAGGGTTTCACCATGTTGGCCAGGATGATCTCAATCTCTTGGCCTCGTGATCCACCCGCCTCAGCCTCCCAAAGTGCTGGGATTACAGGCGTGAGCCACCGCGCCCGGGCAACACTTTACATTCTTAAAAAGTATTAAGGTCCCCAAAGACTCTTTATCTATGTGGATTATATCTACTACTGCTTATTATATTAGGAATTAAAACTGAGACCTTTTAGAACTATTAACCCACTTAAAAATAATAAACTCAATATATAATATAAATAACATTTTTTGAAAATGATTATTTTTCAAAACCAAACAATAACAAGAAGAGTGCCATTATTTCATATTTTTGTCAATCTCTTTAAAGTTTGGCTTCATAGAAGACAACTGCATTCTCATATTTGCTTTTGCATTCAATCTGTTGCATATATTGGTTTGGCTGAAGTATATAAAGAAAATCCACCCTCATATAGATACGCAGTAGGAAAGGAGGACTGCACAGACCCCATGAAAATCTCTCATGGGCCCAAGTTCTTTTTTTTTTTTTTTTTTTTTTTTTTGAGACAGAGTCTCACTCTGTCACCCAGGCTGGAGTATAGTGGTGTGATCTTGGCTCAATGCAACCTCTGCCTCCTGGGTTCAGGCAATTCTCCTGCCTCAGTCTCCCAAGTACCTAGGATTACAGGCATGCACCACCGTGCCCAGCTAATTTTTGTATTTTTAGCAGAGATGGGGTTTCACCATGTTGGCCAGGCTGGTCCTGAACTCCTGACCTCAAGTGATCCAGCCGCCTCAGCCTGTGATTACATGCATGTGCCATCGTGCCCGGCCTCCCTCCCAAGGTCTTTAGGTTATACTTTTAACAACGATTGCTTTAAAGTTTATACTCCTCCAGCCATCTTTCCTAAGGACTTGAAGAAACTAAGGTGAACTGACATAGATCTGTTAGAAACGTGAAAAAGCTGCTTTATACTGGGCACTTCCCTAACCTAGAATCTCCCCTAGAAATCTCTGAAATCTACTCCAGATGTATATGGGGCACAAAGTCAACCCTATTTTTCTTATAATCTTTTGTAAATGGCAACATAGTATGAGAAAAAAAATCAGTCTAGATTGCAGCAGCCTACTGCAATAGAAATGAGAATATCTGGGCATCGGCACAAACTAAAGTTACAGAAAGGATGGCAAACAGTTCCTGTAATGAGCCAAATAGTAAATATTTTAGATTTTAGGGGCCATGTCGTTGATGTAACATGTATGATTATCCTTATAGTGTGAAAGTAGCCATATACAATATATAAAGGAATGGTAGTGGATACATTCTAGCACAATTTTATTTAGATCTGACACTTAGGCCATGGCTAGCTGAATTCTGTTTTAAACAAAACTGATCAACCTCAACAATACAGTGACTAAAACAAAGCCATTTTATAAAATCAGATCTCTTTTCTTATTTACAAATGGATTTTACTCTTTGTAAACCCTTGTAGAAGCATACTTTCTCTCAATGAGGAAAGAGGAGGAACAATGAATAACTTGTAGGAATTTTCAATCAATAATTACAAGCTATTCAAATACCTAGAAACATGTAATTAGGAAAGGGCAATATATTCTTTTTTTTTTTTTAGATGGAGTCTCACTGTCTCACCAGGCTAGAGTACAATGGCTCTATCTCTGCTCACTGCAACCTCTGCCTCCCAGGTTCAAGCAATTCTCCTGCCTCGGCCCCCCAAGTAGCTGGGATTACAGGTGCACACCACCACGCCTGGCTAATGTTTGTATTTTTAGTAGAGATGGCGTTTCACCATGTTGGCCAGGCTAGTCTCCAACTTTTTACCTCAGGTGATCCACCCGCCTTGGCCTCCCAAAGTGCTGGGATTACAGGTGTGAGCCACCACACCTGGCCAGAAATGGCAATATATTCTACAGAATGACAAAATATTTTAGAATAATAACTTTGATAGTCAGTAAAATGTAACACTTAAAGATATACAGAAATTATCATTCTTGGTATTTATTCCTTCTAGTCAATTTTTTATTAAATAAATAGCTATATAATTATACAGTATTCCTTCTGAGTAATGAAAGAGTTCTTAAAATTCAAAAAACATACACCGTAAATGAAACTAATAAATTTTAATGCATTAATTACTTGAAATGTAAATTTTCCTCAGAAGGTACAAACATAAAACTCCAAAAATAGTTAGATAATCCACATATTGGCAGAAGATGTTCATAAACAACATAGCTAGCAAAGGATTAAGAATGAGACTACATAAAGAACTCCCACAAAACAACAAGAAAACACAGATCAAGATTATGGTGATGTAGCATTTTAAATTCATCAAAGTGACAAATTTTTAAACTCCAGCCATACCACGTGATTAGGTGATGTGAAGCAATGAGAACTTAAACACTGCTGGTGATATGTAAACTGATACACTACTTTAGAATACTGTATTGTATTGGAATACGATACTTTGGAAAAGAATTTGCATTCTCTTGTAAAGTTCAACATTTTCACCTTATAAGTCAGCAATTCTACTTCTAGGAATATATGCAGAAAATTATTGAACAAGCACAACATGTATACGAAAATGCTAATTAATTGGTAAATAAATAGTCATGTCATGCAATACATTACAATTGAGAAAATGAACAAAACTACATGGGTCAATGTGGATGAATCTCAAAGAATAATAAGACAAACAGTAATTAACAAAAAAATGCATTCAGTATGCCACATTTACCTTAAGTGCAAACATAAAAAATAAAACTCTTTATTGTTTAGAGTTATATACACGTAGTAAAGGTATAGAAAAGACAAAAGACAACACCAAATAAAAGCTAGTGGTGTTGGGGGTCAGGCAAAGAAGAGGAGACAAAGCAATTGTAGAGGAGTAACCCAATTTCATAAACAGTGATCCTTTTTGTATGCTTAGAGTATTTCAAAAAAAAATTTAAGCTATACATAAATAACTAAACTTACTTTGGCTTAATTTAAAAAAAAAACAAAAAAAACTACATTCTTCCAAACCCAGTTTTTAGCTACCTGTAAGATTAGCACAGGGCAGACATCAGCCAGAGCTTTTCTGTTTACTCATCCACCTTACGTTGCTAAAACAACTGTTCATCTTTGAATATAGTGCGCCACCTTGTGTTCAAAAGCTTTTAACTCATATAAAATTCTGAGACCCATGTTTGTAAACAGGGCTTCCTCGAAAAAAAAATATTAGGTTGGTGCAAAAGTAATTGCAGTTTTTGCCGCAACTACTTTTTCAGCACCCTAGTATAAATTCCTTTATGCTGTGGCAATAGATTTACCATTATAAAGATAAGTACATGTAAAAACAACATTAGAAAAAATTATTTTGATTCTAAAGAAATTAGAAATGCTTTATATTTATTTCTATTGATAATCTTTTTGAGCTTTCATTTTGCTGTACTTTCAGAAGATAACTTGCCTTTTTTCCTTGATTTTAAGTATCCAAATTTTTTAAATGACTAAAATTCAAAAATTATAGATATTTAAAATGCTACAATACGCTTTCATAAAGAAACTTACCTTTGAATGAGTGATTGATAAAGTGTCTACCCATACACGCCAGCCACCCCACTCATATTTGACTGCATGGTAAAGCAGGATTCTGAATATGGCGTATACCATTTCCGTTATCTTTTGCTCATCTGAATTCTTAGGATTAAAATAGCAGAGAGAAAGCATCCATTCTTGCCACACAGAGCATTGTAGCAAGCTCCTGAAAATTATAAGAGGGTACTAAATTACTGAAGAAAAAAAAATTATCTAAAATAAATCTAAAGGTTTAAAACAAAATAACCTGCCCCTCCCTTTCCCCCCGAAAAAGAAACACATGTAGTTATACATTAAGAACAATTCGACAATGTGGTACTAAAAATTCTAACTTAACTATGTGGTACATTATTTACATACTCTTAATAAAAAAATAGAAAAATCATTTCACAATATTTTTAAAGCAATTTTTCTTAGATAAAATGGGCTTATACAAAGGTACATTTGAATACTGCAAATAAATGCTTTCTGATTCAGCTTACCTCCTGTTTTCTCTACTGTTATTAAAAAGTTTAATCATGTCAGAAAGAAAGGCTCTGTGAACCTCCATGCTCTCTGGGCACTGGGGAGAATTTCGAAGTAGGGTCGCAATTACTTTTAGTATCTCTGTAAGACAGTTTATAAATAAGTGAAAACCAAACTCAACAAAAAACTCATGATAGAAGGTCATCCATCTATTGCAATTTCTTTTGTTTCCCTAACACAAATCTCTACCAAAAACATCCTCTTCTGTTATTTAAAAAAATCACCTCTGGAAAGAAATGACAATACATTCATTAGAAAGCATTTATAAATATGAAAGGAAATTTCTTTCATGATTCAAATGTGCAAAAATAAAGCTGAACTTTAAAAGGTTAAAATAAAACAAGTTAAATTATAAATGAATTAAATGTCAGTGAAACTGCTTACTCTCTCTGAGATATACCAAATAGTAAAGTTGATCTTAAAAACAAGCAGGCCGGGCGAGGTGGCTCACGCCTGTAATTCCAACATTTTGGGAAGCTGAGGTGGGTGGATCACTTGAGGTGAGGAGTTCGAGAGCGGCCTGGCCAACATGGCAAAACCCCATCTCTACTAAAAATATAAAAATTAGCCAGGTGTGGTGGCATGTGCCTGTAATCCCAGCTACTCAGGAGGGTGAGACAGGTGAATCGCTTGAACCCAGGAGGCAGAGGCTGCAGTGAGCCAAGATCGTGCCACTGCACCCCAGCCTAAGCGACACAGCAAGACTCTGTCTCAAAAAAATAATAATGAAATAAAATAAAAAATACTATAATCAAAATCTCAGAAAAATATAATAAATTCTTAGATTCCTCATCATAATTTATGGTACGCACACATAGTCTTTCATAGCTGGGATTATAGGCACCTGCCACCACGCCTAGCTAATTTTTGTATTTTTAGTAGTGACAGCATTTCACCATCTTGGTCAGGCTGGTCTTGAACTCCTGACCTTGTGATCCACCTGCCTTGGCCTCCCAAAGTGCTGGGATTACAGGCATGAGCCACCACGCCCGGCCTACCATAGAGAATTTTTAAAGGTGTGAAGATTCTCTTTCATAATCTTAAAAGTAAAATTAGACACAAAAAACCCAAAGGAAATTAAAACCTATTCAACATCCCATCTCCCCAGAAAATGCAAACTAAACTACTATTGTAATGGTCTTAGCATAAAGCTATTTAAATCTCCAGAATTTAGCTTAAATTAGGCCAGGCACAGCGGCTCATGCCTGTAATCCCAGAACTTTGGGAGGCTGAGACAGTTGGATAATTTGAGGTCAAGAGTTCAAGACCACCCTGGCCAACATGGCGAAATCCCATCTCCACAAAAAATACAAAAATTAGCCAGGCCTGGTAGCAGGCGCCTGTAATCCCAGCTACCAGGGAGGCTGAGGCAGGAGAATCACTTGAACCAGGAGGCAGAGGTTACAGTGGCTGAGATCCTGGCACTCTACTCTAGTCTGGGCAACAGAGCACAAGACTCGGTCTCTAAATAAATAAATAATCTCCAGAACTTAGCTTCTTAGCTTAAATTAAAACAAAAAAAAAAAATTCTTTTAAAAATATGCACTTAGACCAGGTGCAGTAGGCTCATGCCTGTAATACCAGCACTTTGGGAGGCTGAGGTGGGAAGATTGCTTGAGCCCAGGAGTTTTAGACCAGCCTGGGCAACATAGGCAAAATAATGACATCACGTTTCTCTGAAAGCTGAGGAAAATTAAACCTCAAAGCCACGTGCTTTGAAAATTAGCACTGGAGTACCAAACACACAAATACACCTAACCACATAAAATGTAATTAAATTTTAAAACTCTACAAACTAATAATTTTAATAACATGATCTTAAAAAGCAAGATGAAAAAGGAATACTTTATACAAGTGCTTAAGAATTCTAAATATCAAAAGACTGTTTAACAAGACTATCTTCATAAACAATAAAGAAGACATATTGTTCTATTCCAAATTTGGTATTTTTATATTCACAGTAATTTAAGATAAAACTACCCCAATGGTTCTTGTAATTCTGCCTGACATCACTAAATAGCACAATCAAAATTTTGCTGAAAGTCTGAACACATATTACATCAAGACCTTAAGCAAACAATTCTTCAAAACCTTTATATAAGAATTTCCACATAACTTAAGGTTGATTCGAAGGAATACTCAATATAAAACCCAAACAAAACTAGTATAATATCATCACCCTTAATGAAACATTCATCTAACAATCTGTTTCAACAACATCAATTTTAGGTTGTTCACAGTGACTTTCTTTTTAAGTAGCAAAAGGTAGTTTTTGTTAAAGTATATAAAATACATACGAGGGTTTTGTATCTTCACTGAAGAATCAGGATCTGGATGCTGTTTATGTATCACCTGAGTACCAATCTGTTCTATAAGAATCTACAGAAGTAAAACAATGGATTACATTAGCAAATCACTGGATTAGCATCACTATTAATGAACTTTAAGTGCATCACTATTAATGAACTTTAAGTACAACACTAATCAAAATATAGTATATTTTAGTCCAATATTGTCATGCTAAATATTATACTTCTAAAATAACTACAGCATTATTACTCTATGTTTTCTTAATTATAAAATGAGACATCAGATAGTTAATACAATGGAGGGAACATTTAAACAGAAATAACGATACTGTTTAGAAATTCACAGATTAATAATAGTTTTCTAAAAATGCAGCCACATCTCCTTATATCATTTCAAAGCTGTACATTACAAACTTAAATGGTCTGGTCAGCATGGTGGCTCATGCCTGTAATCCCAGAACTTTGGGAGGCTGAGGTGGGTAGATCGCCTGAGGTCAGGAGTTCGAGACCAGCCTGGCCAACATAGCAAAACCCGTCACTACTAAAAATACAAAAATTAGCCGGGTTAGGTGGTATGCACCTGTAATCCCAGCTACTGGGGAGGCTGAGACAGGAGAATCACTTGAACCCGGGAGGTGGAGGTTGTAGTGAGCCAAGACTGTACCACTGCACTCCAGCCTGGGTGACAGAGTGAGACTCTGTCTCAAAAAATAAAATAAAAATAAATGATCTTATTTACCTACACAATGTTAAGAGGCATTTTTATAATAAGAAATTTAGAGGAGTAAATCCTAAGTACATTCCTACCTCAAACAGCACATTATATGTGGTCATTGTGATTAAATTTGTCTGAAGCATGAGCCTTTCAGCTAGCAATGAAAACAATCCATGTCCAAGCATGACTTCTGCTTTCCTCCTGCAATTACACAAAAAGAAATCATCAAATGTAGAGCTTTTCTGTGCTCTACTTAATATGCATGCTGGATGAAGGAAACACAAAATACTTTTTCACATTACAAACAATTCCCAATTCAATTACTCTCCCAACTATCTTCAATCTAGAACTTTTAAGGCCACAAAACCTTTAAGCAGAGAAATGCTAACTATATAAGCATAGCCGAAGTTAAAAATTAAAAAAAAAAAGACAAGTGTGCCTATGCTACAGCACAGCAAAAACCTCCTCCAAAATCTTCAGAGCAGTTATTTATTTAACGAAGTTGCTACAATCTACCAGCACTAACTTACTCTCCCCTGGGGATGATCATCTAAAGCACAATAAATACTTAAGTAGAAAAACAATGTGAAGAAAAAGTAGAAGAAATGTAATATAATTTTTTAAAATAAATACTATGAAAACATATATACCAAAATTAACCTTCCAAGCATAAATTCAGAAACTAAAGGATCACAAACTTTAATTTTACCCTTGGGGTCAGCAAAGCTTTTCTGCAAATGGCCAGGGGGTAAATATTTTAGAATTTGTGGACCAGGTGATGTCTGTCACAACTCAACACTGTCCTTGTATCATGAAAGCAGCCACAGATGATACACAAATAAATTATTGTGGCTGTTTTCCAATAAAACTTTATTTACAGGTGGCTAACTGGATTCCTAAAGACTTCAGTTTACCAACACTTGTTCTACCCCCAAAATTTTCTTTTTAAAATAAACTACTTCTGGTACAAAGAACAAGAGGTAGAACATAAATATCTGTATTCAGCTAAGAAAATAAGCGTGGAAGTTTCAGTTTTGAGTTACGCATACAGCAGAACACACTATGTGACAAACATCCAGGTTACTGTATTACTTTATAATACAGATAAAGCAAAAATGGTGTGAGTCACCTGAAATCAAGTCTCCATAGCTTCTTGAATGCAAGCTGTCCAAACTAATTCTCATAATTCACATTAAATACATGAATAATTTAAATAATTTTATGTACAAAAAAATTATTCCTGTTCAATTTAATTTTTAAAATATGTACTAGTGGGAATACATTTATACAGCAATTTATGAATAAAAATAAAAGAAAAACTAGAGGACTATAGAACAAAATTACTACTGCAAAGATTTATAAAATAAATAAGTACAATACAACAGTCCATCTTAGATTTCGGCATACTTACTTTGGGGCCAGATGTTTTAAAAAATAACCCATTGCCTTAAGAGCTTGTACCCTGATTCCTTCACTTTTCGATGCCAGAAGTTTGTAGATAACACTGAATGAATAAAAATTTAAAACAAACTATTTTGAGTATAATTTTTAAATGGAAAGGTTTAAAATATATACTTTTCGATGGTTGATCAAAAAATGTTTTTTACTTTTTTATTTTAGGAAAGTTTTTCCCAGGACTGTGTGGTAGATAGAGCTCCCTCTCCCCTCTCCCCTCTCCCCTCTCCCCTCTCCCCTCCCCCCTCTCCCCTCTCCCCTCTCCCCTCCCCCCTCTCCCCTCTCCCCTCTCCCCTCTTTCCACGGTCTCCCTCTGATGCCGAGCCCAAGCTGGACGGTACTGCTGCCATCTCAGCTCACTGCAACCTCCCTGCCCGATTCTCCTGCCTCAGCCTGCCGAGTGCCTGCGATTGCAGGCGTGCGCCGCCACGCCTGACTGGTTTTCCTGTTTTTTTGGTGGAGACGGGGTTTCGATGTGTCCGCTGGGCTGGTCTCCAGCTCCTAACCACGAGTGATCCGCCAGCCTCGGCCTCCCGAGGTGCCGGGATTGCAGACGGAGTCTCGTTAACTCAGTGCTCAATGGCGCCCAGGCTGGAGTGCAGTGGCGTGATCTCAGCTCGCTACAACCACCTCCCAGCCGCCTGCCTTGGCCTCCCTAAGTGCCGAGATTGCAGCCTCTGCCTGGCAGCCACCCCGTCTGGGAAGTGAGGAGCGTCTCCGCCTGACTGCCCATCGTCTGGGATGTGAGGAGCCCCTCTGCCTGGCTGCCCAGTCTGGAAAGTGAGGAGCGTCTCTGCCCGGCCGCCATCCCATCTAGGAAGTGAGGAGCGCCTCTTCCCGGCCGCCATCACATCTGGGAAGTGAGGAGCGTCTCTGCCCGGCCGCCCATCGTCTGAGATGTGGGGAGCACCTCTGCCCTGCCGCCCCGTCCGGGATGTGAGGAGTGTCTCTGCCCGGCCGCCCTGTCTGAGAAGTGAGGAGACCCTCTGCCTGGCAACCGCCCCGTCTGAGAAGTGAGGAGCCCCTCCGCCCGGCAGCCACCCCGTCTGAGAAGTGAGGAGCGTCCTCCCTCCTCATCTGGGAGGGAGGTGGGGGGGTCAGCCCCCCGCCCGGCCAGCCGCCCCGTCCGGGAGGTGAGGGGCACCTCTGCCCGGCCGCCCCTACCGGGAAGTGAGGAGCCCCTCTGCCCGGCCAGCCGCCTCGTCCGGGAGGGAGGTGGGGGGGTCAGCCCCCCGCCTGGCCAGCCGCCCCATCCGGGAGGCGAGGGGTGCCTCTGCCCGTCCACCCCTACTGGGAAGTGAGGAGCCCCTCTGCCCGGCCAGCCGCCCCGTCCGGGAGGGAGGTGGGGGGATCAGCCCCCTGCCCGGCCAGCCGCCCTGTCCAGGAGGTGGGGGGGGCGCCTCTGCCCGGCCGCCCCTACTGGGAAGTGAGGAGCCCCTCTGCCCGGCCAGCCGCTCTGTCTGGGAGGGAGGTGGGGGGGTCAGCCCCCGGCCCGGCCAGCCGCCCCGTCCGGGAGGGAGGTGGGGGGGTTAGCCCCCTGCCTGGCCAGCCACCCCATCCGGGAGGTGAGGGGCGCCTCTGCCCGGCCGCCCCTTCTGGGAAGTGAGGAGCCCCTCTGCCCGGCCAGCCGCTCTGTCTGGGAGGGAGGTGGGGGGGGGTCAGCCCCCGGCCCGGCCAGCCGCCCCGTCCGGGAGGGAGGTGGGCGGGTTAGCCCCCCGCCTGGCCAGCCGCCCCATCCGGGAGGTGAGGGGCGCCTCTGCCCGGCCGCCCCTTCTGGGAAGTGAGGAGCCCCTCTGCCCGGCCAGCCGCCCCATCCGGGAGGGAGGTGGGGGGGTCAGCCCCCCGCCCGGCCAGCCGCCCCGTCCGGGAGGGAGGTGGGGGGGGTCAGCCCCCCGCCCGGCCAGCCGCCCCGTCCGGGAGGGAGGTGGGGGGGTCAGCCCCCCGCCCGGCCAGCCGCCCCGTCCGGGAGGGAGGTGGGGGGTCAGCCCCCCGCCCGGCCAGCCGCCCCGTCCGGGAGGGAGGTGGGGGGGTCAGCCCCCCGCCCGGCCAGCCGCCCCGTCCGGGAGGGAGGTGGGGGGATCAGCCCCCCGCCCGGCCAGCCGCCCTGTCCGGGAGGTGAGGGGCGCCTCTGCCCGGCCGCCCCTACCGGGAAGTGAGGAGCCCCTCTGCCCGGCCAGCCGCCCCCTCCGGGAGGGAGGTGGGGGGGTCAGCCCCCCGCCAGGCCAGCCGCCCCGTCGGGGAAGTGAGGGGCGCCTCTGCCCGGCCACCCCTACTGGGAAGTGAGGAGCCCCTCTGCCCGGCCAGCCGCCCTGTCCGGGAGGGAGGTGGGGGGTCAGCCCCCCGCCCGGCCAGCCGCCCCGTCTGGGAGGTGAGGGGCGCTTCTGCCCGGCCGCCCCTACTGGGAAGTGAGGAGCTCCTCTGCCCGGCCACCACCCCATCTGGGAGGTGTACTCAACAGCTCATTGAGAACGGGCCATGAAGACAATGGCGGTTTTGTGGAATAGAAAGCGGGGAAAGGTGGGGAAAAGATTGAGAAATCGGATGGTTGCTGTGTCTGTGTAGAAAGAGGTAGACATGGGAGACTTTTCATTTTGTTCTGTACTAAGAAAAATTCTTCTGCCTTGGGATCCTGTTGATCTGTGACCTTACCCCCAACCCTGTGCTCTCTGAAACATGTGCTGTATCCACTCAGGGTTGAATGGATTAAGGGCGGTGCAAGATGTGCTTTGTTAAACAGATGCTTGAAGGCAGCATGTTCGTTAAGAGTCATCACCACTCCTTAATCTCAAGTACCCAGGGTCACAAACACTGCGGAAGGCCGCAGGGTCCTCTGCCTAGGAAAACCAGAGAACTTTGTTCACTTGTTTATCTGCTGACCTTCCCTCCACTATTGTCCTGTGACCCTGCCAAATCCCCCTCTGCGAGAAACACCCAAGAATGATCAATAAAAAAGAAAAAAAAAACAAAAAAACAAAAAAAGAAAAAAAAAAAAAAAAAAAAAGTTAAGGTCAAGGCCAGGCATGGTGTCTCACACCTGTAATCCCAGCACTTTAGGAGGCCTAGGTGGGCGGATCACCTGAGGTCGGGAGTTGGAGACCAGCCTGATCAACATGGCGAAACCCTGTCTCTACTAAAAATACAAGAAAAAAAAGTTAATGCCAAAATAATAATAATAATAATAAGTTTATATCAAAAAAAAAAAAAAAAAATATATACTTTTCATATTATTATAAATCTATTTCAAATAATATGGAAGGAAATTTAATACAGATTTCTGTATATAAAAAATCTGCTTATCTCAGGCTAGAGTTCCTTTCAATGAAAACTAAGAAATGAGAAGAAATTGGAATATAAGAAATGAGGTGACTTTTCCATGCACATACTTATATGTAACGTGTGCCTCAAGCTAGCTTTCAGACCCTTTTTTCCTTCTGCTACAGGCTTATAAATGTTCTGAAGGTTACCAACTTGTTATTTTAAGTCAGTAGAAAGAAAGCATTCTCTAATGGTAGCACATATTTAAATTTCTAAATAATTGTCGCCATGAAAAACAAGACAGTAGGCTAATAATAAATGATTATCAGAAATAATTACAAAAGTAAAAAGATTTACAACCAAAGAACTGCTAAAAATAAATTTCTCATTCAATTCTCAAAAATTATATAGTAATCTAATTTAATTTTTAAAGATCTATGAGGCAGCTGGATGCAGTGGCTCACGTCTGTAATCCCAGCAGTTTGGGAGGCCAAGGCAGGCAGATCACCTGAAGTCAGGAGTTCGAGACCAGCCTAGCCAACATGGTGAGACCCCATCTCTACTAAAAATACAAAAATTAGCTGGGTGTGGTGGCATGTGCCTGTAATCCAGCTTCTCGGGAGGCTGAGGCAGGAGAATCGCTTGAACCTGGGAGGTGGAGGTTGCAGGGAGCCGAGATCATGCCACTGCACTCCAGCCTGGGCAACACAGTGAGACTCTGTCTCAAAAACAAACAAACAAACAAACAAAGATCTAGGAAGGCCTTCTGATTTTAGTATAAGTAAAGTATAATGCAACTGAAATTAAACTGATTCATTACAGCATTCCCTTCCTCATAAACATTTAGAACAAGAACAGTAATTAGAAACTCTTATAATTACTTTTAAAAATTAAGGATATCAGTATCCTCCTAGATCAAAATTTTGGTGTTTAGTAAGTTAGAAAACATTCTGAACAAAAAAGGAAATATCTTCAACCTCTAGTGATCAATAGAAAAGCAGGTATATAAAAAAGAAGTTTGATTCCTTTTAAAACATGAACTAAAGGCATCCAGGTCCATATCACAGTGTAACTGCATAATTTTAATTCAAATCTTAGTACAAAAACTTAACAGTCAATCATTAGGAAAATACTAATATGTTGTATGTTTCTTTTCTTCAAGGATTTAAATTCAGCCAAATAAAAAACCTTTTAAAAGAAATATTAATATAATACCAGTTTAAAATCACAATAGGTTTTTGAGTTTTTTTCCCCAAAGATGGCAGATTTGAGGGCTTTAGCATTTCTCAGCCACTTAGAAATAGCAAGATAGTATATAAAAATCAACTGTGAGCTTTAATTCAGGAAGAAAAGCAGGACTCCACCAGAATCATGAAAGGCACCCTAGTTCCCGAGAGCACTTTGTTTCTCCCAAGACCTGGAGCTAACTGGGAAAGAGGTATGGAGATACTGTGAGGGAAAGACACCAGGAAAAGTTGCAGGGACCAACAGCAGGATGCCATTTGAATTCAAGCACACACAATTCAAACTGGAAATCTGGCAGTGTGGCTGTGCAGGCATGCCAGAGATTAGAGTCCCTGCTTTGGAGCCAGAATTGTGAAAACTGCCTCAGCAGTAGGTGTTATAATTGTACTCCACCCCGTCGCAGGCCTGGGGTGGGAGGAAAGCTGCTACAGCTGCAATATCTCCTGGACAACAAGACTTGGCAGGCAGAGGCAGCTTGGTGACCTGGAACCAGTCTGCATGTGTCATTGCTGGGTGCTCCAGCCTGCTACCCTGACACTGTGGTGCAGCAGGGCCCTCTCTGCTCCACTCTCAGGCAGAAATCCAGACATTCAAGCCACCCCACCCTTCGTAGACACAGATCATGGCACTGGACCCTCTTTGCTCCATGCCCAGGCAGATCTCCAGGCAACTGACGCACCCACTCCCACGGACTAGCAACCTGAGCCCTATTCCACGTGGTGCAGCAAGATGCACAGGCAGATCTCCAGGCATTAAATGCACTTGCTTGCCCAGATTGGCAGCCTGAGCCACCCCACTCTTCCTTTGCAGAGATCCAGGTTCAGAGGGGTCCTCTATGCTTCATGCTCAGGGAGATCTCCAGGCATTCAGGGCAGCTGCTTGGCTACTCCAGCAGCCTGAGTCACCTCACCCCTCTGTGCAAAGATCTTGGTGCAAGGGGGAACCTCTCTGCTCCATGGCCAGGCAGATTTCCAGGCATTCAGACTACTCAGTCACCTGGAACAGCACCCTCTGCACCATTCCTATGTAGAGATCCTGGTACAGGGGGCCCTCTCTGTTTCACACCCAAGCCTATCTCCAGGGATTCAAAATAACTGCTTGCCTGGTTCAGTACCCTGAGGTGTCCCACCATTCCAGTGCAGAAATCCTGGTGTAGGAGACCCTCTCCATTTCACAGCCAGTAGATCTCCAGGAATCTGGAAAACCCATTTTTCCTGGATTAGGAGTTTAGGCCATCCCCATTCCCATGCAGAGAACTTGGGGCTGAGGTTTCCCATCACTATTTTTTGTGCCCTTCTCCAGAGCATAGAAGGGAGCTCAGACCACCGTGCACTACACACATCAGCTTATTGCCTGAGGCAACAGAGAAGTTCTCCCACTAAACAAGGGTCAAGTATATACCCAGCCACATTGGCCAAAGCCCACTCTTACTCATAACTGCCATCCAATGGCTTGTAGGTTGAACTGCACAGCCCAATATAAAACCTGCTGACGGAAGTGTATAAAGCTACAGAAGCAAAGCCAAAAGGCCCTACCCAGCATTCTCTATAGCCACACCCCCTATGAAGACAGGGAAAGAGAAAGAAGACAAAAAAATAATAATAACATTACAGAGAAAGAAAAAAATCTTAAAAGCATGAAAATTATTACAAAAGTTAGAAGTGTCAGCATCTCCAAAGAAGGAACCACCACAAAACTTCAGACACCATGAAAAATCTGAGTGTGGTGACACCATCAAAGGATCACACTGGCTCTCCAACCATGGTCCATAACCAAAATGGAAACTCAGAAGAATTGACAAATAAATAATTCAAAGCATGGACTGCAAGGAAGCTCAATGATATCCAAGACAATGTTGAAAATTAAAAGAAACTTCTAAAGCAATCCAGGAGACGAATGGGATTAAACATCTTAAAAAGAAATCAATCAGAGATCCTGGAATTGAAAAACTCACTTAAGAAATTACAAAACAAAACTGAAAGTTTTATCAGCAGACTGGACAAACCAAAAGAGAATTTCAAAGCTTGAAGACCGATCTTTCAAATTTACCTAAACAAAAATTTTCAAAAACAGGTTGAAAAATGAAAAAAAGTCTTCAAGAAATATAAGACTATGCAAAGCAGCCAAACCTACAAATTACTGGCATTACTGAGAGAGATGGATAAAAAGAAAACAACGTGGAAAACATATGTGAGGAAATAATTCAAGTTGCTAGAGATACAGACATCCAAATACAAGAAATCTAGAGAACATCACAAGATACCATACAAAATGAACATCACCACAGCATATAGTCACCAGACTGCCCAAGATCAATATTAAACAAAAAATCTTAAAGGTAGCCAGAGAAAAAGGTCAGATCACATACAAACAGAACCCCATCAGCCTAACAGCAGACTTCTTGGCAGAAACCACACAAGCCAGGAGACATTGAGGGCTTATTTTCAGTATCCTTAAAAGAAAATAAATTGGCCGGGCGCGGTGGCTCACGCTTGTAATCCCAGCACTTTGGGAGGCCGAGGCGGGCGGATCACGAGGTCAGGAGTTCGACACCACGGTGAAACCCCGTCTCTACTAAAAAATACAAAAAATTAGCCGGGCGTGGTGGCGGGCGCCTGTAGTCCCAGCTACTCGGAGAGGCTGAGGCAGGAGAATGGCGTGAACCCGGGAGGCGGAGCTTGCCGTGAGCCGAGGTCGAGCCACTGCACTCCAGCCTGGGTGACAAAGCGAGACTCCGTCTCAAAAAAAAAAAAAAAAAAGAAAATAAATTTAGCCAAGAAATTTCATATCCACCCAAACTAAGCTTAATAAGCAAAGGAGAAATAAATGTTTTTCAGGCAAGCAAGCATCAAGGGAATTTGTTACCTATAGACCAACCTTACAAGAGATCCTTAAGGGAGTTCTAAACATGGAAATGTAAGAACAACACTTACTACCACAAAAATGCATGTACGTAGCTTGCAAACCTTATAAAACAACCACACAAAAGAAATTACAAAGCAACCAGCTAACAACTTCATGATAGGATCAAAATCTCACATATCAATATTAATTATGAGTGTAAATGGTCTAAATGCCCCCACTCAAAAGACAAAGAATGGCATATTGGATTAAAAAAAACAAAACTCATCCATCTACTGTCTTTAAGAGACCTATTTCAGCTGGGCGCAGTGGCTCACGTCTGTAATCCCAGCACTTTGGGAGGCCGAGGCAGGAGGATCATGAGGTCAGGAGATCGAGACCATCCTGGCTAACACAGTGAAACCCCGTCTTTACTAAAAACACACAAAAAAATTAGCCAAGCATGGTGGCGGGCGCCTGTATTCCCAGCTACTCAGGAGGCTAAGGCAGGAGAATGGCGCGAACCTGGGAGGCAGAGCTTGCAGTGAGCAGAGATCGCGCCACTGCACTCCAGCCTGAATGACAGAGCAAGGCTCCGTATCAAAAAAAAAAAAAAAAGAGAGAGACCTATTTCACATATAACACCACTCATAGGCTCATAGTACAGGGTTGGGGAAAGATCTACCACACAGAGAGAACAGAGAAAAAGAGCAGTTGTCACTATTCTTATATCAGATAAAACAAATGATAAACTATCAAGAGTTAAAAAGGACAAAAAATGGCATTGCATAATGAAAAATAGTTCAATTCAACAAGAAAACTTAATTACCTTAAATATATATGCACCCAATAGTAGAGCAATCAGATATATAAAACAACGACTACTAGACGTAGGAACAGACTTAGACAGTCACACAATATTAGTGGTGGATTTCAACACCCCACTGACAGGCATTAGACATGCCATGGAGGCAGAAAACTAACAAATAAATTCAACACTTGACTAATTGGACCTAATAGACATCTATGGGATACTCCACCCATCAACCACAGGATACACATTCTTCTCATCTGCACACAAAACATACTCCAAGATCAACCACATGCTTCGCCATAAAGAAAGTCTCAATAAATTCGAAAAATTGAAATCATGCCAACCATATTCTCAGACCACAGTGAAATAAAAATAGAAATCAATACCAAGATGATCTCTCAAAACCATACAATTACATGGAAGTTGAACAACTTGCTCCTGAATGACTTTTGGGTAAACAATGAAATGAAGGCAGAAATTTAAAAATTTTTTGAAATAAATGAAAACAAAGCCACAACATAACCAAAACTCTAGGATACAGCCAAAGCAGTGTTAAGACGAAACTTTAGGCCAGGCACAGTGGCTCATGCCTGTAATCCCAACACTTTAGGAGGTCAAGGTGGGCAGATCACTTGAGAGCAGGAGTTCTGGACCAGCCTGGCCAACATGGTGAAACCCTGTCTTTTCCAAAAATACAAAAAAAAATAGCTAGGCATGATGGTGGGCACCTGTAATCCCAGCTACTCCGGAGGCTGAGGCAGGAGAGTCACTTGAACCCAGGAGGCAGAGGTTGTAGTGAGCTGAGACTGAGCCACTGAACTCCAGCCTGGGTGACAGAGCAGGACTGTCTCAAAAACAAAGGAAATTTTATAGCACATAGCACTAATGGCCTAAGTCAAAAAGCTAGAAAGATCTAAAATTAACAATCTAACATCACACCTAGAGGAACTAGAAAAACACAAACTATTAACCCCAAAGCTACCAGAAGAAAATAAAAAATAACAAAAATCAGAGCAGAACTAAACAAAACTGAGACCAAAAAAAATCCATACAAAGAACCAACAAAACGAAAAGCTGGTTATTTGAATGGATAAAGAAGACTGATAGACCACTAGCTAGATTAAAAAAAAAAAATCCACATACAAGCACAATCAGAAATGACAAAGTTGATGATACAACCAATCTCATAGAAATACAAAAGATCCTCAGAGACAATTATGAACACCTCTATGCACACAAACTAGAAAATCTATAGGAAATGGATAAATTCATAGAAACACAAAATCAGGAAGAAATTAAAACCCTGAACAGACCAGGATTGAGCTCCGAAACTATATACCTGCTTAAATTTGGCAGTGAATTTTTCTGGTCCAGGACTTTTTTTTTTTTTTTTTTTTTTTGGTTACCTACTAACCAAAAAAATCCTAGATGAGGTAAATTCACTGCCAAATTCTAGCAGATATACAAAGAAGAGGTGGTAGCAATCCTACTAAAAATATTCAAAAAACTTGAGTACAAGGAACTCCACCCTAACTTATTTTACAAAGCCGGCATCACCCTGATACCAAAACCCAGCAGAGACACAACGAAAAAGAAAACTACAGGCCAATATCCCTGATGAACACAGCTGCAAAAGTCCCCAACAAAATACTAGCAAACCAAATCCAGCAACACATCAAAAAGTTAATTCACGATGATCAAGTAGACTTCATTTCTGGAATGCGAGGTTGGTTCAACATACACAAATCAATAAATACGATTCAATACAAACAGAATTAAAAACAAAACCATACGTTTATCCCAATAGATGTGGAAAAAACTTTCAATAAAATCCAGCATCTCTTCATCATAAAAATCCTCAAGAAACCAGGCATAGAAGGAACATACATCAAAATAATGAGAGCCATCTAGGGTAAACCCACAGCTAACATCATATTAAACAGACAAAAACAGGAAGCATTCCTTTGAGAACTGGAGCAAGAAAAGGGTGCCTACTCTTACCACTCTTATTCAACATAGCACTGGAAGTCCTTGCCAGAGCAATCAGGCAAGAAAAGGGAACAAAAGGCATCCAAATAAGACAAAAAAAATTCAAACTCTCTCTCTTCATGACAATATAATTCTACAACCAGAAAACCCTAAAGACTCCTCCAAAAGGCTCCTGTGACTGATTAAATGACTTCAGTACAGTTTCGGGATATAAAATTGATGTATAAAAATCAGTAGCATTTCCAAACAACAACAACCTTCAAGTTCATATCCAAATCAAGAAAGCAATTCCTTTTACAATATCCATGCTCAAGGATTGGAAGAATCAGTATTATTTTAATGGCCATACTGCCCAAAGCAAGCCACAGATTCCATACAATTCCTACAAAACTACGAATGTGATTTTTCACAGAACTAGAAAAAACTATACTAAAATACATACGGAACCAAAACAAGAGCCCAAATAGGCAAAGCAATCCTAAACAAAAAGAACAAAGCTGGAGTCATCACAATACCCAACTTCAAACTATACTATAAGGCTACAGTGACCAAAACAGCATGGTACTGGTATAAAAACAGACACATGTGTCAATGGAACAAAATAGAGAACCCAGAAACAAAGCCACCTACCTACAGCCATCTGATCTTTGACAAAGTAGAGAAAAATAAGCAATGGGGAAAGGACTCCCTATTCAATAAATGGTATTGGAATAGCTGGTTAGCCATATGCAGAAGAATGAAACTGGACCCTTACCTTTCACCATACAAAACTTGGCCAAGTGTGGTGGTTGACACCTGTATCCCAACACTTTGGGAGTCCAAGGTGGGTGGATCACGTGAGCCCAGGAATTTGAGACCAGCCTAGGCAACGTGGTGAAACTCTGTCTCTACAAAAAACGCAAAAATCATCTGGGCATGGTGGCACATGCCTGTAATCCCAGCTACCTGGGAGGCCAAGGTGGGAAGATCGCTTCAGATGCAGAGGCAGAGGCTGTAGTGAGCTGTGATCGTGCCACTGCACTCCAACCTGGGCAACAGAGCAATACCCTGTCTCCAAAAAAAAAAACAAAAATCTTTTAGCTCAAGATGGATTAAAGGTTTAAATGTAAGCCATCGAATTAGAAGAATCCTAGAAGAAAACCGAGAAAACACCATTCTGGACATCAGCCTTGGGAAAGAATTTATCACTAAGTCCTCAAAAGCAATTGCAATGCAAACAAAAATTGACGAGTGGGACCCAATTAAACTAAGCGCTTAGGTACAAAGAAACTGTCAAGAAGAGTAAACAGACAATCTACAGAATGGGAAAATACTGACAAACTGTGCATTTGACAAAGGTCTAATATCCAGAATCTATAAGGAACTTAAACAATTATACAAGCTAAAAACAATCCCATTAAAAAATGGGAAACGCCACAAACAGACACTTCTTAAAAGAAGACATACAAGCAGGCAACAAACATATGAAAAAATGCTTAATTAACATCGCTAATCATCAGCAAAATGCAAATCAAAATAATGAGATACCATCTCAGACCAGTCAGAATAGCTATTACTAAAAAGTCAAAAAACAACTGATTCTGGCAAAGCTGCAGAGAAAAGGTTGGTGGGAATGTTAAGTTAGTTCAGCCTCTGTGGAAAGCAGCTTGGAGATTTCTCAAAAAACTTTGAACTACCATTCAACTCAGCAATTTTATTACCGGGTACATATCCAAAATAAAATAAATCATTCTACCAACAACACATGCACTCGTATGTGTATTACAGCACTAATCACAACAGCAAAGACATGAAATCAACCTAGGTTTCTATCAATGGTAGATTGGATAGAGAAAATGTAATACATATACACCAAAGAATACTACACAGCCATAAAAATAAACCAAAATCATGTCCTTTGCAGAAACATGGATGCAGCTGGAGGTCATTATCCTAAGTGAACTAATGCAGGAACAAAAAGCCAAATATCACATCTTCTCAGTTATAACTAGGAGCTAAATAATGGGCACTCATAGACATAAAAATGGCAATAATAGACAATGAGGACTACAAGAAGGAGAGAAGGAAGGGGGAAAAGGTTGAAAAACTTAACTATTGGGTGCTATACTCAGTACTTGGGTGACAGGATCAATCATACCTCAAACCTCAGCATCACACAATATACCCATGTAACAAACCTGCACATGTACCCCCTGAATCTAAGATAAAGGTGGGAATTATTAACATAAATACATAATAAATAAAAATAAAAACTGTAACACACTAAGATATTTTAACATATCAAAAAACTATCCTTGCTATAGCTTAACTCACAAATATCTACGGTTAAAAATCACAATAGGGCTGGGCGCGGTGGCTCACACCTGTAATCCCAGCACTTTGGGAGGCCGAGGTGGGTGGATCACCTGAGGTCAGGAGCTCGAGACCAGCCAGACCAACATGGCAAAACCCTGTCTCTATTAAAAATACAAAATTAGTTGGGCGTGGTGGCACATGCCTGTAATCCCAGCTACTCTGGAGGCTGAGGCAGGAGAATCGCTTCAACCCGAGAGGCAGAAGTTGCAGTGAGCTGAGATCGAGCCATTGCACTCCAGCCTGGGCAACAAGAGCAAAACTCTGTCTCAAAAAAAAAAAATCACAATAATTTTTTCAAAAGATAAACTCTAGACATTTTCTATGTACTTTCAAATAATGTTTTATTAGGATTAATAACACAAGAAGATCAAAAGAACCTGAAATTATTCTATGAACCTAATAGTTATCCTACAAAAAATTTTTAAATTTTGAACACTTCTAACCAAAGCAGAATCAAACTAGTTTATCTGCTAAACATCAGCAATAAATTTTGTAAAAGTTAAATGGGCCTATTTTGCTTTTTGACCATAGTTTTGTTCTTATTTAATGCACAAAAAAATACTTTACACATTAAAGGGAGGAAAAATCCTGTAGTGCTTCAATGAAATTTATATATTTATCTAATCATAAAACAATAAATAAATGTTTATTCTCTATTTGGAAATAAAGAAAAGTATAAGGGAGATAACAAAAATAACCCATGAAGAACAATATTCAAATCTGGAAAGATTTTCATGCAATCTATTTGACTATGCTTACATGTTTAAAGAAATAGATATGGATATTTTTGAATTGAAATATACTATGGTATGTACAGTATATTTTCAATGCAGAAAATATAATTCAGGCAAGAGAAACACTCAAAAAGATAATCTGAATAGTAACATGATTTCAATCTGCTCACAGATATTAAAAATATGATAACAGATCATTAACTAGACTCAAATATTAAAAATGTATAACTATTTAAGCAGGGCATATGATGAGACTGACACTGAGTCAGAAAACACAGTCACTTCTAAGGAAGAATAAGTCTTCCAAGCTGTTGACCTAAGTTCAATATCAGAGCTAATGTTTAAATGATTTCATGGTAGAGAAAAATTTATATTAAATAACTGAATGTGAAAATTTCTGTCATTTGATGAAAATTAAATTGTCATTCAAACTTGGAAATGTTACTGATGACTATGACACAGTTTGGCATGCCTATATTATCTGTCACCAATAAAGACCATCCCCCCTCCAATTTTCTCCACTTGAGACTGTGCTTATACCCCCATTTAACTTTCAGTTAATATGAAACCTTTTCTTAATTCACCTCTGTTTTTTTCATGGTGGCCTTCAAAAATTATGGTTCTAGGCCGGGAGTGGTGGCTCACGCATGTAATCCCAGCACTTTGGGAGGCCAAGATGGGCAGATCACTTGAGGTCAGGAGATCAAGACCAGCCTGGGCAACATGGTGAAACGTGTCTCTACTAAAAATACAAAAATTAGCCAGGCATGGGGGTGGGCGCCTGTAATACCAGCTACTCAGGAGGCTGAGGCAGGACAATCACTTGAACCTGGGAGGTGGAGGTTGAAGTGAGCCGAGATTGCACCACTGCACTCCAGCCTGGGTGACAGAGTGAGACACTGTCTCAAAAAACAAAAAAATTATGTTACTGTATACTAAGTACAAAGGTAATCATAAACAGGTACTGAAATTATGTATCAATGTCTAGTTTGAATTTTCTGTCTCTCCCCGACCTTCCACCATCTCTCTTTTTAAATCATCGAAAACAAAAATCCATAATTTAAAAAATGTAAATACTGAATTTTTGGACCCAAAGAATACTTTCAAAGAACTCCAATTAGATTGAAGGGAACTATCCATCATTCAAAAATTATTTTAAACTACATAACTAATATAAACATTTAATAAATATTTCTACCCAGTTTAAGTAACTGAATTGAATTTAAATGGGACTAAATCTTCACATTTCTATATACTAGTCCAAATTAGAAATTTTTTATTTCTTCACAGTAATAAATAAAAGACTGAGAAAGTAGCAAAAATTAAAACATACTATAAAAGCAAAATAGGGGGAATAATGATGCTAACATGGAAGTCAGCATTTTCCCTCCATAAAAAAAGACAGGAATAAAACCGAAAAAAATTTTCACTGAAAAATATTTATTGTTGAGAAATTGCTAGAAATTCAGGTAAGAATATCAGGAGTCAGTGGCCTTATTAATGAGACTACTCCTGTCATTACCACCCCAGTTTAGTTGGTAAGAACTGTAATTTTACCATTTGGGGGCTGGCAGTAAAAAGTAGCACTGTTGCTTTCAAACAGGGCAAACCTATTCAGGGTAAGAAATCAAAACTGCAGTTCTCCAGCTAAAAGTGGCAGACTTGGTTACGAATCAATGGGAGAAACCAGCAGCTTTGCTAGATCAGAGATACAGGCACAATTCAGGGGGAACAGCAGACCAGTTAGATATTTACTAGGGAGATATTAAAAAAGAGAGAACCATAGAAAGATTGAGATAAGTACTCCACACAGACATAGCTGATTGAGAAAGTACCTATATCCAGGAGACACCTGGGTCACTAACTGAAAAAGGGAAGGCAAGAGAGACTAGATAAGTAGCCACAACTTTGAATGCAATCCCTAAAAATATACAGATCAACACAGTGGGCCTAAGGGCTGAAGGAATTTTATCAGAACCTGTAGCTAAATCATTGACTGAACTCTAAGATATATAGAAACATGGAAAACCCTAAGAGTGCTATGGAAAGAAAAAGGGAAAAAGTAAAAATACTGGGCAGAGAAAAGTCAGAGCTGTAGACCGTGGAGAAAACACAATCTGCAAACTAAATGAGGCAAATTATTTAAAACCAAACAAAAACCAACAACCATAGAAAAACAAAAAAAGTCTAGAGTTGCCCAGTTTTCAACAAAAATTACTATATATGCAAAAAAACAAAAAAGAGTATAACCCATAATCAGTAAAAGAGCAATAATCAAAAATAACTTGTAAGGTCCAACTGTTAGATTCAGCAAATATTTTTAAGGACTTGTAATAAATTATATTCAATAAATGAAAAAATAGTATGTTCAAATAATTGAATGAAACAGATTAACAATGAGTTCTCAAAAAAGTATAAAAAGACCAAATGGAAATTCTAGAGATAAAAAAGTACCATTTAAAAATCAAGGAATTCACTATAGGCATTCAACAGGAGACTAAGATGGCAAATAAAGAATCTGTGAATTCAAAGATAAATCAATATAAATTATATAGTCTAAAAAACAGAGAAAAAAATGGGAACACAAATTATTCAACCTTTAGACACTGTAGGACAATACAGTGTTCCAACATAGATGTAACAAGAGTTCCAAAAAAAAAAAGGCACAGAAAAGAAACATCTGAAGAAATAGGAATAAAATCTTCCAAAATTTAATGACGAAACATTTACTTACAGATTCAAACTCAATAAACCACCGAAGTGAAAGTAACAAAGTGAGTCACGACTAGGCCGGGCACAGTGGCTCATGCCTGTAATCCCAGCACTTAGGCCGAGATGGGCGGGTAATTTGAGGCCAGGCATTCGAGAACAGCCTGACCCACACAGTGAAACCCCATCTCTACTAAAAATACAAAAATTAGCTGAGCACAGTGGTACATGCCTGTAGTCCCAGCTACTTGGGAGGCTGAGGCACGAGAATCGCCTGAACCCAGGAGACGGAGGCTGTAGTGAGCCAAGACCATGCCACTGTACTCCATCCTGGGTGACAGAGTGAGACTCTGTCTAAAAAAAAAAAGTGAATCATAACTAAACAAACCACAGTCAAATTGCTGAAATCCAAAGACAATGAAAAAAACCTTAAAAGCATCAAGAGAAAAATGACTGATGACATACAGAGCAACAACAATGCAATTCATTGCTGTCATCTCATCAGAAACAATGGAGTCCACAGGTCAGGGAGATGACAGTCAAGTTCTAACAGAAAGAAAACTGTAATTTAAGTTTTTATATCCAGGATAAGTATCCTCTAAAAATGGAAGCAAATAAAAGTATTCTGAGATGAACAAAGACTGAGAAAATTCATTGCTAGCAAATATGCCTTGTAAGAAATAATAAAGCCCACCAAGATGAAAGAATATACTGTAAAACCACTAATAAAAGATAACCTTTAAGAAAAAAACTAAAATCAACAGGGGAATTTTGATCCAACCAAATGGAGTCAGCCCAATAAAGCCTCTCTGTCCCAAATATTAATAAAATTATAGGGGAAAAAAACACAAAAATCAACTTCCCAAGTACTCTGAAGACTAAACAAAAGCAGGTGCATTGTGTAGGGGAGTTAAAACTTGGAGAATTACTCATATGGATAGAAGAATCATTTTTTTCCTTTCTCTCTTCTGAATCTGCCCGTTTCAGGGCTGGATGTCAGAAGCTTGGGTGGCAAAATTCTAAGAAAAACTATGCTTCCAGTTAGAGAAATCTAGAAATTAGGTCCTAGATAGGAGAAGTGTGGGGAAGAATCCTAAATAGCAGAGAGTAAGAGAAAAGGGTTCTCTAAATCTGTGTAAAAACCTGTGATAACCCCAAACTCACCCAAGAGACGCATGGGTGTGGGACAAACCCAAATCAGAATAGACACCTTTCTAAATTTAATTACCATCCAATTCTCAGCCTAATTCCTGAATGAAGCATATGTATGTGAGGAAAATACAAGGCAAACTAGTCTGTCTCCCTGGATTGAAGGGGAAAAAAGAAAGAATGAAAGAAAACCCAAAGTAGGGTAAGAGAGGTTTGAAAAATGAAGGGACACTGGAAACATCATGCACAGAGAAGAGGTGGAACTTGCAGCCCCACCCTTACCAAGTTGTCTATTTGCTAAACAACAACAACAAAACATGTGTTAGAGGATTATAACAGGGCCCAGAGTTATGCTCTAATGCATCCAGGACCCACAATATTCAGGACACATTAGAAGATTACGCAACATACAAAGAGCCAAGAAAATGTGACTGTTTCTCATAGGAAAACACAAACAACAGATGTCAATGAGATGAACAAAATGTTGGACTTATCACACAAAGACTTTAAAGGAGATACTATAATTATGCTTTAGAAAATAAAGGCTAACAAAGTCTAAATGAATTGAAAAAGTTCTCCAAAGAGAAATAATAAATGTTTGAGGTGATGGAGATGCTAACTACCCTGATTTGAATACTATATGTTATATGCATGTATTAATATATCACAATATTGCATATAATATGTACAATTATTGTCAATTTAAAATATTAAATAGAGTTCTCATCCAAAAATGAAAGCATAAAAATGAACCATATTGAAATTTTAGACTTGAAATGCATACTATCTGAAACAAAATATGCAAGAGATGGGTTCAATATCAAAATTTAAAACACAAAGAAAAAGTCCATAAATTTGAAGATCAGGTTTATTATACATATCAAGTTTCTATGTACAAACTACAATCTGAAAAAAAACAAGACTGAAACAAACTAAACAAATGCTTAAGGAGTTGCCTGACTCTATCAGAAGATCTAATACTTATTTCTTTGGAGACCCAAAGTGAAAGGAGAAAGATATAAGTGAAGCATAAATTGAAAAAATAAGAACCGGCCGGGAGCAGTGGCTCACGGGCCGGGTGTGGTGGCTCACGTCTGTAATCCCAGCACTTTGGGAGGCCGAGGCAGGCGGATAGTCAGGAGATCGAGACCATCCTGGCTAATACGGTGAAACCCTGTCTCTACTAAAAATACAAAAAAATTAGTCAGGCATGGTGGCGGGCGCCTGTAGTCTCAGCTACTCAGGAGGCTGAGGCAGGAGAATGGCATGAACCCAGGAGGCAGAGCTTGCAGTGAGCCAAGATCGGGCCACTGCACTCCAGTCTGGGCAACAGAGCACGACTCCGTCTCAAAAAAAAAAAAAGAAAGAAAGAAAGAAAAAAAAAGAACCTACAACTTCTCAAATTTGGTAGCAATCACAAAGAAAACCATAATGAACCTATGAAAGGAGGAAGAGGGAGATGGATGCAGTCAAGTGTGCCTGTAGTCTCAGCTACTGAGGAGACTGAGGCAAGAGAACTGCTTAAGCCCAGGAGTTCCTGGGCAACATAGTAAGACCCCAATTCTAAAAAACAAAAACCTAAAGAAAATGTCTTGAAAGCAAGTGCAGAAATCTAGAACATTATATTTAACAAAGAAAGATTTCAATAACCACAGATTTCTCATTGGAAACCATGGACACCAGCCAACAGAAGAAAAACACAGGAAAGAAAGGAAAGGAAAAAGGTAAGGAAAAAGGAAAGGAAAAAAATGATTACAAACACAGAATTCTACATACAACAAAAATATCCTTGGAGAGCGAAGGTCAAATAAATATATTTTCAGAAGAAATAATTAAAAATTGTTTCTGTCAAAACTGCTCAACAAGTTCTTTTTCAGCAGAAGTTCTTCTTCTAAAGGAATTTCTTCAAGAATAAAGAGCAAAAGAAACTGTAAATACCTGGATAAAAGTAGAAACTTTTTTCTCTCTTCAATTCTTTAAGCTATATATAACTAGTGAAAGTAAAACTTTAAGCTATATATAACTAGTAAAAGTAAAACTTATTAACTGTCTGGAGGCGCTTATGTATATACAGACATAATAAGGACAATTGAGGCAGTTAAAGGGATCTGAGCAGTTCCAAGGGTTCTATACTTTATTTGAAGAGGTAAAATATTAACACTAGGTAGACTGTGAAATTACATACACTGGCATCTCTAGAGCAACCACCAAAAAAGTTACACAAAGAGATAAACTCCAAACTCAAAATATAAATTTTGGGAATATTTTTAAAATTCAAATAAAAACAACATAGAAAAAGAGAAACAAGGAATATATTACACTGGGATAAACAGAAAACAAATAAAATGGTAGATGAAAATAATTACAATATCAATAACTACATTAAACATAAATGGTCTAAACATACTGGAAAAAACCTGACTTTGTCAGACTGGATTAAAATAAATAAAACCTACAACTATTCTGTGTGTATTAGCTAGGTTTTTCCAGAGAAACAGAACCAAGAGGATGTGCAGACAGAGAGAGAGACAGAGATTGATTTCAAGAAGTTTATTCATGCAGTTATGGAGGCTTGGTACGTCTCAACTCAGAAGAGTAGACCAGCAAGCTGAAGATGTAGGAAAGAACTGTATTCTCAGTACAAAGGCAGTCAGCCAGCCTAATTTCCTTCATCCCTGGGGCAGATCAGACTTTGTTTTATTAAGGCCTTCAACTGATTAGATGAGGTCCAGACATATTACAGTGGATAATCTGTTTTACTCAAAGTCCACCAATTTAACCTATTTATGTCTAGTGTTCCATTATTGGAACACTAAGCTTGTGGGAGTTATTTATATCCTACTGCTCAAGGTCATTGCCAAGGTCTGATTTTCCACAAAAAAAAAATTGCAACCTCTGGCATAAATGGCTTAAATGTTAATCTCATCAAAAAAACACTTTCAGGCCAGGTGCAGTGGCTCCTGCCTATAATCCCCTCACTTTGGGAGGCCAAGGCGGGCAGATCATGAGGTCAGGTGATCGAGACCATCCTGGCCAACAAAAATTAGTTGGGAACCAGGCCACACAGCAGGCGGTGAGCACCAGGCCAGCAAGCATTACTGCCTGAGCTCTGCCTCCTGTCATATCAGCTGTGGCATTAGATTCTCATAGGAGTAGAACCCTATTGTAAACTGTGCATACGAGGTATCTAGGTTACATGTTCCCTATGAGAATCAAATGATAAATATAATGCACTTGAATCATCCTGAAACCACCCCCAACCCCAGTTTGTGGAAAAACTGTCTTCCACAAAACCAGTCCCTGGTGCCAAAAAGGCTGGGGACCTCTGTTTTAGAATTTATGGGCCATATCATCTCTGTTACAACTCTTTGACTCTGTTGTTATAGTAGGAAAGTAACCATAGGCAATATTTAAAAGAATGAGAATGGCTGTGGTTATAGCAGGAAAGTAACCACAGACAATATTTAAAATAATGAGAGTGACAGTGCCACAACAAAATTTTATTTATAAAGACAAATCATTATAGAAGAGTCAGCCAAAGAAAGCAATAAAAATAAAATAGAAAAAATAAAAATGAATATGATCGAGAGCAATAATGGAAGGGCAGCCATAAACGGGAAGAAGATCTTATCTACTGCTACTGTACTAGAAGTAAATAAACAAGAACGTGCTCTAAAATACACCTTTGGGGAAAAAAGATGGAAGTTGAAATAATTCCCTCCTAATAGCTCTAATGAAGTAGATGAGGCTGTCACTGCTGACAGGAAGAGTTGTAAAAATTTAGAATTGTATCTGAAGGAACAAAGAAATGTTTAACAATGATAGAAGTGTAGATCATGAATTTATAATAATTTCAACATACAACACTGCATGACATTTCCCCACCAGCCAAGGTTTAGCTTAGAGTGTGCCTACCTAGACTAATCTAGGATCAGAATTCTCAAAAGCAAATCTAACAGGACAAGGGCAGACGGAAGTTTTTGTTAGAAACCACTTCCAGCAAATAGCCAGGCTAAGAAGGAAGTAAACAATGGCAGATACAGTATGACACACTAGGATTAAAAAAAAGCAAGATCACAGGACAGAAGGTAACTATGAGGCTGAAGAGCATTGGAAAGGGCGATATTAGAAAAAGAGGAAATAGATGGTTTTGATTAAAGAGTAAGATTATAATTTAAAATTTATGATGTGAAAACATGCCAGTGATAAAAAGGTCTAGGTTTTTAAAATAGGAATGGATAAATTACAAAGAATGGCAGTAAGGGTAGCAAAGTTAAGGAATTAAAAAATTACAAAATGTGAATGTTAAGATGAGTTAGTCACAAGGACAATGAAGTTATTCACATGTAGTGAAACTGAGATAAGACTGTGAACCAAAAATTCACACACTAAAAGTATAAAGTATAGACTTTCCTTGCCCAGACTTTCAATAGAATAATTCTTCTTACTAGTTTTTAAATGTCTATGATACTATCTTGCAATTATTTTTTTTAAAAAGTGGTAAAATCCTATACAGTAAATCACAAAATACACTAAAGCACATCCACACAAATACAGGTTATATCCACAGAAAATAAGGTTATAAAATTAGATACTCTGGCACCAAAAAGAAAAAAATCTGCCAAGCCTTTACATAAACCCTTAAATCTTTTTCTGAAATTCAGTTATTAGATAGGAAATGTGTACAAAGAAACAAACAAGTATTTATAAGCCTCATTTGTTTTGTGTTAATATGGCTATCATACGACCTATCCATTACATTCCTAAGTATGGTATATACTCAAGATAAATGAAAACATATGTCCATACAAATACTTGTACATGAATGTTCATAGCAAGCTTGTTCAAAGTAATAATTATTAGACAGTGGTGAGGGAAAATAAAGAGTACTTTGTTTGACAGCAAAACTATAAATAAATAACAAACTGTAAATTTACCTCTTACAATGCTTAACTTTATGTGTCAACTGGGCTAGGCCATGGTATCAAGATATTTGGTCAAATATTTTTCTAGATGTTTCTTTGAAGGTATTTTTTGGATGAGATTAACATTTAAATAAGCAGATTTTTTGTATGTGGACCTTATCCAGCTGAAAGCCTAACAGAAAAAAGCCTAACTGCCTTGGAGAAAGAGAAAATTCACTCAGCAGACTGCCTTTGGACTTGAACTGCAATATCAACCCTTCCCTGGGTCTCCAGTCAGCCTGCCTATCCTATGGATTTTGGATTTGCCAGCTTCCACAATTGTGTAAAACAATTGTTTAAAATAAATCTCTCTCATGCGTGTGTGCATGCACACCCACGCACACACTATTGGTTCTGTTTCCCTGGAGAACTCTGAAAATAAACCCCTTAAGTATAATGAATAAAGACACTTTTTATCTTATAGAGAATGAACATTAAAAAATACCAAATAAAGAATCTGTAATAGAAGATCAATGTGCGTTTGAGCCTAGGAGTTCAAGACCAGCCTAGGCAACATGGTGAGACTTTGTCTCTACAAAAAACTTTTAAAATAAGCTGGGCATGGTGGCACACGCCTGTAGTCCCAGCTACTCAGGAGACTGAGGAAGGAGGATCCCTTGAGCCCAGGAGGTCAAGGCTGCAGTGACCCGTGATCATACCACTGCACTCCAGTCTGGGTGACAGAGTGAGACCTGTCTCAAAAACAAACAAAAATCCCTGTGTGAATTTATTATAACTAGATAATTAAATTAGTTTCTGTAGCTGATGATTAAGCAAAACTAGTTGCTAAACTTTTGTTGCCCACTTTCTCATTAAACAAAAGATTTTAAACTTCCTTATATGTAAAATAGAGGTATTCTGTTTTTGTTGTTGATGACTGTAATGGACCAAATGTTTGCATACACCCAAAATTCTTATGTTGAAGCCCTATCATTAGTATTTGGAGAGGGAGCCTCTAAGGAAGTAATTAAGGTTAAATGCGGTCCTAAGAGTGGGTCCCTAATCCAATAGGAGTAACGTCATTGTAAGAAGAGACACGAGAGAGCTCACTCATGCTCTCTTTCTCTCTCTGCTACATGAGAACACAGCAAGGAAGAGGATGTAGGCAACCCAAGAGGAGAGTCTTCACCAAACACCAACCCGACTGGCATCTTGATCTTAGACTTCCCACCTCCAGAACTGTGAGAAACAAATTTTTGTTGTGTAAGCCATCCAATCTATGGTATTTGATTATGGCAGCCTAAGCACACAAATACAATGTTGAGTCAGAAGTGGGAGGTGGAGGAAGTGACATTTTAAAGGAAGGATAGAGAGCTTGTCTTGGATTTCAATTGAACACTATTTAATACTATCTAGGACCTAAAGATAATTCTGCTAAAGAAGTCAACAATACAGTAGCTCTATAATAGCACTCACCATACAAAACATTGGAATCATTTATCTGTCTTCACAAATTAAATAGTAACAAATAGTAACACAGCCTCTATAATTAAAGATTCATTGAAAAAAATGCATGATTATAAATGGGTCTTAAATCTTAACTCATTTCATGCTATAAACTCATTTCATATGTAAGTTTAAATAATCCTTTTCATATTTAAGAAGCTTTCAAATATTTCCAAACTAATCCCTTATATGAAATAGATTAAAAACTCTTGATATATTAACTCTTACCGTAACCCATTCCTTTGGTCAAAAGCAGGAATCATAGAGTTAGGGTGTTCTGACATTAATGCAACAAGCAGCTGTAGGACATCCATTAGATTGTCATCCTATAATCATTTTAGAAATTTTTTTTAAAAAATGAGGAAAAGACAACTTAGTTGAATAATGAATACTTCTGAAATAGAAATTTCAACATTAGAAATATAAGTAGACATATGTGTGATATATACTTATTTTTAACAAATTATGTTCTTTAAATGTAAACATTCACCTCTGTAACTCCAAATATACATAAAATAGCAAACCAATTTCTTTTTTTGTGCGGGGGGGCAGAGTCTCGCTCTCTCACTCAGGCTGGAGCACAGTGGTGTGATCTCAGCTCACTGCAACCTCTGCCTCCCAGGTTGAAGCAATTCTTGTGCATAGCCTCCCTAGTAGCTGGGACTACAGGAGTGCACCACCACATCTGGCTAATTTTTGTATTTTTGGTAGAGACAAGGTTTCACCATGTTGGCCAGGCTGGTCTCGAACTCTTGCCCTTAAGTGATCTGCCTACCTCAGCCTCCCAAAGTGCTGGGATTACAAGTTGAGCCACCGCACCTGACCTCAAAACAATTTCTTTGTTTTTTTGTTTTTTTGTTTTTTTTTTTTTGAGACAGACTCTTGCTGTGTCGCCCAGGCTGGAGTTCAGTGGCACAATCTCGGCTCACTGCAAGCTCCGCATCCCGGGTTCATGCCATTCTCCTGCCTCAGCCTCCCGAGTAGCTGGGACTACAGGTGCCCGCCACCACGCCCGGCTAATTTTTTGTATTTTTATTAGACACGGGGTTTCACCATATTAGCCAGGATGGTCTCGATCTCCTGACCTCGTGATCCACCCGCCTTGGCCTTCCAAAGTGCTGGGATTACAGGCGTGAGTGAGCCACCGCGCCCGGCCTCGAAACAATTTCTTCATCAAAGAAATAAAATACCTTTTATGTTATATTGAATCAAGATTTTGTAAAACATAACCTTTAGAAACAGTATATCCAACATGACTTTTTTTTAAGGAAGGCTTATATATCAAGAAATTGTGGGGAAGGGTTATTCTTTATTACAGAAAAATATATTAGAGCTTCTAAAATGCTACTAAATGTTGCAAATCTGGTGGTAGTGGTAGGGCTAAGATATTATGTATCATTTCTTAAACTTATCTGATCTGGAATGTTTTATTCACTGTGCCTCTCCAGAAACCAGTTCTAAAAGAACACTTTGTGGGAAATGATAACCGGATCATTTTCATATACGGTATTATCTACTGTCCCTATAAAGATAAAGATAACCAATAAATGTTTACTTGGTCAACATACCACTAATATGTGGTAGTATTTGATAACATTTACAGAATACCAGCACAAGAAACGAGTTCTAGACCCCCGAAAAAACTTCATGAAAATCCTTCACTACCTTTGTTGCATATACCAATATGTATGCATATCATTAGAGCCAACTTGGACAATACTGACCCAAAAAGGAAAAGGCAAACAGCTAACAGAGTTTAGTTAACTTGGTTGCCCTGACTCTAGTTTTCCTTCACTGCTTTGGAATTTTTGCTGTGGAAGCTACTTGTATACCGAATTTTCATTAAGTTAAACAGATGATCTGGAGCTAGGACACTGAATCATTGAAAGTGTTATTTAGAGGACCTGAAACTTTCCTAACAATAAGGAATCACTGGGACTTCCAGTTTATCTCATATAAAGTACTTTATTCAGTCCCTTAGGGTTAATAAAAACAACATCACATATATAGATCACTATGAAATTCACCTGAAAACTTCAAATATTATATTTGGTCAGAAAAATCTAAAAATTAATAGAATTGCCTATTCAAGAGGAAAAAATATCATAATCATTAATGATTTTAAGTCAAATATTACTCAATCACAAAATTTAAGCCATTCTTTTATACCTGAATTAACAAAGAGATCCAATCATTATCCCTCATTTAAAAATTAAAGAGGGCACTACTCCATTCTAAAATATATTTATTAATTCACAAGGTATTAATTATAATATAGGAGTATAAATTATCATTTAAAATGCTGTGATATATTATATTCCATCAATTCCTAAGTTTTACTAATTATAGGTAAAAATCTAACTAAAAATAGATGATTTAGTTAGATTGCAACTGACATATATTGCATTTTCCTGGTGCTAAAAAATAAAAACAGATATTTCAACCTATTTAATTTTCTTTTTATTTTTTTTTAATTACACTTCAAGTTTTAGGGTACATGTGCACAATGTGCAGGTTTGTTACATATGTATACATGTGCCATGTTGGTGTGCTGCACCCATTAACTCATCATTTAACATTAGGTATATCTCCAAATGCTATCCCTCCCTGCTACCCCCACCCCACAACAGGCCCCGGTGTGTGATGTTCCCCTTCCTGTGTCCATGTGTTTTCATTGTTCAATTCCCACCTATGAGTGAGAACATGTGGTGTTTGGTTTTTTGTCCTTGCAATAGTTTGCTGAGAATGATGGTTTCCAGCTTCATCCATGTCCCTACAAAGGACATGAACTCATCCTTTTTTATGGCTGCATAGTATTCCATGGTGTATATGTGCCACATTTTCTTAATCCAGTCTATCACTGTTGGACATTTGGGTTGGTTCCAAGTGTTTGCTATTGTGAATAGTGCCGCAATAAACAAACGTGTGCCTGTGTCTTTATGGTAGCATGATTTATAATCCTTTGGGTATATACCCAGTAATGGGATGGCTGGGTCAAATGGTATTTCTAGTTCTAGATCCCTGAGGAATCGCCACACCGACCTCCACAATGGTTGAACTAGTTTACAGTCCCACCAACAGTGTAAAAGTGTTCCTATTTCTCCACATCCTCTCCAGCACCTATTTAATTTTCAACCTCCTTTTCAAACACATAATTTTAAATACCATTAAATGAGCTGTTTAATATCTGAATATGTAAAGTCAGTAGGAAGATTGTGTTATGAATTTTTAAAACCTAATCATTTTTAGTCATTTTCGTAATCTATTTTTTCATTTGTTACACTGGTTTCTGGAAATACACTGAAAGTATGCTTTGGTATACTTTATTATTAATTCAATGAAATCTAATGTTAGTACTTTTTAAAGCCTTTCATGATGATTCTCAAGATTCATCTTGTGGTAATAAAGGATATTTAAATAAAAATTGCTAGGGCTTAGTTCCTAAGTAGACACATTTACTCCCCATTACAGTTACATAATTACTGAAGATTTCTTTAAATTTTTACTTTTAAAAAGTCTAATGTAGCTTCAAAAATTAAAATTTCAAAATATAAAATTCATATATTACCTCATGCATAGTCAGTAGGTAATTAAGAATGGCCTGTAATTCATCTTCCTTTACTCCAGAATCCTTCAAAAACATAATACAGGTATCTTACGTTTACATGTAAAAAAATGTTTAAAGAGAAATTATACACATAGATTTGTCAAGTTGGTCAGCTACTATAAATATAAAAATATAATGTAATAGACAATCTAAATTTAAAACAAAAATTTGGGGAAGCACTAAAGACATCAGTACTCCAGAACATGTAGAGGTCAATTAACATCAGCTTCCTGTTTTCAACACCTTATATAATATGACAGCCTACTTACTAAAGCTACAGGATCCTGAAGTCAGCAAAAATAATAAGTAATGATAACTTAAAAAGTAATATCCACACCTACTACTCCTCTAAATACAGAAGACATCTTTTCGACTGAAATTAAATGTGGAGAATACAATGAACAGTTTCTGAAATTATCAAGTTAAAATGTCAAGTACCTAAAAATTAAATAGTAATCTCACTCGGGAAAAGAAAAACACACTGCACTTTTAAATATGAGCTCGTTATGAAAATTTTCAACCTACTCTATCAGTATATTAATCACTAAAAAAGCTGCAATCTAAAAAAAAAAAAACACCACAAGAAGAAAAGAAATTGGAAAACAAAAAACAGTATGCATCAGGAACGAGCAACAAAACAAAGACAATTCAAAGGATACTTTTTTTAATACATGGAAATAAGGTATCTGAATCTGAAAGGTATACTAAAAGTTAGGTTCACTTGCCATAATCTTATGTGACAACTAATAAAGCATTATAAAATCATATAGGAAAATACTAAAAAAATATTGGTAACAATTACATTTATATATTGCTATCTTATAAAACCAAAATGCCTTTTTTAGAATATTAAATTTTACTTTACCTGTAATAGAATGAAAAGGGACAAAATGTGACCACTTCTAAAGGCTCATACACCTACCTGGTACATTTATACAGAAATACTATTTCTCAAAATCTGAATGTCAGTTACAAGGAGCCTGCTAAAAATGAAATCTCCTTCAGGAGTTTAGTGCCAAATACTAACAGAAACATAGTAAATATTTGCTGAATGAGTGAACACACTTGAGCTACTACACAAATTTATATAACATAAAATACAACTACCAATCCCTAATTCTGCAACAGTTTACATCCATATAGGCTCCAAAAAAGAACCAAAACAAACATGGAAATATCTTTCAAAGTATTTTCCAATGTGTAACCACAGTAACCAAGCAAAGAATAAAAAAACCAAGATTCTATTTCATGTGAAATTATAACCTTCAATACACAGTATGCTATGGAATAAGCAATGTGAACTCACCTTCATCACTAATTGCTTAATGAACATCAACAAGAATGCTCGTAGAGAAAGCATTTCTTTTTGATTAGGTCGCGGTCCATCTTTTAAAAAAATATACACATACACATTTAGTATTTAAAGGACCTCAAAGCTGTCAAAGTATAAAATTCTCATTCCCAACAGCTTTTCCATTTGTTTGTAAGAAATATAAAGGTAGGTCTCCTACAGAATGACCTTTTATGCCTCTAGAAAGACAAGTGTTTAATCTTACATGCACTGTATACACAATATTTCAAACATACAAACAGGTTATGTTGAAACTACTATGAAGACGTTTGTACTTTGAATAGGTCAAAGAATGTCCAAAACATAAAAATGAGGTAACAAATAAAATTTGTATTCAATAATAATATACGTATTTTAAGACTCTGAGAGTATTAGTAAGGTAATAGAAGTTTACAAAGAAAAAAACAAAGGAAAATCTAAACTTCCAACATTATTATTATATGTGAATTCAGTATGACAAAATTTTTCTACTGTTATCATTATATAAGCTAACACAAAAATCTCAAAAAGAATGCCTCACTACACGATATCATTCAAGAAGAAGGGAAATATTATGTTAACTGCCTCTGACATCTCCTTCTCTGCTTAGAAAAGTCCTTGGTCACACATGGCTCACATTAAATCAATTTTCATGTCTCAAACATATAATTTCCAAGTAGAAAGCTTTTGAAACCAAACACTCATTGTTCTAAGATCCTAAGTTAGGGACCTGTTTTTCTCATATATTTTATTATTTTTCCACCACTAATCACTATTTATAGATAGTTCTTAGACCACCAAAGCATAGGACCACCATGACTTTGAACAGATCAATGAAAATAGGAAGAAAATTGTTTAAAATTTGTTCCATGTGATTCCTAGACAAAAAATAATAATAATAAGACTAGAGTTAGAATAGGATCACAAAATTTGTCCAGCTCTCTCATTTGAAGAATGAGACTTTCCCAAGGTCACTAATCAGTTATAAAAGGCAGGCGAGAATACAAAACTAGCACCTAGGACAGTACATGATACACCTACAGCACCATGAAATAGTCATGAGAAAATTCTGACCCGGTTCTGGATCTGCCACAACCTTGCCAGCTTAAAAAGTTCATAGCTTGCTAAATTATAGGTACCAGATTCTCTGAGGCTAAACCAAGCTTATTTTGAAAGTGATATAAAAAGTAGTATGCAAATGTGAAAATCTTTGTAAATCACTAAACAACGAAAGCCTCTTACTGCAATCAGAATGTATGTTATTGACTCCCCAGCATCTATTTCTTAATTTCAAGCAACAGCTCTTAATTTTTACCAAGTGACTGAAGTCATCTTCACTTTCAGACAATGTCTTTCAACGTAGGGGATGCCTCCATTTCTAAGCAATCAGAGCAACTACAACCACAAAAATGGGCACATGATACAATCAAAGCCAATGAGCAACAGAGAGACTAAAAGAGACTTTCACTGGAAATACATTATATAGGCAGATGCTCTTACACTGAATTTAAGTTGTTACGGATGTGAAAGGGGACCGGCTGCTTGCTACTACAAAGAAAGCGAATATGTGAAAACAGCCAACACAGAAGAATTGGCAAGTGCAGTGAGACAAATTCAGTCCTATGGTCATACTCGGAATACCTTTATCAAGTTGTATCTGGAACTGCCAGTTTATATGAGCTGATTACCTCCCTTTTTGATGTAAGCCAGTTCCAAGGAGACTGTTATAGTTACAACCAAAAGAGCCACTATATGTCAAAAGTTTTATTTTGACCCCTTATATGAACTGCTAGACATGATGAATGAATAATTACCCTTTCAGCAAGTTAGTCCTCATTATGTAAGAAAATAATTGCTAACATTTTGTAATTTCATTATATCTTTAAGAGAAGCAGATAACTCCTACTTCTGCAAGAAACCACCATATTCCCAAAACACCATTTTCAAGGAATCTCATTGTGACAATCCATCTCAGCATCAATTACTAAAAACTAATTAAGAATTTCTTGGCATTTTCAGTGTCTTACAACAACCATCCTAGTCATATTAGCTCCCCAAACAACTCACACCAGCACAAGTAGTATTCTTCCACACAAGTAGCAAGTTATTAAACTCTAGAAACCACAATTTAGGACAAACTATTAACATTATCAATGAGATTAAAATAAAATTTTGCCATAATGGAATATAGAAAAATTGCCCAAATATATGATAGTACTGGTTAAAACAAAAAGAAAAATTAAATCCTGATTTGCATTTGTGTAAAGTAATATACAGACAGAAATTATATACCTAATCCTTTTGGGGTGATACCACTTCGATCCTGAGGATTCACTGCCCAGTAGTAGTACTTCAGCGTGTGCATGATGAGAAGCACTGTTCCAACTCTCCGAATGGTGTTATATATGTTGACTGTACCAATGAATTCCGTGGACAGATAAGTATAGAGCATCAGTTGAACCTACAGAATAAAAATGAAGAACTTAGAGAACCCCACCAGCATTTTATCTGTTTCCAGTAACACTTCCAGGCTGTTTTATTTTCACCACGCTTCTTCCAAAAAGTAAGATGCTGAGCCTGATAATAATATCCATATTAGATAACACATACTCATTGACACACAAGCACATGCACACACACTCCTTATAAAACCAAACCAGGTAATTTCTTCTTTTATAGCAGCATTATCAAATATGGAAACTTTTTGCTGCATTATTCCATGAAAATAACTTTGTGATTCCTATTTAGCAATCAGCAATTATTCCTAAGCATGTGTAACTTCTTTATAATAGACTTAATACTTATGCTATCTATGCATAGTTGTTTGAAAAAGCTAGAATTTCTTTCAAATACAACATTTGCAGAAAATCAGGAGCTAAAATGACTCAAAAGAAAAAGTACTGGTAACTCAAAAGGAAAAAATAAATAGAACAAAACCAAAAGAAAGAAAACCACAGAAAAAGATATAAAGTTTACCTTGAAGAATATTAGAAAAACAGAATTCTATTACAGTAGTTCATTACAAGAAACATTCCAATCTAGCATTTTAATCATAACATTATAATCTCTCAACATGTATATCATGTCCCCCAATTAGGAAAGGATTCTACTAATCTCATTGAAAGTAAATAGTCTAAAAAAATACATAAGAAGTTATATATGTTTATATTAACTTCGAAATATCTCCTCTTCATATGTAAGAGAAAGAAATAATACAAGTGCTACCCCACCACTGCACATTTCATCTTAACAAAAAATTGGCCCACCCCAGTGATTCACGCCTGTAATTTCAGCATGTTAGGAGGCTGAGGCGGGCAGATCACTTGAGGTCAGGAGTTTAAAACCAGCCTGGCCAACATCGTGAAACTTCGTCTCTACCAAAAAATACAAAAATTAGCCGGGCGTGATGGTGCACACCTGTAGTCCCAGGTACTCAGGAGACTGAGGCAAGAGAATTGCTTGAACCCAGGAGGTAGAGAGTGCAGTAAGCCGAGATAGCACCACTGCACTCCAGCCTGGGCAACAGAGACCCTGCCTCAAAAAAAAAAATTTTTTTTTCAGTGAAATTATGGGTCTGAAACTCATCAACTATAATCCATTACTTAAAGCAGCAAAAATAACGACTGCTTTTGCTCTACTCTCATGTTGAAATCAATTCATTTTATTGCTAGAGGGTATATTTTATAAGCTGAACAACTGTAAGTATAGGATATATATTCTTCCCTTGACCATAGACCAAACTACTGATCATTTATAACTGAACCTTTATGTTACCTTCCTGGACAATGAGGGCATTTTCCTTTTCAAACCTGCAAGGTACCTCAGTGTCACCTAGGGATTTCTTTAGAGAGCAAAAAGTAGGTACCTATCTTCCAGGTGCCCTGCAAATAAACAATCAAGGCTAAATGAATTAGAGTGTCAGTGAATAAATCTAACATGCTAAAAAGTGGCAGGTTCTGAACCACTTAAAAGCAGGGCTTGGAAGATCATTATAATTCACAAAACCATATATGTATCTATACACATACACATACATTGTGATCTACTGACCTGCCGCAAAATGTTATTTTGATGTAGCTACTGCTGTTCAAATTGATAGGCCCAATCCACTTGTCATTGAGACAATACGACATGCCTCAAATTCTTAACCATGTTATTTCAGTCCCTTAGCAAATATTTACATCTAACTATATGCATAACACTGTATCATGGAAATACAGTGGCACATATGCTGTCCCTAAGTAGCTGAAATACAGTTGAAAAGATTTAAAAAACACTTATATTTAAGCAAAACAAATCAAAGACAATAAATATGCCTACCAAAACATGAAAAAAGTCATGAAGCAATATGTAATTGAGTGACATAGAGCTATGAAATATTATTAATTCAGAGGACAGATAAATTATTATAGGATAAACTGAAATAGTAAAGAAAAGCTTCACTAATAAAGTAGGCATTAAGATAGGCTTTGAAGATGAGTAGTAGAATAGACAGAATACAAGAGGAAATTTCAAGCAAGAAAAATGATGGTTGAAATAAAGGTTTCTCTAGAGTTAGAACAACAGTTCTCAATCTTGACTGCACATTAAAATAACTGAAAAACTTTTCTTTTTTTTTAATACTGATGCCTGAGTCCCATCCCAGTGAGGCAGGAGAATAGGGTCTGGAGGCAGCGAACCTAAGGACTTCCTAGAACTAAATCAAATGGAAATGCTACAGCTATGACAGGAAATATCCTCTCCATTTACATAGGGCATACACCGAGTAAATGACTTTGTAACTTTACTGTATCCTCTTCATTTACATAGGGCATACACCAAGCAACCAATGGAAACCTCTAAAGGTTATTTAAACCCCAGAAAATTCTGTAACAGGGCTCTTGAGCCCCTACGCTCAGGCCTGCTCCCACAGTGTGGAGTGTACTTTCATTTTCAATAAATTTCTGCTTTTGTTCCTCCATTCTTCCCTTGCTTTGTGCATTTTGTCCAATCCTTTGTTCAAGACACCAAGAACCTGGACACTCTCCACGGATAACACCAGATTGATGAAATCAGAATCTGCAGTGGAAGTGGTGGGATTCTATTTTTGCTTGTTTTTAAAAACCTACCCCAACTGATTCTATCAGCAGTCAAGACTGAGAACCACCACTGTAGGGAAACCTTTTGGTACCTCCCTATCCACTGAGGATATTTCCATTTTTAAGCTAGAAAATCTAGAAATAAGAATTGACATGAAATCCTTAGATAAAGGACTACTTCGTTCTGAGAACAATGGGAAACCATTAAAACTGCTGGGGCTAAGAAATTATAAGAGTCATATGTTAGGAAAATATTGGCGTTGGGCATGGTAGCTCAAGACTGTAATCCCAACACTTTCTGGGGCTGAGAGAGGAGGATTGCTTGAGGCCAGAAGTTCGAGACCAGCCTAAACAACAAAGCAAGACCCTAGTCTCTACAAAAAAATTTAAAGAGTTAGCTGTGAATGGTGGCGCACACCTGCAGTATCAGCTACTCAGGAGGCTGAGGCAGGAGGACTGATTGAGCCCAGGAGTTCAAGGTTGCACTGAGCCATGGCCGTGAAAAGAACATGTTGGAATTCTGGCAGAATAGTTATAAGTTAGACAAAGAAATGGAAAACTGGAGAAAGTCAGTCTATTGAGAATGATACTGTGGTAAAAGAAAAATGAACAGAGGCTGGGCCTGATGGCTCACACCTGTGATCCCAGCACTCTGGGGGGCTGAGGCAGGTAGATCACTTGAGCCCAGGAGTTCGAGACCAGCCTGGGCAACATGGCAAAACATCATCTCTACAAAAAAATACAAAAATTAGCTGTGTGTGGTGGTACACAGCTACAGTCCCAACTACTCAGGAGGCTGAGATGGGAGGATCACCTGAGCTGGGGAGGCAGAAGTTACAGTGAGCTGAGATCCCACCTTAGTGACACAGTGAGACCCTGTGTCAAAAAAATAAGTAAACAGAATTTAGTAGCAACGTATAGAGATGAATGAAAGACCTCAAGATTACTCATATGCTAATTATGAATAAACCTTCCCTCATTCACTCATTATGTACTCCAATAGCCACACAAATTGTGTGTTAACATCTGTCTTTCCCACTAAATCTAAATTCTATGAGGGCAAGTATCAAGTCTATCTTGTTCATCACCATATCCACAGTGCCCACCATAAAGTAGTCACTCAACAAATATTTGTTGAGTAAATGAAGGACCATGGTAGACAAGAAAATTCATCTCTCCTGCTAGGTCATTAAAAAGATGTTCTCTGAGCAGATCTAAGATAAATGGAAATTATAAATCACTGGTAGCTCCCTTTTCCAAAAGCAAAGCTTTTCACATCCACACATCCAGACCTTCAACTTTTAACCAGAGGTGGATTGACCACGAAGCTGATAAAGCTTAAACTTTATGACCACTGATCTATAAATGTTTCTTCCAAGACCCTAAACCTAATTTTGTATGCATTATATTGTATTCTTCTTCTTAAAAAATTTCCCACATGATAAACATTTGACCTTCAAGTCAAACAAAATTTGGATCTGCCCTTTTTTATGACTGTCTTTACAATAAAATAAAAGCAGATAAAAACCCTTGTGGATACATAAAGCAGATGGCTAAAACAGGAGAAAATGCTAATATTATCAACTCAACTGCAAATTCTAAAAAGGAAATTGAGGAAAGTTATTAAAAAGTAGAAGATAAGAAATAGAGTATAATAATACTAGGAAACTAAGAAAATCATAAGATGAATTTTTTTTAATTCCCCTCCAACTAAGTATCTAATAAGAGGCTTTCTGACCACATCAAAAGAGACACAAAGCCTTACAAATATGCTGATTAGTAAGACAAAAAAGTATCTAGTAAAAGATTTAAAAAGTAACTTGAAACAATCCTCAAAAAGAAGTAAGACTGAGGGTCATGGAAGAAAATGAGGTCAAATTTGACCTGGAGATAAAAAGCTACAACCTCCAACTGCCTGTTTCGATTATTTCCAAATGGCAATCAGAGTCAGCAGCTGTTTTTCTCTTTAACATTTGAAAAGACCAGCTGAAAATAAAATACGAAGACTCTAGAAAAGCAAAAAAGTCTGCAGACTTTTTTCTGACAACTAGAATAAGTAGGTGCTATTCCAACTTAAACAATGATACACACTGCAAGTGGGCCAAAAGGCAGAAGGGGAGAGAGGAAAACTGGGCTTGAAATAACATGACTTCTAACAAAAATTGTAGATAAGACGGATACAATTATGCAATTTAATAAAATGATCTGTTTCAAGTTATGCTTAATACTGCCACTACTGAATTTTTAGGACAATGTATTACAACACTAGGATTTATTAAAGATTTTGTTCATATACCTTACCACAAATTCATTTACATTCACATAGAACTAATTGGTTTGTTGTTACAAAACTGAAAAAGAAATTTGTACAAATGTTTTCATAATTTGAATTAATGTGAAATGAAAATGATTACATGAGACTAGTATATCATGCCTTCAAAGAAAAAGTGACATTTCAGTGGTACCTATAAGAATGAAACTCAGTAGTTCATCATGTTGGAAGGCAAAAGTGTGAAGTAAAAAAGAGAGAGAGCAGGAGCAGGGTGAGTTCTTAAGAAATAGAAAAAAAGAAAAAATATATATGGATATTTACAATGGAACAAAGCTACAGTTACTAGGAAACATTAATAATTACATTAAAACTGTCTAACTTTGATTTACATTTAGTAAATGAAGTCTCTCCCAAATAAAACTTTATTTCATTTAATTTCAGAAAATAAAAACTATACCTGTATCTTTTAAAATGATATTGTTTACAAAGAATATATTCTTTGTATGTATGTATATATTCTTTGTATATATTCATACACACACACACACAATTTGCAATTTTTCCTGAAGAGTAAAAAAGGATGCTTAGTCAAAAAAAGCAATCCACTGAAGTCTTGCATAATAGTACATAAAAAAAAGAAAATCCTCTTAATTATCACTCTCCTAACGCACAAAAACAGCAAAGATAGTAAAACAATATCAATATATAGATATATATTACCTTGGCTGGGGTATGAATCCATATGGCAGGATTAAGAAGAACGTGATCACACAATTGCTTGAGCAGGGGCATCCCATTCTGCAGATTACTCAGATATTTTGAAAATGCAAGGCAAAGTTCAAGTACTGCTCTGCTAACATGAGATTTGGAAGACTGCAAAAAAAGTAGTTCAAATGTTACCACAAATTCAAGTAAAAGTAAGTGAATTACAGGCTGTCCCTACCAGGAAAAAAATTGGCCCACAAATTATGCTCAAAGTTAAAGATGCCATGAAGCTCACTATCACATTTGTTTGATAGAGGAATGGAGGCAAGGTAAAACAACAAAATGTTATTTTAGTTTGGGTAATTTTCTGTAACCAAGGAGACATTCTTGCAGACAGAATTCCTTAGCCACTTAGAGAACAAATGTATGGCCTGTAAATTAAGAATCAAAAACATAAAATATTTCATACTTTACCTTTTCAAGGCTATATCCTATTACCAAGAAGCCCTTACAGGCAAGCATCTGTTCCTGCATAGCAATTGAGTTCTTCAACAATTCCATGACAAAGGCCAGCAAGGTTGAACTAGAATTTTTTAAAAAGGCGATGATTAAAAAAACATATTCTATTTTTTTTAAATTAGGTTAGATAGATGTAACCCTTCCATTCACCTTAATAAAAAGTTCTCCATTTCAAAGAAATTGAAGCTCCACTAAAACTGCTTCCAACATTACATCAGAACAAGATTTTTAATGTAGGATTAGGAGTTACTCAAATATTTATTTCATATACTTTATCTCAAACACATTGATAGGTGAATTACTTAGAAACAATGACAAATGTTCATGATATAGAGAAAAATGAGCAACTTCCAAAAACAACCAATAACAAATACTTATTAAAAATACACTAAGGCCTTAAAGAACAGATATAACTTAGATAAGCAAGTATATTCAACTTTGAAGCGTTAGGGGCCAAAAGGTGAGAAAAGACAGTGGAGCAAACAGAGTAAGGTGTAAATCCTCAAAATGTGTTAGGGCTCCAGACTTGCATAGTCTGAATGGAGCAGAGGGCACATGAAGAGAAAGATGAGAAAGTTAACTTGGAGGCAAACTTGAGCTCCTTGAACACTAATTTAAGAAGTTTGTTCATTATCCCAACAACAAAATTGTAATTCTCCAGTCAGTCTCGAACACTTTTAAAACTGAATAGGGGCTACAGCCATGCTCTACTACCTACAATTTTTAAAGATCCCCGGAAAGGAAAGGAAAAAGATCAGTTGTTACTGCCTTCTCAGAGAGAAGTCCCACAAAAAAAAAAAAAAAAAAGAGAGAGAGAGAAAGCATGACCAGCAGCCAATCTCCTCCTCCACATCAGTGCTTTCACTGCCAGCAATTTCAATACAGGGGGGAGGGGGAGGGAGAGGGAGAGGGGAGGGAGGGAAGAGAGAAGGCGGGGAGGGGGAGGGAGGGAGGAGAGAAGTGGGGGAGAGGGGGAAGGGAGGGAGGGGGCAGAGAGGGGAGGAAGGGGAAGGGGGAGGGAAGGAAGGGAGGGCGGGAGGGAGGGAGGGAGGAAAACTGTAAGTAAACCCTGTTAGAACACAGCACAAAACAATTCCATAAAGTATTAATATGTCAGGGTAATTTAATTTTATATATTTTAAAATATAAGTTGACAAATACTAGATTTGATAACTTTTTATTTTAAAAAAAATTGTTGCCTGAAAATAATCAGGACAATTACCATTATTATACACACTGGTGGCAGACATCAAGTTATGTATAAAAGCAAAAATCAAAGGGAGAATTTCAAAATGAGAGAATGTAAAAGTATTTAAATTTCTCAAGTAACAAATGAAACAATAATTTCAATACAAATGAAACAATAATTTCACTATACATTGTTTCACTAGAATATATAGCCATGAGAAATTTAGACTCCTTTCCTATATTTTATGACTTACCCTAGAACTTATATCCCTTTGTCTTTTTTAGACTCAGGACTACAACACAAGAGACAAAAATGTGCTAAATGTATAATCTAATTTTTTTCAAAAAGACTAATTCACTTCAATAACACTATTAAAATTTTGGCTTCCAATTACATAAATGCAATCAGTAATAAATAATTAAAATATGAAAAGTTAAGTTCCATAATAAATCATTACCAAATAATTTTAAATACTTCAGAAATTAAAAATTTCTTATTGCATTCTGAGTAATGGGTAGTAAAAAAAAATTTTAATTTAGACAAAAAAATGTATTTATTTTTGAGTAACCCATTATTGCCATTTCTAATGTTATTCTAAAACCAATTTACTGTGTTTCTTACAGCTTCCATATTTCCTACTGATAAACAAGAACTTAAGTTAATACTGACATAATTAATACGGACTTGTAATACAGTTTATAGTTCACAAGTTTCTTTAAATTATTTTGACACAACAAAACCTGAAAGGCAAAATATTGTATAGCTCAACAGTGATGAAATTAACCCTCACAGCCAATTGAAGAAACAAATAAAGGCACTCACCATATAGTCAAATCAATCTCATCAGACAAATATTGCCTGTAATCCAACTGTGCAAAAAGTGGAAATAGTACTTGTACTCCTCCAATTGAATGCATTGCACTTTGGATGGAATGTGTTAAAACTGCCTTTACATCCTTGTAAGATCAAAAACACAGTAAAGAGTTCAATGATTTCTTTTCCAAAACAATTAAAAATAAGGCACAACAATAAATACAGAAACACTATAAACGTGACATTCCATGTGTTTAACAGAAGCTACCAAATACATCTCAATAACACATCAAAAATTACCATTATAAATGTTCTTAAAAGATCACAGTTAGTACCTGGAGCATGAGTGCATGTGGTGAATGAACAAAAATTGAAGGGTTGTCCTTAGGAGATGATTCAAGACAAAGCTGGGCATCTGTAGCCCGTGGATTGTACGTGAATGCAATGGCACTAGAGAGTTTCCCATCGTACAATAAAAGTTTGTGATGCTCAGCAAGGAAAAGGTCGCTTTCTGCTTTGAATTTAAATGTACCCTAAGAATTAATTAAAAACAGTTAAATAGTATGCCACAAAAAGAGAATCTAAGTACAAATCAACACAGGTGTAAAACTTTAAGGAGACAGACCATTGATAATCTTTTAACAGTATTATATAAGAGGACCCCTCGTTTACTTCTAAAATTGGCTGAATTTAAAGATATAATGGAAATCAAGTCAACTTGATATTAAAACCTTACCTTAAAAATGTAGAAGTGACCAATAGATCATATTTTATCTTTTTTCTTATATTCTTTTTTTAAAATTGTGATCAAAAGCATATAATATACAACTTACCATCTTAAGTATTTTTAAGTGTATAATTGAGAAACATTAACTGTATTCATATTGTTCAACAGCAAATCTCTAGAACTTTTATATCTTGCAAAACTGAAACTCTGTAGCCATTTAACAACTCCCCATTTCCTGCTCCCCACCAGCCCCTGACTATCACAATTCTACTTTCTGTTTCTATGAGTTGGACTCTTAGATACCTCATATAAGTGGAATCATACAGTATTTGTCTTTTTGTGACCCAAGCATTTCATTTAGCACAATGTCTTCACAGTTCCTCCATGTTTTAGCTGATGACAGGATTTCCTTGTTTTTTAAGGTTGAATATGGTCCCGTGTGTTCATGTGTGTTGTCTGTCACATTTTCTTTATCCATTCATCTGCTACTGGACATGTGGGTTACTTCTATCTCTGGGTTATCGAGAATATTACTATGAACATGGATGGGCAAATATCTCCTTGTGACCCTATTTTTTGTGTGCAAATACGTCTCTGTGATCCTCTTTTCAATTATTTTGTATATATCCCATAAGTGAAATTACTGGATCACATGGAAGTTCTATTTTTAATTTTTTGAGAAACCTCATAGTGTTGTCCATAGAAGCTGCACCATTTTTCATTCCCCTCAACAGTGCACAAAGGTACCAATTTCTCCACATTCTCACCAACACTTGTTATTTTGTTTTCTTTTTTAAGTAGTCATCCTAAATGATGAGGCAATAGCTCGCTGTAGTTTAAATTAGCATTTTTCTAATGTCTAGTGATATTGAGCATCTTTTCATATGTTCATTGGCTATTTTTATATCTTCTTTAAAGAAATGTCTACTCAACTCTTTTATGCATTTTTAATTGTTTTGTTGTTGTTGTTGTTGTTGAGTTACAGGATTCATATATTCTGGATATTAACTCCTTATCAGATATATGATTGCTAAATATTTTCTCTCACTCTGTAGGTTACCTTTCCACTCTGCTGGATATTTCCTCTGATGCGCAGAACTTTATAACTCTGACAACATCTTATTTGTCTGTTTTGGCTTTGGTTGCCTGTACTTTCGGTATCACAGTCAAGAAATCACTGCCAAATTCAATGTCGTAAAGCTTTTCCCTTGTGTATTCTTTTAGGAGTTTTATAGCTTTACATCTTACTTTTAGGTCTTTAATCCATTTTCAGCTCATTTTTATATACAATATACAATATGAATTAAGTATAAAACTTTTCTTTCTTATTTTTCGCATCTGGATATCCAGTTTTCCCAACATCATGTGTTGAACACATTGTCCTTTCCCCAGTATGTGGCCTTGCCTCACTTGTCAAAGATCATTTGACCGTATATGCAAAAGTTTATTTCCGGACACTCTATTGTGTTCCCTTGGCCTATGTGTCTAAGCAAGTCTAACATTGTTTTCATTATGTATCATAGCCTTGTAATAAATTTTGAAACCCAGAAGTGTAAAGCCTGCAACTTTGTTCCCCTTTTTAAATACTGTTTTGGCTTCTGAGAATCCCTTGAGATTCCACATTAATTTTAGAATTGTGCTTCTATTTATGCAAAAAATGCCATTGGGATTTTGATAAGAACTGTACTGAATCTGTAGATTGCTTTAGGTAGTATGGATTTTTAGCATATTAAATCTTCCAAGGGATGTCTACATTTGTTTCGGTCTCCTAAATTTTGTAAGCAACATTTTGTACTTTTCAATGTACAACTCTTTTGCCTCCTTGGTGGAGTCAGGGTACAGCTCTTTTGCCACCATGGTTGAGTTTATTTCTAAGTATTTTATCCTTTTTGATGCTATTGTAAAAGAAATTGTTTGTGTAATTTTCAAACTGTTCATTACTACTTCATTATTACAATAGAAACACAATTGATTTGTGTGTATTGATTTTGTGCCTTGGAACTCTGCAGAATTCATTTACTAGTCCTAACAGTTTTCAGTGAAATCTTTAAGGATTTTTAGATATAAGGTCATGCCATACGCCAACAGATCATTTTACCTCTTCCCTTCCAATTTAGATGCCTTTTCTTTTTCTTGCCAAATTGCTCTAACTGGATTTCCAAATACTATGTTGAATAGAAATGGAAAGAATAAGCATCCTTGCTTTGTTCCTGATTTTAGAGGAAAAACTGTCAGTTTTTCACTGTTCAGTATTGTGTCAGTCATGGGCTTTTCATATACAATATTTTATTATGTTGAGGTAGTTTCCTTCTATTCATAGATTGTTGAGTGTTTTAGGTTTTTTTTAAATCAAGAAAGAGTGTTGAATTTTGTCAAATCCTTTTCTGTATCAGTTGATATATGATCATATGGATTTTGTAATTCACTGTTAGTGTGGTACATTGCATTGACTGATTTCCATGTTGAACCATCTTTGCATTCCAGAAATAAATCTTAATTTGACATTGTGTATAATTCTTTTAATGTGCTGTTAAATTCAATTTCTTAGTATTTTATTGAAGATTTTTCCATCAATATTCATCAGGGATATTAGTCTATAGTTTTCTTTCTTGTACTATCTTGATCTGGCTTTGGTATCAGGGTAGCACTGGCCTCATAAAATCAGTTTGAAAATGTTCCCTACTCTTAAAATTTTTGTAAATTTGAGAATTGGCGTTAATTCTTCTTTAGATGACTGAGAGCATTCTCCAGTGAAGCCATCTAGTCCCTGGCTTTCTTTGTTGAAAAGTTTTTTATTATTGATTCAATCTCCTTACTAGCTATAGGTCTTTTCGGATTTTTTAAATTTATTCTTGATTCAGTCTCAGTAGGATGTATATTTCTAGAAAATTGTCCATTTCTTCTAAATTATCCAATTTGTTGGCATATACTTTTCATAGCATTCTCTTATAATTCTTTCTATTTCTGTGGCATGTTATAATGCCTCCTCTTTAATTTCTGATTTTACTTATTTATGTGCTCTTCTTTTTTCCTTAGCCTATGTAAGAATTTGTCAATTTTGTTGATGTTTAATTTAAAAAAAAAAAAACTGTTAGTTTCACTGATTTTTTTCTCACTGCTTTTCTATTTTCTATTCCAGGGGTCCCTAACCAGGTATATGACCTGTTAGGAACAACAGCAAGAAGTGAGCGGTGGGCAAGCAAGCAAAGCTTCATCTGTATTTACAGCCACTCCCTACCACTCACATTACTGCCTGAGCTCCACCTCCTGTCAGATCAGATTTTTATAGAACGGTGAACCCTATTGTGAACTGCACATGCAAGGGATCTAGATTGCGTGCTCCTTATGAGAATATAATACCTGATACTCTGTCACTGTCTCCCATCACCCCCGGATGGAACCGTCTAGTTGCAGAAAACAAGCTCTGCTTTGTTTCCCACTGATTCTACATTATGGTGAGTCATATAATTATTTCATTATATATTACAATGTAATAATAACAGAAATAAAGTGCACAATAAATGTAATGCACTTGAATCATCCCGAAACCATCCCTGCTGCGCCCCCACCACCCGTGGTCCATGGAAAAACTGTCTTCCATGAAACTGGTCCCTGGGACCAAAAAGGTTGGGGACTGCTGCTCTATTTCATTTATTTCTGCTCGGATTTTTATCATTTCCTTCTATCTGCTAACGTTAACTTTATTTGTTGTTCTTTTTCCAGTTCCATGTTGTATAAATTAGGTTGCTGATCTGAGATCTTTCTTTTGGTGATAATGATCAGTCATTATCACCATAATCTTCTCTCTTAGACTGAGGTCACTAAATCCCGTAAGTTTTGGTAGGTTGTGCTTACATTTTGATTTCTCTCAAGATATTTCTAATTTTCCTTGTGATTTATCTTTGACCCAAAGGCTGTTTTAAGTGTGTTGTTTAATTTCTACATTAAACATTTTCTACATTAAAAAATTGGTGGACTTTCCAGTTTTTCTTTGGCAACTGGTTTCTAGTTTCATTTTATTGTGGTCAAAAAAGATACTTGGTATAATTTCAATCTTAACTTTGCTGACACTTGTTTTGTGGCATAACACATGTCTATCCTGGAGAATGTTCTGTGTGTGCTTAAGAAAAATGCAGGCCAGGTGCAGTGGCTCACGCCTGTAATCCCAGCACTTTGGGAAGCCGAGGCGGGCGGATCACCTGAGGTCAGGAGTTTGAGACCAGCCTGACCAAAATGGCAAAACCCCATCTCTATTAAAATTACAAAATTAGCTGGGTGCGGTGCCACATGCCTGTAATCCCAGGTACTTGGGAGGCTGAGGCAGGAGAATTGCTTGAACCCAGGAGGTGGAGGTTGCAATGAGCCAAGATCATGCCATTGCACTCCAGCCTGGGCAACAAGAGCAAAACTCCATCTCAAAAAAAGAAGAAGAAGAAGAACAATGCACAGTCTACTGTTGTTTCATCGAGTGTTATGTATACTACTGCTAAATACATTGGGCTGCATTGCTGTTCAAGTCTTCTGTTTACTTATTGATCTTCTGTCTGGTTGTTCTATTCATTACTGAAAGCTGACTACTGAAGTGTCCTACTATAATGGTGTTGCTATCTACTTCTTTTAATTCTATCAAAGTTTGCTTCATATATTTGAGAGCTCTGATGTTAAGTACATATATTTATATTTGTTCTATCTTTCTGGTGAACTGACCCTATCATCATAAAATGTCCTTCTTTGTCTCTTTTGACAGTTTTTGACTTAAAGTCTATTTTGTCTAATTTAAGTAAGCTACTCCTACTCTTCTCTGGTTACCATTTGCACACATCTCTTTATTTGTGGGTACATTTTAGGTGTATACATTTATGGGGCCCATAAAATGTTTTAATACAGTCATGCAACGTGAAATAAGCACATCATGGAGAACAGATATCCATCCCTTCAAGCATTTACCAATTTAGTTGAAAACCATCCAATTATACTATTTCAAAATGTACAGTTATTATTGACTATAGTCACCCTGCTGTGGTATCAAATAGTAGGTCTCATTTTTCTTTTTTTTTTTTTTTGTATCCATTAACCAAACTCTCCATGTATAACCCACCTTCAAATCAAGCTGAACTAACATTGGTTAAGCACAAAACAGTAAGCAAACTACCTTGTATCCCAGGCCCAACTGATAAATAGCAAATATCTGAGCTGCATTTAGAGCTTCACTGAAAAGGTAAACTGCAGTCATCTGACCACAGAATACTCTATTAGCATCTGCTGTTTCTGATGAGCCCAAGAAACATTTGTCAAAGGTCTGTAAAAGAAAAAAAAAAGGAATTAGGAAAAAACAAAAAAAAAACTCCAGAAATAATAAAAACCTATATTATCATAAATGTTTTGTCCATTCTAAACTGTATCTAAATAGACTAACATAATTTATACCATAAAACCATTAGAAAGAATGTTGAAAAATGTGTATGTAATGACATTAGGGGATATAGAAAAGTTTGAAACACATGTGTTCTCAAGCCAAACAACCTAGATCAAATCCCTGCATCCTATGCCACTGAGTATGGCAAGTTACTTAACCTCTTTGTACTTCACCTATCTGTAAAATGAAGATTATAATAATGCTTATCTTGCAAGGTTGCTGGAGCTTTTTGAAAATAAAGCTATTTATTACAATGCCTGGAATACAAAAAGCACTCAGTAAAAGTTAATGTAAGAAAAAACAGGTTACAAAACAATACTTACATATGAGCCCTTTTTTGTACTAAAAAAGAGCTAACATTCAGCACTCATTCTGTATAAGGCACGCTGCTAATAGATTTATGGATATTATCTCATTTAATCAGATGACAACTTTCTGAGGTATGAATATTTTATGTCCATTTTCAGGAGGAAAAATGCTAAGGCCTAATAGATTAGGTAAGGTCATGCAGTCAATAAATGACAGAGCTGAGATTCAAACCTAAGTCTGTCTGATTCAAGACCCTGATCTCTTAAGGTTAGCATTACAAAATATGTATATATGTGTAGCAAAGGATATGAAAAGAGGAGTTAATGGTGTATGGGTAGTGTACTTTATGTTCATTTTCCTGGTCTGCATTTTTCAAGTTTTTATAAAAAGAACATAATTACAGGAAAAACATTTTAAATTTTTAAATTTCACTCTAACCTATAGATTTATTTTTGAAACCTGTAAATGTTACAACATACTAGTTAACTATAGCAGTTAGAATTATATGCAAGATTTATAAGCATGCATCATTTAACTCATTCAGAAAAATGATCAGAACCCTATAGTGGAGCTCTCGTTCATTTTGATAAATGAACCAATGACCCACTCCCCAGATATAGCCACTGTTAGCTATAAATCCTTATTTCTACCTATATGGAATGATTTTATAACAAGGACTAATATTTCAGTGACATATTAAGTTCTATTAACATGCTAGCCAAATTATGTTTATAAAAATCTACCATTGTAATACTTTGAATTTTATATTCAAGTTGTAAAACTTTTTCTTGTTTAAAAAGCTCATGCTTTTAAAATCACTTTTTTCATTGCAACATTTTGAAACTACTTACATCGCTAGTGTTGACAAACCATGTTATCTCTCCATAGGAAGCCAGCTCACCATTCACATAACATCGAAGTTCACTATTCTTCCATCGGTTATAGATGTGTACTATGGTAACCATATACCACTGCAGAAGCAAAAAACAGTTAAAAATACAAAGATAACAATTATCCCAATAACGCAACCATACTGATGAGTAAAAGTTAAATGATAAGTTGTAATTCAACCTAAAAATAAAACAAGACTACCTTTGTTAAATTCAATATTTACTTTCTGGAACAATATCTATTCATGGGCCTTTCAACTGATAAGAACTTAATCACTAGATCATTTTTCCAGCTTTTTATTATGGAATTTTTCAAACATACCCCAAAAATCTGAAAATCAAGTACAAACACCCCCTTTTTCCACCAACTAGATTCCATAATTGTCAATTTTTTGCCATATTTGCTTAATCTATCTGACTACCTATCTACTTATACATTTTGTTGATGAACCCTTTATTAACCTCTAAATTTTAAGGTACAAAAGCAAACACATATTAAATTTGCAATACTAAAATAAATGCCGTAGATATTTCCTACTTGTATCTCCCTTAATCTCCATAAATAACTAAATTTGCAATCTTTTTCATATCCAAATCAGAGAGGTCAATTATCCAGTGATTTACGCTTCATCTTTTTAAACAGTAAAAACGAAGTTGTGCTTTAGCATGTTATTATATGAATAACATTAAAACAAAGCATTTTGATGACTAGCATAGCTTGTTAACATAACTATGACTCAAGAAGATCATGTACCTTTTGTGGCTTGAAATCAAATTTCACACAGTGTTGAAAGCCTTTTCCTTTTGACTTTATTGATGTTATAATCAAACAGCCTCCAACAAAATGAGCAGAATAGCCAAGACCTTTGCTGGTTCTGAAACTATAAAGAATAGTTTTCATTTTACCTCTAAATATTCTTCTCAGTTTCAAAGTAAGGTTTTAACACTAATCAGTTACAGAAATACATACCAATACAAATATGGTTTATCCTTATCTACATTGATGTTATTTACAGGATCCATTCTAAGCCATGTATGAAATGTAAAACCATTCTGGTATGGCCATTTGGCTATAGGAGGTAATGCAATAGCCTAAAGGAAAGAAACTTTGAGTTATTAACTCACGTGAAAACCTGTCTTATTAAAATCATGAAAATAAGACTTTGCAATGCTACATATATTTGTACTACATCACATTACTTTATGTCACAATTAAAATATCTGAGGCCGGGCGCGGTGGCTCACGCCTGTAATCCCAGCACTTTGGGAGGCCGAGGCAGGTGGATCACAAGGTCAGGAGATTGAGACCATCCTGGCTAACACGGTGAAACCCCGTCTCTACTAAAAATACAAAAAATTAGCCGGGTACGGTGGTGGGTGCCTGTAGTCCCAGCTACTCGGGAGGCTGAGACAGGAGAACGGCGTGAACCCAGGAGGCAGAGCTTGCAGTGAGCCGAGACCACACCACTGCACTCCAGCCTGGGCGAAAGAGCAAGACTCCATCTCAAAAAAATATATATATATATATATCTGAAAGAAGACTCTTTATCTGGAAGAAGACTCTTTGTCAGGAAGAAGACTTTTAGTAACTTTTTAATTTTCCCTAATACATAGTAATGTTAATTAAATGAAAAAAAAATTCAGTGTAACCTGGACACATGAATCTTGTATTCTTCATTTCTTAAAATGAACGTATCCACAGAGATTCTAATTAAAAGAGATAGGAAGTGATAACAAATTGGAAATTTGATGAAATTTTAAGGTATTAGAATAGAGAAAGATGGACAGGAATGGAAAGAGAAAAGAGAAAAACTGGGTATATGCTGCTTTTATAAAACTACAAATATAAAACTGAAGAGGATTAGTTCATAATATTTTTAAATTATATTCAGAAGTCAATATACAGATGGCTTTACCGCTTGGTTTAGATTTTTATTTAAAAGATCATACTACATAATAAAAGGATCTTGTATAGCCAAAACAATCTTTTAAAAAGAACAGGCCAGATACGGTGGTTCACACCTGTAATCCCAGCACTTTGGGAGGCCAAGGCAGGCAGATCATCTGCGGTCAGGAGTTCGAGACCAGCCTGGCCAACATGGTGAAACCCTGCCTCTACTAAAAAAATACAAAAATTAGCCATGCGTGGTGGTGGGTGCCTGTAATCCCAGCTACTCAGGAGGCTGAGGCAGGAGAATTGCTTGAACCCAGGAGGCAGAGGTTGCAGTGAGCCGAGATCGTGCCATTGCACTCCAGCCAGGGTGACAAGAACAAAAATCTGTCTCAAAAAAAAATGAAGAAGAACAAAGTTAGAGGACTCATACTACCATTTCAAAACCTACCATTAATATAAAGCAACAGTGATGAAGACTGTGGTATTAGCATAAGGCCCTGGTGTCCTTTGGTTAGGCAAATCCTTCTTATTATGTCACCAAAAGGACAAGTGACAAAAGAAAAAAATATATACATTGGACTTTATTAAAATTAAAACCTGTGCTTTAAGGAACACCATCAAAAAAGTGAAAAGACAAGCCACAAGAATGGAAGTAAACATCTGCAATCTGAATACCTGATAAAGCACTTGTAACCAAAATATATAAAGTACTCTTATAACTCAATAATAAAAGGACAAGTAAAATTTTAAAATGGGCAAAAGATCTAAATATACATATCTCCAAAGAAGATATACAAATAGCCAATAAAAATATAAAAAGATGCTCAATATCATTAGTCATAAAGGAAATGCAAATCAAAACTACAATGAGATATCACTTCATACCAACTAGGATAGCTACTAATACAATCACAAAGACAGATACTGGCCGGGCACAGTGGCTCACGCCTATAATCTCAGCACTTTGGGAGGCTGAGGCAGGTGGATCACTTCAGGTCAGGAGTTCAAGACCAGCCTGGCCAACATGGTGAAACCCTGTCTCTACTAAAAAATACAAAAGTTAGCTGGGCATGGTGGTACGCATCTGTAATCCCAGCTACTCAGGAAGCTGTGACACAAGAATCGCTTGAACCGGGAGGCAGAGGTTGCAGGGAGCCAAGATCACACCACTGCATTCCAGCCTGGGTGACAGAGCAAGACTTCATCTCAAAAACAAACAAACAAAAATAGACATTAACCATCTTAGCAAGGATGTAGAGAAATTTGACCCTTATACATTGCTGTGGGATCGTAAAATGTTACAGCTACTTTGGAAAATAGTCTGGAAGTTCATCAAAATGTTAAACAAAGACCATATGACCTAATCTAGAGATTGGGACAAATTAAAACATATGTCCACACATAAAATTGTACACTAATGTCCATAACAGCATTATTCATACTAGCCCAAGAAGTGAAAATCCCAAATATTCACTAGTTGACAAATGATTAAATAAAGTATGGTATATCCATACAATATAATACCAGCCATAAAAAGGAATGAAGTACTGATACATGCTGTACCATGGATGGACCTTGAAAACATTATGATAAGTGAAAAAAGCCAGTCACAAAAGACCACATGTTGTATGATTCCACTAATATGAATGGTCCAGAATAGGGCTGAGGAATATGGGGAGTGGCTGCTAATCAGTATGGGGTTTCTTTTGGGTGTGATAAGAATGTCCCAAAATTGACTGTGGTGATGGTTGACAACTCTGTGAACACATTTACCTACTATACTATATACTTTAAATGAGTTAATTGTGTGGTATGTGGATTGTATCTCAATAAAGCTGTTTTGTAAAAAATTCAAACTGCACAAGCGTCTGTTTTATTGTAACTTACATATGCATTTATGTATACATATTATACATATATTCTTTTATATGTATTAGATATGACATAAAACATGAAAGACATCATAGAGCCAAACTTCAGTAATAACACTATTGAGACTTCAAGAGTGAACATTGCATTAAACGTTGCATTAATGCAAAAATGAACGTTGCATTAAGAAAAAAGGAAAAGAATAATTACAACTCACAAACTGACAAAAAAAAATTTTAGGAGAAAAACGTATATTCAGTGCGTACACATGTTCTCTCTCACCAAAAATGATAGCAAAGATGTAAAAGCTTTGCAAAAATACTTTATTCATGACTACTTTAAATTCCCAGTAAAAGCTATGTTTAAGGAAAGGAAGTCACTGAACATATTTAAAACATTGATTCTCTTCAAGTTTCAAAAGCTGTTCAGCTCACCTGCCCTACTTTCAAGATAAATGCATGCACTGCAATCTCAGAACTGTAAATAATAAAATTATAACATGAGGCATGAAAAAAGTTAATCTCATAAGAACACTTTTTTTAATGTTAGAGGCAATGATAGGCTATGATAAGAAAGTAAAATTATTCTGAAAAGCTATAAATCTAAAATGGCCTGTAGGGAAAAACTGTAAAGGAAAAAATTGGGCAATAAAACTTTTCAAAGAAAGTTGTATATTGTGTATATAACATTTAAATATCACAAATGTCATATTAAAACATATTCTTATCTTTCTGCAGATACTGCCAGGCTACACAGGGCCTAATATAAGATTTTATGAGAACTAACATAAAAAAATGAATGAAAGATAAGCTCAGGAAAAGAATAGACTGAAATATCTTTTTTAAAAGTTTGTCTTGGGCCGGGCGTGGTGACTCATGCCTGTAATCCCAGCACTTCGGGAGGCTGAGGTGGGTGGATCACCTGAGGTCAGGAATTCGAGACAAGCCTGGCCAACATGGCAAAACCCCGTCTCTACTAAAAATACAAAAATTAGTCAGGCGTGGTCGTGGGCACTTGTAATCCCAGCTACTCAGGAGGCTGAGGCAGAAGAATCGCTTGAAACCAGGAGGCAGAGTTTGCAGTGAGCCGAGATCGCACCACTGCACTCCAGCCTGGGCAACAAGAGCAAAACTCCGTCTCAAAATAAAAAAAAGTTTGTTTTGCTTGTAACAGACTGACCAATGTAATAATGAGGAGATTTTAGAAACTTCCATAAATAACATATATACATTATAGAATGTGCTTCTATAACATTATGAAACATTACAGATATCACTATTATACATAATTGTCTTATGTATAAACTGATTAACGGCTTACAGGAACACTGAGACCAACATAATTTGGAAACTCACAAGTCAAGGAAAACTTGCGCAGTAAGTTTCAGAGCCTCTATTTCTTCACTATCATTCTATACACAAGGTACAAAAAAAAGACAGGTAGAGTAATGAAAGGCAAGAGAAAGATGTTCACAAAGATAGACATGAAGGTGTTACACACAAATAGCTACTTAAGACAACATGGCTATGTTTAAAAGAATGAGGTTCTTATTCCATTGCTGACCCAAGCTGTGACTGGGCATTTTCTCAACTAATTTAAGCCTCTATTTCTTCACCTCTAAAGCAATTACAAAAAAGTAACATGCACGACTGTCATAAGGATTAAAGTATGTTGAGCAGAAGTTTCTACCTAGCACAGAACCTGTCAGGGGTGTTCACAGGGCTGTACTTTCAGGGAGCAAAGGAAAGAAGAACTGGGAGTGATTTCCTCATTAATATTTACTTACTGCAGCACTCTTTCCTGGAAAGTTAAAAAAGGCATCAGGACCATACTTCTGAGGCATATGCTTTAACACAGACAGCAACTTCCCAGCATGTGGAGGCTATGAAGATAATTAACAATTCATTAACCACATTATTTACCATAAGATAAAAAAAACACATCTTTAATATAGTCTTGCTTTAATATATACAGGAATAATGCTATAAGCTTAAAAGCATAGAAAATAATTTCTAAGTTATTTTCAAATATCTTAAAGAAATAATGTACTCTACACCAGTTTTTGTAATGCTGTAGGGCCTATTAGGTATTCAATAAATAAGAGCCAGTATCATTAGACACCTGAAACTCTTCTCCAAGCTGCAGCAAAAATGATCTTTTTTTTTCTTTTTTGAGATGGAGTCTCACTCTGTCACCCAGGCTGGAGTCCATGTGCAGTGGCGCCATCTCGGCTCACCATAAACTCTGCCTCCCAGATTCAAGTGATTCACCAGCCGAGTAGCTGGGATTACAGGTGTGTGCCACCACACCCAGCTAATTTTTTTTTCTTTCGAGATGGAGTCTCGCTCTGTCACTCAGGCTAGAGTGCAATGGCAGGATCTCGGCTCACCACAACCTCCGCCTCCCAGGTTCAAGCGATTCTCCTGCCTCACCCTCCCAAGTAGCTGGGATTACAGGTGCACGCCACCACACCCGGCTAACTTTTGTACTTTTAGTAGAGACGGGGTTTCTCCATGTTGGTCAGGCTGGTCTCGAACCAACCTCAGGTGATCCACCTGCCTGGGCCTCCCAAAGTGGTGGGATTACAGGCGTGAGCCACTGTGCCCGGCCTACATTTTTTGTATTTTTAGTAGAGACAGGGTTTCACCACGTTGGCCAGACTGGTCTCAAACTCCTGACTTCAAGTGATCCGCCTGCCTCAGCCTCACAAAGTGCTGGGATTACAGGCATGAGCCACCACACCTGGCCAAAAACGATCTTTTTAAAATATAAACTACATCAATCCCCCACCCACCCTTCTTTAAAATTAAAAATACTTAATAATTTAACAAATACTTAAATAATGCTTACTATATTCCACTGTTAAAGGTACTTCAAAAAGATACTTGCACATGCATGTTTATAGCAGCACAATTCACAATTGCAAAATCATGGAACCTACCCAAATGCCCATCAATCAACGAGTGGATAAAGAAACTGTGGTATATATATATATATGATGGAATACTACTCAGCCATTAAAAGAAATAAATTATCAGCATTTGCAGTGACCTGGATAAGACTGGAAACTATTATTCTAAGTGAAGTAACTCAGGAATGGAAAACCAAACAGTGTATGTTCTCACTGATACGTGGGAGCTAAGCTATGAGGACGCAAAGGAAAAAGAAAGATACAATGGACTTTGGGGACTTGGGGTAAGAGTGGGAGGCGGGTGAGAGATAAAAGTCTACAAATATGGTGTGGTGTATACTGCTTAGGTGACGGGTGCACCAAAATCTCACAAATCACCACTAAAGAACTTACTCATGTAACCAAATACTACCTGTACCCCAATAACTTATGGAAAAATAAAATTAAAAAATAAAAATAAACATTTCAAAAAAATGGTACTTCAAAAACACTAAAATATTTTAACCTCATAACCACCCTATGGGATGGTATTATTATGATTATGCACAGTTTACAGAAGAAGAATCTGAGGCAGGGGAACATTTCCAAAGTCACATGGGTAATAACTGTCAAGGTCAGGATCAGAACTCAATCTTGACTCTAGAGTCCATGCTTTTAAACAACTATACAGATGCTCCTCAACTTACGATAGGGGTACATCCTGATAAACCCACAGTAAGTTGAAAAGAATGTAAATCGAAAGTATGTTTTCGATCCAAAATATTGTCAACTTAAGATGGGTTTAGCCGGAGGTAGCCCCATCCTAAGTGAAGGAGTATACTGAATGCATATCACTTTCACACCATCGTAAAGTCAAAAAAAAAACAAAAAACAACTATACTTTCACCATTAAAATAGGGACCAAAACCTTTAACATGGACTATAAGATACTTTACCTACTTCTTTAGCCTCATTTTGCTTCTTACTCTCCCCTTCTCCCTGCACTCCATCCTTTTCTCAGTCTTCTTCCCACAACAGGGCCTCAGCAAAAGCTATTCCTTATGCTTAAAATGTTCTCAAAAGGACCCCTGTACTCCCCTCTTATCCAAGTCAATCTTACCCAGCCTTTAGAGCTCATCTTAACAGTCACTTCCTCAGGGTAGCCTTCCTTGAAACTGAGAGTGGATTAAACTTCCCTATCATATTTCATTCTACAATATACCTTTACCGCATAGCATATAAATATATGTATACGCATAGCATATACATATAAAAGCTGCAACGCTGAGTTTATTTGATTAATGTTTCCTTGGTCCACAAGTCTCTAATACATGAAACAACCAACAATAAAAATGAAAAATCTCATTTGCAGTTACAAGGAAAAACAAAAGATAATCAGACATACCATCTCATTTTAATCAGTTTATAAGCAAATAAGAAAAGTGTGGGGCGTTCCTCCTTGTTAAAAATTTAAAAGTTCAAAACAGGGTCAAACTACAAATGAAATCATTGGTTTGCCTTCATCTTATTTTTATAGATGATATAAATTATAATTACTACCTGTGTAAAAGAGTTTGGCAACCTTTCACCTACATATTAAGTGGAAGCTTCATTCTTAAGTGAACAAGAAATTTTCAATTAACCATACTGCTCAATTGTAAAAGCATAATAACAAGTAACTACAATCACAGTGATTTTTTAAAATAAATTCCAAAGTAAAATAAAGTAACCAAAAATAACTTTGCAGTTAAAAATAAAAATACAGTATTATAGCATGTCCATCTAGAAACATCATTCCTCCAAATTTCCTTTCCTATAAATCAGTCAACAAAAGAATACATTAAGATAAGCACTTTACTTGACAGACATTGCTGGGGGAGTGTATACTGTACTGGTAAAGCCTTTCAGAAAAAAATTTAGTAGACCAGGCACAGTGGTTCACATCTGTAATCTCAACACTTTAGGAGGCCAAGGTGGAGGGATCGCTTGAGCCTAGGGGTTTGAGACCAACCTGGGCAACATGGAGAAACTCCATCTCTAGAAAACAATACAAAAATTAGCCAAGAATGGTGGCAAGTGCCTGTGGTCCCAGCTGCTTGGAAAGCTGAGGTGGGAGGATTGCTTGACCCAGGAGGCAGAGGTTGCAGGCAGCCGAGATAGCACCACTGTACTCCAACCTGGGTAACAGAGCAAGACTCTGTCTGAAAAAGAAAAAGAAAGAGGAAAAGAAAAAGATGTAGTAGTCATATTTCAAGAGTCTGTAAAGACGTTCATGTCCACCAATGCAATATTTCCACATGTAAAAATCTATGCTAAAGTAATCACCACAAGGGCAGACAGAGATTTAGATATAGGGATTTTTTCACTGCACTGCTATAACAGCAAACGATAGAAATAATATGCCTAATATTAAATAACTAAATAAATGTAATGAATATCTGAGCAAGGCCTTGCTCTCATTTTATAAATAGTTCATTATTTTTTCCCTTTATCATCTAAAACTATTCTCATTCTCCTCCCCTTCCCCATAGGCAACTATATTAACATGTTTAATCTTTTTTATGTAGATTATTCCTTCAAAAATGATGTTTGGGGCTGAGAGTGGTGGCTCATGCCTATAATCCTAGCACTCTGGGAGGACTGCTTGAGCTCAGGAGTTTGACACCAGCTTGGACAACATGGCAAAACCCAGTCTCTAAAAGAAATGCAAAAATTAGCCTGGCATGGTGGCACATGTCCGTGGTCCCAGCTACTTGGGAGGCTGAGGTGGATCTCTTGATACCAGGAAGCTGAGAATGCAGTGAGCCATGATCACACCATTGCACTCCAGCCTGGATGAGAGTGAGACCCTGTCTTTAAAAAAAAAAAAAAGAAAAGAAAAAAAGGTTTTTATGTGCTTACACTTATCATTGCTTTCTTTCCTATGTATTTTACATCTATTCCTATTACTCCATGCACTGATTCTGTTATAGAACAATCTACCTTCTATACATTTTACCAATCCACTCTCTTAATGATGAATATCCATGTTAACATTCACTGCCATCAAAAATAATGCTTCAGTGAACATCCTCATGTATTTTATGGATCTATGTGAGAATTTCTTGGAATACTCAGAAGTGAATTATTAAATCACTGGATACAGGTAAAATTAACATGACTAAGTAGCACTAGACTCCTCTTGAGGTTGGCTCCACTGGTGTTCATTGTAATGAAAAGCGCACCAAGTATAAAATAACCCTATATCCCAAACTATACTTGCCATTTTCCAACTTTAAAATTCTTGAGAAACTACAGATGGAAGGTGACATATCAATACTGTTTTAATGTGAATGTCTCTAATTATTAATGATTTTGTGTTCATTTGGTTGTGGGGTTTCTACCTCTGTAAATAAATATTAGTTCATATTATTTGCTATTTTCTTACCTATAATTTTCTATGCTTATGAATATAATAAAAATACATTACATATTCAGAATAAATAATGTGAATATAAATAAAAACCAAAATCAAATATATACTTTCTCTTCTGGACACGACATATTAATAGGACCTGGACTTACCAACCTACCATAAACAACTAGAAAAGTGGGCAAAATGTATCAAACAAAAACAGTTTTCAGTATGCAGGAAGAGGTAGCTCAAGACTGTGATCCCTGAGAAAACAAAATGACTTAAACCTGGAGTCAATTTCCATATCATTGCACAGGGAAACCAAACAGAACCCGAAAGTCTCAGTGAGGTGGAAAGAAAGTGGAGTCCACAGAAGATAGAAGTTTCAGAGCAGAATACTAGGGAGGAAAGAACTGAACAGACAAGAAGCTCCAGAAATCTGCATTGACTCTTTGACTTAATACCAGACTGATCATGCTTATGATAAAACTCAACATGGTGGGGCTAAGATAGTAAGAGCTTTAAGTTAAAGAATTCCCAAAACTAATACAGAGCTAGGAATTGTTGAGACCCTACTAGACACTTCGGAGAGACCACAGTCTTGCTACCTCCTGTCCTATGTCTGAGACTTGAGAGTTATTCAATAGAGACCCTCTAAGAGACACGCCTGAATAGTAAAACTAAACTAGCCGTAGCGTAACAGCCACTCTAAACCTTACTGGAAAAAAAACTTTTAAACTAGTTTTAAAGGATAAAGTTGATCCACAAATAACTTATCTGCCTGCAAAACCAGTCTAACAATCTTAAAAGGAATATGACAAAATCCAACAGTCAGCAACATAAAATTTGCTATGTCTGATATATTGTCTAAATTCAGTAGCCATAAGCAGCAGAAAAATGTGACCTACATAAAGGAGCAAAATCAATGAGTAAAAAACTGACCTAGAAAATGACATTCTAGAATGAAAAAACAAGAGCATTAAAGCAACTATTCATATGCTAAATATTGTCAAGGATTTAAAGGAATTAAATGAGGGAAAAAATGGAAAATATTTAAAAGAACCAAATAGAATTTACAGAAAGAGACCGGGCATGGTGGCTCATGCCTGTAATCCCAGCACTTTGGGAGGCCAAGACGGGTGGATCACAAGGTCAGGAGTTCGAGACCATCCTGACCAACACTGCGAAACCCTGTCTCTACTAAAAATAGAAAAGTTAGCCAGGCGTGGTGGTGTGCGCCTGTAATCCCAGCAACTCAGGAGGCTGAGGTAGGAGAATTGCTTGAACCCAGGAGGTGGAGGTTGCAGTGAGCAGAGATCGCGCCACTGGACTCTAGCCTGGCGACAGAGCAAGACTCCGTCTCAAAAAAAAAGAAAAAAAAAAAAAAAGGCCGGGCGCGGTGGCTCACACCTGTAATCTCAGCACTTTGGGAGGCCAAGGCGGGCAGATCACAAGGTTAGGAGATCGAGACCATCCTGGCTAACATGGTAAAACCCCGTCTCTACTAAAAATACAAAAATTAGCCGCACTTGGTGGCATACGCCTGTAGTCCCAGCTACTTGGGAGGCTGAGGCAGGAGGATGGCATGAACCCGGGAGGCAGAGCTTGCAGTGAGCCGAGATCATGGCACTGCACTCCAGGCTGGGCAACAGAACGAGACTCTGCCTTAAAAAAAAAAAAAAAAAAAAAATTTACAGAAGAAAAATATACTATCTGAAATTTCAGTGGATGGAATTAACACACTGCTGAAGAAAAGATCAGTTAACTTGAGACTACAGCAATAAAAACAATCTAAAATAAAGCACAAAAAGATTAAAAAAAGAGTTAACAGATCCCAGTAACCTGTGAGAAAATATCAAGAGGTCTAATATATCTGTAATTGGAGGCCCAGAAAAGACAGGAAGCGGGGACAAGAAGACAGTATTTGAAGAAACAATGACTAAAATGTTTCCAAATTTTGTGACAATTATCTTATACCCCCACAGAAGCAAAAACTCTAAGAAGATAAACACAAGGTAAGCTAGAACCAGAAATATAATCAAATTCAATGAAAATTAGTAAAAAAAACTAAAATTAGACAGTAAACTGGAGTTTGAGAGAAATATGCTAAAGAATCTAAATTTTAACATAATGAAAAAGAGTAATTGTAGGGCACAGTTTTAGATACATTTAATGAAAGCTAGATTAAGGATCAGCTGGCTGAGCTGTTGCTGTGGGCAATGATCTCTAAAGGGCACTAAAATAAGATTGGAAATGCAACAAAAATGGAGAAAATATTTACTACTCCTCTTCAATGGGACAGATAACTATATGGTGGAAGAAACAGTTTGATAAGGCACCTGGGGTTCAAAATAAGTTCACCCCCATCACTACCCATTGCAAATGACTCCTAAGTTGCATCTCAAGAGGGTAGATCCAATTAACTGCAGAGGTTTTGTTCACGGAGTGAGTTACTCAAGTTTAAGCCACTCAGATAAAACTAGATCAAAAAGAAGAAAAGGTAGGTACTACTACCTAATACTTTTCTTTCTCTACATTTATCTTTTTTTCTAATAAATATTGAATGTACATTTAAAGAACAACATTTTGAAGAAGAATTAAATTACCAGTTTGTCTGAAACACCATTATCTTAGTGCATACTCTTAGTGTCCAAGTATGGCACGAGTAGCCACAGGGATCTCAATGCTATTTTAATTAATCTATTCAATTTGACAATTATCCCATGTATAATAATATCAGTTACTTTACAAGCTACTAATGTGTTTGGGAGGAGGATACTTTAAAATACCAAAGAGTACTTAAGTTTTTTTACCCATCGTCCTTTATCTCCTTGAAGTTTACTGAAGAAAAGCTTTAGCTCGCGAACTGTCAAATTATAGCTAGCCAGCACTCCCAACATGTCAACCAAAAGATCTGGAAACAAAAGAAAACGATAAAATAACTCAGCTAGTTATATTTCTCGAATATTTAAAATAAACTGTGCTTATTTAAGGGCTTGGACACTAAAGTTCTAGGTGCATGCTACATGCTCAAATATTTCTTAAATATTGCTAAATGGAATAAGAAAAATATGTATTTAAAAATCAAACTTTATTTCTTTGCATATATTGTACTATAGAAAAAATCATACCTGCTATCATATTGTCAACTTTTTCAATTTTCCCAAGCACTTTTTCAACAAGGCCTACTTCAGTGCAGACTTGAAGATTCCGTATGCTTTTCTTCAGAATGGCTGTAAACATGCTCCAGACTTCTGCTTGGCACGTAATGTCACATTTTTCCAGTAGGTCCACCATGCAGTTAATACTCTCACCTTCTTGGATAATGAAATTCATTTCCAGATCAAACTGTCCTCCTACCAACTTACAAGGAAAAAAAAAAAAAAAAAAAACACATTAAAAGCATTAGTATCCTCAATATCACTATAGCATGTTCCTAAACATTAGATTAACAATAACTATTCACATTCTTCCTCCACATCAAAAGGTTCATTAAAAAACATGCAGCTCAAAAAACTGAAGTTTCTGAAGTAATCTCCAAATTTAGACAGCAAAGTCAAGTAAGAGAATATAAAAATTAAAATATTTTTCAACAAAAACAAATATAGGATGTCTTAGGTAAATTGCTATCTACTAACCTGTTACCAATAAAGATCTAAATCAACTCTACAATTGCTTCTCATCCAGTATTTCATTTATGAAGTATCAAATCTGTGAACTACACTGAATAATCTAAAGGTCCTTTGTTACCCAAACAACTTATGAGCTCATGGTAAAACTGAAAAGCTGAAAAAGGCTCAGAGTGGTCACACATTGGAGTTTATATTAGTCAAATTTTTGGTTTATTAAGCCTATTCATTTTACCTCTCCTCTGTAGATAATCAGTATAACTTACATATAATTAGTCACACATCCAAAGTCAGTAATCAAGAAAATGTATTTCACTGATATTACTATCAGAACGCTATAGCTATACGGGCCTTGTCATCTCACCCAGAGCCTCCCCATACAGAGGGAAGGTTCGTAAATTTTAAATAAATTGTAATTGTATAAAGGAATTAAAATACTTATAGAATTACCTTTGTAGAGCTATCTCATTTAACTAGATTTTTTAAATAAATTTTTTTAAATTTAAATTTTTTTAATTTAAAATACATATATTTAAGGTATACAATAATGCTATCAACTAGATTTTTTAAAGATCTCTGTCAGAAATAGTTACACACATGATTCACCTACGCTTCTTTCTGAATACTTCTTGATTTTTCATTACGCATTTCCAAACTGCATACCCAAAAGGTATGCAATAAGTAGAAGAAAGTGAACTTTAAAAAACAAATCCGGCAGGGCGTGGTGGCTCATGCCTGTAATCCTAGCACTTTGGGAGACCGAGGCAGGCGGACCACCTGAGGTCAGGAGTTCAAGACCAGCCTGGTCAACATGGTGAAACCCCGTCTCTACTAAAAATACAAAAATTAGCTGGGCGTGGTGGCATGCGCCTGTAATCCCAGCTACTCAGGAGGCTGAGGTAGGAGAATCACTTGAACCTGAGTGGCAGAGATTGCAGTGAGCTGAGATTGTGCCACTGCACTGTAGCCTGGGCAACTGAGCGAGACTCCGTCTCAAAAAAAAAAAAACAAAAAAATACAAAAACTTAGCCAGGCATGGTGGCATGTGCCTGTAGTCCCAGTTACTTGGGAGGCTGAGGCAGGAGAATCACTTAAACCTGGGAGGCAGAGGTTGCAATGAGTCGAGATCATGCCATTGAGCTCCAGCCTAGGCAACAGACCAAGACTCCATCTCAAAAAAAAAACAAAAATAAAAATAAATCCAATGGCTCTTATAAAGAATAACAGACATGACCAAGTGGAGTTTAGTCCAGGAAAGCAAGGAAGGTTCAAAACTAGGAAATAAATTAAAATTCCATTCAGCAGGATCAACAACATGTATCCCAGGTTCTGACAAAAATATACACAGGCATGAGACTGAAAAAAATGGAAATGAACAATGTGAGGATCACTACCTGCATGCAGAGAGACAAGAACTCCTGGCAAGCACAGTGATAAAGACATTTCATCTTTCTCAGAAAGCTCTGGCAGAGATCTCAGCATACAATGCTTTGTATCATCACTACCAAGCAGTGTTAGGAGATGACAGCTGGGATTTTGCTAAAACAGTCTCTCCTTGTGATGGAGTCAATTCTCCTAGTTACATGGCCGTAGCTAAAAAGTATACGTGCTTGGTTCCCTAGTCCTCCTGGATAAACGCTATAAGCTATCTATTATACTATGAAATATTCCATTCTACTTAAACTGGTTGAATTAGATTATATTGTCTGTAAATATGTTGTTTGTAAATTTTAAAAATACATAATTCAAATAAGAACTTTAATATAGCTGTTTTGGTTTTGTTTGTATTATTTCCTAATATTGTCTGTAACTTTTTATTTTGAAATAATTTCGAACATTCAAAGAAAGTACAGAATTCCTTTATACTCTTCATTCAGCTTCCCCAATGTATATATATTACATAATCATAGTACAGTTATTTAAACCAGGAAATTAACATTTACAATACCATTAACCAATCTACAGATATCACTCATAAAAAGGTTTAAAAAAAAGGCATGTATATGAATAAGGTGCTTATTATTAATAATGCTTGGCTGACGGTGGTGATTATTGTTATTATAAATTTTATAATTTTATAATTACATATCTATATTTATATATTATTATATGATAAAAGTGACATGTAAATAGAACAAAGATCATTTCATCAAAAGGTTAGTGGCTGGGCATGGTGGTTCACACCTATAATCCCAAAACTTTGGGAGGCTAAGACAGGAGGATCACTTGAGGCCTGGAGTTTGAGACCAGTCTGGCAACACAGCCAGACCCTGTCTCCATATTCAAACAAACAAACAAAAAATTACCCAGGTATGGTGGTGGGTACATGCAGCCCTAGTACTCAGGAGGCTGAGGTGGGAAGATTGCTTGAGCCCAGGAGTTCAAGACTAAAGTGAGCTATGATCACACCACTGCACTCCAGCCTGGGTGACAGTGCAAGATCCTGTCTCAAAAAAAAATAAGTTTAGGGATAGCTATATTCAAATATCTGGGGGAAAAAAAATCATCAATCAATCCCTCATACCATAAAAAAATTTCCAAATGAGTCTAAGATTTAAATGTAAAACTGAAGTCATAAAATGAGTCTAAAATAAAACTTATAAAAGCACTAAATGGGTTAGGCGTGGTGGCTCATGCCTGTAATCCCAGCACTTCTGGGAGACCAAGGCGGGAGAGTCATGTGAGTGCAGGACTTCAAGGCTACAGTGAGCTATGATCATACCACTGAGCCCTAGCCTGGGTGACAGAGCAGGACATGTCTCTAAAAATAAAAATTAATTAAATAAAAGCACTGAATGAAATGATACAAAAAACATTTTATCACTTCAAGTGGTAAAAGCTTTTCTAACTAAGAGTTTTTAAGATTTCTGGACTTCATATTGACATATTTAACTATATAATAATCAGAAACTCTATATGCAAAAAAAAATCGAAAAGTAAATTAAACACTTAGAAAAATCATTTGCAACCCATATCATTACATAAGCACAAATAGCTTCCTGAAAAAAATTTTTTAAAAGAAAATATATCTGCTTGTGGGAACTAGGGTGTTAAAAAAAAAAAAAAAAGAAAATTTAGGCAAAGGCAATGAACAAAAAGGTAAATAAAAGTGGCACTAAAACATGAAACCCAACTTTGCTTACAAAATGAATATTAAAAATACACTAATATACCATTTTTACATATTTGATTGACAAATTCCAAATCTCTAACAACATATAAAAATAATACATAGTATGTGCAAGAACATGAGGAAACAGGTACTGTCATACATTACTGTTGTTGAGGAAACAGGTACAATATGACTTATTAAGAGCAATTTGGGGCTGGGTACGATGGCGCACACCTGTAATCCCGGGACTTTGGGAGGCCGAGGCAGGTGGATCCCTTGAGCGCAGGAGTTTAAGATGAGCCAAGGCAACATAGCAAAATCCCATCTCTACTAAAAATACAAAAATTAGCCAGGCGTGGTGGCAGACACCTTTAGCCCCATCTACTTGGGAGGCTGAGACACAAGAATCACTTGAACCCAGGAGGCAGAGGTTGCAGTTAGCCAAGATCGCATCACTGCACTCTAGACTGGGTGACAGAGTGAGACTTTGTCTCAAAACAAAAAAAAGAAAAACAAAAAAATAGCAATTTGGTAATATCTATCAAAATTTTTTATTTTTGAAACAGCAATCAAACTACTAGAAATGTATATTATAGACACATTTATGTATCTAACATAATGATGTTAGATACAAGAACTTCATTGTATTGACTCTTTTTAAATTACAAGATAAAGGTTAATGACAGCCTGGCATGATGGATCACGCCTGTAATCCCAGCACTCTGGGAGGCCAAGGTGGGTGGATCACTTGAGGTCAGGAGTTCAAGACCAGCCTGGTGAACATGGTGAAACCCCATCTCTACTAAAAATACAAAAATTAGCCAGGCATGGTGGCACGTGCCTGTAATCCCAACTACTTGGGAGGCTGAGGCACAAGAATTGCTTGATCCCAGGAAGCGGAGGTTACAGTGAGTCACCTGGGCAACAGAGCAAGACTCTGTCTCAAAAAAAAAAAAAAAAAGTTAATGAAGTTGTATACAACTATACAATGAAATATGATGTACATATAGAAAAGAATGAGGCCACTCCACATGATATGAAAAGATCTCTAAGATACTTTGAGAAAATCAAGGTGGAGAAAAGTGTGAACAGTAGGCTACAATTTGAGTGTAAATCATTTACACATAGACCTATGCATGTGCTAAATATGTCTAAGAACGAACTAAATATCGATTGTCTCTGGAAAAGATCTAGTGCATAGAAGGCAAAAAAAAAGATTTTAGTACATACACTTTTGAACAATTTGAATTTTGTGCCATGAACACATATTACTTATTTCAAAAAAAAAACAATTTAAAAAGAAGCAAATGCAGCCAGGCAGGGTGGCTTATGCCTGTAATCCCAGCACTTTGGGAAACCGAGAGAGCAGATCAGTTGCACTCAGAGAGTTCAAGACCAGCCTGGGGTCTTGAACCAACATGGCGAGACCCCATCTCTACCAAAAATAAAACAAAAAATTAGCTGGGTGTGGTGGCATGTGGCTGTAGTCCCAGCTGCTTGGAGGCTGAGGTGGGAGAATGGCTTGAGTCCGAAAGGCAGAGGTTGCAGCAGCCCAAGATTGTGCCACTGCACTCCAGCCTGGGCGACAGGGCAAGACCCTGTCTCAAAAAAAAAAAGCAAATGCACAAAACACCACTGATGTGAACTCTAGAGCTTATGAAATCATCATAAATACAAATGGTATTAATACAAACGTTTGGGATTTCTCAAGTAACCTATTTCTAACAAATTACTCACTGAGTCAAAAATAATTCAGCACAATATAACAATGACATTGCAGAGGCATTATTCAAATATTTAACAACTGGCACAGTGCAGGCACCATACAATCAGAACACATACGAAACCTATCAAGATGGGCTCAAGCTGTAAAAATCTCATACTTACATATTGAGGCACATTGGCTAGCTATTGGCCTTCATAGAACATACTTAAGTAAAAAATAACAGATACAACACATCTGCAGAAAACAATCACAAAATACAAACCTCTACTATGTAATAAATTTATAAACTCATTCAACACACTTTTACTGAATGCCTACAGTATGCCAGGCCCTGAGGAAATAGTGGAACAGTGATCAATAAGACAGAAATAGCCTACCCGTATTTGCAGGAACACTGTGTCTTATATCCTACAGAAATCTTTTTTAATTGCTTATTTAGAAAATGGCTGGGTGTGGTGGCTCACGTCTGTAATCCCAGCACTTTGGGAGGCAAAGGTGGGTGGATCACCTGAGGTCAGTAGTTCGAGACCAGTGTGGCCAACATGGTGAAACCCCAGCTCCATTAAAAATACAAAAATTAGGCCAGGCACAGTGGCTCACGCCTGTAATCCCAGCACTTTGGGAGGCCGAGGCGGGCAGATTACCTGAGGTCAGGAGTTCGAGATCAGCCTGGGCAACACGGCGAAACCCCGTCTCTGCTAAAAATACAAAATTAGCCGGGCATGGTGACACATGCCTGTAATCCCAGCTACTCGGGAAGCTGAGGCAGGAGAATCGCTTGAACCTGGGAGGCGGAGGATGCAGTAAGCCGAGATCGCGCCATTGCACTCTAGCCTGGGCAACAAGAGTAAATCTCCATCTCACACACAAAAAAAAAAATTAGCCAGGTGTGGTGGTGCATGTCTGTGGTTCCAGCTACTCAGGAGGTTGAGGCAGGAGAATCGCTTGAACCCAGGAGGTGGAAGCTGCAGTGAGCCGAGATTGCCCCATTGCACTCCAGCCTGGTCAACAAAGCAAAACTCCGTCTCACGGAAAAAAAAAAAAAAGAAGAAAAGAAAATAGTAGACTTCTGGTTTCCAAACTGGAAATCTCTTTCTCCATGAAAATATATAATATAGGAATGACACCAAGTAGTAACTTCAGCTCAAAATGTCATTTTGTATGAATAAAAAATATATAACATTCATAAGTTTTCCTAAATACCTATAATATCTAACAGAAAATACAAGAGTTTTAAAACAACATTTCTGATACCAACTATAAGTATAAAGTATCTAGGAGTGTATTAAAACATACACAAGACTTGAAAGTAAAGAAATTTTTTTCCACTTTTGATAAATGAACAGACCTGTTTCTGGATGGGAATATTAAATCAGTTCAAGTTGTTAACTTTTCACAAATTAATCTATAAATTCAGCACATTACCATTAAAATTCCAATATGATTTTTTTCCTGAAACTTATAGTGATTCTAATTTCTATCTGGGAATTAAATATATGAAAAAAGTGAAGGGAAATTCTATACAAAAAGAATACTAGAATCATTAAACAAATGGTATAACATAATTATTAAAACTGTATGGTACTAGACAGAAAATAATCTAATTAAAATAAAAGGTTGGTACAAATAAATTCAATATAGGATTAGAGTGTCATCACAAGCATTAAATGGAGCTATGAAATTTTCATTTTAAAAAATTAAGACTGAATCCTTATCTTACAAAATATGCCAAAATAAATTCTAGATAACTTAAAATATCAAAAGTTAAATTAGAAGCCACAAATATAAGAAATTCTCAAAGAGTACAAAAATCATTAAGCTGTAGAAATAAAAAGTGGTACAGAAATAAAGTATTTTCAATTTGGTGGAAAAAATGTTTAGGAAGACATGAACAGTCAATTCACAAAAAAAAAAATCCAAATGACACATGCAAAAAAAAATACTAAATGAATTTAACTTTGTTTGAAATTATTAATGCTCAAAGTAGGTGAGAACAAGATTAAACAGATACTTTCATACACTCCTGTTGAAATATTTCCAGAAAGCAATATGGTAATACTAACTAAACATATAATTGTGTTAAGTCAAGACAATCTTTTATTAAATGTGGGGAATAACAATCAGCAGCAGATGCCAATGATTAAGAAAAATTAAGAGGAAAAATTCAAAACTGAGAAAATTAATTCCATGAACTTCAACCTGTAAATTTGGTAAAGATAATTTTTAATCAATTTTAGCAGTAGAAAGGTCTGGTCCAGGTCCAAGAACACCAGTATTCTCAGGAAGATAATTTAAAAGAATCCACACAGAAGAATGTAAAATTAAGGAGTGACAGAATCTTCAGACACAAGAAAACCTTCTTGTGGAAAAGAATTGCAGTGATTCAGAAAGGTAGCAGAAAAAAACAAAAATCTCTAAGGCCATACAAAACTAGTAATTCCATAATTATATAATGATTATAATTTCAAAATAACTTTTTAGTGAAAGGAAAGCTCAAAGAGAAAATATTTTATGAAAATCATCTAGATACAACAATAAAAAAGACAAACTCTTCAACAGTATTTTCTAGAAGACAGAAACTAAACCTTGTCCACTGAATACAATAAGGTACTTCTTACAACACCCACATACAATTGTATATCATTTCATATAAGGGAAACCAACCAATAAATCTGAAACAATTTACTGCCAAGAAGATAATGTCTGGAGAGAGTTTTAACAGTGTGAAATTTTCTTCTAACAATTACATATCCACCATGTGATCTAAATTGGTCAAAAACCTCGTTACAACTAACATAAGAGACCTTACCTTCACCTTAATATTACTTACATCAATCATTCCTATAAGTAACCACCCTTTCAAGAAGCTATAGATTTTTGAAAGTAATTTCCAAAAAAAGCCCCAAATATTTCACCAGCTTTTAAACTGAGATTATACGGTGAGAGCAATATCCAAACAGGTGTTTTAAATATTCCTCCATTGCTTTAAATACTATAAAATATGCCTTTCAAGGAGAAATTGATGGCAGAAATTTGTACACACAAATGTGTGGCATATTTGATATACTATATGTATGCATATCTATTATACCTAAAAAACATGCACAGGGTCTACAGTATGTCATGTTAACCCTTTCTAATAGTTATTTGAAGCTGATCAACCTTCAAAACACAAATTTGTTTCCAATGACAGGGATCATAATCCAGGTACAGGCATTGGCTAGTTATTATCTGAGCTGTAGTAATGGCTCTGCACTACAAAATGTAATCTTCCCAAATGTCACAGTAAGTTATGAATATCTGAGCAGCCTAATGCACTTTACTAGCCATGAAATGTGAAAATGTAATCTTATTACCTTTTTTATGGTTGTATTTTTTTGAATAATGTAGCATGGAAACTGATGTATAGTCTTTTTCTACATTTTAGCATGATTTGGTCTCCTTTGCTATATAGAACATTTTTCAAAACTCTCCATTTCAACATATTTTAGTCTTGGCCTGAACTTCATAAACAATTTTTATAGCAGCCTTCAGGGTGGCATAACATGCTTTCTATAGGTTATACTTTAATGCATAAGGTTATAGAAATTTTAAAGCAACTTATTCGAAGAATTCAAATAAACCTTTATAAGTTTTGTATGAGGACTTTAATTGAGCATGATTATTTTTCTTCTCAATAGTTATACTAATAAAATACTTTAAGCTGACATTAGTCACTAATGTAAATTACCTGTATATTCGGAAAATCTAAAGACCAAACATGGAGATCAAAAATAATTATCTTCTCTTCAAAAGATTAATACAACTGGAATACTGTGCGACTCACAGAAAATTCAAATACTTCAAAGTAAAGCTCTGTTCTCCCTGGACAACTCACTGGAAACTTGCTAAATTTTTCCTCAAAGGTGGGGCAGGAGTATGGTATAGTTTAAAAAAAAAAAAAAAAAAGGACAGGGTGTAATCACAGCTTCTGACCCTAACTAGATACTTTCTTGTGACCTATCTATTATGACAGGTGTAGTTAACACCTGTCTAAAAATGTCAAAATTGCTTTTTTCTCTGAACCTATTTATTTATAAAATTAACTACGAGTAAGCTTCTTTTATTTATCTGCATCCTTCAGAAACATATTCAGGTTTTAAAAGTGTCAACCTCAAGATACCCAATTTTTCTCCAGGAATCCTTTCCTAAGTGAATGTTACCTTGTATATGTTTACAGCCACTGGAAACTTACTAATAAGGAGAAGTTGAGGGAAAATTACAAAGCTGTGACACAGACTGCACTGACTCCCAGGTTATATTTCCTTCTTCCATAATAATAAAGAGTTTCTAGTTTGGCACACAGAGCCCAGGAAAAAGATCTCACTCTCCAGCTTTTCTTGAATGAAAAGCATTCCTGATCAGCCATGTGACCAAGTTCTGACCAACAGGCAGTAAATACGTGCAACCTCTAGGTATTATTCTTTAAAGAAAGAAACCTGACCCCTTTTTCCAGCTACGCTCCTTCCTACTGCTTAAGATGCAGAATAGTGGCAAGAGCTACAGTAGCCATCCTGGAATTGAAGGTGTCTTATGTTGAAGATAAAAGAGCAAATCGATCTATGGATCCTGACAATCATAGAACTGCCACACTAGCCCGCTACCCAGACTTTCACCTGAAGGACAAATACATTTCTGTTTTGCAGAAACCACTGTTAATTTGGGCCTCTCTGTTCTATCAGTTAAAAGCCTATATTCTGACTAATATAGATGCTATTCACTGCATTTTCTCAGAAATTAAAAAATATATATTATCTATAACTATCTCAAATGATGTATCCTTATTCCCCATTCTTATACCATAGCAGGTGTTAGTTCACCAAAAGTGTCTTTCTTGACCTACTTTTGATAGTTGGTTATGTGCCCTGGTAAGTTGAGAAACCACAGAACAGCCTATTCCCTGACTATATTCTTACTGGATAGCTTCATATATGCTCTACACTACTGTGCCACTATGACACTTTGCCAGATGCCCCATTACAGGTTGAATTGTGTTCCCCAAGAGGACATATGTTCAATTCTTAACCTCCAGTGCTTCAAAATGTGATCTTATTTGGAAATAGGATTGCTACAGATGTAATTAGTTAAGATGAGGTCATTAGGGTGGGTCTTAATCCAATGACTGTTACCCTTATAAAGAGGGAAAATTTGTGCTCGACACATGTACACAGAGAAAATATCATGTGAAAATGAAGATAGAGATTACAGTGATACTTCTATATGCCAAAGAATGTCAAAGATTGCCAGCAAATCACCAGAAGTCAGGAAAGAAACATGAAACAGATTGTCACAATTCTCAGAACCAACCATGCCAACACACTTATCTTAGACTTCTAGCCCACAGAACTGAGGGAATAAATTTCCATTGTTTCAGCAACCTAATTTCTAGTACTTTATTACACAGCCCTAACAAACTAATACATCCCAGCATCTCCCAGGGTTTATTTTTGATGTTACCCACTAAATTCCCCAGTAAGCATTGTCAAGAACTCTTAGAAAAGCCAAACCACGACCCAGAGACTCTGTTCAGCTTATCTTCACCCAGACCCTCCTACAACACTGTACTCTCCTTAGAGAAATAGGTTTGCGGAATGGATACACGCAGACATACAGAGTGAAATAATAGACACTGGAGACTCCAAATAATGGAAAGGAGGTGAGGGTGAAATATCACCTATTGGGTACAATGTGCACTATTCAGGTGATGGGTACACTAACAGGCCAGACTTCACCATAACTCAATATATCAAGGTAACACACTGAACTTATACCCCTAAGTCCATAAAAATAAAAACTTCAATGTCAAAAAATAGGTTTGTGATTGGTACTCAGTTTTTCCAAAAAGAACAATATATTGCTGAGGAATATATACGTAGATAATAAACTTAAAAAAACAAACAAACAAAGGAATGACTCACATCAAAGTTAGCAAAAGAGCTGGGCATAGTGGCTTATGCCTGTAATCTCAGTACTTTGGGAGGCTGAGGCAGGAGGACTGCTTGAGCCCAGGAGTTCAAGACCAGGCTGGGAAACATAGCAAGACCTGGTCTCTTAAAAAAAAAAAAAAAATAGCCTGGCAGGTGGCACATGCCAATAGTCCAAGCTACTCAGGAAGCTGAGGCAAGAGGACTGCCTGAGCCCAGGAGTTCAAAGCTGCAGTGAGCTATGATCATGCCACAGCACCCCAGTCTGGGTGACAGGGCAAGATGCTTTCTCAAAAAAACAAAACAAAACAAAGTTAGAATAAAGATAATTGTTTTAGCAAAGAAAAAGAGATTCCAAGTAAAAATATTGTTCTATTGTTAACCTGGTATTGGATATATGCAGATACATTTTAATGGTTAAGTACTTTTATATACTTTACACATATCTTTTTAAGTACTTTTTAATACTTTTAAGTACTTTTATATATTTTACACATACATTTTTAAAATACAACTTATTTTGTATTTGCTATCTCCTTGCCTCTCTCTGCTATCTTTTGGAAATTTCCCCAGCGTTTCAGTTACCACATTCTTTATTCAATTCTTTCTAATCTACTTTTCAATCTGTCTGTTGAGTTAATTTCTATGTCTTTTTATTTAAAAGTTCTATTTGTTGTTATTTTTCAAATCTGCTTAGTAATCTTCTCTCTTTCCTACATAATCTTTTAAGTGTCTTTTTTGTTTTCCTTCTTTTTGTTTTCTTTCTTTCATGACTTTTTGACATGAAAGGGCCTCTATTTCATAATTTATTATAATTTTCTAAATTTTATAGTTTGAAAGTCTTGAAGATCTAATCTTGCTTTCAGTGTATCTACTGACTCCTCATGCTGTGCTGCTTTTTTAATGGGTTTTTAAATTTTAGATTGTAAATTTATTTTCAATGGGGCTTTACCTGAGAGACTCTCATGCAGCCTGTGCCTCTCTAGGTTGAATTAGGTATTCTGCTACCTGCCCTAGGGATGTCTTCAGCATGGAATGACTTAAAAATACATATATATTTTTTGAGATGGAGTCTCACTCTGCTGCCCAGGCTGGAGTTCAGCAGCATCGGCTTACTGCAACCTCCACCTCCTGGGTTCAAGCGATTCTCCTGCCTCAGCCTCCCGAGTAGCTGGGATTACAGGTGCCCGCCAACACGCCCAGCTAATTTTTGTATTTTTAGTAGAGACAGGGTTTCACCATTTTGGCCAGGCTGGTCTCAAACTCCTGACCTTGTGATCCACCCACCTTGGTCTCCCAAAATGCTGGGATTACAGGCGTGAGCCACCGCACCTGGCCTTAAAAAATATTTTTTATTGTGAAATGTTTCACTGCACCCAGCTGCCAAGCTATTCTTAGACAAAATTTAACATTACAGATATCGTGGTAATACAATCCAGACTTTATTTGGAAATATCATATTTTCTTTCAGAACAAACATTTCTTATATAGTGTCTGGCTACAATGGCTCATGTCTGTAATCCCAGCACTTTGGGAGGCAGAGGCAGGTGGATCACCTGAGGTCAGAAGTTCAAGACCAGCCTGGCCAACATGGGGGAACCCCGTCTCTAATAAAAATACAAAAATTAGCGAGGTGTGGTGGCAGGCACCTGTAATCCCAGCTACTTCGGAAACTGAGGCAGGAGAATCACTTGAGCCTGGGAGGCGGAGGTTGCAGTGAGCAGAAATCAAGCCATTGCACTCCAGCCTGGGCAAGACTCTGTCTCAAAAAAAAAAAAAAAAAAAAAAATTCTTAGCAATATTTGTCTCTACTGGGATTCTAAATCTCTGTAGGTAAAGACAGTAAAGTGTTTTTCTTGCAGGTAAAGAAAATTATGAGTTCGATACTATATAAAAGAAAAAGAGTAAGTTTAATATGATTTACAGTTAAGTGTAAATGTAGAATGTCACTAGAAACAAATATAAATTTTCAACATATCCCACCCAAAGAACTTCACACAAATATGAGTCCAAAATATTTCCTAATTATTAGGTACTAGAAATCAAATCTGCTGTTTTAGGACCCAATTTGAATTCTAAAATGTTTTCACCGAATGCAACAATATGGGTTGGGTAGACAAAATTTCAGCTCACTCTGGTTTTCCCTTGCCCCTTCTCTAAGATCATAATTGTAAAAAACTATGTCCATGTCCCAGGAATCACAGAACATTTAGTCTCGTATAAGAAATTTCTCATTTCAGAAAATTAGGTTAAATTTGGTATTCTCTACAATTGCCTTTCCTCTTTCTTGCTTCTTTTAAAGAACTATACCTTAACATTTTCTTAAGGCCCAGCTCAAGAAATATCTCTCTGAGAACCATTTTGACCTCTCCAGCCGACAGTAAACTAGAATGATACACATCATATTACCAATACAATATAGTCATTTAATATGCTGAACTGAAAATATTCCCTTTGAAGTTTTTGTTCTCCTTCTACTTACTATATTCTGGGTCTTTCACTATTTCTTAGAATGCACAGAAGCCCTAGCAGTTTCAGCAATATTATCAACAAACTCACAATCATATAAGATTTCCATTTCTACTATCATAACTAATCCTTACAAGAACCCTGTAAGTCATACAGATTAGTCAATTATCACATCTAGCTGATAAAGGAACAAAAAAAAAATGTGTCCATTCATAAGCCAAGACTACAAATCAGACTATCTGACTCATAGTCTCATGTTTCCTTACACCTTCACTAATAATCTATTATTTAAGTTAGATTTTTTTTTCTTTAAATAGTAAGCTAAGTATTTGAAAAATTTGTGAACTTTACTATCTATACAAAAATTAGTCAAAGTATATGTTACTGAAAATAAATTAGAAGTATCATCTTTATATTTATTTAAATCCCCAAACATACTACAAAATAGTCGAAATCTCCTCTCATTGTTTATTGTACCCTTCATAAGAGTTAGAAATTTTCACAGAATAATGGTATGTCTACAAAAGTGTTAAGAAAAAAGGTTCCATGATCAAATAAGTCTAAGAAATAATGAATTAAACAATGGTAAAGATATGTTTATATGATAGAATTACCAGAGCTTTAATATGCAACTGTGCAGTAGACATCTTGAAAGGAAGATATACAACCAATGCATGGACTTCCCAAAAGTTATTTCACAATGGAATCTCTTTTCCTTTTTATTTGATTTAGAGATAGGGTCTCACTATGTTGGCCAGGCTGGACTTGAACTTCTGTGCTCAAGCAATCCTCCTGCCTCAGCCTCCCAGGTTTCTGTTTGAACAAGAGATTTTTTCATAAATAGCATTCTTCAACAGCTTTTTCAAAAAACATTTGATGATGTAACATATTTATGTTCTTGAAGCTTATTATTGTAAGCTTCACCCAGACCCCTAAATCCATACAAATAAAAGTGCTTCAAGTCTTAGATAGGCAGCTGGATGAATAAATATCACAGAATTAACTATGTTTTAAGCAAACATTTAGTAGGCACTTCAGAAGTTTTTCAGGTAAGTAGTTTAACTCAACCTGTTTGTTTTTTCACAGATTTCCTTTTATGACTTATTGAAGTTAGTAAGTAAACAAAAAAGACATCTTCAATTAAGATTACTTTAGGAAAAAACAAAATATGAGCAAATAAAATCACACTAACCCCTCATCCCTTTCTGAACCAGTCAGTCCAAAAGTCAAGCAACATAGATATCCTCCCACATTTGGCTGGTCTGTGTGCCCACAGAAGTAATGTGTGACTTACGAAGTTAGGTCATTAGAGCTTCATGGCTCCCTTTACATCATTCATTCTAAGGAAAATCAGTCACCACAAATGAGGATATTCAAGCAGCTCAGTGAGAGGCTCACTTAGAGAGGAACAGTCCTCCAGCCAGCAGCCAGCACCAACTTGCCAGTCATGTAAGTAACCCTGGAAGCAAGTCCTCTAGCCCCAGTTAAGTCTTTAGATGACTACAGCTCCAGCCAACATTTTGAATGCAACCTCGTGACAGACCCTGACTCAAAACTATCTAGCCAACCTACTCCCAAATTCCTGACCCAGAAAAACTGAGCTGATAAATGTTTATCATTGTTTTACACTGTAAGGTTTGGGGGTAATTTGTAACACAGCAATACATAACTAGTACAGTTACAAATCAGTAATTGGGGAAAACTTTATTATGCTATTTATTCCTGTATCATAAATTTTTTAATTCAAATATTCTAATAATAAAAATGCACAGAATAAGTGATTGCTGTCAGCTACATAGGCACTTTACATAAGCACTTTACATGGATTATCATATTTAATTACCTCTTGTAAACATGAAACATAAGTAACTTCTGAACATGGGTTTCAACACTACATAATACTTGTATTTAATTATTTGTGACAGTTACTGCAGACTGGCTTACCCAACACCAATTCCTCAAAGTCTATCAGACAAAACTGAAAGTATAAATGAGAAAAAAAAAATAGTTCGTATGGCAAGAAGACAGTTTTGGCAATGAGAAAAATGAAACAAAAAGATATAGCCAGGCTTTAAAATCATACTCTATACCTATGTATTAAGAAGAGAAAAAGCAGTGAAAAAAATTCCATGTAAGAGTGGCTAACAGTTTGTACTCTGGCATGACTCTATACATCCGAATACTGGTGATACGGTTTGTCTGTGTCTCCACCCAAATCTCATCTTGAATTGCAGCTCCCATAATCCCCACGTGTCGTGGGAAGGACCCAGTGGTGGGTAACTGAATCATAGGGGTGGGGGGTTCTCATGATAGTGAATAAGTCTCACAAGATCTGATGGTTTTATAAAGGGCAGTTACCCTGCACATGCTCTCTTGCCTGCCCCATATAAGACGTGCCTTTGTTCCTCCTTCGCCTTCCACTACGACTGTGGGTCCTCCCCAGCAATGTGGAACTGTGAGTCCATTAAAACTCGTTCTCTTTATAAATTGCCCAGTCTCAGTTATTTCTTCACAGCAGTATGAAAATGGACTAATACAACTGGAAAGTTCTTTTTTTCCATCTCAAATATCCAAGTCAGTCTGAAATGTGGAAGGTATTTAGAGTTCAAGGAAAAAAAGGCAGAATCAAATAATTCGAGTACCTATATAAATATCTTCTATAAAATTACATATAGAAAATAAGATATAAAGATATCTATTGCAGCACTATTTGTGAAACTGAAACATTAGATATAGCCTAAATATCCAGCAATAGAGAGATACTTATAACCAGCTGATGGCCATGTAATGGAATATTGTACAGCCTTTAAAAAGAATATAAATCAATATGTGCTGGCATACCACGATGTTCAAGACACAATACTAAATTTTTTTAAAGGTGCAGGACAGTATTTACAGTATGACCACATTTCCTTAAAAGATACAATTATATTTAAATCAGAGATAAGTGAAACTGCAGTTTCAGCCTAGGTAGTTGCCAAAACATATTGCTTGGTTTCAGCTAAGTGCCCATTTATGCACTGCTTCTGACATTCCTAAAGTGTAGGTGATAAATAATTGTATTATCAAGTATATTAACATCATATATAATCAGTATGACAATGTCAGTAATATAGATAAGGCAAGTCATTTGGATATAGTATCTGAATATTCACTTTCAAATGCAGACAAATTTTTGAGGAAAAATCTCCTTATGTACTTTATATGGTAAAAGTGAGGAATTAAGGCATATTTCTTTTTTTTTTTTTTTTAGATGGAGTCTCGCTTTGTTGCCCAGGCTGGAGTACAGTGGCACAATCTCAGCTCACTGCAACCTCCGCCTCCCAGGTTCAAGCGATTCTCCTGCCTCGGCCTCCCAAGTAGCTGGGACTACAGGTGTACGCCACCAAGCGTGGCTAATTTTTGTATTTTTAGTAGAGACGGGGTTTCACCGTGTTAGCCAGGATGGTCTCAAACTCCTGACCTTGTGATCCACCCGCCTCAGCCTCCCTACGTGCTGGGATTATAGGCGTGAGCCACCATGCCCAGCAGGCATATTTCTTATTATAAGAATAAAATGCTACAATATTTATTTATTATGAAATAAACAGTATTATGAAAGCTACTAATTTTATCTTACAAAAGTAACTGTGCCTTCCTCAATAATTGGTAGAAATAAACAGAAAATCAGAAAGGATTAAAAGAACTCAATAACACTATCAACAAAGAAGAACTAATTGACATTTATATAAGACTCCACCCAATTAGAGAACAATAAATATTGTTTACAAGGGCCTATGGACTAGAGATTATATTCTGGGACATAATACAAACTCAACAAATTTAAAGATATTGAAAGTATATGGAGTGGGTTCTCTGACCACAATGAAATCAAACTAGGAATCAATAACAGAAAGCTAAAGATCACAGAAAAATGTGCAAACACTTGGAAACTATTACACTCCTAAATAGTTTATGGGTCAAAAGAGGAAGTCTCAAATAAATTTTTTAAATACCATGAACTGAATCAAAATAAAAATATAATATATCAAAATTTGTGGGCCATACCTGAGAGGGAAATTTGTAGCACTAAAACCAGAAGTCTCAAATCAATAATCTAAGTTTCCATTTTAAAGAACCTAGTAGAAAAGCAAAATAAGCCCAAAACAAGCAGAAAGAAGGAAATAAGAAAGACAAAAGCAGAAGTCAGTGAAGTAGAAAGTAGGAAAACAATAATCAATGAAGAGCTAGTTCTTTGAAAAGATCAATAAAATTGACAAACCTTGGCAGGACTTAAAAAGCAGCAAGAAATAAGACACAAATTACTAGTATCAGGGAGAAAACACTATCACTACAGGCCTTAGAGGCAGCAAAAAAAAAAAAAAAAAGGGGAATACTGCAAACAACTCTAAACATATAATGTGACCACTTAGAGGAAATGGACCAATTCCTCAAAACTGGAAGCTACCACTACTTGCCCAATATGAAATAATTTGAATAATCCTATAATTATTAAGGAAATTAAGTTCATAATTTTAAAATTCAAAAAAGAAATCTCAAAGTTCACATGGTTTCTCTGGAGAATTCTTCTAAATATTTAAAAAAAAATTAATGCCAATTTTAAATTTCTCAATCCATTTTACGAAGCTACTATTTTACTAAAACCAAAGACAGTACCAAAAAAAAAAAAGCCTATACACCAATATCCCTCATGAATATAAACACCAAAATTCTTAACAAAAAATTAGCAAGTAGAATTCAGCAATAAATAAAAATTTTACACCATGGCCAAGTAGATTTTATTCCAGGAATGCAACACTGTTTTAATATTTAAAAATCAATTAATGTAATCCACCATATTAATAGGATAAGGTAGGACAATCACACAATCATATCAACTGATGCAGAAAAAGTATTTGACAAAAATTCAATAACACTATTGAGGATAAAAACTCAGAAAAATGGAAACAAAAAAAAACTTCAACTTGATAAGCAGCATTTACATAAAACCTACGACTAACATTATACTCAATGATAAAAGACCGAGTATTTTCTCTCCTAAAGATCAGGAACATGGCTAAGACATGCACTCTCACTACTTTTATTCAAATTAGTGCTGAAAGTTCCAGCCATGGCAATTCAGCAAGAAGAAATAAAAGGTATGCAGGTGAGAAAGGAAGAAATTAAGCTGTCCCTATTTGCACCAAAGACATTTCCAAAAACAGAAACCTCCTAGAAATAATGAGTTCAGCAAGGTAACGGGTTACCAGATAAACATTAAAAAATCAATTATACTTCCATATACTACCAAGGAACATGTGGGCAATGACATTTAAAATATAATACCATCTATAATTGCTCAAAAATATGAAGTTCTTAGATGTAAATCTAACAAAATATATACAGGACTTGAATGCTGAAAACAATAATATGATGATGAAAGAAATCAAAGAAGATCTAAATAAATGGAGAGGCACACTGCATTCATAGTACAGCTGTCAATTCCTCCAAAATTGATATATAGATCTAACATAGTTCCCATCAAAATCCCAGCAAGATTTTTGCAGATATAGAAAAGATTATTGTATGATTTATATGGAAAAGCAAAGGAACTAGAATACCAAAAACAATCTTGAAAGAGAAAGATGAAGTAGAAAGAATCCATCTACCCAATTTCAAAACTTATTATGTAGCTACAGCAATCAACACTGTGAGGAACTGGTGGAGGGGGCAGACACATAAATCAATGAGACAGAATAAAGAACCCAGAACTAGACCCACACAAATATGCTGAACAGTTTTAACAAAAGTACAAAAAGCAATTCAAGGGAGGAAGAAGAGTCTTTAAAACAAATGGTACTGGAACAATTACAAATGAACTTTTCTTTACCTAAGTATTACACCTTACACAAAAACTAACTCAATATTGATCACGGATTTAAACGTAAAATATAAAACTTTTTTAAAAACATAGGAGAAAATCTTCAGAATTTAGGGTTAAGCAAGAAGTTTTTAGACTTGACACAAAAGCAAGATCCATACAGGGAAAACTGATAAATTAGGCTTTATTAAAATTAAAAATTCTGCTCACCAAAAAACCTTTTCAGGAGGATGAAATGGCAAGCTACAAACTAGGAGAAAATATCTGCAAACCAAATATCTGACAAAAGAATAATATCTAAAAAATATAGTCTCTCAAAAGTCAAGAGTAAAAAAATATCCAATTAGAAAATGTGCAGAAGAACGTTTCACCAAAGAAGACATAAAGAAGACACATAAACACACACACACAAAAAGTCTAACATCATTAGGCATTAAAGAAATGCAAATTAAGACCACAGTGGATATCACTATACATCAATCAGAACAACTAAAAAAATAATGACAACACCAAATGCTGGTGAGGATGTGGAGAAACTGGATAATTCGTATGCTGTTGGTGGGAATGTAAAATGACACAGCCACTGTGAAAAAGTTTGGTAATTTCTATTTAAAAAAAAAAAAACTAAATATGCACCTACTATTCAATCTAGCAAGTGCACTCCTGCCATTTTTCCCAAATAAATAAAAACTTATGTTCACACAAAAACCTATATATAAATATTTACAGTAGTTTTGTTGGTAATAGCCAAAAAGTGGAAATCACTCGGATGTCCTTCAACAGCTAAATGGTTAAACAAACTGTAGTACATCCATACCATAAAATACTATTCAACAATAAAAAGGAACAAACTATTGACACACACAGCAATCTAGAAGAATCTCCAGAGAACCAATTGGTTTTTTTCTCAAGTTCGTACAGTCTTCTGGAGATTCTTCAACTGACAAAAATATAGAAATTGAAAACAGATTGGTGGTTGCCAGGGGTTAAGATGGGGTAGAGGAAAGTGGGTATAGCTGTAAGAGGGTAACAGGAGGAAACTTTCTGTACCTCGATTATACCAATATCAATATTGTTCTAGTTTTGCAAGATTTTCCCATTGGGGGAAACCGGATAAAGAGTACAAAGGATTTCTCTGCATTATGTCTTCAACTGCATGTGAATCAGCAATTATCTCAAAATAGAAGACCTAGTTTTAAAAAATAAGTAATTCTATGTGAGGTATAAATTGTCATAGGATTAATTTTCCACCAATTATTTCCCATTGAAAAGAAAACTATATTAACCTAAATGAATCTTCAATTGGTAGAAAAATGAGAGCCAAATTAAGCGGCAAGGAAACTCTCGTAAGTTCCAATTCTGAAGCCACCTTCAGACATATATAATCCCAGCTTCTTTACTTATCCCTCCCTCCCTACTCCAGCCAAAAAAAAATCAGTATATTTAATTACTTGCCCTACACCTGAAAAAATGTTTGCCATATACTATACAAAAAAGATGAAGCATATATTGATATCACACAGAGTTTAACTATATATCCTACTGACTCACATCTAATACTTGCATTATAGAATAAATATGCAAATTTGAACCTTCAAACAGGAAATGAAATTTTCTAAATCCATTACATAACTTCAGATTCATGTGTGCACTGAAGGCTAATACATCATCTAAACCTTCATACAGAGAACCTTTTTAAATTTGCATTTATCTACAGTAAATTCTGTCATGTTCTTTAATAGCTTGCTGGTTCAATCTAGCAAACTAGTGATTTATGGAAGTGACATATTTCAAAAATCAGAAATCTCTCACTATGTGACAACCAGTCAAAGTCCACTGAACTTACATTACTTGAACTCAAACATCATAGGATATGAAAGAGATAGCAAAATGTCATGCATTTCATATTCAAATCAATTTGAGTTTATAAGTGTTTAAAACTATAGCATCACATACATTACTTAATACTTTAGTACCCCAAATATTTTATGTCATGATTCCCTCAATGTGTCCAAACTACCTGTATTTTAAAATACATTGTTAAATTTGATAGTTCATAATTTGAAGACTCTACAAATCTTACTTTGAAGAACACCAAAATTTAGGGTACATGAAAGAAAGATCTATATATTAGGTTTTCTCCACCAAAAAAAAAAAATGTACTTTTAGATCTTTACAATAATTTCATACCAATATCCTTATGTAGGGAGATTTATCAGATGTGAAAATGGAGATTATATTAACAATAGGGAAATAAACTGGAAATTAGCAAAATGTCCACTATAATAGACAATGTTGTTTTTGTCTGTATTGTATTTACTCTTCCTTCCATCCTCTTCCATTTATGGAATTCTGACAAGAAAGTCTCAGTACCTCACACCCAGGTCACAGAGAGGTCACTTAAGTCAGGCCTGGCTAAATATATACTTCCCCATTCTACTGGCCACAGTGATTAATATAAGACTGAGAATGTGAGCTAAGTCAGGCCAATCAAAATCACTACCAAGATTGTTTTTTAATTTATAAGGTGAAAAAGAAGGGCTCTTGGTCTTTGGGTCAAAAGTAGGAGAAATATGTAAACTGAAGGCTTCCAGCAGATATCTTCCCTGCCATGTGGACAGAGGAGGCCTAGCTGCACCGTAAATGGAAGAAGAATATTCTGGTGACATCAATTCCCTGTTTCCACGGTTTCCCTGGTTCTTGCAGCTTCATTCAATGATGTAGCCTGGTCCTATGAACCAATCATTCCCTTTTATACTTAAGCTACTTTGATGTAAGATTCTATCTCTTACAACGAGAAAATCCCGGATTAATTCCAAAAAAAGAAGGAACTAGCTGAATTATGGCACATACGTATAGTTGTATATAACACAGCAATTTTTAAAATCATTTTCATTCATAGTTCTCCACTGACAGTCTACGTTAGACTCAACATCATCTTTTTACAAAAAAAAAAAAAAATTCTTTGTGACGCCCCTATACTAACCTGAAATAAAAGTGACACATTCCATTTTATCAATTATTTTAAAAAGATCAGAGATCAGAATGTGTCTTATAATCAATGGCATCTAAAATTACAATTGCAGGGTTTTTTCTTAATGCTGCATAAAAATAATGACAAATCTTACAACTTGGCATCTTAGACTTGAGGAAACACAATAGATAATAAGACCTACCTATAAACAACAACAAAAATCTACAAAGTACTCTAACCATAATAAAAGAAAAATAATTAAAATACTTTTCAGTATTTTTTCCATATATAAATCCTTGTAAATAACCAAATAATAAAGTAGTTAGGTCCTGGTAACTATATACAGAATCTACATTAATGTATGTTACAGAAACAAGGCACAGTGATTCAGGTGTGTATTAGATATGCAAATACTATTATATTCCAATTAGATGTGATTTTTAATTCTTCATAAAGTTCCAAATAAAACAAAGTATGATTTTTTTCTTCTTTAAAGCTTACTTATGTTTCTAAAAAAACTCAGCATATGTTAAAAGTATTCAAAAAGTTTATGCTGATATGGAAAATGAAATTACAGTCTAATAAGTTCAGGAGAACAGAGGATATCACACCTTGCTATTTGCAAATGTATCTTCCATTGCAAGGTCCTTAGCAGCCTTAGTCCAGAACACTAAGTGTCCACTACCAACTCCAAATCATTCTAAGAGCCAAAAATACTCACCAAATTTCCTAAACACCTCCAAGGAGCAGTACTGGTCTCACTGAGAACTACTCATGATTGGACAAGGAAAGATGTTTAAGATACATGATTAAAGGAAAAAAAGCAGATACGTACAAAATAACCTGTTGTATATGTGTGCGTGTGTGTGTGTGTGTGTGTGTGTGTGTGTATGTCTATAGAGAGAGAGATAGAGACAAATGAAGACAGATGCTGATACATATAAAAATGTGTAGGATGTATATGGGTGTGTGTGCTGCAAGAAGGGCAGACAATAAACTATTAACAATGGCTACCTCAAAGAAGTGGGTTGAGGAGAGGGAAATTAGACAGTCAGTCTTTCATTTTCACTTCATACTTTTTTAAATGAGCATATACTGCTTTAAACAATAAAAAAAAAGGAGTTTAAAAAATCCAACTAGTAAAGGCCATGTCCAACATCATTCCCAAGAGCCTGTCTCTTTGCCTGTGTCTGTCAATGTCTGCCTGAGCCTCATCCTGACCGTCTATAAGGCCGTCTCTGTTTCTCTCTCTCTTTCTCTCTGTGCGTGGGGTGGGCGGGGTAGAGGGGGTTTCTGTACCTATCTCTCTCTGGTTCTTGGTATCTGCCTATCTCTTCTTTGAGTGTCTCTCTCTTGAAATTATGTGTATCTGTGCTTTACTCTCTGAGTATCTGTCTCTCTGTGTATGCATGAATGTCTTCCTCCTGGAGCACAGACGGAAGCATGGGCCTTGACCTCCTCCCAGTCTTAATGCATTCATCTTTATATCTCTGTGTATGTGTCCATCTTCCACTTACTCACTTACAATTATTTTGCTTCCTTTCCTCTTCTGTTTCCCTGACCCATCTCCCTCCATCAAGCCCTTCGCCCATCTTGTCTTCCTCTACTACCTCCCCAACTGTTTCCATATAAGCAAAGTTCACACTACTAGAGTGTTAATGTGTTCAAAGCCCTGATAAACTCTCTTCAACTGGATCACAAATGATCATTTCTATCTGAAGAGTGTATCTGAAGAGTTCTGTTAGTTACAAAATAACATGCTAACTAAATTAAAATTAGGTTAACTAATCCTTATTTTAATAATAGAACAACTCAGCAGAAGATCAACATGAAAAACAGAAGAGGTGAACAACACTATAAACCAACTAACCTCACGAACATCTATAGGATATTTATTCTCCAGGATAGACCATGTTACTCATCCATAAAACAAATCTCAATAAATTTAAAAGAATAGCTCCCTCTCCCCCTCCCCCTCCCCCCCTCCCTCTTTGCACAGTCTCCCTCTGATGCCAAGCCGAGGCTGGACTATACTGCTGCCATCTCGGCTCACTGCAACCTCCCTGCCTGATTCTCCTGCCTCAGCCTGCGAGTGCCTGGGATTGCAGGTGCGCACCACCACGCCTGACTGGTTTTCGTATTTTTTGGTGGAGACAGGGTTTCACCGTGTTGGCTGGGCTGGTCTCCAGCTCCTGACCGCGAGTGATCTGCCAGCCCCGGCCTCCCGAGGTGCTGGGATTGCAGACAGAGTCTCACTCACTCAGTGCTCAATGTTGCCCAGGCTGGAGTGCAGTGGTGTGATCTCGGCTCACTACAACCTCCACCTCCCAGCCGCCTGCCTTGGCCTCCCAAAGTGCCAAGATTGCAGCCTCTGCCTGGCCGCCACCCCGTCTAGGAAGTGAGAAGCGTCTCTGCCCGGCCACCCATCATCTGGGATGTGAGGAGCCCCTCTGCCTGGCCACCCAGTCTGGGAAGTGAGGAGCGCCTCTTCCCAGCCGTCATCCCGTCTAGGAAGGGAGGAGCATCTCTGCCCGGCCGCCCATCGTCTGGGATGTGGGGGGCGCCTCTGCCCCGCCGCCCCGTCTGGGATGTGAGGAGCACCTCTGCCTGGCCGCGACTCCGTCTGGGAACTGAGGAGTGTCTCTGCCCCGCCGCCACCCCGTCTGGGAGGTGAGGAGTGTCTCTGACCGGCCGCCCCATCTGAGAAGTGAGAAGCCCCTTCGCCCAGCAGCCGCCCCGTCTGGGAAGTGAGGAGCGTCTCTACCCGGCAGCAGCCCCGTCGGGGAGGTGGGGGGCAGCCCCCGCCCGTCCAGCCGCCCCGTCCAGGAGGTGGGGGGCCCCTCTATCCGGCCACCCTGTCTGGGAAGTGAGGAGCCCCTCTGCCCGGCCGCCACCCCATCTGGGAGGTGTACCCAACAGCTCATCGAGAACGGGCCATGATGACGATGGCGGTTTTGTCAAATAGAAAAGGGGGAAATGTAGGGAAAAGAAGGAGAGATCGGATTGTTATTGTGTCTGTGTGGAAAGAAGTAGACATAGGAGACTCCATTTTGTTCTGTACTAGGAAAAATTCTTCTGCCTTGGGATGCTGTTTATCTATAACCTTACCCCCAACCCCGTGCTCTCTGAAACATGTGCTGTGTCCACTAAGGGTTAAATGGATTAAGGGCGGTGCAAGATGTGCTTTGTTAAACAGATGCTTGAAGGCAGCATACTCCTTAAGAGTCATCACCACTCCCTAATCTCAAGTACCCAGGGACACAAACACTGCAGAAGGCGGCAGGGCCCTCTGCCTAGGAAAACCAGAGACCTTTGTTCACATGTTTATCTGCTGACCTTCCCTCCACTATTGTCCTATGACCCTGCCAAATCCCCCTCTCCAAGAAACACCCAAGAATGATCAATAAATACTAAAAAAATTTTTAAAAATTAAAAAAAAAAAGAACCTAGACTCAGAAAAAAAAAAAAAGAATAAAAGGAACACAAAGTATATCATTTGACCATAAGGGAATAAAACTAGAAATCATAACAGAAAGAAATTTTGGAAACTCAACAAATATATGGAAATTAAACAACACACTCCTAAATAGCCTATATAAAAGAATAAGTGAAGAAAAAGAATTAGGCTAGGCACAGTGGCTCACACCTGTAATCCCAGCACTTCAGGAGGCCAAGGCAGGTGCATCACTTGAGCCCAGAGTTCGAGAATGGCCTGAGAAACATGGTGAAACCCTGTCTCTACAAAAAAACAGAAAAATGAGCCAGGTGTGGTGGCACATGCCTGTAGTCCCAGTGTCTCAGGACACCTGTGAGGATCACCTAAGCCTGAGAGGTAGAATCTGCAGTGAGCCATCATCACACCACTGCACTCCAGCCTGACCAAAAGAGTGACACACTATCTCATAAAAGAAAAGGAAAGGAAAAAAAGAAAATAGAAAATACACTGAGATGAATGAAAATGAAGATACAACATGACAAAACGTATGGAATGTATAAAGCAGTGTTCAGAGGGAATTTATAGCTGTAAATGCCTACTTTAAAATAGAAGAAAGATACTAAATCAACAATATAACCTTTGAACATGCATAAAAAGAAGGAGCCAAGCCATGTCTGGTGGCACCCACCTGTGGTCTAGCTACTCAGGAGGCTGACGCAGGAAGATTGCTTGAGCCCAGGAGTTCAAGGTCAGCCTGGGCAATACAAGGCAAACCCCCATCTCAATAATAATAATAATGATGTAGGCCAGGTGCCGTGGCTCACGCCTGTAATCCCAGCACTTTGAAAGGCCAAGGCATGCAGATGTCCTGAGGTCAGGAGTTCAAGACCAGCCTGGCCAACATGGTGAAACCCCATCTCTACTAAAAATACAAAAATTACCCAGGTGGGGTGGTGGGCACCTGTAATCCCAGCTACTTGGGAGGCTGAGACAGGAGAATCACTTGAACCCGGGAGGCAGAGGTTGTGGTGAGCCGAGATTGTGCCACTGCACTCCAGCCTGGGCAACAGAGAGAGACTCCATCTCAAAAATAATAATAATAATGTAGCCTTCCATCTTAAACCCTACAAAAGAAGCGCATAGTAAACCTAAAGCAAGCAAAAGGAATAAAATAATAAAGATTACAGAAGAAATGAATGAAACAAATGAGAATAAAATGAAATTAACAATATAAAATTAGTGGTATTTTTAAAAATAAAATCAGTATAACCTGGCTTCTTTGGTCCTTCAACAACAACAACAAAAAAATGAAATTGACAGATTTTTAGTTAGACTAACCAAGAAAAAAAGAGAAGACTCAAATTACTAAAATCAGAAATGAGAGTGCATTACTACCAACCTTACATAAATGAGATTATAAAGACACACTATGAACAATTGTATGCCAATAATTAGACAACTTAGATAAAAGGAGCAAATTCCTCAGAGGGATACAAACTACAGAAACTGACTCAAAAAGAAATACAAAATACAAACAGACCTACAACAAGAATTAAATTAGTAATAAAAAAATCAGCTCACAAAAAACAAAACAAAAAAAAACTTAGGCCCAGGTGGCTTCACTGGTGAATTCTACCTAACATTTAAAGACAAATTAATACAATTCTTCACAAACTCTTCCAAAAAACTGAGGAGGAGAGAACACATCCCAGCTAAATCTATGAGGCCGGTACTAACCTTATGCCAAGATCAGACAAAACCATCACAAAAAAGAAAACTACAGACCAATATATCTTATGAATATGAACACAAAAATCCTCAACAAAATACTAGCAAACCAAATCCAGGAACATATAAAAACAGTTATACACTATGACTAAATGAGATTTATTCCAGGAATGCAAGCTCAGTTTAACATTCAAAAATTAATAAATGTGATACACCATAAAATGAAAAACCACATGATCATCTCAATAGACAAAAAAAGCATCTGACAAAATCTAATACCTTTCATTATTAAAACACTTAACAGACTAAGAATAGAAAGAAACTTCTTCAACCTGACAAAGGGCATCTATGAAAATCCCACAGCTAACATCATACTTAATGGAAGTATCACTATGAACCAATTAGGTATTTTATCTTAAAATATATATACACACACATATACACATACACACTCATACGTAAATATGTAATGTGTGTGAGTGTGTGCGTGTGTGTGTATGTGTAGTTTTATCAACTGGAAAGGGGTACAAACAATGACCAACACAATAACAATGAACATGCTTACTGCCCAGATTGTGGTCTTGAAATACCATTTCTCACTAAAAATCAGGGCTTCTTGAAGGAGTAGCTTGTATTAGTCTGTTCTCACACTGCTAATAAAGACATACCTGAGACTGGGTAATTTATAAAGGAAAGAGGTTTACCTGACTCACAGTTCCACTCCCCAGTGGAACTGGGGAGGCCTCACAATCATGGCTGAAGGTGAAGGTGGAGCAAAGACATGTCTTTGCAGGCAAGTGAGCATGTGCAGGGGAACTCCCCTTTATAAAACCACCAGATCTCATGAGACTTATTCACTATCAAGAGAACAGCACGGAAAGATCTACCCCCATGATTCAATTACCTCCCACTGGGTCCCTCCCACAACATGTGGGAATTATGGGAGCTAGAATTCAAGATGAGATTTTGGTGGGGACACAGCCAAACCATATCATTCTGCCCATGGCCCCTCCCAAATCTCATATCCTCACATTTCAAAACCAATCATGCCTTCCCAACAGTCCCCCCAGTCTTAACCCATTTTAGCATTAACTCCAAAGTCCACATTCCAAAGTCTCATCCAAGACAAGGCAAGTCCCTTCTGCCTATGAATCTGTAAAATCAAAAGAAGCTAGTTACTGCCTGGATACAATGGAGGTACGGGCATTGGGTAAATACACTCATTCCAAATAGGACAAATTGGCCAAAACAAAGGGGCTACAGGTCCCGTGCAAGTCCAAAGCCAGTGGGACAGTCAAATCTTAAAGCTCCAAAATGATCTCCTTTGACTTCATGTCTCACATCCAGGTCACACTGATGCAAGAGGTGGGTTCCCACGGTCTTGGGCAGCTCCGCCCCTGTGGCTTTGCAGGGTACAGACCCACGGCTGGCGTTGAGCATCTGCAGCTTTTCGAGGTGCACAGTGCAAGCTGTCAGTGGATCTACCATTCTGGGGTCTGGAAGATTGTGGCCCTCTTCTCACAGCTCCACTAGGCAGTGCCCCAGTGGAAACTCTGTGTAGGCGCTTGTACCCCACATTTCCCTTCCACAGTGTCTTAGCAGAGGTTCTCTGTGAGGGCTCCACCCCTGCAGCACACCTCTGCCTGGACATCCAGGTATTTTCATACATCCTCTGCAATCTAGGTGGAGGTTCCCAAACCTCAGTTCTTGACTTCTGTGCACCCAAAGGCCCGACACCACACATAGGCCATCAAGGCTTAGGGCTTTCACCCTCTGAAGCAATGGTGTGAGCTGTACATTGCCCCCTTTTAGCCACAGCTGGGATGCAGGGCACCATGTCCCCAGACTGCACAAAGCTGCAAGTCCCTGAGGCCGGCCCACAAAACCCCTTTTTCCTCCCAGGACTCCAGGCCTGTGATGGGAGGGGCTTCTGTGAAGACCTCTGACATGCCCTGGAGACATTTCCCTATTGTCTTGGCAATTAACATTTGGCTCCTCATTACTTATGCAAATTTCTGCAGCTGGCTTGAATTTCTCCTCAGAAAATGGGTTTTTCTTTTCTATTGCATCATTAGGCTACAAATTTTCCAAACTTTTACACTTTGCTTCCTCTTGAATGCTTTAGCACTTAGAAATTTCTTCCACCAGATACCCTAAATAACCTCTCTCAAGTTCAAAATTCCACAGACCTCTAGGGCAAGGGTAAACTTCCACAAGTCTCTTTGCATGGCAAGAATGATCTTTACTCCAGTTCCCAACAAGTTCCTCATCTCCATCTGAGATCACCTCAGCCTGGACTCTATCGTCCATTTCACCATCAGCATCTTGGTCAAAGCCATTCAACAAGTCTCTAGGAAGTTTCAAACTTTCCCACATTTCCCTATCTTCTTCTGAGCCCTCCAAACTGTTCCAACCTCTTCCTGTTACCCACTTCCAAAGTAACTTCCACATTTTCAGGTATCTTTACAGCAGCACCCCACCCTACCATTACCAATTTACTGTCCGAGTCTGTTCTCACGCTGCTAATAAAGACATACCTGAGACTGGGTAATTTACAAAGGCAAGAGGATTAACGGACTCACAGTTCTACATGCCTGGAGAGGCCTCATAGTCAAGGCTGAAGGCAAAGGAGGAGCAAAGACACATCTTACATGGCAGCAGCCAAGAGTGTGTGCAGGGGAACTCCCCTTTATAAAACCATCAGATCTCGTGAGACTTATCCACTATCAAGAGAAGAGCAGGGGAAAAACCCACCCCCATGATTCAATTACCTCCCACTGGGTCCCTCCCACATGAGAGCTACAATTCAAGAAAGATTTTGGTGGGGACACAGCCAAACCATTATGATAGCTGGTTCAAGGTCTGGAACTAGAAATGAAAATATGAGCCTGAAATATCTTGCCATAAAAATAGCAGAAACATGATCAAAGTCTAGTAGGGTTGTACCAAAAGGACTCAGGAATCAACCTGAAGAAGTGCCTACTGGCCAAAAATAAAAGTTTGAGGTTCAATAAAGTAATAATAATTGCCATCAAATATGTTTAAATCCTTTAATTCATAATATTTCAAAAAGACAATAACAACGAATTGGTCTCCTGTAGAGGATAAGAAGAGAAATGGCTGTTACTTACAAAATTAATGAATAAAAGGAATGAAACTGTTCCAATTACATATTTATATAATATTTATATAATATATAACAGTATAAATCTAATACACTTATTATATTATCTATAATTATATATAAAGAACATATAAAAAGTATATAAATATATAAAAGAATGTAAATACACAAAGAATATATTTATAAATCTATATAAAGTATACATAAATATATAAAGTGTGTGTGTGTATGTACGTATACATATTTTTTTTTTTTTTTTTTTTTTTTTTTTTTTTTTTTTTTTTTAAGAAACAGGGTCTTCCCATGTTGCCCAGGCTGGTCTTGAACTACTGTGTTCAAGGAATCCTCCTGCCCCAGCCTCCCAACTAGCTGGGGCTACCTGTGTGTACCACCATGCCTGGCTTATCTATGTATTAACTGTGCCACTGGATAACTAAATACAACTGGATAATTAAATACATCTTTTCATAGAACTATTCCATTTAATACATGAAAAAATATATATAATATCATCATTATTCAGACTCCAGTGATTTAATGGATCTAGATGTTGAGAATCAACAGCTGATAACATTATAAAAAGAGACAACCTGACGTAAGAGCCTCCGGATGAAAGAACACAGCACCACCTAGAGTCTAGCCAAAGGTATGGAAGCCAAATCTTCTGGAATCAACTTCCAATTTGCAGGAAATACGGAGGACACAAGAACATGTTAAACTACACCATGAATATGCACTTAACAAAATCCAGACCATGGGAAATGCTAAATGTCAAAAGGTCCAGGTTTTTTAAAAGGTCCAGGTTTTTTTAACAGATAGAATGACCTGAGACTTAAAAAACGTGTTTTTTAAAACTAAGAAAAACTAAATTATAGATAAGGGATGTGTTATTAGATTACATAATTACAAAGAAATAAAAGAAAGTGATTACTGTAAAAGTCAAGATAGAGGTTCCATTTGAGGGAGAGAGGCAGTTGTAATTAGAGGGATTCTAAGATGACTGGCAAAATTCTATCTCTTGACCTACATGGTGGTTTAAGGGTAATTATTTGCCCTTTAGTTTTATATTTGTTTTGGTTTGGTTTTTCAATAGTTACAGTTTTACAATAAAAATTTTTATGAGAAAGTTCTGTCAATGGTTAATTTCATATTTTAAAACATCTATATTCAGGCAATGCAATTCCATCATAAAATTAGTAGTTTCAGTTTTTGTAAACTTGTAACTCGCAGCCTGTATTAAATACATATAACACTTATTTCTTTCAGTGACTCCTAAGAAGCTTCTGATGCATAACTAACCTCCATATGTAAGTCACCTCAAAACAGTAACAGTGCTCTCAAGCTGCCTCAGGGAACATGGCGCCACCTCTCTGCTGAGTTATGTATAGCCACTTTGGCCGCCCACTGCATCCTGATGGTGATGGGGGAGACAGGCTTTGATTGCCAGTCACACCCCTCTGTCCTCACCCCATATTGGCTGTGGCTGTAGATGAGATTCAGCTGTGGGTGGCCTCAGCTCACCAACCACTGCCTTGGTTTTGAGGGTCAAACCCAGGCTCAAACAGGTGGGGGAGGAGGATAAACAGCCATATTCACAAATGCATTCTTGAATCACTGAATCTATGTGAAATAATTAAACAAAAGAGAATGTCCTTAAAAAGAACTCATATTTGCAGGCCTAATCTTCACCCAAGAGATCTTAAAATGCTATCACCTTATGCATAAGAGCTAAAGAGAAATACTGCAAGGCATCATGATATCCTGAGAAAACTTAAAACTAAGACAGAAGAAACAGAGATTAGCCAGAAAAATACAAAGTCTAGAAAAATCAACATTGATATATTTCAAAAGATTTGACAGCTGCAGAAAATGAGTTTCAAAAACAAAAAATACTATTTTTTAAAATACCAGTCTTATTATTTTTATTAGAAAAGTTAGGAGGATAGAAGAGAAGCAAGTAGACAAGCTGACTCTAAATTTCTCTAGGAAAAGTAAGCAAACAGGAATAGCCAGGAAGCTGTGAAAAAGAAGTGCAACAATGGGAAGCTAGCTCCATCAGAGATTAAAACATAATATGAAATAAAATAACTTTTTTAAAAAGCGGTAGCAGTAGATGAATGTCTGCTAGATGAAGAAGAGAACAGAAAGTCCACACATAGTGCCAAATACAACAGGAAATTATCATACCATAATAATAGCAATTTTTAGAGCACTTACTTGTGCCAGGCACTAAGAATCTTATGTATATTAAATGTCTGACTACTCCATGAGATAGGTACAATTATTGTATTTTTATTTGAGGAAACTGAGGCATAGACATATGAAGTAACTTGCCCAAGATCTCAGAGGCAAGAAGTGGTGCTGCTAGAATTTCAACCTAGGTAATCTAGCTACAAAGTCCACACTCTTAACCTGTACGCACTATGGTTTTTCTGTTTTTCATTCAGGTGACATCTCAAATCATGGAGGAATAATAAACAATTCAATGAACAGCATTAAATTGGAATTCAATTTTTTTCTACATATGTTCAAATGGACATATGTAGAAAAAATAAATTGGCCCATATTTCAAATCAGGAAAAATTTCAGGCCAGACACAGTGGCTCACACCTGTAATCCCAACACTTTGGGAGGCTGAGATAGGAGGATTGCTTCAGTCCAGGTGTGCAAAACTGGTCTGGGTAACATGGGGAAACCCCATTTCTACAAAAAAAATGCAAAATTAGCTGGGCATGGTGGTGCTCACCTATGATCTCAGCTACTCAGGCAGCTGAGGTGGAAGGATCACTTGAGCACGGGAAGTCCCAGCTACAGTAAGCTGTGATCACACCACTGCAATCCAGCCTGGGTGACAGAGTGAGATGGATAAATACCAGAGTGATAAATACCATCAAAATAATACAGGAAAGCATAGAACTTTAAGGAAGTTCTGAGTAAGAAAAGCCTTTCTATGTATGATTCAAAACCCACTAACTATAAAAGAATAGCACAATAAATTCAAGCTACATAAAAATAAAAAGCTTTTGGCTGGGCACAGTGGCTCGTGCCTGTAATCCCAGCACTTTGGGAGGCTGAGGTGGACAGATCACTTGAGGTCAGGAGTTCGAGACCAGCCTGACCAACATGGTAGAACCCTGTCTCTACTAAAAATATAAAAATTAGCCGGGCATGGTGGCATGTGCCTATAATCCCAGCTACTTGGGAGGCTGAGGCAGGAGAATTGCTTGAACCCAGGAAGCAGAGGTTGCAGTGAGCCGATATCACACCACTGCACTCCAGCCTGGGTGACAGAGCCAGACTCTGTCTGAAAAAAATAATAAATAAAATTTAAAAGAAATAAAAATAAATAAAATAAAATAAAAAGCTTTTTATTAAAAAAAACACCACTAGTCAAGTCAAATCAATCCCTTTAAAATAAGAAGCTTCTAGAAAATAATAAAAACATCAACTCAATATAAAAAGGGGCAAAGTAACATGTTATTTAACAATGAATTTAATCCCTCTCCCTCTCCCTCTCCCTCTCCCCCTCCCCTTTGCACGGTCCTCGTCTCCCCTTTGCACGGTCTCTCTCTGATGATGAGCCGAGGCTGGACTGTACTGCCGCCATCTCGGCTCACTGCAGCCTCCCTGCCTGATTCTCCTGCCTCAGCCTGCCGAGTGCCTGGGATTGCAGGCACGCGCCGCCACACCTGACTGGTTTTCGTATTTTTTGGTGGAGACGGGGTTTCGCCCTGTTGGCCGGGCTGGTCTCCAGCTCCTGACTGCAAGTGGTCTGCCAGCCTCGGCCTCCCGAGGTGCCGGGATTGCAGACGGAGTCTCGCTCACTCAGTGCTCAATGGTGCCCAGGCTGGAGTGCAGTGGCGTGATCTCGGATCGCTACAACCTCCACCTCCCAGCCGCCCGCCTTGGCCTCCCAAAGTGCCGAGATTGCAGCCTCTGCCCGGCCGCCACCCCATATAGGAAGTGAGGAGCGTCTCTGCCTGGCCGCCCATCGTCTGGGATGTGAGGAGCCCCTCTGCCTGGCCGCCCAGTCCGGGAAGTGAGAAGCGCCTCTTCCCGGCCGCCACCCCGTCTAGGAAGTGAGGAGCATCTCTGCCTGGCCGCCCATCGTCTGGGATGTGAGGAGCCCCTCTGCCCGGCCGCCCAGTCTGGGAAGTGAGGAGCGCCTCTTCCCGGCCGTCATCCCGTCTAGGAAGTGAGGAGCGTCTCTGCCTGGCCACCCATCATCTGGGATGTGGGGAGCGCCTCTGCCCCGCCGCCCCGTCTGGGATGTGAAGAGTGCCTCTGCCCTGCCGCGACCCCGTCTGGGAACTGAGGAGTGTCTCTGCCCCGCCGCCACCCCTTCTGGGAGGTGAGAAGCGTCTCTGACCGGCCGCCCCATCTGAGAAGTGATGAGCCCCTCTGCCCGGCAGCCTCCCCGTCCGGGAAGTGAGGAGCGTCTCCGCCCGGCAGCCGCCCCGTCCGGGAGGTGGGGGGCAGCCCCCGCCCGGCCAGCTGCCCCGTCCGGGAGGTGGGGGGGTGCCTCTGCCCGGCCACCACCCCGTCTGGGAAGTGGGGAGCCCTTCTGCCCGGCCGCCACCCCGTCTGGGAGGTGGGGGGCCCCTCTGCCCAGCCACCCCGTCTGGGAAGTGAGAAGCCCCTCTGCCCGGCCGCCACCCCATCTGGGAGGTGGGGGGCCCCTCTGCCCAGCCACCCCGTCTGGGAAGTGAGGAGCCCCTCTGCCCGGCCGCCACCCCGTCTGGGAGGTGTACCCAACAGCTCATCGAGAACGGGCCATGATGACGATGGCGGTTTTGTCAAATAGAAAAGGGGGAAATGTAGGGAAAAGAAGGAGAGATCGGATTGTTATTGTGTCTGTGTGGAAAGAAGTAGACATAGGAGACTCCATTTTGTTCTGTACTAGGAAAAATTCTTCTGCCTTGGGATGCTGTTTATCTATAACCTTACCCCCAACCCCGTGCTCTCTGAAACATGTGCTGTGTCCACTAAGGGTTAAATGGATTAAGGGCGGTGCAAGATGTGCTTTGTTAAACAGATGCTTGAAGGCAGCATACTCCTTAAGAGTCATCACCACTCCCTAATCTCAAGTACCCAGGGACACAAACACTGCAGAAGGCGGCAGGGCCCTCTGCCTAGGAAAACCAGAGACCTTTGTTCACATGTTTATCTGCTGACCTTCCCTCCACTATTGTCCTATGACCCTGCCAAATCCCCCTCTCTGAGAAACACCCAAGAATGATCAATAAATACTAAAATAAAAAAATTTTAAAAAATGAATTTAAAAATGAGCAAAGGATACAAATGGATAATTCAAAGAAAATATGGTCAACCTTAGTCATAAGGGAAATGTAAATTTAAATTCTGATTAATCATCACTTTTTCACCTATTAGACTGGCAAAAACCACAGCTGCTAATACTGTTGGAGATGCTACAGAGGCACTTTCATAGAGTTCTGGAGGGAAAATAAATTAATATAATCCCTGGGAAGGCAGTTTGGCAATATAAACCAAAATTATAAAGGAATAAAACCTTTGACCCAGCAATTATATCTCTAAGAATCTATCCTATAGATACAATTACATTAAGTATGAAATAGTATATGTAAAGATTATTTATTGAAGTATTATTAGTAATAACAAAATACTGGAAACAACCCAGTAAACAGGGGTCAAGACAACCATGGTTCATCAATGCAATAGAATACTTATATAGCTCTTTTAAAAATACAGAAGCTCTATATAAAATGCTTTAGAAAGACAAATAAGAAAAATTATCAGCAAAGAAAAGCAAGATGTAGAACAAGGGGTACAGCATGCCACCTTCTGTACAATGAACAAGTGAAACATACAAGTATTTATATTAGTTTATAAAAGCCTAAGAAAATTTAGAAGGATACATGAGCTGCTAATAATACTTTTCAGGTTTTCTCTCTATCGTCTATATATCAATCATTCATCCATCTACCTATCTATTTATTTGAGACAGGGTCTCACTCTGTTGTCCAGGTGGCAGACTGCAGTGGCGTGAACACAGCTCACTGTAGCCACAACCTCCTGGGCTCAAGGGATCCTCCCGCCTCAGCCTCCTAAGTAGCTGGGACTATAGGCACATACCACCATGCCTGGCTAATTTTTTTTTTTTTTTTTTAATACAGATGGGGTTTCACCAAGTTGTCCAGGTTGGTCTCGAACTCCTGGGCTCAAATAGTCCTTCCACCTCGGCCTTGCAAAGTGTTGATGTTACAGGTGTGAGCCACTGGGCCTGACCTAGGTTTTCTTAAGCAGTGACTAAATTAACTGAAGGAGAGAGATGAGCAAGGGATAATGTATGCTGGAAACAAGGAGAAAAGAGGTCATAGAGAGAGATTTCATTAAATACATTCGTATTTTTGACCTGTGTTAAAATGTTTCAAAGTCATATATTTGACAGACCAGAAACAATACCATCCCACAGGTACTGGATGAGATACCCCAAATAGCATGTTAATATCAATAAAGATAGTGTTTTGTACATGATCCATCTTCATTTTCGTTTTTGACTATGGTATTATGTGAAATTTTGCCCCTGGAGAAAGGGAAGTACATATTGGAGACTGCAGTGGAAGATGGTAGAAAAGAAGTGAATCAGCAACTTATGAGGCAAATGCATTAAAAGCAAAATACCCAAGTGGTATATTTGTAGCTCATTCTCTTAAGTGCTACATCTTACTGCTTGTTTTGTATTGCTAGTTCATTCTTTTTTTTTTTTTTTTTTTTTTTTTGAGACGGAGTCTCGTTCTGTCGCCCAGGCTGGAGTGCAGTGGCACGATCTTGACTTACTGCAAGCTCTGCCTCCCAGGTTCAAAGCCATTCTCCTGCCTCAGCCTCCCAGGTAGCTGGGACTACAGGTGCCCGCCACCACATCCGGCTAATTTTGTTTTTTGGTTTTTTTGGTAATTTTTGGTAGAGACGGGGTTTCACTATGTTAGCCAGGATGGTCTCGATCTCCCAACCTCGTGATCTGCCCGCTTCGGCCTCCCAGAGTGCTGGGATTACAGGCGTGAGCCACCGCGCCCGGCCGCTAGTTCATTCTTAATTATTCAAATTAACTAAAAGGCAAATCAGGATGCTTTCTAGATAATTTTTTGTATTATAAAACCAAGAAGGTAAACAGTGCTAGTTTAAGCATTTGGCTGAGTTAACAGATTTTTCCCAAACAAGAGCACCCTGCAGCCTGTATTTCTCAAAACATCTATTACTATTGCATGTCATCCATCAGCATAAACAAATGGAAGTTCAAAAAATAGGGCTGAAACAAGACAGCTTTGGTAAGAATTAATATTTAAATGTCTTCCTCAGTGTCGTGTCATCAGGAATCCCAGGCTGAGGCCCAGAGACAACCTCATGGCCTTGAAATCTAAACAACATAGAAACATAAGCCTTCACTATCTCTTATTAGTTATTTGAGATCTACTATTCACTCCATAAACTTAAAATATCAAGTAAACACTGGTTTTTAATAAAAGTCTAATTTAATTTGTTTTAAATAGTAGTTAAAAAACCATTAACACATTAAGGACATAAAAAAAATTCCTCCTTGAAAAATAACTCCAATTTAATTCAGAACTCTAATGATAGCACATTATTACCACCACCTCAAGCTTCCCAAGACCATTTTAACTATGTAATAACCCCTGAACAAAAATCATCATGGCTTCTCATCACCTACAGAATAAAATTTTAATCACTTGGGCAACAACGCAAAATGTCAAAAAGTCTCACTTCCCATGTTGTCCCTATACAATCCAGTCCAGACTATTTATTATATCCAGAAGGAGTTTTAATATTCTACTCCCTTGCCTTTGCTCTCCCTCCCTAAAATTCAAAGTTTAGCTCTAGCCCCACTTCTACAAAACGACATTTCCAGATAAAACTTGTCCATTGCAAAATATGCTCAGTTCATAGATACTGCTTTGAATTTTTAGTCTCCCATCCAAGTACAGACATACATCATTTTATCGCACTTCATGTTATTGTTCTTTGCAGATACAGCATTTTTTACAAATTGAAGGTTTGTGGCAGCCCTGCATCCAGCAGGTCCATTGGCACCATTTTTCCAACAGCATGTGCTTGCTTTGTATTTCTGTGTCACATTTTGGTAAATCTCACAATATCTCCAACTTTTTCATTATTATTATATTTGTTATGATGATCTGGGATCAGTGATCTTTGATGTTACTACTGCAACTGTTCTGGGGTATCATAAACCGTGGCCACATAAGATAGTGAACTTAATAAATGTGGTATGTGTTCTATAGCTCTACCAACAGACTAGTCCCCCATCTCTCTTCCTCTCTTTGAGCCACCCTATTATCTGAGACATAACATTGAAATTAGGCCAATTAATAAACCTACAATGGCCTCTAAGTGTTCAAGTGAAAGGAAGATTTGCACATCTTTTTTTTTTTTTTTTTTTTTTGAGACAGAGTCTCACTCTGTCGCCCAGGCTGGAGAGCAGTGGCGCGATTTTGGTTTACTGCAACCTCCACCTCCCAGGTTCAAGCGATTATCCTGCCTCAGCCGCCCGAGTAGCTGGGATTCCAGGCATCTGCCACCATGTCTGGCTAATTTTTGTATTTTAGTAGGGATGGGGTTTCACCATGTTGGCCAGGCTAGTCTCGAACTCCTGACCTCAAGTGATCACCCACCTCGGCCTTCCAAAGTGCTGGGATCACAGGCATGAGCCACTGTGCCCGGCCGCACATCTCTCATTTTAAGTAAAAAACTAGAAATGATTAAGCACAGAAAGGCCTACGTCAAAGGTTGAAATAGGCCAAAAGCTAGGCCTCTTGTGCCAAAATCCAAGTGTGAATGCAAAGGGAAAGTTCTTGAAGGAAATTAAACGTAAGCAAAACAGCTTCATGGCTGATACGGAGAAAGTTTTAGTGGTCTGGATAGATCAAATCAGTCACAACGTTCCCTTAGGCCAAAGCCTAATCCAGTGCAAGGCCCTAACTCTCTTCAATTTTATCAAGTCTGGGAGAGGCGAGTAAGCCGTAGAAGAAAAAGTGGAAGCCAGCAGAGGCTTAAGGAAAGAAACAGTCTCCATAACACAAAATGCAAGATAAAGCTTCAGATTTTGCACCACTGTACTCCAGCCCGGGCAACAGAGTGAGAGTCCATCAAAAAAAAAAAAAAAAGAAGGCTGCCCTCTCCCCTCTCCCCTCTTCCCTCTCCCCTCTTTCCACGGTCTCCCTCTGATGCCGAGCCGAAGCTGGACGGTACTGCTGCCATCTCAGCTCACTGCAACCTCCCTGCCTGATTCTCCTGCCTCAGCCTGCCGAGTGCCTGCGATTGCAGGCGCGCGCCGCCACGCCTGACTGGTTTTCGTATTTTTTTGGTGGAGACGGGGTGTCGATGTGTCGGCCGGGCTGGTCTCCAGCTCCTAACCGCGAGTGATCTGCCAGCCTCGGCCTCCCGAGGTGCCCGGATTGCAGACGGAGTCTCGTTAACTCAGTGCTCAATGGCGCCCAGGCTGGAGTGCAGTGGCGTGATCTCGGCTCGCTACAACCACCTCCCAGCCGCCTGCCTTGGCCTCCCTAAGTGCCGAGATTGCAGCCTCTGCCTGGCAGCCACCCCGTCTGGGAAGTGAGGAGCGTCTCCGCCTGACCGCCCATCGTCTGGGATGTGAGGAGCCCCTCTGCCTGGCTGCCCAGTCTGGAAAGTGAGGAGCGTCTCCGCCCGGCCGCCATCCCATCTAGGAAGTGAGGAGCGCCTCTTCCCGGCCGCCATCACATCTGGGAAGTGAGGAGCGTCTCTGCCCGGCCGCCCATCGTCTGAGATGTGGGGAGCACCTCTGCCCTGCCGCCCCGTCCGGGATGTGAGGAGCGTCTCTGCCTGGCCGCCCCGTCTGAGAAGTGAGGAGACCCTCTGCCTGGCAACCGCCCCGTCTGAGAAGTGAGGAGCCCCTCCGCCCGGCAGCCACCCCGTCTGAGAAGTGAGGAGCGTCCTCCCTCCTCGTCCGGGAGGGAGGTGGGGGGGTCAGCCCCCCGCCCGGCCAGCCGCCCTGTCCGGGAGGTGAGGGGCGCCTCTGCCCGGCCGCCCCTACCGGGAAGTGAGGAGCCCCTCTGCCCGGCCAGCCGCCCCGTCCGGGAGGGAGGTGGGGGGGTCAGCCCCCCACCTGGCCAGCCGCCCTGTCCGGGAGGTGAGGGGTGCCTCTGCCCGGCCGCCCCTACTGGGAAGAGAGGAGCCCCTCTGCCCGGCCAGCCGCCCCGTCCGGGAGGGAGGTGGGGGGGTCAGCCCCCCGCCCGGCCAGCCGCCCCATCCGGGAGGGAGGTGGGGGGGCCAGCCCCCCGCCCGGCCAGCCACCCCGTCCGGGAGGGAGGTGGGGGGGTCAGCCCCCTGCCCGGCCAGCCGCCCCGTCCGGGAGGTGGGGGGATCAGCCCCCCGCCTGGCCAGCCGCCCCGTCCGGGAGGGAGGTGGGGGGATCAGCCCCCCCGCCCGGCCAGCCACCCTGTCCGGGAGGTGGGGGGTGCCTCTGCCCGGCCGCCCCTACTGGGAAGTGAGGAGCCCCTCTGCCCGGCCAGCTGCTCTGTCTGGGAGGGAGGTGGGGGGGTCAGCCCCCCGCCCGGCCAGCCGCCCCGTCCAGGAGGGAGGTGGGGGGGTTAGCCCCCCGCCTGGCCAGCCGCCCCGTCTGGGAGGTGAGGGGCGCCTCTGCCCGGCCGCCCCTACTGGGAAGTGAGGAGCCCCTCTGCCCGGCCAGCCGCTCTGTCTGGGAGGGAGGTGGGGGGGTTAGCCCCCCGCCGGGCCAGCCGCCCCGTCGGGGAAGTGAGGGGCCCCTCTGCCCAGCCGCCCCTACTGGGAAGTGAGGAGCCCCTCTGCCCGGCCAGCCGCCCTGTCCGGGAGGGAGGTGGGGGGTCGGCCCCCCGCCCGGCCAGCCGCCCCGTCCGGGAGGTGAGGGGCGCTTCTGCCCGGCCGCCCCTACTGGGAAGTGAGGAGCTCCTCTGCCCGGCCACCACCCCATCTGGGAGGTGTGCTCAACAGCTCATTGAGAACGGGCCATGAAGACAATGGCGGTTTTGTGGAATAGAAAGGGGGGAAAGGTGGGGAAAGGATTGAGAAATCGGATGGTTGCCGTGTCTGTGTAGAGGGAGGTAGACATGGGAGACTTTTCATTCTGTTCTGTACTAAGAAAAATTCTTCTGCCTTGGGATCCTGTTGATCTGTGACCTTACCCCCAACCCTGTGCTCTCTGAAACATGTGCTGTATCCACTCAGGGTTGAATGGATTAAGGGCGGTGCAAGATGTGCTTTGTTAAACAGATGCTTGAAGGCAGCATGTTCGTTAAGAGTCATCACCACTCCCTAATCTCAAGTACCCAGGGACACAAACACTGTGGAGGGCCGCAGGGTCCTCTGCTTAGGAAAACCAGAGAACTTTGTTCACTTGTTTATCTGCTGACCTTCCCTCCACTATTGTCCTGTGACCCTGCCAAATCCCCCTCTGCGAGAAACACCCAAGAATGATCAATAAAATATAAAAATAAAAAAAATAAAAAATAAAAAGATAAAGCTTCAGGTACTAATGGAGAAGGTACAGCAAACTATCCAGATCTACCTGAGATAACTGATAAAGGTGGCTACACAATAGATTTTTAATGTAGACAAAACAGCCTTCTATTGCAAGAAGATGCCATCTAGGACTTTCCTAGATACAGATAAGAAATCAATGCCTGGTTTCAAAGCTTCATAGAACAGGCAGACTCTACTGTTAGGGGCTAATGCAGCTGGTGACTAAGTTGAAGGCAATGCTCACAAACCATTCTGAAAATCCTAAGATCCTTCAGAATTATGTTAAATGTACTCTGCCTGTGCTCTATAAATGGAACAACAAAGCCTGGATGACTGCATATCTGTTCACAGCACAGTGTACTGAATATTTTAAGCCAACTGTTGAGACTCACTGCTCGGAAAAAAAGATTTCCTTTCAAAATATTATTGACCATTTACAATGCACCTGGTCACCTAAGAGCTCTGATGCAGATATACAAGGAGATTCACGTTGTTTTCGTGCCTGTTGACATAACATCCATTTTGCAGCCCATAGTTCAAAATGTAATTTCAACTTTCAAATCTTATTATCTAAGAAATACATTTTGTAAGGCTATCACTGCCATAGATAGTGATTCCTCTGATAGAGCTGAGCAAAGTAAACAGAAAACCTTCTGAAAATGATTCACCATTGTAGATGCCATGAGGAACATTTGTGATTCATGGGAGGAGGAGTTTGAAAGAAATGGATTCCAGACCCCATGGATGACTTTGAGAGGTTCAAGACTTCCTTGGAGGAAGTCACAGCACATGTGGTGGAAATAGCAAGAGAACTAGATTGAGAAGTGGAGCACCCAGGCTGGAGTGCAGTGGTGCAATCACAACTCACTATAGCCTTGACCTCCCAGACTCAGGTAATCCTCCCACCTCAGCCACCCAGGTAGCTAGGACTACAGATGAACGCCACAACACCCAGCTAATTTCTTTTTATTTTTGGTAGAGACAAGGTCTCACCATGTTGCCCAGGCTAGTCTCAAACTCCTGGGCTCAAGTTATCCACCCACCTCAGCCTCCCAAAGTGCTGAGATTACAGGTGTGAGCCACCACACCTGGCCAAAGCGGTTTCTTGAGATGGAAATCTACAACTGGTGAAGATGCCATGAGTATTGTTGAGATAACAAAGGATTTAGAATCTTACATAAATTTAGTTGATAACGCAGTAGCAGAATTTGAGAGGACTGACTCCAATTCTGAAAGAAGTTCTACTGTTCATAGAACACTACTGAACAGCATTGCATGCTACAGAGAAATTTTTGAAGACAAGAAAACAAAGATCAGTCAATGGGGCAAAACTTCATTGTGGTCTGATTTTAACAACTTTTCACAGCCACTGAGCAACCACCACCCTGATCGAGGCAAAACCCTCCACCACCAAAAAGATTAGGACACTCTGAATGCTCAGATGATCATTAGCATTTTTAAGCAATAAAGCATTTTTTTAATGAAGGTGTGTGCATTTTTTTTTAGACATAATGGTATTACACACTTAACAGACTAAAGTAGGCTGGGTGTGATGGCTCACATCTGTAATCCCAGCACTTAGGGAGGCTGAGGCAGACAGATCACTTGAGCCCAGGAGTTTAAGACCAGCCTGGGCAACTTAGGGAGACCCCATCTCTACAAAAAAGTAAAAACTTAGCTGGGCATGGTGGCCTACACCTGCAGTCCCAGCTACTTGGGAGGTTGAGGTGGGAGGATCGCTTAAGCCCAAGAGGTTGAGGCTGCAGTAAGCCTTGATCACACTACTGCACTTCAGCCTGGGCAGCAAAGCAAGACCCTGTCTCAAAAAAATAATAATAATATATACTTGTGTGTGTGTGTGTGTGTGTGTATGTGTGTGTATATACACACACATACACACACACACACACACACACACACAAAAGTATACTGTAAATGTAACTCATATGCATTGGAAAACCAAAAAATGTGTGACTCATATTCACTACTTTATTGCAGTGCTCTCAAACAAAATCTGCAATATCTCCAAGGTATGCCTGTACTAATCAGGCCTAACTCCGCTTAGCTTCAAAGATCAGACAACACTGGGTGTGCTCAGGGTGGTATAACTGTGTCTAGAGTATTAGTTATCTTTATATGAGTCTTGTTTCCATCAGACTGTAAGCTTCTGAGAAGGAAAACTGCATTTGGTGAGCACCTACTATGTGCTGGGCATTATTTTCAAATATTCCAAGAGCCCTATGAAACTGGTACTGTTATTCTCATTTTAAAGATACAGAAACTAGGTCAGAAAGATTACACAGCTTGACCAAGATCATAAGCCCAAGAACTGACAGACCTGAGTCAAACCAAAAGTCTACCTGATTCCATGCAAGATACTGCCTCTCAAAAAGAAAAGAAAAATTCAAAACAAAACTATTAGAAAGCTATACAGTATATAGAATATGTCGAAGTGTGCTCACTCATTTCATTTTTGTTGCAACCCTTAGAGGCAATGTATTAGTTATGGTTGCTACTACTTTTCTCTGGCAAGCATAATTTCACATTTCCCTTTCTCTGGTTCCTTTGAGGAACTTTTTCCTTACTTCAAAGTAGTCCTGGCAGGGACATGAATCATGGTGCCCAATTTCATACAGAGTGGCACACAACAAAGATAAGGCAATCAGACACACACTGTCACATATAATGATTGTTTTAGCTATAGGGTCATCATGTAAGCCAGCCCAGTCAAAATCCTTCAGGGGTCTAGGCATTTTCATTATGTTATTTTGAATAATTCTGCTTCTAACCTTCATCCCAGCCACCTTCTCTTTCCTCAACTCAACACAACAGAAATTTGATAAAAGTTCAATAATTGCAAAAGGAATATTTGGCATAAGGGTGAAAATACACAGATATACTTGGTTCCTCATGTCTTAATAAAATCTATAGTGAAATAAAGTCAAAGAACAATGCTTTCAGTACAGAGTACTTAGATAACAAAATATCATTCTCTTTCTAATCATAAGATATATTTAATACTAAATTTTATGTAACAAATAGCTATAAACAAATGAAACATTAAGAGCTCTGAATTTTATTTACTATTTCACAAGGGTTACAAGCTTGGCCCAAAGAGGAAGGGAAAAAGAATTTACATGCTATAAAAAACAGGTATGCAATCTGAAGCTTGTGTTAAAGAAAGAAGGTAAAAATTGAGATGCCTTTAATGTATCATCATTTGAAAACTTACAGCAAATTAATGTAGTATATTAGCCAACACACAGATTAGGGAGAAAAAATGCATAAATGTATGCCAGTATAATGTACCTCCATTCCATAACTACTGAGAAAATAATTAGAAATTTACAGCACAATATATTTACAGATTCTCTTATAAGCACCTTACCAAAAAAATCAATGCTACAAAAATGAAACTAATGAGCACCATCTCATGGGCATTTGAAGTAATATATGTAAAACCAGCCTTTGCAAGAGCTTTAAAAAGCCAAGTTACTTAGTAAAGGATTAATCATAAAACTTTCTTTTAAAATTTCAAATTTTGTACATATATCCTAAAAAGTTAACAAGGGTTTTAAACAAACAGATATACTATTTAAGCCAGTATTTAAATAGCTTCAACAAATATAAGGGGAGGAGATGTAAAATGATTCTCACAAAACAAACTCTGTAGAAGAGTTAAATAGAAGCAAAATCCAAAACTGTTAAAAAAATAAAATAAAATAAAATAGAACTTAACAAGAAAAAACAGGATTTTAGATAGATTTGGCAAATCTGAAAGTAACATAAATCAACTCTTTCTCATAGTGACTAACAGATTTTCCATTTTAAAAACCATGACTTGATCATTATACATTCTACGCATGTAACAAAATATCATATGTACCCCATAAATATGTAAAATATTACATATCAATTTTTAAAAGTCAGAAGAAATGCTTAAAAAACGTATATCACATTTCCTCTAATGGTGTACATTTAAAAGGAAATGCATTTCCCATTCAAAGAAAAACATGTACTACTTTAATACTAAAGCAATCTTTGCCAGCTTCCTGGCTCTTCATTTAAAAGTTTATTTTCTAAAGGCAATCAAGTGGAATATATTAACTAGACTATCTGATACTAAACAAAGCAGTTATTTCCTGCCTGAAATTTCATCCAGTAGCAACATACACTCGCTGAAGCACTTCAGTGTCACATTCTCTCTTGGTTCAGATTACATGAACTCACTTTCTGTAAATTAATAGTCAGATCAAGTATCTTCTTACAGTGTTAGAAGAAATGGCAAACTTTGAGAACAAAAATTGTCCTTTAAAAAAAAACTATCAATAATTAGTCTTGGCCGGGCCTGGTGATGGGCACCTATAATCCTAGCACTTTGGGAAGCCAAGGAAGGAGGATCACTTGAGGCCAGGAGTTCAAGACCAGCCTGGGCAACAGAGTGAGACCCTGTCTCTATTTTTTAAATTAAATCTTTTGTCTGTTTGTTTGTTTGTTTGTTTGTTTTTGGAGACAAAGTTTCGCTCTTGTTGCCCAGGCTGGAGTGCAATGGCATGATCTCAGCTCACTGCAACCTCCGCCTCCTGGGTTCAAGCAATTCTCCTGCCTCAGCCTCCCGAGTAGCTGGGATTACAGGCATGCGCCACCACACCCAGCTAATTTTGTATTTTTAGTAGAGACGGGGTTTCTCCATATTGGTCAGGCTGGTCTCAAACTCCCGACCTCAGGTGATCTGCCCGCCTCAGCCTCCCAAAGTGCTGGTATTACAGGCGTGAGCTACCATGCCTGGCCTAAAATTAAAATTTTTTAAATGATATTAATCAGTCTAGTTATCAAGTCCAATCTTGTTCTACATTAATATTTCAAAAGAAGCATAATGTATAGAATCAAATGTGTACAATATAGAGTAAAATCTTCTAATAATTCTGTTCTAATAACTGTGTGATTACATATAAGATAAAAGGATGTCTAAATAAAAACTTGTGTGGATTTCTGCCAGTTAGGCTATTGATTCTGTTTAAAGAAACCAACTCATGACCAGACATGGTGGCTTGTGCCTGTAACCCCAGCACTTCGCGAGGCTGAAGCGAGAAGATCACTTCAGCCCAGGAATTCAAGACCAGCCTGGGCAAAATAGCGAGACCCTGTCTCCACAAAAAGTAAAAAGCAAAAGAAACTTGAGCATCAGCAGTGCAGTAAAGTTTAAAAGAGCACAACACAAGAATGCATCACTGCAAATGAATCTATCAACACACATTAATCAAGCAGCTATTACATAAAAGATCAAATATAAGACGCACTCGCTGATTCACAAAAATATTCATGTTCAGCAGGCAAAATAACAATGAGTACGGTATGCAAAGTACTGCCACTGGCTATAAAAGGGTAATGGACACCAGATTTAATCTCTCACCATAAAGTGGAAAACTAAACAAAATACATAAAACAATTCTTTGGACTGTGATCACTGAAAGCACAAAAACAAACAAGGTCTCAACTCAGTGACACCTTGAGACAATGAAACCATTGAGTTGAGACAACCATCATTCTAATGAGTTGAAGAGACACAGATCAGAGTTCAGAGAGGATGAGATGGCTGGAATTCAAGGAGAAGAGTACCAGAGAAGAAGGTTACCTGAGAAATTGCTCTAGAAATCTTAGTAGTGGTCCCTTTGAGTATTTGGATGAATACTAAAATGCATGGGCATTGGGTGAGAATCAGAACACCATCAAGAGAAGAACAACTACCGAGATTGTTGTAAGCTGAAAAATTCTACAGGTCACACAGGGCTGAGAGAAATCTGAATTCTATTCAAAGTGGAAAGATCTCAAACATCCAAGGCTTTGGACTAAGCTTTAGTTGTACAACTAAACAAGGACTAGAATAAAGGCTACACTATATCTACCATTGCAATATTTAAAAACAAGCTTTGAGTCTGCCTTGAAAGAACTGTACAGCAGATAAATAGAAGCGCTGGCTACAGTGCTGACAGAAACCTTGTCTTTCAAGCCAGACAAACTGGAAAAAGGCAGGAGAGGGTAGGAAAGTCATGGAGAGAAGAAAAGTTCTCTATGAACCAATACAAGACTCATCCCTGTGCAAAGCATATGACAGACCCAAACCAGAAAAGTAAAAGCTTTGAGAATCGAACTCAAATCTCAGACTAGCCCCTGAGTGGCATATGCACAGGACAAACCCAAAAAAAAAGCAAGGCAAAGCTTTTGAAAACTGAACTGATATTGAAACCACTACATATAGAAAGCAGGCCAAAACTTGTGGTCTGACCCTAATCAGGTTGATTGCCTGCTAAACAAACAAAATAAATCAGCCTTCTCCAAGAAATATAACACAACTCAGAGTCTACCAACATAACTTTCACAAAATCAGGAATACAATCCAGAAATTACTTGACATACAAAAAATCAAAAAACTATGAATTTCAAGAGAAACAACAATAAACAGATAAAAACAAATCTCTACTAATCAGATGTTGGAATTACCATGGAAAGAGTTTAAAGCAGCTATTAATATTATAACTATGCTTCAGGAGGTAAAGATAAAGGTAAAGTAGCCGGGCACAGTGGCTCACGCCTGTAATCCCAACACTTTGAGAAGCCAAGGCGGGTGGGATCACTTGAGGCCAAGAGTTAGAGACCAGCCTGGCCAACGTGGTGAAACCCCATCTTAAAAATACAAAATTAATTTTTGTACTGAAAAATACAAAATTAATTTTTGTACTGAAAAATACAAAATTAATTTTTGTACTGAAAAATACAAAATTAATTTTTGTACTGAAAAATACAAAATTAATTTTTGTACTGAAAAATACAAAATTAATTTTTGTACTGAAAAATACAAAATTAATTTTTGTACTGAAAAATACAAAATTAATTTTTGTACTGAAAAATACAAAATTAATTTTTGTACTGAAAAATACAAAATTAATTTTTGTACTGAAAAATACAAAATTAATTTTTGTACTGAAAAATACAAAATTAATTTTTGTACTGAAAAATACAAAATTAATTTTTGTACTGAAAAATACAAAATTAATTTTTGTACTGAAAAATACAAAATTAATTTTTGTACTGAAAAATACAAAATTAATTTTTGTACTGAAAAATACAAAATTAATTTTTGTACTGAAAAATACAAAATTAATTTTTGTACTGAAAAATACAAAATTAATTTTTGTATTGAAAAATACAAAATTAATTTTTGTATTGAAAAATACAAAATTAATTTTTGTATTGAAAAATACAAAATTAATTTTTGTATTGAAAAATACAAAAATTAGCTGGGTGTGGTGGTGCATGCCTGTAATTCCAGCTACTCAGGAGGCTGAGGCAGGAGAATCCCTTGAACCCGGGAGACGGAGGTTGCAGTGAGCCCAGATCGCACCACTGCACTTCAGCCTAAGTGACAGAGTGAGACTGTGAGACTCTATCTCAAAAAAAAAAAAAAAAAAGAAAGAAAACAAAAAAGAAAAGGTAAAGAAAAATGAAATGAATGGAAAGACAGAATAGAAGTATTCAATGGAGAAAACTGAGAAGTAAAAAATCTATTAAGAAATTATTTAAGAAGTAAAAAACCTATTAAGCCTAGATGGGCACATTAGCAGAATGGAGATGACAGAAAAAATAATCAATGAATATAAAAATAAATCAATATAAATTATTTAACCTGAAAAACAAAGAAAGAGGTAAGATTGAAAATAATGAATAATCTAATGGAAATATGGGACAGTATCCAAAAGTCTAACATACATGTCACTGGAGTTCCAAAAAGGAGAGTAGAGGCCGGGCACAGTGGCTCACGCCTGTAATCCCAACACTTTGGGAGGCCAAGGTGGGCAGATCACTTGATGTAAGGAGTTTGAGACCAGCCTGGCCAACATAGTGAAACCCCATCTCTATTAAAAATTAAAAAAATAAAATAAAAACTTAGCTGGGCGTGGCAGCACACACCTGTAATCCCAGCTACTCAGAAGGCTGAGGCAGGAGAATCGTCTGAACCTGGGAGGCAGAGGTTGCAGTGAGCCAAGATTGTGCCACTGCACTCCAGCTTGGGTGACAGAGTGAAACTCCGTCTTGAAAAAAAAAAAAAAAAGAACAAAAAGGAGAGTAGAAAGAGACTGAGGCAGAAAAATATTTGACTGACTAGACAAATTTGTTGAAATATATAAATTACTTCTAATATAGCCTCACCATAAACTCACACATCATACAAGCTAACAGAAGAGCTGTCCCCCAAACAAATACATTTCACTAATGATGCAGAGCTCAAATAGCACAAAAGAAGTAATTCATCCTCTGGATAAATGATTTCCAAACAGTTGATTACATACTCCTACTGGCAAAAAATTAAGTAGTCAGATCACAGATATATTAACGTATAAATTATATATGGGTTACTGAATACTAATCTGTTATTTAATCTAATATGTTATATATGTTACTAATCTTTATTACGTTATTTTTTAAAAGAAATTAGAGGACAGAGAAAGATGGCCAAATACAAGCCTTCACCGATCATCGCCGCGACAGAAACAACAAATTTAACAACCACGTCCACAAAAAAGCACCTTCATAAAAACCAAAAATAAGGTGAGCAATCACAGTGCCTGGTTTTAACTTCGTATCACAGAAAGGGGCACTGAAGAAGGTAAGCAAGACAGTCTTGAATTGCTATTCCCCCCAAAAGCAGCTGTGTGTCATGGAGCACCTACGCGCCTGGGAGTGGGAGAGTGCAGTGACTGTGGGATCCTGCATTGAACAGTGCTGCCCTGTCACAGCGGAAAGCAGAACAAGACTAAAATTAGCCAACGTCCACCTACAGAGAGAGTATTAAGACCAGCCCTAGCCAGAAGAGAACTGCACATCCCAGTGGCTGGAAACAGTATTGACAAGCCTCACCACCGTGGCTTAAAGTGCTTGGAGCCTCTAAATAAACTTGAAGGGCAGTCTAGGCCACAAGGACTGAAATTCCTAGGCAAGTCCTAGCACTGTGCTCTGAGTCCACTGGCTCTGAACATGAGGGGCATGTGACCTGGTAAGACCCCAGCTGGGGCAGCTAAGGAAGTACTTGCGCCACTCCTCTCCAACCCCTGGCAGCGCAGCTTGCAACAACAAAAGTGACTCCTTCCATCAGCTTGAGGAGAGGAGAGTGAAAAGTTAAAAGGACTTTGTCTTGCATCTTGGATACTAGCTCAGCCACAATCGAATAGGAAACCAGGCAGTCATGAGGACCCCATTCCAGGTCCCAGCTCAGTCATGAGGACCCCATTCCAGGTCGTAGCTCGGGCAACATATATACACACACGCTGGGCCAGAAGGGAACCCGCTGCCTTGAAGGGAATGACCCAATCCTGGCAGGATTCATTACTTGCTGACTAAAGAGCCCTTGGGCCCTGCAGAACCAGAAGCAACATCCAAGTAGTAAGCCATGGGCCTTGGGTGAGACTCTGAAACGTGCCGGCTTCAGCAATCACCTCGGACACAGTGGTGTAAAGCACCAAAAGGGCTCCTGAGATCCCCGATTCTAGGCTTTGGCTCTTGGACAGCATTTCTGGACATGCCTTGGGCCAGAAGAGAGCCTGCTGCCCAAAAGGGTGAGTCCCAGGCCTGGCAGCATTCACCACAAGCTAACTGAAGAGTCCTTGGGCCTTAAGCGAACATTGGCAGTAACCTGGCAGTATTCCCCATGGGTCTGTGGTGGTGGTGGCTAGGGGGAGATGCTCCTCTACCTGTGTAAACAGGAGGGAAGAGTGGGAAAGACTTTGAGCAACATCTTAGCCACAGAATAGAGCACCAGTCAGATTTCTAAGAGTTTTTATTCCACTCCTTGGCTCCTGGATGGCCTCTCTAGACCTGCCAAGGGCCTGAGGAAACACGCTACCCTGAAGGGAAGGACATAAGCCTTACTGGCTTCACCAACTGCTGATGGTAGAGCCCTAGGGCCTTGAGTGAATATAGAGAGTAGCCAGGTAGTGGTTATAGCAGGCCTTGGGTGAGACCCAGTGCTGTGCTGGCTTCAGATCTGACCCAGCACAGTCCCAATGGTGGTGGCCACATAGGGGCTTGTGTCTCCCTACACCCAGCTCCAGGTGGTTCAGCACAGAGAGAGAGAGCAACATACCATTTGTTTGGGACAAAGTAATGGAAGAAAACAAGAGTCTCCACCTGGTAACCAACAGAATTCTTCCAGATCTTATCCAAGACCACCAAGGCAGTACTTCTATGAGTCTACAAGAACGAAAGCATTATGGGCTTGGGATGCCCCCTAATCCAGATACAGCTTAGATCACAATAGCCAGTCCCTTCAAATACCTGGAAAGCCTTCCCAAGACAGATGGGCACAAATAAGCCCTGACTGTGAAGACTACAATAACAGTCCAGACACTGACAAACATCCACAAGCATCAACACTTCCTAGGAAAACATGACCTCACCAAAAAACTACATAAAGAACCAGAGACCAATCCTGGAGAAACAGAGATATGTGGCCTTTTAGGCACAGAATTCAAAATAGCTATTTTGAGGAAACTCAAAGAAATTGAAGATAACACAAAGAAGGAATTCAGAATTCTATCGGATAAATTTAACAAAAAAGATGAAATATTAAAAAAGAATCAAGCAGAAATTTGAGAATTGAAAAATGAAACTGATATAATAAAGAATGCATCAGAGTCTCTTAACAGAATTGATCAAACAGAAGAAAGAATTAGTAAGCTTGAAGACAGCCTATTTGAAAATACACACTTAGAGGAGACAAAAACAAAGAAAAGAATACAAAAGAATGAAGCATGCCTACAAGATCTAGAAAACAGCCTCAAAAGGACAAATCTGAGAGTTATTGTCCTTAAAGAGGAAGTGGAGAAAGAGATAGGGGTAGAAAGTCTATTCAAAGGGATAATAACAGAGAACTTTGCAAACCTAGAGAAAGATATCAATACTCAAGTACAAGAAGGATACAGAACACCAAGCAGATTTAACCCAAAGACTACCTCAAGGCATTTAATAATCAAACTCCCAAAGATCAATAATAAGGAAAGGATCCTAAAAGGGGCAGGAGAAAAGAAACAAATAACGTACAATGGAGCTCCAATACATCCGGCAGCTGACTTTTCAGTGGAAACCTTAAAGCCACATGAGAGTGGCATGAATATATTTAAGGTGCAGACGGAAAAAAACTCTTACCCTGGAATATTATATCCAGTGAAAATATCCTTCAAACATGAAGAAGAAATGAAGACTTCCAAGACAAACAAAAGCTGAGGTGTTTCATCACCAGACCTGTCCTACAAGAAATGCTAAAGGAAGTTAGTTCCTCAATCAAAAAGAAACAGATGTTAGTAAGCAACAAGAAAAGAAATCATCTGAAAGTACAAAATTAATTGGCAACAGTAAGTATACCGAAAAACACAATAACACCATAACTTGGGCATATAAATTACTCTTAAGTAGAATGACTAAAAGATGAACACAGACACTACAATAAAATATAAACAGAAACAACAAAAAGTTAAAAAGCAGGGAGATAAAGGTAAAGTGTAGAGCTTTTATTAGTTTTCTTTTTGCTTCTTTGTTTAAGCAATCAGTGTTAAACTGTCACCAGTTTAAAATAATAAGTTATAAGATAGTATTTGCAAGCTTCATGGTAACCTCGAATCAGAAAACATACAACCTACCAATATTGAACCAGGAAGAAATCCAAAGTCTAAACAGACCAATAACAACTAATGAGATTGAAGCCATAATAAAGTGTCTCACAGTAAAGAAAAGTCCAGGACCTGATGGCTTTACTGCTGGATTCTAACAAACATTTGAAGAACTAATACCAATCCTACTCAAATTATTCCGAAAAATAGGGGAGGGAATACTTCCAAACTCATTCAACATGGCCAGTATTACCCTGATACCAAAAGAGACAAAGACATATCAGAAAAAGAAAACTGTACACCACTATCTCTGATGAATATTCACATGAAAATCCTCAACAAAATACTATAATAGCAAGCTGAATTTAACAACACATGAAAAAGATCATTTATCATGACCAAGTGAGATTTACCCCAGGGATGCAAAGATGGTTCAACATATGCAAATCAATCAATATGATACATCATATTAACAGAATGGAGAACAAAAACAACAAGATCATTTCAACTGATGCTGAAAAAGCATTTGACAAAATTCAATGTCTCACCATGACAAAAAAAAACCCTCAAAAAACTAGGGAGAGAAGAGGCATACCTCAACATAATAAAAGCCATATATGACAACCACAGATAGTATCATACTGATGGGGGAAAAACTGAAAGTCTTTCCTCTAGATCTGGAACACAACAAAGATGCCCACTATCACCACTGTTATTAAACATAGTACTGGAAGCCATAGCTAGAGCAATCAGACAAGAGAAAGAAATAAAGAGTGGTGGCACTTGCCTGTGGTCCCAGCTGCCCAGGGGAGAGGGGGCTGAGGCAGGAGAATCGCTTGAACCTGGGAGGCGGAGGTTGCAGTGAGCCAAGATCACGCCACTGCACTTGGGTGACAGAGTGAAATTCGGAGAGAAAAGGAAGGGGAAGGGGAAGGGGAATCCAAATTGGAAAGGAAGAAGTTAAATTGCCCTTGTTTGCATATGATATGATCTTATATTTGGAAAAACCTAAAGAGTCCACCAAAAAACTATTAGAAGTGATTAATTCAGTAAAGTTGTAGAATACAAAATCAACATTTGAATATCAGTAGCATTTCTATATGCCAACAGCAAACAATCTGAACATGAAATGAAAAAAAGTAATCCCATTTAAAATAGCTACAAATAAATACCTAGGAATTAACCAAAGAATTAAAAGATCTCTACAATGAAAACAATAAAATACTGGTGAAAAAAAGTGAAGAGGACACCAAAAAATGGAAAGATATTCCATGTTCACGGATTGCAAGAATCAATACTGTTAAAATGTCCATAGTACCCAAAGCAATCTACAGATTCAATGCAATCCCTATCAAAATACTAATGACATTCTTCAGAGAAATTAAAAAAAAAAAAATTAGCTGGGCGCAGTGGCTCACGCCTGTAATCCCAGCACTTTGGGAGGCCGCGGTGGGCAGATCACAAGGTCCGAAGTTCGAGACCAGCCTGGCCAACATAGTGAAACCTTGTCTCTACTAAAAATACAAAAAATTAGCCAGGTGTGCTGGCATGCACCTGTAGTCCCAGCTACTCTGGAGGCTGAGGTGGGAGAATCGCCTGAACCTGGGAAGTGGAGGTTGTGGTGAGCTGAGATCACACCATTGCACTCCAGCCTTGGCGACGGAGTGAGACTCTGTCTCAAAAAAAAAAAAAAAAAAAAAATTCTAAAATTTATATGGAACCACAAAAGACCCAGAATAGCCAAAGCTATCCTGAGCAAAAGAACAAAACTGGAAGAATCACACTATCTGACTTCAATTTATACCACACAGCTATAGTAACCAAAACAGCATGGTACTAGCACAAAAACAGACACACAGACCAGAAGAACAGAACAGACAACTCAGAAACAAATCCATACAACTACAGTGAACTCAATTCCAACAAAGGTGCCAAGAACACACATTGGGGGCCAGACACAGTGGCTCACACCTGTAATCCCAGCACTTTGGGAGGCCGAGGCAGGTGGATCACGAGGTCAGGAGATCAAGACCATCCTGGCTAACACGGCGAAACCCTGTCTCTACTAAAAATACAAAAAATTAGCCGGGCGTGGTGGTGGTGGGTGCCTGTAGTCCCAGCTACTTGGGAAGCTGAGGCAGGAGAACGGTGTGAACCCGGGAGGCGGAGGTTGCAGGGAGCTGAGGTCACGCCACTGCACTCCAGCCAGGGAGACAGAGCAAGACTCCATCTCAAAAAAAAAAAAAAAGTAACCTGTTTCATAGTTTAATAAATAATGTTTTCTGTTTCTTAGTTGTACAAAAAATGATGCATCTTACAATAGCATCTTATGGACCAGTCAATGAAAAATAATAAATGTACAGGCCAAAACACATCAAGTTTTCTTCATCCAACTAACTAGAAAAATAGAAGACCCACCATACACACTAGATTAAGGCTACTTAGAGATGAGAGACAGTAGTATGATCGATCTGGTCTTCAAGTAATTGGGACTTCAGTTATTAATTGTTCCTTAAGTCTCATTCTATAATAAACGTGCTTAATTATAATTTTAAAAGTACTTACGTACATTGTGAGGAAATCAATATATAGCTATTAAAATATGTAATGTTTTAAATGGGCTTTAAAGCTTCAAAAAATAAAATGCCCCTTGAAAACTAGGTTTAGAGGGAACTAAAAACTACTAAATTATTTAATAGGTGATCATCCAAAATAAAATGTGTAACAAAAGGAAACAATGTAAGGTTACAGTAAATATGGGATTTAAATACAGTAAGAAGACAATTCAACTGTCAGTAAACTCCCTGTAATGCTAGGATAATGAATGCTAGGATTATCAGAGATTTTTAAATTTCGTTTCATTTGTATTGCCAAAAAAAGAAACACCCATAGGATAAAAAATACCAGTTTCTCTTGTCATTTGCATTTTTTACCACCACATTTCCCCTTCTGGAAGGAATTAAAGGAAGATTACTAAGATGGGTCAAGTAACAACAGAGGACAACAAGTAAACAAAGAAGCCACAGAATGTAGGGCAATGCTTATCAGTTTAACCAAGTGAATCAGGAGACTATGAATGTAATGGAACAAATTTAGCCATAAATTCACTGAGCTGGGAAAACCATCTGAAAACCTACACTGTGATCTATGGATTTACACAAAAGGTGCAGAACTGGAAAGTGGGAGAAGAAAACTGTATACCAAATTATTTCCTAGGAATTATCCAGTCTGATGATTTTTCCACTTTAAAACTTTCTGATCACCTGAGCCCAGGAGGTCAAGGTTGCAGTAAGCAGTGACTGCGCCACTGTACTCCAGCCTGGGCAACAGAGCAAGACCCTGTCTCAAAGAAAAAAACAAAAAGAAAAAGAAAAAACAACATTATAAAACTCAAATATTTCTACCACAAAATTAAATAAGAGATTAGAAAAGTGAAGTTTTTAGCCAGGTGCAGTGGCTCATACCTGTAGTCCCAGCATTTGGGAGGCTGAGGCAGGCGGAACACTTGAAGCCAGAAGTTCAAGACTGGCCTGGGCAACATGGCAAAACCCATCTCTACAAAAAATCAAAAATTAGCCAGGTATGATGGAGCATGCCTGTAGTCCCAGTTACTGAGGAAGTTGAGGCAGAAGGAATGCTTGACCCCAGGAGGTTGAGGCTGCAGTGAGCTGTGTTCATGCCACTGCAAGCCAGCCTGGGTGATGAAGCAAGCACTCTTTTTTTTTTTTTTTTTTTTTTTTTTGAGATGGAGTCTCGCTCTGTCACCTAGGCTGTAGTGCAGTGGCACGATCTCAGCTCACTGCAACCTCTGCCTCTGGGTTCAAGTGACTCTCCTGCCTCAGCCTCCCGAGTAGCTGGGATTACAGGTGCCCGCCACCATACCTGGCTAACTTTTTGTATTTTTTAGTAGATAAAGGGTTTCACCATGTTGGCCAGGCTGGTCTCGAACTCCTGTCCTCAGGTGATCCGCCCGCCTCAGCCTCCCAAACTGCTGGGATTACAGGTGTGAGCCACCACGCCAGGCTGGCGAGTACTCCGTCTTAAAAAAAAAAAAAAACTACAATGGCTGATAAGGTAAGAATTAGAGACCAGTTACCATCTGAACTCTCAAGATACTTACATGTAAAAGAAGAGTTGTATGGTCATACTCATCTTTCTACCAGAAATACTTCTGGGATGTTTTTATTCATGTATGCATTCATTTATTCATTTATTTAACAAATATTTATTCAGTTCCTATGATGCCAGGCTGTTTCTAACCTCTGAAGGCGCTTGATTCAAGCCACAAGCCCAATTTCCTCTACTGCCCACCCCCAACTCCAACAGCTCAAGGGCAGTTAGTTCAAATCTTTCTGAATAAGAAGATAAGGGTAGTAAACCACAAAGAACCACACTACGGCCTGCCAATAAAACTAGCTAATTTCATTCAACCTGTTAAAATCCAATCAGAAAGAAAAATAAACCAAACATAAGAAAATTTTTTGCGATCTACAGAACTTTAGGGCCGGGCGCAGTGGCCCACGCCTGTAATCCTAGCACTTTGGGAAGCCGAGGCAGGAGGATCACCTGAGGTCGAGACCAGCCTCAACATGGAGAAACCCCATCTCTACTAAAAATACAAAATTAGCCGGGCGTGGTGGTGCATGCTTGTAATTCCAGCTACTCTGGAGGCTGAGACAGGAGAACTGCTTGAACCCGGAAGGCGGAGGTTGTGGTGAGTGGAGATTGCGCCATTGCACTCCAGCCTGGGCAACAAGAGCGAAACTCCGTCTCAAAAAAAAAAAGAACTTTAGGATTTGATAGCATATCTAATATTCCAAAATAAATACATATAATTTCTTAATTGACATGCCATCTGTCAATAAAAGATTTAAAAGGTAATCTGCTACAAGTCTTCATTCTTATCACTAACCTTTCTTCATGTGCTAACATGTACATTTCCTTCTTTACTGTGCCTTGACTTTCCAAATAAATTTGTGTGTGTGTCTGTAACAGAATGAGAGACAGACAAACAGAGACGCATTTGGGTTTTATTATAATGTATTCACACCTTAAGGAAGGAGAAAGGCTGAGGTAGCAAAGGAAAGGAAAAAAGTAAATGGAATTATAAAAGTGATGGCTTAAAAAAAACATACAAATCACAAAACTGTTCTTCCTAGCAGCAATTCTCTAACACTCAAATTTGTCTATCTAGCTATCTAACTCTTAAGAAAGTAATTAAGCATTTTTAAATAAGTCTTAAAAAGCACGGTGGCTTCATGTCCGTAATCCCAGTACTTTGGGAGGCCAAGGCAGGTGGATCACCTAAGGTAGGGAGTTCAAGACCAGCCTGGCCAACATGGCGAAACCCCGTCTCTACTAAAAATACAAAAAATTAACCAGGCATGGTGGCAGGCGCCTGTAATCCCAGCTACTCGAGAAGCTGAGGCAGGAGAATCACTTGAACCTGGGGGTGGAGGTTGCAGTGAGCCAAGATCGCATTACTGCACTCCAGCCTGGGTGACAGAGCTAGACTCCATCTCAAAAAAAAAAAAAAAAAAAGCTTATATTTTAAATTAAAAAATAAAACAAAAGCTCATGTTCCCTTCTAAAATAAGACCTATGAGAAAAGCTCCACCATGGAACTAGTAAAATCAAAATAACTATTTTATGTTAGTTCAGTCTATGTAAATTGTACGTAAAGTTTTTGTATTTAGCATTTTAGCCAAGATAAAAATTTAATAAATACAGGTTGAAATCTAGAATTGCACTTTTTTTTAATATATAATTTTTTTTTTTTAATTGAGATGGAGTCTCGCTCTGTTGCCCAGGCTGGAGTGCAGTGGCACCATCTCGGCTCACTGCAAGTTCCGCCTCCCGGGTTCACGCCGTTCTCCTGCCTCAGCCTCCCGAGTAGCCAGGACTACGGGCACCCACCACCACACCCAGCTAATTTTTTATATTTTTATTAGAGACGGGATTTCATCGTGTTAGCCAGGATAGTCTTGATCTCCTGACCTCGTGATCCGCCCGCCTCGGCCTCCCAAAGTGCTGGGATTACAGGCGTGAGCCACCGCACCCAGTTGAATTGCACGTTTTTAATGGTCATATTTTTATATCATGTTGTTAGGAGGAAAAAATAAAATACCTAAGAATGATAGTTGAAAATCCAAATGATTCTTTACTATCCTACTACTCTAATTTTAAATCAACATTAAATTTTTCCCAGTATATTTAATACATATTATAACTAAAACATTTTAAATGTATAAAAGTGCTTTTTTTTTGGTAGAGATGGGGGTCTCACTTTGTTGACCAGGCTGGTCTTGAACTCCTTAAAAGTACATTTTTTACAGTCACACAGGCAAATTCACCTAAATTATTTACAATGTAGAATTGAACATAGTCTGTTAAGGGTGCTTTCAGGTCATCAGAATCTGAAAATTATACATTAAAATAGCAGTCCCCAACCTTTATGGCACTAGGGACCAGTTTCACAAAAGACAATTTTTCCACAGAACGGGGGTCAGAGGTGGGTGGATGGTTTCAAGATGAAACTGTTCCACCTCAGCGGGAGATGAACGGCAGGCAAGCGAGCATTACCACCTGAGCTCCACCTCCTGTCAGATCAGTGGTAGCATTAGATTCTCATAGGAGCACAAAGGAGGGATCTGGGTTGCTTGCTCCTTATGAGAATATGTACATAGACCTGAGGTACATAGACCTGAGGTACTACAGACTTGGTCAACTTTTGGCCTCCTTCTTAACCATCAGAGGATGCTAAAACATGGTCTGAAACAGAATGTAGACAAATCTGACAAAATCTGTCAATCTGGTAAGATGGTTAAAATAAAGGGAAGGAAGTAGACTGCTATCCCAACTGTTTCCAAACCAATCACTGAAATCTCCAATACACAAACCAAAGCCATCATGCTAATTTTTGTCATTCCATAAAGGGTAGCAAACGTACCATAAAAACAAAACAGAGATCTACTCATGTTGTGGTGACTGAAAACAAAGATTTTACAGGCCTTTTTACTTGACACAGGATGCCAAGGAAGCTTCTAACTGCAGAAGAACAGAATACAGATCCCAAGGAAAAGCAGCAGCCCAAGGGGCAAGGAAGTGAGGGGGAAGGCAGTAAAGAAAATGATACTTGTGCGATAGGTGAAAGGAGAGAAAGGGAATCTGTGGAAACTTCCACCTTCTGCTAAAGAACAGAAAAAAATCATAGGATATTCCATTCGACCAACAATATACCCTCTGGGGCCAGGGAGTAGAGAAGCTAGCTGAAAACAGCCTCATTAGAGTCAAAATTTGACATGTCTCAGGCAAAATCATTCTTAAAGTTTTGTTCCATATCAAGTTTTCATGTCTTCAGATTTACATAAGAAGGGTTTTCCTCATCTATAACCAATTAATTGGCATTTCCAGCTAGAAATAAGAATTTAAATTACACAGTAGTCCCAATGATTAAAAGCTCCCAAGATTGTAAACAGACTTTGATTTGCAATTAAGAATATTTTACTCCTACTCCAGTAATGACAAGAGCAAAACAAAAATACATCAAGTCTTTCTCAAAGCCAATACAGTAAGTACTGAAGAAATTGTGCTAATGCCTTAAAGGTTACTGAAAATAAGGTACTTACAGAAGTATGCATATAAATCTCTACTAGAAAGGATAAAAGTGCCAGTCAGCAAGTTCATTCAGGCCAGATGTGGTGGCTCACCTGTAATCCCAGCACTTTGGGGGACTGAGGCGGGCAGACCACTTAGTCCAGTCAGGAGCTCGAAAACAGCTGGGCCAACATGGCAAAACCCCATCTCTACTAAAAACACAAAAATTAGCCAGGCATGGTGGCAGGCACCTGTAATCCCAGCTACTCTGCAGGCTGAGACAGGAGAATCGCTTGAACCTGGGAGACAGAGGTGGCAGTGAGCTGAGATCGCACCACTGCACTCCAGCCTGGGCGACAGAGTGAGTCTCTGTATCCAAAAAAAAAACAGGCCAGGCGCGGTGGCTCACACCTGTAAATCCCAGCACTTTGAGAGGCCGAGGCAGGCAGATCACCTGAGGTCAGGAGCTCGAGACCAGCCTGGCCAACATGGGGAAACCCTGTCTCTACTAAAAATACAAAAAATTGCCGGGTGTCCTGGTGAGCGGCTGTAATAACAGCTACCCAGGAGGCTGAGGCAGGAGAATCGCTTGAACCCAGGAGGCAGAGGTTGCAGTTAGCAGAGATCACACAACTTCACTACAGCCTGGGTGACAGAGTGAGACTCTGTCTCAAAAAAAAAAAAAAAGTGCATTTGCCTTATTGAAAACTCTTCTTATAATATCAAACCCAAATCAGCATCCATCATCATAGATTATTAGACTTCTATCTCAAATACACAAGAAAAAAAAATAAAGTCAAACCCTATGTATAAACCCATGGTGACTTCAGGCAATTTTAAATCCAAAATTATTCAAAATTATTTGAAGGGATAAATAATCAAATTGCCAGCACCCTCAAAACAGAACAGTACAGGACACACTGGATCCCATTATTGAGCATGGTACTACTACATTCAACACACCATGGATATTATTTCATCAATTTCATATAAACTTTGGCAGCAGACTTTAAGTTCCTAGAAAATTGTTCCCCAAAGTTTTGTAACCTTAATTAAAGTATAATAATTCCAAGAAACAAATCACAGAGAGGCAAAGAAAACAAACATATAGAGGCCATGATGTCATTAGTTAAAATGACACATGAAAAAATGCAAGAATGTTGATAATGATTAAAGCTGGCTGATGAGTTCATAGGTTTTCTTTTCGCTTTTGTGTATGTCTAAAATTTTCTATGAGAAACAGAATATCAAAATTTTTTTTTTTTTTTGAGACACAGTCTTGCTCTGTCACCAGGCTGGAGTGCAGTGGTGCAATCTCGGCTCACTGCAACCTCTGTCTCCCGGGTTCAAGCTATTCTCTTGCCTCAGTCTCCCGAGTAGCTGGAACTACAGCTGCGTACCACCATGCCCAGCTAATTTTTGTATTTTCAGTAGAGACAGGGTTTTCCCATGTTGGCCAGGATGGTCTCGATCTCTTGACCTTGTGATCCACCCACCTGGGCCTCCCAAAGTGCTGGGATTACAGGTGTGAACCACCGTGCCCAGCCATCAGATTTTATGAACAGTATATCAAACTCACCAAAATGAGTTTTTATTGGCTGTTTATAAATTGGGGGTGGGGGGGACACAGTAATTAGCATTAATTAAGTGCCTATAAAGTGTTTTTTTGCTGTTGTTGTTTTTTTGTTTTGAGACAGAGTCTCACTCTGTCACCCAGGCTGGAGTACAATGGCACAATCTGGGATCACTGGAACCTCTGCCTCTGGGGTTTAAGCAATTCTCCTGCCTCAGCCTCCCAAGTAGCTAGGACTACAGGCATGCACCACCACCCCGCCTCACTAATTTCTGTATTGTTAGTAGAGATGGGGTTTCGCCATGTTGGCCAGGCTGGTCTCAAACTCCCGATCTGAAGTGATCCAACCACCACGGCCTCCCAAAGAGCTGAAATTACAGGTGCGAGCCACAGCCCCCAAGTAGGTGTTTTAATATATAAGAACTCTGTGGCCAGGCATGGTGGCTCACACCTGTAATCCCAGCACTTTGGGAGGCCGAGGCAGGCAGATCACGAGGTCAGGTGTTCGAGACCAGCCTGGCCAATATGGTGAAACCTCGACTCTACTAAAAATACAAAAAGTAGCCAGGCATGGTGACACACACCTGTAGTCCCAGCTACTCAGGCGGCTGAGGTGAGAGAATCGCTTGAACCCGGAAGGCAGAGGCTGCAGTGAGCCGAGATCACGCCACTGCACTCCAGCCCAGGTGACAGAGCGAGACTCCATCTCAAAAAAAAGAACTCTATGAGATAGAATCAGCCCAATTTTACATAAAAGAAAATTAAGAATCAAGAGGGTAAACTTAATCTTCCTCAAGATCATATAGGAGCTGAACTGAGACCCACAGCCAAAGAAAGAAAGAAGGAAATAAAAAAGGAAGACAATGACTGGTAAAGGGGGTAAAAAAAAAAAACCTTTTTGGCACTAATATACAAAAGAAACAATCAGAGAAATAAGCCAGGCATGCATGGTGGCCCATGCCTGTAATCACAGAACTTTGGAAGGCTAAGGTGGGATAATGGCTTAAGGCCAGGAGTTTGAGACCAGCCTGGGCAACATAGCAAGACCCCCATCTCTATGAAAAAAAATTTTTAATTAGAATTTAATTTTTTTTAATTAGAGAAATACAATTTCCAGAAAATATCACTAGGTAAAATATTCTTATAGAAGTATGCAATAACAAATATTCAAGCAAAATGAAAGAAAAAATAGAACTGTATTTAAAAATCTACACTGTAAGGGTGGATATCTTGAGGATTAGAATCCAGAGGAGAAATCCCATTTCAGCCATGATGTTAACCAGTTGTGTGTGTGTATATATTTACATATATATGTAAATTAACATATACATATCCATATCAAAACTTCCCTAAACCTGAATTTAACATACAACTTAGAATAGATTAAGAAAAGGTTCTAAAAAGTGTCATTACATATTTAACGTGGTATTCTATATTTATCATCCAGAAGAATTTAGCATATAATCCTCATATTTGAAGTTCACTGTACAAATACATTACTCCAACACTCCAGTGTTAAGGCAAGCATCTAAAAGTAATATTTTGCTGGGTATCGTGACTCATGCCTGTAATCCCAGCACTTTAGGAGACCAAAGTGGGAGAACTGCTTGAGGCCAGGAGTTTCAGACCAGCCTAGGCAAGACAACAAAACCCCGTCTCTACAAAAAAAAACAAAACAAAAGAATTAGCCAGATGTGGTGGCATGTGCCTATAGTCCCAGCTACTTGGGAGGCTGAGGTTGGAGGATCACTTGAGCCCAGGAGGTTGAGGCTACAGTGAACTGGGATCACACCAGTGTACTTCAGCCTGGGTGACAGAGCAAGACCCTATCACATGGCCAGGCACAGTAGCTCACGCCTATAATATCAGCATTTTAGGTGGCCAAGGTGGGCGGATCACTTGAGGCCAGGAGTTTGAGACCAGCCTGGCCAACACGGCAAAACTCTGTCTCTTACTAAAACACAAAAATTAGCTGGGCATGGTGGTGCACACCTGTAATCCTAGCTACTCAGGAGGCTGAGAGGCACAAGAATCACTTGAACCAGGGAAGTGCTGAACCAGGGAGGCGCTGAACCTCGGACAGGGAGGTTGCACTGAGCTGAGATCGTGCCACAGCATTCCAACCTGAGTGACAAAGTGAGACTCTGTCTCCAAAAAAAAAAAAAAAAAAGAAGACGAAGAAGAAAAAGAGGAGGAAGAGGAGGATGAAGAGGAGGAAGAGGAAGCGTAAGAAGAAGAAACAACAACACAATTAAACACCACTACAAACTTACTAGAATGACTAAAATTTAAAACACTGATAATACCAAGTGCTGACAAGGATGGAGAACAACTACAGCAACTGCATTACTGGTAGGAATGCAGCATGCTACAGCCACTTTGGAAAACAGTTTGACAGTTCTTATGAAGTTAAACATACATTTACCATACCAAGCACACTCTTCAGTATTCACCCAGGAGAAAGGAAAACATGTCCACCAAAGGCCTATAGGCAAAGGTTTGGGGCAACTTACCCAAAGTAACTGGATAAACAAATTGTAATTACATCCATAGAATAGAATACTTCTCAGCAAAAATTAAAAAAGAAACAAGCAACTTAATTATGCAACGACATAGAGGAATCTCAAATGCAATTTGCTGAGTACAAGAAGCTAGTCACGAAAGGCTACTTGCTACATGATTCCATTTTTATTCAACATTCTGGAAAACAAAGTGACAGGGACAGAAATTAGATCAGTGGTTGCCAGGGAATAGGGATGGGGAAGAGAGAAATGACTACAAAGGGGTAAAAGGGAACTTTTTGAGGTGGTGGAAATATCTCATATACCAAATGTGATGGTGGTTATATGACCGTATACATCAATCTACACAACTCAAAAGGGTGAATTTTATTCTATGTAAATCATACCTTAATAAACCTGACTTTTAAGATGACAAAGATGTAATCTCTGCCTTCAAGCTCATGATCTAATGAGAGAAATACATATAAACACATAATTTGAACAAGGTAAATGCTATAGTAAGTTATGAACAAAGTTCTGTGGTAGAATGGAGGAGGAACAAAGTCTGTCTCAGAGTGAGGCAAAGGATTCTCAGAGAAAATAACATAAAAGCTATGTCTTAAAAGTAACAAGGCTGGGCGCAGTGGCTCATGCCTGTAATCACAGCACTTTGGGAGGCCAAGGCAGGTACAATCACTGAGGTCAGGAGTTCAAGACCAGCCTGGCCAACATGGTGAAACCCAGTCTCTACTAAAAATACAAAAATTAGCTGGACACAGTAGCGTGCGCCTGTAGGCCCAGCTACTCGTGAGGCTGAGGCTAGAAAATCGCTTGAACTCGGGAGGCAGGGGTTGCAGTGAGCCGAGACTACACCACTGCACTCCAGACTGGGCAACAGAGCGAGACTCCGTCTCAAAAAAAAAAAAAAAAAGGTAACGAGCATGATGATGACAGACCAAGAAGAAAAGGACCCAAGCAGAGAGAACAGTTGAGAGAAAAAACACAGAGGTATGTAAAGGCAAGATTAGCCATGTGAGAGACAGTAAACGAAGTGTAGGATGAGTTAGAGCATCAGAGGTCATGCCATACATGATAAGATTTGTGTTTTAGAAAGATAAGTATAAATATCATGTGGGAAAATATATGGAGGTATAGAATGACTGGCAGAGAACAAGAACAGTTTTGAAGGGTGTTACAATAATCCTAGAAAGAGATACCTGGGGTCTGAATTAAGGTTCAATTAAAAGGCTATTTAGTGAAAGACTACTTATGGGAATAAGGAAGAAAAGACAAGTTAAGGTTAACTGAAATTTCTGCAAAGAACAAGTGATATCAATAAGATGAGAAACATAAAAGGAAATACAGATTTGTTTGATAATCCAAGTTGGGGGAGAATCATCTGGCTTCCATTTTCCTATCTACTAACTCTCTTCCTTGTAGGCATGCCTTCTCTAACTAAAACGGATATTTATTATGACTTATCTACTTGAACTATTTTATAAAATAACTATAAGAAGTAAAGGCAACACAGCAAAACCTCAGCAAAGTTTTTACAGTATCTTAGATATAGCAGAATAGTTATTTTAAAGGTAAAAATAAGGCCGGGTGCAGTGGCTCACACCTATAATCCACGCACTTTGGGAAGCCAAGGCAGGAGGATTGTTTGAGCCCAGGATATCAAGACCCTAGCCTGGGCAACATAGCAAGACTCCATCTCTACAAAAAAATAAAATTTAAAGAAATTAAAAATAAGTTTTAAAAAAGAAAACATTGGGCAGTTTGGCTAGAGCATAATTATTAGAACAGATAATTAGATTTCCTGGTTTTTCAAAAATTTGAATTGTAATAAAAGGAAATTTCAATGTTCTATTTCAATTTTCAGCAGCAAATAAATGTGTACAAAAAGGAACTTAAAGAATAAAAAATAAATGAAAATAGGAGAGGAAAGAATAAATTTAAATACTGCATAAGCTTTTCCAACTTATGTAATAGGTTCCAAATTTGTCTTTAAAAAGCAATTATGTGATGGCTAGGCATAGTAGGCTCACACCTGTAACCCCAGCACGTTGGGAGGCCAAGGCAGGTGGATCACCTGAGGTCAGGAGTTCAAGACCAGCCTGACCAACATGATAAAACCGCATTGTATTAGTCCATTTTCATGCTATTGATAAAGACATACAAAAGACTGGGAAGAAAAAGAAGTTTAATTGGACTTACAGTTCCACATGGCTGGGGAGGCCTCAGGATCATGGAGGGAAGCAAAAGGCATTTCTTACATGGTGGTGGCAAGAGAAAATGAGGAAGATGCAAAAGCAGAAACCCCTGATAAAACCATCAGATCTCATGAGACTTATTCACTACCACGAGAACAGTATGGGGGAAACTGCCCCCATGACTCAAATTATCTCACACCGGGTCCCTCCCACAACACATGGGAATTATGGGAGTACAATTCAAGATGAGATTTGGGTGGGGACACAGAGCAAAACCATATCACCTATCCCTACTAAAAATACAAAAATTAGCCTGGCGTGGTGGCAGGCACCTGTAATCCCAGAAACTCAGTAGGCTAAGGCAGGAGAATTGCCTGAACCTGGGAGGCAGAGGTTGCAGTGAGCCGAGATCATACCACTGCACTCCAGCCTGGGCGACAGAGCAAGACTCTGTCTCAAAAAAAAAAAAAAAAAAATCAATTATGTGAAATTTAGAATATATTGCCCCAAAGAAACAATGTGACACTAAAGCATAGCTAAACAATACTAGGGTATTACACCAACCTGCTGAATAACCAACCCCACCACCATCACCACCACCACCACCACTACCACTACCACTACCAAAGTACAGTGTTGAGGAGAACAGGGTGCTCTGAGGCTGCCTGAGGTTCAACATCTTTTGTGACCTCGACTGGGGTAATTAATTCTACAAGTCTAATATTCCTCACCTTTAAAATGGAGATGATAAAATCACCTGCTCCACACGAGTTACTGTGAAAATTAAAAGAGGGAATCTAAAGCACTTAGCACAGTCATCCATCCAACATGTATTTATTAAGCACCTACTACATGTTAGGTACAAGGCCCCAAGGCCCTGGCAAAGAAACAGTAAACAAAAAAAGTAAGTCCCTACTTTTATGGAGTGTGTATTCTAATAAAAGAAAACACGCAATAAAAAAAATCTGATGGAGTTAATGCTATGAAAATAAAGCAGGATATAAGAGATAAAGAGTAACAAGGAGAAGGATACTATTTTGGTAGTGGGGAAAGGTTCTCTAATAAGGCCACGAATTTTAACAAAGACCATAAGAGAATGAAGAAGAGGGTCATACAGAGAACTTGGGGAAGAAATCAGATCCATTTCTGGCAATATGGTAGACTAGATGCCCAGAAAAGTACTTGTGATTCAGAATTTCTTAAAATGCTGAATATTAAACAAAACAAAAATAGTATTTTTCATGAGTGGCTGAGCTGAAAGAAAGAAAAAACAACAAAGCATTGGTGAGCACTGAAACCAGCCTCTCCCCTGGGAGCATCCATCAATTCCCCAGTGGCTTAGAAGTCAGTTTAAGGGACTGGTGAGAAGGACATAAAGGTTGGGGCCTAAACAAGGTGGGAAATCTGAAAAGCAACACTCAGTGGATGAACTGCGGAGGAGGGTAAACAACATGCTAAACAGAGATCACAGTTGGCATGTTTGCCTTTCCCAGTGTCGGTGGAAGAGAAAAAACGAAGTCACCCTTCGCTCACTCCAGTTTAAGGACAAAATTCATACTACCTATGTGGTCTACAAAAACTCAGTCTAAAAATTCAGTTTCGAGAGATTCTGGGTTGGAAGAGACTAGAGCATGACAGAAGCAAACACCAATCCAGCCAAGACGAGTACACTAAACCCAAGCCTCCAGTGATATTCACAAATAAAAATCCATGGAAGATTATCTCATAATTAAAAAGAAATTCACAAAATAATGAAAAAAGCCCCCAAGAATCAGCAGAACAAGCCTTTCAGGAACAGAAGAAACAATGAGGAACATGAAAATAATCAGATATATAATATAAAAATGTTAATGTTTAAGGAAATAAAAGAGATATCGAAAGTATGACTGAGGAAAAGAAACTGTAAAAACATGAATATGAAAAAATCAAACAATTGTAATGTTTCTGGATAGAAACATTACAATTGCTTATTGATAGTCATACAATAATTAGATATTTGAGAGGAGATCATTCTAGGCAAAGGAAAAAATAAGTTCAAAGGCCCTAAGGTAAGACTGTGCTTGGCTTGCTTTAGGAAGTACAAAAGGGCCATGGCATCCAGAGTTGAGTAAACAAGGAAGAAAAGTGGGAAGAAATGACGACCAAGAACTGGTACTTAATAGGTCACAAAATACCTCAATAAATATTAGTTATTATCCCATAATTTCTATTGGAAAAATTTGGATATTAGAAATAATAATTTCTTCTTTACCATTTCTGCATTAAATATAGAAGCCAGAGCAGAGCTACAGAGGATCTCAAGTAGGTTCAGAAGGAAATAAGAAAATATTCCTTTTCTATGAAGTGGGGAGAGTCTTCAGTAGAGGTCCCAGTGCCAAGGAAGACATCTGGGTCTTGTGTGAGCAAGGTAGAAATGAAGTGATTCAGAAGATACATTTCTGGAAATAATAATGATCAACAACAACCAAAAAAAAAAAAAAAAAAAGTCAAGATGGAATTACCATTTCAAAGTAGGAGACATTTCAAACTTGGGCATTAATTGGTAATCAGGACATCCTCAGAGTACTCAAAAATTTCACGGTTCAAGTGAACGTTTACATCCTATGACAATGAGAATTTAGCATAAATGAAACTCCCAAAGATATGCCAAACTTTTTAACTATCTGGTTTAATTCTCAACTTTTTCTAAATATTTTCAAAAGACACTAACAAGTAGCAAAATAGTACTAATCTGATTTTTCTTTTCTTCCATATTCCTACCCTCAGACTAAGGTATTGCCTAAAAAAGCCATGAACAAAACACAAGTAATACAGGTTAAGAATAATATTCATAAGCCACAACTAGAGGTATAATCAATCCCTAAATATTAAAGAGTTGGTCATTCCATTTTTTCCTGATTAGCAAAATAACAGAAAATTGACTGGTGGATATCTTAAATACATATAAACTACCATGCACCATTTGACACATGAAGAAATAGATGCAAAGAATCAAAGTATGCATTGTTAAATCAATGATAAAAGTTTTAAAATAATTCATTTTCTCAAAGCTTATCACTCTTAACAATGTTTCTAATTATCATAACCTAACACAATTCCTGACAAATTTAGTCAAATTAGGTTCTAATACAAGAACACAACTTATATTAATAATCACACAGTATAACATGGTACACACAAAATTCAAAATCAAACAACCTGAGTCCAAATGCCATCTTACTAACTATGGCACTTGAGCATCATTGACCACTCCAATCCTGTTTTCATGCTATAAATCAAGTTTAATAAAGTACTGCCCCATGGAGTTGTTACATGGAAAAAATAAAATAATCCCTGTAAAACACTTATGTTTATCAGCAGACTCAGATATACACCCTGACTTACATCTAGGTTCCATTCTATTATAACTGGATCATAAAGCAAAGCATTAATTTATTTTTTTATTTTTATTTTATTTTAATTTAAGTTCAGGATACATGTGGCATTAATTTCAGTCTTTCCTTCTGAAGCACCACTTAAATAACTTGATGTGACTGTTCTCGCACAGTGCATTCAGCACTATAGAATAAAGTCAGTGTCTAACAATAAAAACTAGAAAGATATTTGTGCAATATGTTATGCTAAATGTAGAACTTGGCTAAATTGAAAATTTTCTGAAATACTTTATGTAAATAAAGAAACAGAGCAGTCCCTACAAATAGAAATGACTCCTGAAATTTTTATGTCAAAAGTCATTGTGTCAATTTATGTGTAATATTCAAGTGACTACCAAATGGTCATCATTTGACTCAAACTATTGTGTTTCAAAAGTTCATCCCCATGCAGATAAACATGTTAAAGATAGTATAATTCACTAAAAATAGTCAAGTTCTCTATTGATACAAATGGGATTTCTATGCAGGTTACTTGTATTCAATCTAAATGACTAAGAACTTATAAAGACTTAAGACGATCCTGCAAGAAAGAAGCCTAAGGGGAAAAAAAAAAAGAATTAAGATAAAGTAGTATTTTGCTCTAGGTTGTTTATTTTAAGTGTGTAGTGGTTAGGGGAAAAAAACATGACTCCTTTATATTATCCTAAAACATTCTACAATTCTTTTTTTTTTAATAATCCTTTTTGAGACAGAGTCTCTCTCTGTCGCCCAGGCTGGAGTGCAGTGGCGCAATCTTGGCTTACTGCAACCTCCATCTCCCGGGTTCAAGCGATTCCCATGCCTGAGCCTCCCGAGTAGCTGGGATTACAGGCGCACACCACCACACCCAGTTAATTTTTGTATTTTTAGTAGAGACAGGGTTTCATCATGTTGGCCAGGCTGGTCTCCGACTCCTGACCTCAAGTGATCCGCCCACCTCGGCTTCCCAAAGTGCTAGGATTACAAGCGTGAGCCACTGCACCTGGCCAAACAGTCTATAATTGTAAAAGCTATGAAAACTCTTTTTTTTTTCTTTTTTAAGAGATAGGGTCTCGGCCGGGCACGGTGGCTCATACCTGTAATCCCAGCACTTTGGGAGGCCAAGGCAGGTGGATCACCTGAGGTCGGGAGTTCGGGACTGGCCTGACCAAGATGGAGAAACCCCGTCTCTACTAAAAAAATACAAAATTAGCCAGGCGTGGTGGTGCATGACTGTAATCCCAGCTACTTGGGAGGCTGAGGCAGGAGAATCACTTGAACCCAGGGGGCGGAGGTTGCAGTGAGCCAAGATCACGCCACTGCACTCCAGCCTGGGTAACGAGAGCGAAACTCGGTCTCAAAAAAAAAAAAAGAGAGATAGAGTCTCATTCTGTCGCCCAGGATAGAGTACAGTGGCATAATCATAGTTCGCTACAGTCTCAAACTCCTGGGCTCACGTGATCCTGCCACCTCACCCTCGCCAGTGGGTAGGACTACAGGCACACACTACCACGTAGACCTGATTTTTTTATTTTTTTGTAGATATAGGATCTCACTATGTTGCCCTGGGTGGTCTTGAACTCCTGGCCTCAAGCAGTCCTCCCACCTGAGCCTCCCAAAGTGTCGGGACTATAGGCATGAGCAACCGCACCCGGCAGGAAAATTCACTTAATTACTAAAATTTTAAAACACCACCTCCACACATAAAATCCCCCATGAATAAATCTATATTTTGTTTTGGTAATACAAGGTTGCTTTCTAAGATAACAATTGCTCATCTGCCTGTATGTATAAATACATGTAAGCATTTGGGAAAGAAGAAAAATGACTAATTTTATCTTCCTACAATTTCTTCAGTAATCTACACTAGAACTCCATTATCTGAAATTATCTAAGGTATTCCTAAGCAGAAAAATAAGTTGGTCAATTGTAGCCTAAGTTGGTCCTATATTTATTCAATGGCTATCACACATTCATCACTTCGTTATACCTTAGACTTCCAGCAGATAATGAATATAACCTTTAAATTCATCACTTTACAAATGCCTACAAATATTAGGTAAATATAACAAAATATACTTTTCAATGTAGAACTGAGCTTGAGTTTGCAAAGAAAGAAAGAAAGGAAAATCCCCGAGCCTAAAGTGAAGAAGAAACAGAAAAATAAGTATCTGAACTTCCATTACAACTGCTGAAGAGGCAAGAAAGAGGAAGCTAGTACTAGGGGGCTTGAATTTTATTTCCTTTTTAGAAACAAACAAAAAAAAAGTATTCACTCAAGATGGGGAAGTAGAGATAAAATCTCTATATAAATATGGGATCCTCAAAAGGTTGACCCTCAGTAAAAAAGTAGATTCTTCCTCTCCCCCACAAAAAAACTTCCCTGGCACAGGAAATTACAAATAACTAGTCTTTGGCTGGGCTGCTGATTTCCTTTTTTTTTTTAATTCTATAGAGATAGGGTCTATGTTGCCCAGGCTAGTCTCGAACTCCTGGGCTCAAATGATCTTCCTGCCTCTGTCTCCCAAAGTCCTGGGATTACATGCATGAGCCACCGTGCCTGGTCACTACTGATTATTTTTAAGTTTCCTCTAAGATAGTAAAATTCTGGGATTTCCTCTAAGATAGTAAAATTCTGCTATTCACATAGGTTTGGAAGTCCAAATTTACACTACTGGCATGAACAACAAACCCCAGAATGACAAATTTAAAAAACAAAACAAAACAAAAAAACAATTTCAGGTATAATATACCCCCTGAGGCTCCAGGCAAACTTAATCCATACGTTCTGGTAATAAACATTTCCTAAGCACATACTATGTGTCAAGTACTCTTCTAGGGGCTAGGGATGCAATAAGCAAAACAGACAAAAATCTCTACTCTTATGAAACATAAACAGTAGTCCCTCTTGATCTACAGGGTATACACTGCAAGACCCCTAGTGGATACCTAAAACCACAGATAATACCAAACGCTATATACACTATGTTTTTTTGTATACACACATACCTATGATAAAGTTTAATTTATAAATTAGGCACAGTAAGAGATTAACAACAATAACTAGTAATAAAATAGAACAGTTAGAACAATACACAGTTTCCAATTTTTGACAGTTTGACTTACAATTTTTCAACTTTATGATGGTGTGAAAGCAATAAGCATTCAGCACAAACCTCAATTTAACAATGGAGTTACATCCCAATAAACTCATTGTAAGTTGAAAAGTCAAAACTACCATAAATCAACAAGTATTTTCAACTTACAATATTTTCAGCTTTAGATGTAAGTGCATCAAGTGAAGGAGCATCTGTGTAATTCACAATTACATGGATAGAAGATTCGTACATACTGCAAACCTTAGCAACCTCAGCACATGATTTTTTTTCCTTGTAAGTCAAGAACTTCCACCTATTCACTTAAAAAAAGTGCTTTACAATGTCTCTGGGTCACATCCAAATTGCCAACATCACTACTCTTGTCCCGGACATTATTAAGTAAAATAAGGGTTACTTAAACACTGCAATACCATGACAGTCAATCTGATAGTGGAGAGGGTAGTCACTTAGTAAAGTGACTAAAGGACAGGTAGCATATACGTAGAGCATGGATACGCTGGACAAAGGGATGATTTGCATCCTAGTCAGGATGGAGCAGAATGCTTGAGATTTCATCACACTACTCAAGAGCTGCACACAATTTAAAACTTAGGAACTGTCAAGGGCTTCAAGATGGCTGACTAGAGGCATCTCCTACTTGCCTCCTCCACTAGGAATAACCAAAATAGTGAGTAATCACACCTTGAATAGATAATCCAAGAAAGAACACTGGAATTCAATAGAAAAATGACAAGAAACACCTAAAGAAAGGAAGGAGAGGGAAACAAGACAGCCTGCTCGGCTGGGAGCCGAGAGACAATCCCCACTGCGGGGAAACAGTAAGTGGGACACTCCCTGTGGTCCACATTCCCACTGTGGACTCCTGCAATTCTAGCCATTGAGGAGCCCCTAGAACCTCATGGGCTCTGAAACTAACATAAGGATCTGTCTGGAAATGGTGCAACAGCACCACTCCACTGAGGAAAATTGCACTGGGTCCCATAATCCCCCTAAGTCCTAAGCAGCTACAACAAGGCACCATTTTGACAACCCAGCCCACAACAGACTGAGCACTATCCTGGGGCCCAGCAGCTGGTGCACAGACAGAAGTAAGAAACAGGCTGCCACCACCAGGACTGAGGCACAAGCGGGGCATGTGTCCCCGACTGCCGACCTAGGCTGCCACCATTAAAGGCAGCCTCATGTTCCCCAGTAGCAGCAGCACAGCACAGCCACTGCTGCCCCTCACCCAATCATTCCAGGGCCTGGGAACCACCCTGTCCCTTCTTACCACAGTAGGTGTCTGCACATATTGTTGGGGGGCCTGATGACATGCCAGCCCAGCTTAACCAGGTCCCCATGCCAAAGCGTGCAGACTAGGGGCCTGGGGATTGTCTCCCTCAGCCCACTACCATTGGCACCTGAACACAACACCTATCCTGAGGACAGGGCTACCCCCCACCTGCCGCTACCACCACAGCTGGCATCTACCTGCATGAACAACCTGCAAATCTAGAGACTGGCAGGCCTAGACCATCACACCCACCGCCAATATACACACACACCACTCAGGATCCAGTGGGTCATCTCTGCCTTTACCCATACTATGCTGGCTACCCAGAAGACTGAGAGTGCACCCACCCACACAGCCTATCACTGCCACTACCAGAATCACAGCAATCCATCTGGAAGCCCAGGAATTGGTTCACCTCAACCCACTGATACTGGTGCCAGTGTATGCTGCCCTAGAGCCCAAGGACAGGCATTCTCAGCCCACTGCTGTCACCACTGAGGCCTGAAAATTGCCAAACATGGCACCTCAGTCCCCAGCAAAACTTCACCACAGCCTCCATTAATAGTCCGAACCCTAAGGCCCCCAAAAAATCACAGACACCACTGACACTGTTTACACCTGAAAAAAAATCACAGAGACTATACTACCACACAGACCCAGAATCAAAGCCAATGCACTCTGCCCAACCAACATCATAGATACGTCTTCAAATTAAAAGTCCTCCCCTATGAAAGCAAGTTCAAATAATTTGAAAAAGTCATTACTACACCAGAGGAAAGATATCAATGTAACGACAGAGGAAACATAAAACAGCAAAAAAAAAAAAAAAAAAAAGGACACCTCCAAAGGAACATAATTCTCCAGCAACATATCCCAATCAAAAACAAATTTACAGGCCAGGCACGGTAGCTCATGCCTGTAATCCCAGCACTTTGGAAGGCTGAGGCAGATGGATCACCTGAGGTCAGGAGTTCAAGACCAGACCGGCCAAAATGATGAAACCCCCCCACTAAAAATACAAAAATTAGCTGTGTGTGGTGGTGGGTGCCTGTAATCCCAGCTACTTGGGAGGCTGAGGCAGGAGAATCACTTGAACTCAGGAGGCAGAGGTTGCAGTGAGCTGAGACTGTGCCATCACACTCCAGCCTGGGCAACAAGAGTGAAACTCCGTCTCTCAGAAAAAAAAAAAAAAAAAGAATAAATAAGCTCAGTGAGAGACACAAGAGAATAATGAAAACTACTACAAAGGAATCAGAAAAATAATTCAGAACATGAATAACAAGTTTACCAAAGAGATAGATGATATTAAAAAAAAAATCTGGTACTGAAGAATTAAATGGCCAGATGCAGTGGCTCAAGTCTATAATCCCAGCACTTTGGGAGGCTGAGGTGGGAGGATTACTTGAGTCCAAGAGTTCGAAGCCAGCCTGGGCAACATGGTGGCTGGGCAACATGGCAACTACCCCCAAAAAATTAGCTGGGTGTAGTGGCACCTGCCTGTGGTCCCAGCTACTCAGGAGGCTGAGATGAGAGGATCGTTTGAGCCCAGGAGGTGGAGGTTGCAGTGAACCGAGATCACACTACTGCACTCCAGCCTGGGCAATAGAGCAAGACCTTGTCTCAAAAAAAAATATGTGTGTGTGCATGTGTTTGCATGTATGTGTGTGTGTGTGTGTGTGTGTGTACCAACATCATTTTTCACAGAAATGGAAAAAAACAATCCTGGTCAGGCACAGTGGCTCACACCTGTAATCCCAGCACTTTGGGAGGCCAAGATGGACAGATCACTTTAGTTAAGGAGTTCAGATCAGCCTAGCCAACATGGTGAAACCCCATTTCCACTAAAAACACAAAAAAATTAGTCAGGCATGGTGGCGCACACCTGTAGTACCAGCTACTTGGGAGGCTGAGGCAGGAGGATCGCTTGAACTTGGGAGGCGAAGGTTACAGTGAGCCAAAATCAAGCCACTTCACTCCAGCCTGGGTGAAAGCATGAGATTCGGTTTCAAAAAAAAAAAAAAAAAAAAAATCCTAAAACTCATATGGAACCAAAAAAAAGCCAATAGTCAAAGGAATCCTGAGCCTAAAGAACAAAGCTGGAGGTGTCACACTACTTGACAAGATGTATATCACGTCTATCATAAAAGAAAACAGCATGGTACTGGCCTAAAAACAGAGCGCATAACCAGACTGGGCAACATAGTGAGACAATCCCCCCAGCCCCCGCCCCTTCTCTACAAACAAAATTTTAAAATTAGCCAGCTGTGATGGCATGTACCATAGTCCCAGCTACTCAGGAGGCTGAGGTGGGAGGATTGCTTGAGCCCGGGAGGCTGGGGTTACAGTGAGCTGTAATCATGCCGCTGCACTCTAGCCTGGGCAACAGAGCAAGACCCTGTCTCAAAACAAAAAGAAAAGAAAAAACCAACACATAGACGAATGGAACAGAATAGACAGACAATCCAGAAATGAATATGTGTATCTATAGCCAACTGCTGTGTGTGTGTGTGTGTGTGTGTGTGTGTGTGTGTGTGTGTGTGACAGTCTCATGCTGCCACCCAGACTGGAGTGTGGGGTACAGTGACACAATCTCAGCTCAATGCAACCTCCACCTCCTGGGTTCCACGAATCTCCTGCCTCAGCCTCTCCAGTAGCTGGGATTACAGACATACACCACGATGCCAGGCCAATTTTTGTATGGTTTGTTGATACAGGGTTTCGCCATGCTGCCCAACTGGGTTCAAGCAATTCTCTGCCCGGCCTCCCAAGTAGCTGAGATTACAGGTGCCTGCCACCATGCCCGGCTAATTTTTGTATTTTTAGTAGAGAGGGGGTTTCACCATCTTGGCCACGCTGTTCTTGAACTCCTGAACTCATGATCCACCAGCTTCAGCCTACTATTATACTTTGGGGCCATTATTAAGTACAAATATGGGTCACTTGAATATAATCACTGCAATACTGCCGCAATCAATCTGATAACGGAGACGGCAACTGACTAACAGGCAGGTAGCATATACATACAGCATGATGCTGGACAAAGGGATGATTCACATCCTGGTGGGACAGAGAGTGATTTCATCACACTACTCAGAACAACATGCAAATTAAAACTTACTAATGGTTTATTTCTGAAATTTTACATTTACTATTCTGAGACCATGGTTAACGGAAGGTAATAGAAAGGGGAAAAGCTAATATGTGAATAAGGTAGGGTACTCTTGTAATGGACAGAAACTGACAAAAAGCAAAATATATTAAGTTACATAATATATTAGAAGATAAATCTGTTAAGAAATAAGGTAACGGCTGGGCGCGGTGGCTCACGCCTGTAATCCTGGCACTTTGGGAGGCCGAGGCAGGTGGATTGCCTGAGCTCAGGAGTTCAAGACCAGCCTGGGCAATACAGAGAAACCCCGTCTCTACTCAAGTACAAAAAATTAGCCAGGCATGGCGGCATGAGCCTTGTAATCCCAGCTACTCGGGAGGCTGAAACAGGAGAATCACTTGAACCTGGGAGACAGGGGTTGGTTGCAATGAGCCAAGAGCATACCATTGCACTCCAGCCTAGGCGACAGAGCGAGACTTCCACTCAAAAAAGAAAGAAAGAAGGTAGGGAAAAAAGATAAGAAGTGGAGGAGAGGGAAATAGTCAAGAAATAGTCAAGAAAGATGTTAAACTTACACAAACTAATCTACACAGGATTCCCACAAATAAAATCCCACAAAAATTTAGTTCAGAATCCAAGATTATAAAACACCCTGTAATGGCCGGGCACGGTGGCTCACGCCTGTAATCCAGCACTTTGGGAGGTCAAGGTGGGCGGATCATGAGGTCAAGAGTTCAAGACCAGCCTGGCCAACAGAGTGAAAGCCTGTCTCTACTACAAATACAAAAAATTAGCCAGGGGTGGTGGCAGGCGCCTGTAATCCCAGTGAGGCTGAGACAGGAGAATCCCTTGAACCTGGGAGGCGGAGGATGCAGTGAGCCAAGATCGCACTATTGTACTCCAGCCCAAACAACAGTACAAGACTCCATCTCAAAAAAAAAAAAAAAAAACCCTGTATATACCACATTAGATGAGAGCTAATGAATGAATGCTAGACTAAAAGGAAAAAACTATACAGAGTAGATTATAAGAGACTTTTGAAAATAATGACACTGTTCTTTTTTTTTTTTTTTTTTTTTTGGAGACAGAGTCTTGCTCTGTTACCCAGGCTTTTTTTTTTTTTTTTGGAGACGTAATCTCATTCTGTCACCCAAGCTGGAGCACAGTGGTGCGATCTCGGCTCACACCAACCTCCACCTCCCACGTTCAAGCAATTCTCCTGCCTCAGCCTCCCTAGTAACTGGAACTACAGGTGCCCGCCACCACGCCTGGCTAATTTTGTATTTTTTAGTAGAGACCATGTTGGCCAGGCTGGTCTCCAACTCCCGACCTCAGGTGATCCCACCCACCTCGGCCTCCCAAAGCACTGGGATTACAGATGTGAGCCACCATGCCCGGCAACACTGTTCTCTTAAGGGTAAAACAGACTAAAGTCATTCAAAATTGTACAATGAAAAATACAAACTGCCTAACAAATAACTTCATAGGAAACAAAATAATAAAGGAAATATGCATCAAGGTTTTAACAATATATCTTTTGCAGAAAAGAATAATAGGGCAGGGCATGGTGGCTCACACCTGTAATCTCAGCACTGCAGGAGGCCAAGACAGGCGGATCACCTAAGGTCAGGAGTTCGGGACCAGCCTGGCCAATATGGCGAAACCCCGTCTCTACTAAAAATACAAAAATTAGCAGGGAGTGGTGGTCAGCTACTCGGGAAGCTGAGGCAGGAGAATCACTTGAACCCAGAGGCGGAGGCTGCCGTGAGCTGAGATCACGCCACTACACTGCAGTATGGGTGACAGAGGGAGACTCCGTCTCAAAAAAATAAAATAAAATAAAATAAAAATAAAAGAATAGTAGGAACTAGGCTTCCTAAAGATTGTACTTTTATTTTAAAAATTAAGACATTTCCATTTAACACTTTTGAAGTACCAAAACACTTCAAAAAGTTCTGGAGATACAAAGATAAATAAAATACCTTATTGTACATCTATATAAGTATTATAAAACAAAAATGTATTGTGGACATTTTTGTTTCAACCATATAAAAACTATTTTAAAATATTTTCAAGAATATGTGTGTGAAAAGGGATGCTTTATAAAAAGTGAATATAATAGATTAGTTCAACTAGGTCAGTATGAGAAATAAAAAGCTTAGTTTTTCTATTAATTGACAAACAGGAAAAAAAAATCTGATTTTCCAGTTCCCAAATGATTTCTCAATTTAAAATAAATCAATTCAAAGGTCAACAAAACTGTATGCTTGCAGGAACCTAAATTATCAAGTCTGTCCCTTCCAGGAAACTTTGAAGTTTTAAAATTTCACCAATTCACCCAAATTTCTTGTAATTATCATTAATATTAATATATAACCAATAATATCTACTCATGATAGCTAGTAAAATCCCAGCTTGCTTTTTTACAAAAATTGATACGCTGATCCTAAAATTCACATGGAAATGCAAAGGGCCCAGAATAGCCAAAACTGTCTTGAAAAATAAGAATAAAGAGGTCTTCCCTATTTTAAAACTCGCCACAAATCTTCAGTAAACAAAAGGCAATTTGGTACTGGTTTAAGAATAGACATATAGATAAATGGAAAAGAATTGAGTCCAGATAAATCCTTACCTTTATGCTCAACTGATTTTTGACAAAAGTGCCAAGGTAATTCAATGGGAAAAGAATAGCCTTTCAACAAATGGCACTCTAGCCGGGTGCAGTGGCTCAGGCCTGTAATCCCAGCACCTTGGGAGGCCGAGGCGGACGGACCACGAGGTCAGGAGATGGAGACCATCCTGGCAAACACAGTGAAACCCTGTCTCTACTAAAAAATACAAAATAAAATGAGCCGGGCCTGGTGGCGGGCACCTATAGTCCCAGCTACTTGGGAGGCTGAGGCAGGAGAATAGTGTGAATCCGGGAGGCGGAGCTTTCAGTGAGCGGAGATCGCGCCACTGCACTCCAGCCTGGGCAACAGAGCGAGACTCTGTCTCAAAAAAACAAAACAAAAAAAACAAATGGCACTCTTAACAATTGGATATCCACATACAAAATAATGAATGTAGGCCAGGTGCGGTGTCTCACATCTGTAATCCCTGCACTTTGAGAGGCCGAGATAGGCGGATCACGAGGTCAGGAGATCGAGACCATCCTGGCTAACACGGTGAAACCACGTGTCTACTAAAAATACAAAAAATTAGCCAGGCGTGGTGGCCGGCACCTGTAGTCCCAGCTCCTTGGGAGGCTGAGGCAGGAGAATGGCATGAACCAAAGAGGCGGAGCTTGCAGTGAGCCGAGATCGCACCACTGCACTCCAGCTTGGGCCACAGAGCAAGACTCCATCTCAAAAAAAAAAAAAAAAGAATGTAGACCTTTCCCTTACCCTTATCTCACACCATACAAAAATTGACTTAAAATGAATCATAGGCCTAAATTTAGCAGCTAAAACTATAAAGTAATGAACACAGGATGTAAATGCTTTAAAATTAGATTGTGGTAATAGGTGCAAAACTCTTTAAATTTACTAAAAATCATTGACTTGTATACTTAAAATGAGTAGTTTTCTTTTTTTTTTTTTGCTTTTTGAGACAGAGTTTCATTCTTGTTGCCCAGGCTGGAGTGCAGTGGTGTGATCTCCGCTCACTACAACCTCCGCCTCCCGGGTTCAAGCAATTCTCCTGCCTCAGCCTCCCAAGCAGCTGGGATTACAGACATGCGCCACCACACCTGGCTAATTTTTGTATTTTTAGTAGAGACCAGGTTTATCCATGTTGGTCAGGCTGGTCTCAAACTCCAGACCTCAGGTGATCCACCTGCCTCAGCCTCTCAAAGTGCTGTGATTACAGGCAGGAGCCACCGCACCCAGCCTAAAATGAGTGGTTTTTATGGCATGTAAAATACAGTTGTCCCTTGCTATACTGGGGACATTGGTTCCAGGATTCCTGCATAGACCAAAATCTGAGCATACTCAGATAAGTCCTGCAATGGCCCTGTGGAACCCAGTGATATAAAAAGTAAGCCCTTAGTATGCAACAGTTTCACATCCCAGGAATACTGTATTTTCAATTCGAGTTTGGTTGAAAAAAAAATCACCATATAAATGGACCCGTGCAGTTCAAACTCATGTTATTCAAGAGTCAACTGCATATCTCAATGAAGGTTTAAAAAAGCCACCTCTAGGCCGGGCGCAGTGGCTCACGCCTGTAATCCAAGCACTTTGGGAGGCTGAGGCAGGCGGATCACGAGGTCAGGAGTTCAAGAACAGTCTAGCCAACATGGTGAAACGCCATCTCTACCAAAAATACAAAAATTAGCCGGGCTTGCTGGTGCATCCCTGTAATACCAGTTACTCAGGAGGCTGAGATAGAATTGCTTGAACCCGGGAGGCGAAGGTTGCAGTGAGCCAAGATCGCACCACTGCACTCCAGCCTGGGTGGCAGAGTGAGACTCCATCTCAAAAAAATATATATAGATAGATAGATAGATAGATAGATAATGGTATTTTTTTTTTCTTATACAGACAAGGTCTTACTATGTTGACCTTGTCTGTATAAGAAAGGTTGACCCACCTCAGCCTCCCAAACTGCTGGGATTATAGGCATGAGCCACTGTGCCCAGCCCAAAATTTTCAAATATAGAGTACAACCATTTATATAGAATTTACATTCTATTAGGTATTCTAAGTAATCTAGAGATGATTTAAAGTATATGGAAGAAAGCCGGGCATGGTGGCTCAAACTTGTAATCCCAGCATTTTCAGGAAGCCAAGGCAGGCAGATCACTTGAGGCCAGGAGTTTGAGACCAGCCTGGCCAACACGGTGAAACCCCGTCTCTACTAAAAATACAAAAATTAGCTGGGTGTGGTGGCACACGCCTGTAATCCCAGCTACTCAGGAGGCTGAGGCAGGAGAATTGCTTGAACCCAGGAAGTGGAGGTTACACTGAGCCAAGATCGCGCCACTGCACTCCAGCCTGGTGAGGGAGCAAGACTCCGTCTCAAAAAAAAAAAAAAAAAACTAGCGGGTTTTGGTGGCATACGCCTCTAAGTCCTAGCTACTCAGGAGACTGAGGCAGGAGAAAAGCTTAAGCCCAGGAATTTGAGGCTACAGTGAGCTATGATCAAGCCACTGTACTCAAGCCTGGGCAACAGAGCAAGGCGCGGTGGCTCACACCTGTAATCCCAGCACTTTGAGAGGCCAGGGCGGGTGGATCACGAGGTCAGGAGATCCAGGCCATCCTGGCTAACATGGTTAAACCCTGTCTCTACTAAAAATACAAAAAATTAGCTGGGTGTGGTGGCACGTGCCTGTAGTCCCAGCTACCTGGGAGGCTGAGGCAGGAGAATGGCGTGAACCTGGGAGGCGGACCTTGCAGTGAGCCGAGATCACACCACTGCACTCCAGCATGGGGGACAGAGCGAGGCTCCATCTCAAATAAATAAATAAATAAATAAATAAATAAATAAATAAAAATTTTAAAGAGATGATTTAAAGTATACGGAAGATACATGTAAGTTATATGCAAATACTATACCATTTTATATAAGAGACTGGAGCTTCTGAAAATTGTGGTATCCACTAGGGGTTCTGGAACCAATCCCCCACATATCAAGGGGTGACTGTAATTACTTAACAAAAACTTTTTTAAAAATCATGAAAGTATGTATTTGTCACCAGCTCATGGGAATCACTATTCTTCAATTAAGTAGCACTGAATACCTTTAAATACCTGATGGAAGCCTTAAACTCAGCAGCAAGTTCCTGAAAACATGCCACCATATATTAATTGTTCTGGGTCTAAAAGTTTGACAAATTACTTTAAAATACAGATGAAAACAAAATAAAATGTTTTAAACTGCAACAAGAAAAATGTACAAGTTGACCAGAAGTTTGAAACACTTGACTACATTGGTGCACTGTTAATCAAAATTTATCTGCAAAACAGATTTGCAAAAGAAATTATAAACAGGGTAGTAAATTTCAAAGTAATTTATAACAGACTAAGGTCAAGCTACATTAGCAAAGTTGGAAGGTAGCACTTAAGAAAAAACTCTGGGCCAGGCACGGTGGCTCACACCTGTAATCCCAGCACTTTGGGAAGGCCAAGGCAGGCAGATTACCTGAGGTCGGGAGTTCAAGACCAGCCTGGCCAACATGGTGAAACCTAATTTCTACTAAAAATACAAAAAAATTAGCCGGGCATGGTGGTGCGTGCCTGTAGATCCAGCTACTGGGGAGGCTGAGGCACAAGAATTGCTTGAATCCGAGCAGCAGAGATTGCAGTGAGCTGAGATCGCACCACTGCACTCCAACCTGGGTAACAGAGTCAGACTCCCTCTCAATTAAAAAAAAAAAAAAAAAAGGCCGGGCACAGTGGTTCACGCCTGTAATCCCAGCACTTTGGGAGGCTGAGGCAGGCGGATCACGAGGTCAGGAGATCGAGACCATCCTGGCTGACACGGTGAAACCCCGTCTCTACTAAAAATACAAAAAATTAGCTGGGCGTGGTGGCGGGCACCTGTAGTCTCAGCTACTTGGGAGGCTGACGCCGGAGAATGGCATGAACCCAGGAGGCGGAGCTTGCAGTGAGCCGAGATCGCACCACTGCACTCCAGCCTAGGCAACAGAGCAAGACTCTGTCTCAAAAAAAAAAAGAGAAAGAAAAAACTCTGGAAAGTTATATGGCTCTACCATGTACTATTTGGACACCTCTGGAGGAGAGGAACTTGTTCAATTTTAACAGTATAAACTTTATTGTTTAAGTAGCTAATATTTAGGCCAGGCGTGGTGGCTTAAGCCTGTAATTCCAGCACTTCAGGAGGCTGAACGGGTAGATCACCTGAGGTCAAGATTTTGAGACCAGCCTGGCCAACATGGTGAAACCCCACCTCTACCAAAAATACAAAAATTAGTCGGGCCTCATGGCGCACGCCTGTGGTCCCAGCTACTTGGGAGTCTGAGGCAGGAGAATCACTTGAACTCAGGAGGCAGAGGTTGCAGGGAGGCAAGGCTGCACCACTGCACTCCAGCCTGGGCAACAGACTGAGACTCTATCTCCAAAAAAAAAAAAAAGACTATCAATTAGGAAATATTTAGGTGTAGCAGTACTAACAACATTGAGATGGACTAATTTACAGAATCCCAATACTTTCGTTCTAATTTTTTTTTTTCAGGGTGTTGCTCTGCATGATTGTAGCTCACTGTAGCCTCGAACTCCTGGGCTCAAGGGATCCTCCCACCTCATCCTCCCAAGTAGCTGGGACCACAGGTATATGCCACCATGCCCAGCTAATTTTTTATTTAATTTTTTTTTTTTGTAGAGACAGGGTCTCACTATAGTGCCCAGGCTGGTCTCAAACTCTTGGCCTCAAGTGAACCTCCCAAAGCTCTGAGATTACAAGCATGAGCCACTGTGCGCAGCTGCTTCCAAAGATTTTCTAGAGTGGCCAAAACCCCAGATAATCCATGAAAGAGCATGAAAAGTATTTTAAGGGACAATGGAAGGGGAGAAACTGCTACCTAATATTCTCAGCAACTTTTCCTGCCCTACCTGACAAGCGAATGATATTGAAGAGGAGGGTAACTAACTGAACAGACTCTTCTCTCTCCTTCTATCCAGGCACCTACTATCCTGCAAATACGCAGCTTTGAAGGACTTAACCAATGACCTTAAAATCTATACCAGGTCTACAGTTCTAGGAAGCGTATAAGCAAATGCTGCTATAGAATTTGGATTTTCTTTAATGATAAAAATGCAAATGACTCACGTTTGGTCATCCACTCCAACACAGCACATTCTAAAGAACAGGAGTTCAAATCCTCCTTCTGCCAAAAGATGTTGTGTCTTCACACACAAACAACTAATTATGGATTATATTACTACCACAAATTTCTGTTTCTCACTGAAGGCATATGACGTTTTAAAAAAGAACAAAAAATCAGAAAGGAAATGTTTCAAGTCTATTTTGAGGTAAAGCAATCAATTTACCATTTATCTTCCTCAGACTTACATATGAAAGCCCCACACACATGCGCACACACAAGATCCCCAAAATGTTGACAACTGTTGAAGCTGCACAACGGATACCAGAGTTCATTATACTATTCTATTTTTGCATATATTTGAACATTTCCATAATATGCAGTTTTTTAAAATATGTATGTGTGTGTCTATAGGTGTTTATACATAAACTCCCAATAAACTGACATAGAAATATCCAATTGTTCAAAGTTTTCATTCTTCAAAAGTAAGTGAATTTCTTTTTTTTTTTTTTTTTTTGAAACAGTCTCTCACTCTGCCACCCAGGCTGGAGTGCATTGGCACGATCTCGGCTCACAGCAACCTCCACCTCCTGGGTACAAGCAAGCGCATCCAGCTAATTTTTTTGTATTTTTAGTAGAGATGGGGTTTCACCATGTTGACTAGGCCAGTCTCAAACTCCTAACCTCAAGTGATGTGCCCGCCTCGGCTTCCTGCGGTGCTGGGATTACAGGCGTGAGTCACCACGCCCAGCCAGAATTCCATCTAGCTACTTTCTTATTCTAGAAGTTGTACTGCAGGTGACCAGACCATTAGAGAAGGTCTAGTGAAAGAAATAATTAACTGCCCCAGAATAAAACAAGCCTAACCTTGAAAAGAGGCAAAGGGAAAGGTGCTAAACAGTTATTACAATTAACTGCATGTTTATATTTGGTCCTGTTATCCTCTAACACAGGTGGGTAGGTAGAAAAGGGGGAAGTATTTTAGGGCCAGATTTCCTTTTGATTCTTTAAGTTGATGGGCAAGAGAGGCTGGAATAAAGAAATCTAAAAAGTCTCCATTATAAATGATAACCAAGCCAGGAACAATGGCGCATGCCAGTAGTTCCAGCTACTTAGGAGAGAGAGGGGAGAATCGCCTGAACCCAGGAATTCAAAACTAGCCTAGGCAACAGAGTGAGACCTCATCTCTAAATAAATAAGTTAATGAATTAATTAAAGGTAGAATTGTATAATATATGAATTATACCTCAATTTAAAAACAATTTAAGCCCTATACAGTGATGCATGCCTATAGCCACAACTACTCATAAGACTGAAGCAGGAGGATAGCTTGAACTTAGGAGTTTGAGAACAGCCTGGGCAACATAGAGAGGCCTCATCCCCCTCCCACCCCCACCCAAAAAAAAGCATTCATAGCTCATCTTAGTATAATCAGCAACTTCCAATGACTAACTATGCTTTCCTGCTAGACATGAATTTATAAAACACATAAAAATTATACTGTATCCGCTTCAATTCCTTTTTTCATATTGCCATTCAATTTTCACAAGATTACTTTAAATGCAATCCTAAATTCATCCCCAATTTAACTTTTGTTAGTTATGTCTAAAAATAAAACTAGTCAAAATTAAAAATACTAACTTTGCAGCAAATTAATCTTGCATCAGCACTACAAATTTTTAAACTTATTGTAGCAAAACATAACTTCGACAGAATCAAAGACATTAATTCTCAAGTCCAAAAAAAAGGTCACAAGAAATTATTTAAAGTGGTAAAGGGAAACGCAGACTTAGGCATACAAGCCAAGAAAAAAAAAATTAGAGATAACTCCTCCGCTAGAACCTCCCCCCAATACTTCCATAGCAACAATTATTTCCTTAGCACAAAAGTGATGTGTTCACTTTCACAAAACCTGGATCATCTAAGTTTGCACAATTCCCTTCAATCTAAAAAACAGATGAAATTGTTTCATTTAGGTGAGTAGAATTTTGTGTCCCTATACATGAAAAAAGTCACCATCAGTGTGAGTAAACCACATGGCTCCAGCTTTAAGATCTTGTTCCCCAACCCACTGAAAAGAGTATATGCTTATAAAATATTCATGGACTTACCAGGTTAAAGACAGTTTCTACAATATCCCTATTGGATACTTCTCCAACTTCAACCAAACCGGTCAACACGGCAAATTTCATTCTGATGCCCCTGATGGGGAGCCCTGGTTTCAGAGACAATGCACCCCCTTCAGTAGGGGTTTCTTCTCTCCCTCCACCTCCCCCGTCATCACCTGTTGGTGGCGGGGAAGGGACACGATTGTCTTCGCTAGCCATTGCTAGCTCACGAGAAAGGACAACTCAGAGTCACCCTGGGACAGCAGTCGCTGCACTGGTAATGAGCACAACACACGCAATGCAAAACGAAAGGGTCCCTCTTCCAACTTGTGGAGATACCCCAAAGCAGTTGATGTGGAAAGTCCTTGGCGTCGCCCTCCTCCTCTTGGAGAATATTTGTCCAATCTCTCTCCCCGAGGCTGACAACAACGCCAAACCCTATTGGAAGATTAAATATATGTTAAATAGGCTAGGTTTTGTTTTAGGGTTTTGAGGGGACAAGAGGGAAATAGTTATTGTCGGTCAAGTAAGTTACTAAAGGCACCCCACTACTAGCCACCCGCTTCTCCCGGGCTCAAAGAGCTGGGTTCTGGGTGAAGGCAGGTCCAAGAGGCCCCCGAACAGGCTCACTCCTCCCCCACTCTCGTGCAGGTTCTAGGCGCAGGGTAACCTCTCCTCACAGGTGCACTAGAAAGAGAAACTATCGCGGGGAAAGGAGGGATCGGAGGAAAGAAGGGGGGCCCACAAGCTATCACAGAGGTAGAAAGTTCTTCCTCACCCAGATACTCCGGACTTGTCCTCACCCCCCGCCCAGGAGCAGCGAGACCGAGGTGGCGGCGGAGATCCAGGGCAGGAAAAGGCGGGGGAAGGGGGCGGTGATTATTCTAAATGCTCGGCCCAGTGGGAGGAGTGAAGCACCTCTCTCAGGCACCTGAGATTCGACGGGAAGGGGTGGGGAGGTGTGTGTGGTGGCAGGAAGGGAGGGGAGCGGCCAGAGAAACCCAGCGGCCACCGCAGGGAGAGAAGGGAGGACAGAGAGGTCAGTGCACCTGGTCGCAGCCTCCAAGTTTCCCTAGTCCGCTCCCCGGGAGTCCGCGGCTGCACAGAACTCCATGGCTTCCTGGCCCGCCCCGCCCCTGCGCTCAGCCTTTGCAAAAGCAGCCGCTGCTGGCGCTACGGACGCCGCGGCTGAGGCTGCTGCGAGTGGTGAGGATGCTACTGCCACAGCTCGCCCCGCCACGGGTCGCGCGGCTGTCGTGTGCCCACTGAAGCTGCTCCCGGCCGCCATGACAGCGCCGAGGGCTGCCGGGCGCGGCGTGCGCGTGCGCGAGCGCGAGTGCGCGGGGCGGGAGGGCGCGAAGGCGGAGGCAGCCGCGCGGCGGGGGCGCGGTGATGACGCGCGGACAGCCAAGGGGGCCCCGAGCCAGCCGGAGTGCTGGGCTCGGGCTTCCGGCTGCACTAGGCGTGCTGCTCTGGTAGCACCAGGTGTGTCCCCGGCCCGGCGAGGAGAGACCCTTCCGTCCGAGGGCCTACACTTTCCCCTCTCCCACTCTCGGACCTCGGGAGGTGCTTCTGCCAAGTCCTGAGGCGGGGATTTTGGCGCTCCTGCTGTTGTTAAGTTACCGTAGGGTCTCTTGGCGCGGAGGGAACACGCGCTGCGTTGCCTGGGTGTCTCATTGGACTTGGAGAAGAACACCTGAGGCACCTCTACGAGCCAGAGAGGTGACGGCGCTGGAGCCAGTGAGGCTGCTGTCCCAATGGGAGCGAGGAGTCCCCGCCCCTGGCTGCTTTCAGCTGCTGCCCGCCCGCCGCTCTCGGCGGAGACTTGGAGATTTCCATTGGGATACCTCGGCAGCTGCCGCCATTCGGGAGGGGAGGGGACCGAGTCGACGAGGAATGGGAAAGATTCCTTGCTTTGCAGCTGCCGCGCCACGAAACCTCTCCCACATTCATTCTAGGGAGAGGATTCCTGAGACAGCTGCTATAAACAGCGTGGAGACAGGGTTCCTTGTGCCTGTAGACCTCCGAAGGGTTTTTTCCTCTCGTGATTTTCCAATGTGAAGATTAGGCTCGCGTCATTCTCAGAGTAGATCAAAAGATAAATTATATTAGGTAGTACAGATAGGTCCTCATACTCAGTGTCCCTTCTTTCCACCCGCTATTAACAGTAAAGCATTCTTCCTAGTGAGTGAAAAATAAATTTAGAGGAAGGTGGTTTTTCACCCACGTGTATCCTTTGAGGTCAAAGGGCCTTTTTAAAAATACGCCTAGCTCCTAAAATGAAAGTGAAGCAAAAAGTGGGATTAAACAAAGGAAGAATTCTAGAGAACTTAGGAAAAAATTATAGTGGTTTGAGAAATAGTTTCCTGAAGAAAAAGTTATTTGAGATGGCCTTGAGAAGTGGACAGAAGCCGGGCGCGGTGGCTCACGCCTGTAATCCCAGCACTTTGGGAGGCCCAAACAGGTGGATTGCCTGAGGTCAGGAGTTCAAGACCAGCCTGACCAATATGGTGAAACCCCCGTCTCTACTAAAAATACAAAAATTAGCCAGGCATGGTGGTAGGCGCCTGTAATCCCAGCTACTCGGGAGGCTGAGGCAGGAGAATTGCCACTGCACTCCAGCCTGGGTGACAGAGGAAGAGCGAGATTCTGTCTCAAAAAAAAAAAAAGACAATTTTAACTCTCACATGGAAATTTGGGAAGAAAAAGGTAACAGACGCAAAAAGCAAGGGAGGGCTGGGTGTAGTAGCTCACACCTGTCATCCCAACACTTTAGGAGGCTAGTGCAGGAGGATCACTTGAGACTAGCCTAGGCAACAGCAAGACTCGTGCTCTTTTTTTTTTTTTTTTTTTAAACGGAGTTTCGCTCTTGTTGCCCAGGCTGGAGTGCAATGGCGCAATCTCGGCTCGCCTTAACCTCTGCCTCCCGGGTTCCAGCGATTCTCCTGCCTCAGCCTCCCAAGTAGCTGGGATTACAGGCATGCGCTAATTTTTTTTATTTTTATTACAAGCCCGGCTAATTTTTGTATTTTTGGTAGAGGTGGGGTTTCACCATGTTGGCCAGGCTGGTCTCAAACTCCTGACCTTAGGTGATCTGCCCGTCTCAGCCTCCCGAAGTGCTGAGATTACAGGTGTGAGCCACCGTGCCCGACCAAGGTCTCTATTTTTTTAAAAAAGAAGCAGAAGAACAAGCAAAGGGATATTTTCTTTAGAAAAGTGTTACACGTTTTAAAAATACTAAAATGAATTCAACTGCACCAAATCTCATGTGGTTGCAAATGTTTGTTAAAGATTTGTTTTCTGTAAGTGGACTTAGATATTCCAGAGATGAAGCAGACATCTTTCTGATGATCCGAATTGCCAACACATTTCCAAAGTAAAAGGCAACATCAGTGGCTTCCCATTTCTGAAATCTCTGAAAAACTAAACACCTCAAGTTTGTTTCACATCATTAATGAATAACTCTGGAATAAGGGGGAGTAGGGTGTGCCTGCAGAAGAGACACAACTTTCACTTGACCTTTCACACATCCATATTTCTAAAGTGAGGCATTAATCCTAAAAGGCCTCTCATCGGAGTTTGTCTCCTCAGATGGGGCAAATGATGTGTTAATATATCTGTCATATAAGTGCTAATTAAGTATTTGTTAAATGAATAAATGTCTTCCATTAAGAAGCAGATGATAATAATGAAAATGCCCCCAACACAGAGTGATCACAGTCTAAATGATCTAGGGCTAAGGTTTGTAGCTCATAAATTTGCAAGCTCACTGTTAATGCTGTTCTACTGATGAAACAATGAACACAGACAATTAACCAAATATTTCTAAATGCCGGGTACAGTGGCTCCTGCCTGTAATCACAGCACTTTGGGAGGCTGAGGCAGGCAGATTACCTGAGGTCAGGAGTTTGAGACCAGCCTGGCCAACATGGTGAAACCCCATCTCTACTAAAAATACAAAAAAATAGCCAGGCGTTGTGGTGGGTGCCTGTAATCCCAGCTACTTGGAGGCTGAGGCAGAAGAATCGCTTGAACCCAGGAGGCAGAGGTTGCAATGAGCCACGACCACACCTTTGCCCTCCAGCCCGGGCAGTAAGAGCAGAAACTCCATCTAAAAAAAAATACATATATATATATATATGCACAAATTGTCAACTATTTATAAAAATTTTTCAACCTCTTTGCCCATGGTTAAAACAAAATAGTTGGCAAAAATTGGAGGTTCACTGCAGAAAGAAGCATAAGGAAGGTAGAAGGCGAAACTCTTCACTTCTAGGCAAGCCAGTTAAAATGCAATCACTAGGCCCGGGTGCAGTGGCTCATGCCTGTAATCCCAGCACTTTGGGAAGCAGAGGCGGGTGGATGACCTGAGATTGGGCGTTCAAGACCAGCTTGACCAATCTCTACTAAAAATTACCTGGCGCATGCCTGTAATCCCAGCTACTCAGGAGGCTGAGGCAGGAAAATCGCTTGAACCCGGGAGGCAGAAGTTGCAGTGAGCTGAGATTGGCCACTCCAGCCTGGGCAACAAGAGCACAACTCCATCTCAAAAAATAAATAAAATGCAATCATTGTGGATTATTATTTAGGTGTACGACATAGAATCTTGGAATGATTCCAGATGAACTATCTGCCTCAAATCTTAAGCTCCTTTATAGCACAATACTTTACACATTATAGGTATACATATTATTTGGATTGAGTCGAAACTCTAAAGTTACTTGCTTTAATTTTTCTCACCTGAAAGGCCTTGTCTGCGCCTACACAGCTATTAGCAGTGACAGGGAGGAAAATCCTGGTATGAATGGGTATCTTGGCTGGGCACAGTGGCTCATGCCTGTAATCCAAGCACTTTGGGAGGCCAAGAGGGGAGGATTGCTTGAGACCAGCCTGGCCATCATGGCAAGACCTCCTGTCTACAAAAAGTTTTAAAAATTAGCCAGGCATGGTGGAACACATCTGTAGTCCCAGCTACTGGGGAGGCTGATGTGGGAGGATCACTTGAGCCGAGGAGTTCGAGGCTGCAGTGAGCTGTCATGTTGCCACTGCACTGCAGCGTGGGTGACCAATCAAGACCCCATATCAAAAACAAGTAGGGGGAAGCCAGACGTGGTGGTGGCTCATGCCTGTAATCCCAGCATTCTGGGAGACCAAGGTGGGCAGATTGCTTGAGCTCAGGAGTTTGAGACCAGCTTGGGCAACATGGTGAAAACCCGTCTCTACAAAAAATACAAAAATTAGCCAGGTATGGTGGTGCATGCCTGTGGTCCCAGCTATTTGGAGGTCTGAGGCGGAAGGATTGCTTGAGTCCGGGAGGTGGAGGCTGCAGTGCATCAAGATCACATGACTGCACTCCAGCCTGGCTAACAGAGCAAGACCTTGTCTCAAAGAAAAGGAGTGGGTGGCAAGGTATCTTAATATGGAAAGCAGTTTTACCATATGTTTATATCTTCAGCACTATTAATGGAAGTTTTCTAGTCAAAAGCCTTCATATGAACTATCAGCAGATGAGTTTATAGGACTATCTTACCTGTATCCTGTATCATAACCCCCACCCCTGCAAAAAAAGGAAGGAAGAAAAAAAAATTACCTCCTATAAAGCCAGGCTCAAGTTTCCCATCACCATCTAATTTGTATATCACTCTAACATTAATATCTTGACACAATTAAGGACTAAAAGTTTCCATAATGTTCCTTGTTTTCAACATACACTGAAATCTTCTCAGAAAAAAAGAAATACATAGTGGATTCAGAACAGGGAGCCTTCTGCATAACTCAGAGTAACTCAAGCAAAGAGAAAGTAATTTCATACTGAAATCAAGAAGATTATTGATCTGTAAACCCTTACCTATATGCAAAGAAAAAACGTTTTGAGAACAAAGATGGGATGGAATTTTCTTTCTACTGGAAAATCACCCAATCCACCCAATTGTGACTTTTTGGCATTTTCCTAGGGTATAGATTAAATTATAACTTAGGGGAAAAGCACCACCTACATGATTTGCTGTACACCTGTTTGTGTATCCCTGGACTTGGAATTTCTTCAAATTATTAAGCATAGCTTATGATATCTTAGGCTGGAAATGCATGGCAATGGTTTTTTAGCCCTTCCTATGAGAAAGTCAAACATTGCTTTTACTATTCATTAAATCTTACTGTTAAATAAACCTCAAATGTTAGTAGCCCTTATTAATGACATTTTCATGGGGCATTTGACACTGGGAACAATTATAATTTAAAGGAAAAAGACATTACCTATTTATAGTTAGAAACTCAAAAGTTTAACATCAGAAGTTTATGTGGCTGGGTACGGTGGCTCATTCCTGTAATCCCAGCACTTTGGGAGGCCAAGGCAGGCAGATCACTTGAGGTCAGGAGTTCAAGACCAGCCTGGCCAACATGGTGAAACCCCATCTCTTCTAAAAATACCAAAAAAAAAAAAAAAAAAAAAAAAGCTGGGCATGGTGGTGCACTCCTGTAGTCCCAGCTACTCGGGAGGCTGAGGCAGGAGGATCGTTTGAACCTGGGAGGCAGAGGTTGCACTGAGCCACGATGGTGCCACTGCACTCCATCCTGGGTGACAGAGTGAGATTCTGTCTCAAAAAAAAAAAAAAAAAAAACAGTTTATGTGATTATTTAAGTTCAAAATGATCCACATCAACTTACTATATCTTGGACTTTTTTGTGTGTGACGGAGTCTCACTCTGTTGCCCAGGCTGGAGTGCAGTGGCGGGCCATCTCGGCTCACTGCAACCTCCGCCTCCCAGGTTCAAGCAATTCTCCTGCCTCAGCCTCCTGAGTAGCTGGGATTACAGGCATCTGCCACCATACCCAGCTAAATTTTGTATTTTTAATAGAGACGGGGTTTCACCATGTTGGCCAGGCTGGTCTCGAACTCCTGACCTCAAGTGATCCACCCACCTCGGCCTCCCAAAGTGCTGGGATTACAGGAGTGAGCCACCACGCCCAGCAAGACATTTTAAAAAACATTTTTTCCCTTGTGTATGTCACACAAAGGGTAGAGACTTTGAAAAGGGCAACTTCACTTTCAGCAAATGTGCTAGCCAAAACATACCTTTTAAGACATAAAATATTAATGCAGTACTTAGTGTAGTTGATAAGGTGGTAGACAGTTTGGTTGATTTGTCTTTTCTATTTTTCCCTTCTCTATTTGGTTATTAAGTAATATGTAAATAGGTAGACCATTTGCAGTGTTCTCTTATGATAGTAAGATAGTACCATTAGACTGCAATGAAATGTTGCACCACCACACCACCCTACCTTTGCAATTTATATAAGTGCATGTCACTAGAATGACTGTTGGCATTTATCAGCTAAGTTCTGAATGGCTTGTGCAGTTGAGGTCTCTGAGAGGTCACTCCATCCCTTTAAAGTGGTAGGTTTCCATTTCCATCATCAGGATAGAGGTAGGAGTTCACACAAGAAATGAGACACCAGGATGTTGACTTCAAGCAGACAGGAAAGGAGATTACTTTTCCTAGCCCTCATTCTCTGGGGTTTGAATGCTAAATTGCTTACCAGTACTCTAAGTAAAAAGAGAAAGATAACTTCTGCCATGTGGTAGCATGCTTGGAACATTCCCTCTTGGAATCCAATCTACTTGGAGAAGCCACATGGAGAACAACTGAGACCCATCAGTTAACAGCCCCAGCTGAATTCCCAGCCAACAACCAGCACCAACTACCTGCCATTACATGAGTAAGCCATCTTGAATATTCCAGCCTTCAGATAACAACAGCGCTAGCTGTTGGGGGTGCAGAATTGAACATGGGTCTAGTTAACCTACACAGAGTCTTGGGTTGTTTCTATATAGAAGAGACATAAAGCCAAAACATCAGGTGAAAGAGATTATCTAGTTTTATTCCTGACCATATTACTTTTTGGGGGGGGGGGGGGGGTCAGGGGGGGACCATATTCCTTTTGTTTGTTCAGAGTAAAAACTTTTAAAATGTTCCAGCCTGGTCACAGCTATGCTGAAATCCAGAGTACCCATAATTGGGCCTGCATGTTAAAGAGGGTGAGGTGATACCCCCGTATTTAGCCAGAGATTTTCAAGGGAAAGGGGAATTTTGTGGGATCACATTTGGGGTTATAAGGTCCACAAGGAATTTTCCAAGGAGGTTTTTCCCTTTGTTGCTGAGAAGACCTGGGTTTAATTTTATTAAAGGAAATATCCATTTCCTTACAGAAACTCCATATGATTTTCTTTGCTAAGAAATATATACAAGCTCAACTCCACTAATAAAGGAATGTAAATTAAGATAGTTTGAGATAATATTGTTGCCTTTCTCATTGCAAATATTTATAGTATCCAGTGTTGCCAAAGGGGAAATGTACACTCTTATTTACTGCAAATGTACAACATCACTGAGAGGCATTAATACACTGCACTTCCACTCTTAAGGATATATCCCAGGCGTAACCAGGTAGCTCAAAGGTACAGTTAAAATCATTTTCATTTTAGAATTATTTATAATTTCAAAAACTTAGAAACGATCTAAATGTCTAATACACACAAAGAGAAGTTGTACATTCTGGTTCTTCCATACAGTGGGCATTGGAGGTAGTTAATGGACATGGAAAAGTTTCATGACATATTCAATCAAGGGACTCAGCCCGGCCAACATGGTGAAACTCCATCTCTACTAAAAATACAAAAATTAGCCATGTGTAGTGGCACACGCCTGTAATCCCAGCTACTCGGGAGGCTGAGGCAGGAGAACCACTTGAACCGGGGAGGCGGATGTTGCGGTGAGCCAAGATTGTGCCACTGCACTCCAGTCTGGGCGACACAGCAAGACTGTCTCTAAATAAATAAAGGGACTCTTCTTCAAGTCATGTGCCATTGATAATGTGGTACAAAATAGGACCAAAAAATATTTAAAGCAAAAAGAAATTCACGCATTAACTTAAGTCATTCCAAAAACATTTGTTTAGCATTCTAATGTACCAGGCATTGCATTAGACATTTAGGTTAAGAAGTAAAACATTCAGTCCCTGCCTTAAGGACTCAATTCAGTATGTTAAGCCTATGAAAACCTAAAAGAGAGACTTCCAAGAGAAGGTGATACCAGACTTGAATTTTAAAGAATAACTAGGAATAAGCCAGATGAAAAATTTGGGGAAGGTTATTCCAGGATAGGAAGTCTCCAGAATGGTTGGACATTTTAACCTTAGAAGACAACTGAATTCAGCTATGACTCTTAAATAATTAGGTTGTTCTTCTAGATAGAACTATAGAGCATTAAAAGGGTTGCTTTGTTTATATGTGTTGAAAAATGCATGCTATCACCCCCACTTAGGTTACACTCTTTATTTTTTTATTTTATTTATTTACTTTTGAGACAGTCTCCCTTGGTTGCCCAGGCTGGAGTTCAGTGGCGCAATCTCAGCTCATTGCAACCTCCACCTCCCGGGTTAAAGCAAATCTCATGCCTCAGCCTCCTGAGTAGCTGGGATTACAGGTGGGCGCCACCATGCCCAGCTAATTTTTTTTGTATTTTTAGCAGAGACGGGGTTTCATTACGTTGGCCAGGCTGGTCTCGAACTCCTGACCTCAAGTGATCTGCCTGCCTCTGCCTCCCAAAGTGCTGGAATTACAGGGATGAGCCACTGGGCCCAGCCACACTCTCTTTATAGATACTCTTCCCTCCCCCCGCCCTCCCATTAGAGGCGAGAGTCTTGCTGTGCTGCTCAGGGTGGTCTCAAACTCCTGGTCTCAAGCGATCCTCCCACTGCGGCTTCCCAAAGTGCTTGGAACTGTGTAAGTCGCCACACCAGCCTATAGGCACTTTTTATGTATAAAGAACCTGAGTTTGGGTGACTGTGATCCCATGACATTAAATAGTATCGTGATTACTTAAAAGCTCAGCATAATGTTTTTTACCCTTGTGCAAAGGAGAAATGGAACTGACCCTGTGCTCACACAATAGGCTGCCGAAAACAGATCATCCTGAATACTTGGTTTTTTTAATGAATGAAAATTATGTGGCTGGGCACGCTGGCTCACACCTGTAATCCCAATACTTTGGGATGCTGAGGCCAGCAGATCACGAGGTCAGGTGTTCAAGACCAGCCTGGCCAACATGGCGAAACCCCATTTCTACTAAAAATACAAAAATTAGCAGGGTGTGGTGGCGGGCTACTGTAATCCCAGCTACTCGGGAGGATGAGACAGGAGAATGGCTTGAACCCAGGAGACGGAGGTTGCAGTGAGCCAAGATCGCACCTCTGCACTCCAGCCTGGGCGACAGAGCGAGACTGTCTCAAAAAAAAGAAAAACAAACAACAACAACAAAAATTATGTTAGCATAATTAAGTGCCCATGCCAAAATTATAATTGTTACATGAAAATGGTGAGTGATCACTCCCCAGCTGGGCCTGGGCCGCCACAGCTGAGAAACAGACACTCATGGCAAATGGGACCGCTCTTCTCATTCTGCCTTCCTTCGGGCCCCCTGGTCTCTCCTCCCCGCCCGTGGGAGGTGGTGCGTGGGAGGCAGGGGTACAGAATCTAGCCCAACATCTCTGCCCCCGCCCTCTGCCTCATGGTGTCGGTGGATGTGGGGGGCCCTCTGATCTAGTTTATTTATTTTTTAAAATTTTGGGGGCCAGGCGCGGTGGCTCACACCTGTAATCCCAGCACTTTGGGAGGCTGAGACGGGCGGATCACCTGACGTCAGGAGTTTGAGACCAGCCTGATCAATATGGAGAAGGCCTATCTCTACTAAAAATACAAAACTAGCCAGGTGTGGTGGCGCATGCCTGTAATCCCAGGACGGAGGCTGAGGCAGGAGAATCGCTTGAACGCAGGAGGCAGAGGTTGAGGTGAGCCGAGATTGCGCCATTGCACTCCAGCCTGGGCAACAAGAGCAAAACTCCATCTCAAAAAAAAAAAAAAAAAAAATTGGGCCAGACGCAGTGGCTCACACTTGTAATCCCAGCACTTTGGGAGGACAAGGTGGGTGAGTCACCTGAGGTCAGGAGTTCAAGACCAGCCTGGCCAACGGGGTGAAACCCCAGCTCTACTAAAAATACAAAAATTAGTAGGGCGTGGTGGCAGGTGCCTGTAATCCCAGCTACTAGGGAGTCTGAGGCAGGAGAATTGCTTGAACCTAGTAGGCAGAGGTTGCAGTGAGCGAAGATCTCACCACTGCACTCCAGCCTGGGTGACAGAGTGAGACTCCAGCTAAAAAAAAAAAAAAATTTTGTTTTCAAAAAACAGAAAAGGAAAAAAAAATGGTGAGTCTGGGAACGGCAAGTAGGTTGTTAATGGGACTTGACTAGAGATGAAGCTAGAGGCCAGACGAGGTGGCTCATGCCTGTAATCTAAGCACTTTGAGAGGCTGAGGTGGGCAGATGGCTTGAAGCCAGGACAGCCTGGGCAACATGGCAAAACCCTGTCTTAAAAAAAAAAAAAAAGCCCAGCACGGGGTCACGTGTCTGTAGTCCCAGCTACTGGGTACTGGAGAGGCTGAGGTGGGAGGATGGCTTAAGCCTGGGAAGTCTAGGCTGCAGTGAGCCATGAAGGTGCCACTGCACTCCAGCCTGTGTGACACAATGAGACCCTGTCTAAAAAAAAAAAAAAAAAGAGAGAAGAGACTAGAGAGGTGGGATGGACCACTGTAAACCTGGCTTTGGACTTTCAGACTGGACTCTACCCTGAAGGCAACCTGCTGCCTTTAGAGGATTTCAATCAATAACGTAACAGGATTTCACTAGCCTCTTAAGAAAATCCCAGACAGTCGGGGTGGCTCATGCCTGTAATCCCAGCACTTTGGGGGGTCAAGGCGGGCAGATCATCTGAGGTCGGGAGTTCAAGACCGGCCTGACCAACATGGAGAAACCCTGTCTCTACTAAAAATACAAAAAATCAGCCGGGTGTGGTGGCGCATGCCTTTAATCCCAGCTACTCAGGAGGCTGAGGCAGGAGAATCGCTTGAACCTGGGAGGTGGAGGTTGTGGTGAGCCGAGATCGCGCCATTGCACTCTAGCCTGGGCAACAAGAGCGAAACTCCGTCTCAAAAAAAGAAAATTACTAGCAGCTACCCAACCCCCACTATATATTTGGGTAGAATCATCCATTATATAGAACTGATGGAGTGCAGTGTTTACGTTATTCTATAATTTGGATTTTAAAGATGAAAAATTGTGTGGGATGAGATGATTAACATATTTTCATTCCAGAAAGGGGCTTAGTTTTAGGCCTTTTCCTAAGAATGTTGAGAAACCAAAGATTAAGAAAAATATCTCCCCATAGATATCACACTATCTTTAGTGAGGAGCTGTGTGTAAGTATTATTTAACTGTTAAGCAAATAAACGTATTTGGAAGATTCATGTTGCTGTGTGTGGCACACAGTCCTAGGAAACTGGTGTGACACAGTCCTAGAAAAGCATTTGGTCACCTTTGTCATACATGCAGCCAGGCTCAAATATAGAAAATGACATCTTGAAGCTGTAATTCCCCAATTCAGTGGGTCTTAATCTTCAGTCATTAGATTCACCTGGAACCTTAAGCCTCACTTGATACAGTTTATAAATGCTAATACCTGATAGGTGCAGCACCAACATAATGCACATGGAAGTCTTGGAATCATTTACCAAGAAGATCCTGAGCACAGAAGTTGGTGAGATGGCAAAGCAGTATATAGAGAAAAGTCTTTTCGTTCCAGACCATGTGATTACACACCTAATGATGTCTGAGTTGGAGAATAGGTGTGGCCAGCACTGGCTCCTCGATGGTTTTCCTAGGACATTAGGACAAGCCGAAGCCCTGGACAAAATCTGTGAAGTGGATCTAGTGATCAGTTTGAACATTCCATTTGAAACACTTAAAGATCGTCTCAGCCGCCGTTGGATTCACCCTCCTAGCAGAAGGGTATATAACCTGGACTTCAATCCACCTCATGTTCATGGTATTGATGTACTGGTGAACCATTAGTCCAGCAGGAGGATGATAAACCTGAAGCAGTTGCTGCCAGGCTAAGACAGTACAAAGACATGGCAAAGCCAGTCATTGAATTATACAAAAGCTAAGGAGTGCTCCACCAATTTTCTGGGATGGAGACGAACAAAATCTGACCCTACATTTACACACTTTTCTCGAACAAGATCACACCTATTCAGTCCAAAGAAGCATATCGACCCTGCCCAGTGGGAGAACCAGGAAGAAGTGGTCATTCATTCAATTGTGTGTGTAGTATTGGTGATGTGTCCAAATTAGAAGCTAGCTGAGGTAGCTTGCAGCATCTTTTCTAGCTGAAATGGCGAACTGATAGGAAAACAAATGAGTAGAAAGAGTTCACGAAGAGGCCCTCCTCTGCCTTTCAAAAGGAAGGTCACCTACACATTTAAGGTGTCTCTGCACATGTCTCAAGCCCTTCACAAGAAAGCAAGTACAGCCGGGCATGGTGGCTCACGCCTGTTATCCCAGCACTTTGGGAGGCTGAAGCAGGAGGATCACGACGTCAGAAGACCGAGACTATCCTGGCTAACATGGTGAAACTCCGTCTCTACTAAAAATACAAAAAAATTAGCTGGGCGTGGTGGCAGCTGCCTGTAGTCCCAGCTACTCGGGAGGCTGAGGCAGGAGAATGGCGTGAACCCAGGAGGCGGAGCTTGCAGTGAGCCGAGATTGCACCACTGCACTCCAGCCTGGGCAACAGAGTGAGACTCCGTCTCTCAAAAAAAAAAAAAAAAAAAGAAAGCAAGTACAGTGTGGGAATCCTCAAAAAGCATGGGAAGTATAAGTATTTAGCTACATAAATGTTGTAAGATCATATCTTATGTATAGAAGTAATAAGACCGTTTGGAATTACTGGACAAATTGAATAGTTAAGGTTTCTATTCAGGACAATAAAATGTATTTTGAAAGTGCTGCTAACTATTGATACTGACAGTGTTTCACTACTATGAGTGACCCAAACATAAATAAGTGTTAAAGGGAATGGAGCCTGTGGGGTTGAGCAGAATGTTATACTAGCTGTGCCTGGGCTGAGTATAACAGCTTTATGATTATGGGATAACAAAATCTTTATTTTTTTTTTTTTCTGTTCCAAAGATTCATCCTATGGGGTGGCCATAAAGTATAGAATTAGATACTAATATTTTGTAATTCATTATAACATCAATAAACCATTTGTTAAAAGAAAATAAATAAATAAATAAATAAATGTTAATACCCAAGCCAATCACATCAGAATCTCAAGTGGGACCCAGACAGATATCAGAGATATCAGTGTTTTTTTTTATAGCTTTCTAGGTAATTCTTTTTTTTTTTTTTTTTTTTTTTTTGAGATGGAGTCTTGCTCAGCCGCCCAGGCTGGAGTGCAGTAGTGTGATCTCGGCTCACTGCAACCACCGTCTCCCAGATTCAAGTGATTCTCCTATCTCAGCCTCTGAGTAGCTGGGATTACAGGCACCCACCATCATGCCTGGCTAATTCTTGTATTTTAATAGAGACAGGGTTGACCATCTCAGCCTCTGAGTAGCTGAGATTACAGGCACCCACCATCATGCCCGGCTAATTCTTGTATTTTAATAGAGACAGCGTGACCATGTTGGCCACGCTGGTCTTGAACTCCTGACCTCAGGTGATCCGCCTGCCTCAGCTGCCCAAAGTGCTAAGATTACAGGCGTGAGCCACTGCACCCAGCCATAGTTTATTTCTAAATCAAATGTGGTTAGTAAGCTGGGCACGGAGGCTCACGTTTGTAATCCCAGCATTTTGGGAGGCCAATATAGATGGATCACTTGAGGTCACGAGTTCAAGACCAGCCTGGCCAACATGGTGAAACCCTGTCTCTACTACAAATCCAAAAATTAGCTGGGGCTGGGGGCAGTGGCTCACGCCTGTAATCCCAACACTTTGGCAGGCAGAGGTGGACGGATCTACCTGAGGTCAGGAATTCGAGACCAGCCTGGCCAATGTGGTAAAACCTCATCTCTACTAAAAATACAAAAATTAGCTAGGTGTGGTGGCACACACCTATAATCCTAGCTACTCGGCAGGCTGAGGCAGGAGAATCACTTGAACCCAGGAGGCGGAGGTTGCAGTGAGCCGAGATCGGGTTGCTGCACTTCAGTCTGAGCGACAGAGTGAGATTCCATCTCAAAAAAATAAATAAAATAAAATAAAATAAAATTATCCAGGCATGGTGGCGCACCCCGGTAATCCCAGCTACTCATGAGGCTGAGACACAAGAATCACTAGAAGCCAGGAGGCGGAGGCCGCAGTGAGCTGAGATCTCGCCACTGCACTACAGCCTGGGTGACACAGCAAGACTCTGCCGCAAAAAAAAATGAAGAAAAAAGATGTGGTTAGTAAACAAGAAATTATCATTTAGGAAAATGTACTCTAATTTCCAGAATCTAAATGAGATTAATGGAAGTTCCGTGATCAGCAACTACAGAAAAAACTATATTATGTTGTACAGTAAAATTAGAAGGTCTTTATTCCTCTGCTAAATTAAACCTTTTAAAATAGGTTGTTAGAACATTTTACTTAGTGTTTAAGCTTTAAAAAATATATATTTCGCTTATGTCATTTTAACTAGTTGAGAAAAATCTAATACAGAAAGTAACACATAGCAGTACTAATCTAGTTTTAGTTCCATGAGTCATAATCGTAGAAGCTTGGAAGACAAAAAGAGAGAGAGAAAAAATCTATTGAATTGAGGCCCTGGAAAAATGAGGTAAGACTAACTTAAATGGAAACAAGTTTGGTAAGCCACCTCCAGACTATAGTACACATTTATTACATTCAGCCTTTGTGTTGTGTTCTTTACAGATGGGTGAGAATTAAGAAAAGAATATAGGCTGGGTGCGGTGGCTCACGCCTGTAATCCCAGCACTTTGGGAGGCTGAGGAAGGCAGATCACCTGAGGTCAGGAGTTCGAGACTAGCCTGACCAATATGATGAAATGCCGTCTGCACTAAAATTACAAAAATTAGCCGGGCGTGGTGGCATGTGCCTGCAATCCCAGCTACTCAGGAGGCAGAGACAAGAGAATTGCTTGAATCTGGGAGGCGGAGGTTGCAGTGAGCCGAGATCGCGCCATTGCACTCCAGCCTGGGCAACAAGAGCTAAACTCCATCTCCAAAAAAAAAAAAAAGAATGTAATTTTCCTCTTTTTCTAATTCACCCTCAGCCATTATTAACCAATTAACCAAGGTGGTGGCATACAAGGTGAACAGAACAATTGAGCAAATTAATATTACTGTTCTTTTCCTTTTTGTTTTTTTTTATGTTCCCAAACATTTGACTATTAAATATTTGGAAACCAAAGTGAATTCACTGTTTTTTTGGTACTACTAATTTAATTTGGAATTGTGATAATTCAGCAAGCTAGGTAAATATTAACCTTGCAATAGGAAGAATGAAAGAAGACCACAGCCATATCCCCTAAGGTTTCAATTCCAAATGCAGAGATGAGTGCAACTGGCTGGCTGTGTGTGAAGAACAGATGGTGACCAGGCAAGAATAAAAGCAAAGAGACCATTTAGGACAACACTTAAATAGTCTAAGCAAGGTGGAGGCTGAAAAGAAAAAGAAAAGGATTCAAGATATATTTTGCCGGGCGCTGGGGCTCACACCTGTAATCTCAGCAATTTGGGAGGCAGAGGTGGGCAGATCACTTGAATTCACGAGTTCAAGACCAGCCTGGGCAACATGGAGAAACCCCTGTCTCTACAAAAAAAATACAAAAATTAGCCAGCTGTGATGGCGCCAGCCGGTAGTCCCAGCTACTCAGGAGGCTGAGGTGGGAGAATCACTTGAACCCAGGAGGTCGAGGCTGCAGTCAGCCAAGATGGTGCCACTGCACTCAAGGCTGGGCAACAGAGCGAGACCCTGTCTCAAAAAAAAAAAAAAAAAAAAAAAGGTATATTTTGAAAACCCCATCTCTACCAAAAAAAAAAGAAGAAAGAAAAAAAGAAAGAAAGAAAAGTAAAGAGCACCAACGGGATTTGTTACTGTTTTGGACATGAGGGAGTGAGGAAGAGTGAAAAGGGAGAAACAAAAGATGGCTTCTAGGTTTTTGACTTGAGCAAGTGGGGAGAATACACCCGTGACTGAGGTGTTCCTGACGGGAGTTGAGCTAGAAGAGGACTAGCAGTGAAATCAATGAGTAGCTTCACTTGCTTGCCATTGGCCAGGCTCTGGGAGGCATTTTAATTTTCTTTTTCTCTGTGTTAGATGGTAGAGGAGACTCAAGACCAAGCCTGGGGCTCTTTGAAAGGTAAATAGGGGTGCTTAGAGGAGAAGGAACTAGGAGACTGAGAAAGGAGAGGCCAATGTGGTAAACAGAAAATAGGAATGTGGAGTTAGGGAAGCCAGGGGAGGAAAGTGACTCAAGAAGGAGGAAAATGATCAGGATGTGATTGTGCTTACTCATGCCCCTGGTTAGTATGATAATTGCTAATGGAAAGTTATGAGACATATCTGTACTGGTGACTGCACCTGGGAAAGAGCATGTATTTGTGCTACAGCGACATTCACATGCTGTTTTCCCCTCCACCTTTCCCCACAAAATGTTCGTTATATGTCAGGAAATTGATGACGGTACATTTATTTCCCTTAACTATATTTCTTACCTCTGCTTTAAATAACATTGAGAGATCTTACATAATTGCAAAAGTAATGCGTGTTAATTGAAGGAAGTTTGGGAAATGTAGAAAAGCTCAAAAATGAAAGAAAAAAACACACCCAAGGGGCCGGGCGCGGTGGTTCACGCCTGTAATCCCAGCATGTTGGGAGGCAGAGGTAGGCAGATCACGAGGTCAGGAGTTTGAGACCAGCCTGGCCAACATGGTAAAACCCCATCTCTAAACAAAAGAAAAAAAAAATTAGCTGGGCACAGTGGTGCGCACCCGTAGTCTCAGCTACTCAGGAGGCTGAGGCAGGAGAATCACTTAAACCTGGAAAGTGGAGGTTGCAGTGAGCTGAGATGGCGCCACTGCACTCCAGCCTGGGCGACAGAGTGAGACTCCGTCTCAAAAAAAAAAAAAAAAAAAAAACCACCCATAATTGCAACACTCATTTGCTGTATGTTTGTCTTCCCACTAAATGGATGTGGATTACAGAATTGAGATTATGCCAAACATACTGTGCCCTGCTTTTTTTCACGTAAAAATATATCATTAACATTTTCCATGTCACTTGTGGAATTTTGGGGTTTTTTTGGTTCTTTGTTTTGTTTTGTTTTGTTTTTTGAGATGGAGTCTTGCTCTGTCGCTCAGGCTGGAGTGCAGTGGTGCAATCTTGGCTCACTGCAACCTTTGCCTCCCAGGTTCAAGTGATTCTCCTGCCTCAGCCTCCTGAGTAGCTGGGACTACAAGCACCCATCACCACACCCAGCTAAATTTTTGAATTTTTAGTAGAGACGAGGTTTCGCCATGTTGGCCAGGCTGGTCTCGAACCCTTGACCTCAAGTGACCCACCTGCCTTGGACTCCCAAAGTGCTAAGATTATAGGCGTGAGACACTGCGTGGCCACTTGTGTTTAAATATTAATTGTATATAATATAATAACTGAATATTAATATATGACTAAACCATAATAAATCAATTTAAGCAATCTTCTGTTATTTAAATTCAAGTTTTTTCCTGATGTTTTGCTATTATAAACATCATAAAATTATGTACTAGTTACCAGCATAGCCTTTAGCACCTAACACATCTGGTGCTACTACCATGACCTACTGGCTGTGTATTTATGAGAAATTATTGAACAAATTATTGAAGTTTCAGTTTCCTCACCTATAAAACAACTATACTAAGAGTGCCAGGCATGGTGGCTCACACTTATAATTCCAGCACTTTGAGAGGTTGAGGTGGGCAGATCACTTGAGTTCAAGAGTTCAAGACCAGCTAGGGCAACATAGGGAGACCCCGTCTTTAAAATAAATACAAAAATTAGCCACTCATGGTGATGCACACCTGTAGTCCCAGCTGCTTGGGAGGGTGAGGTGGGAAGATCACTTGAGCCCAGGAGGCTGAGGCTGTAATGAGTTGAGATGGCACCACTGCACTCCAGCCTGGATGACAGAGCAAGACCCTGTCCCCGCACCCCCCAAAAAAGGAAAAAAAGTCTATACTAAGAATACCCATGGTGAGGATTACAGGTAAAGCACTTACCATGATACTCCAAAAGCAATTATTGCTTAATTATTAGAATAATTAAGGCATGACCGTATTTTACTCTTTTTTTTTTTTTTTTGAGACGGAGTTTCACTCTCGTCACCCAGGCTGGAGTGCAATGGCACGATCTCTGCTCACTGCAACCTCCGCCTCTCGGGTTCAAGCGATTCTCCTGCCTCAGCCTCAGCCTCCCAAGTAGCTGTGATTACAGGTGACTGCTACCATGCCCGACTAATTTTTTGTATGTTTAGTGGAGACGGGGTTTTGCCATGTTGGCCAGGCTGGTCTTGAACTCTTGAACTCAAGTAATCTGCCTGCCTAAGCCTCCCAAAGTGCTGGGATTATAGGCATGAGCCACCATGCCCAGCTGTATTTTACATTTTTTGAAAAAAATTATAAAAGTTTTTCTAGACTGGGCGCGGTGGCTTACACCTATAATCCCAGCACTTTGAAAGGCCAAGGCAGGTGGATCACTTGAGGTCAGGAGTTCGAGACCAGCCTGGCCAACATGGTGAAACCCCATCTCTACTAAAAATACAAAAATTAGCCAGCGTCGTGGCGCATGCCTGTAGTCCCAGCTACTCGAGAGCCTGAGGCAGGAGAATCGCTTGAACCCGGGAGGCGGAGTTTGCAGTGAGCTAAAATCGTGCCACTGCACTCCAGCCTGGGCAGCAGAGCGAGACTCTATCTAAAAAAAAAAAAAAATCCAATCAATTTATCTGTTAAGTGTTCTATTTGCCAGCTAATCTGGTTAGCCTTTGGAATGTCCACATAATCTTTGATTCAGTCGCAAATTCCATTAATTTCTTGGATCAAAAGAGGGAACTCTTGACAACGGTTTCTTCTCTGCTCACTCAGACCATTAGTTTCTATGAATCAAAAATATTGGTTTTATTTCAGAATCAGATCTCTGATGCAACTCTTTCAAATCACATAATAAGTACTAATCTTTCAAAATATATCAAAAAAGAATCTAGAACTAAACATTACAAACTGGTACAAACTCCAGCTCTGCCTGCTCAGTTACCACTGTTGCCTACTTCCTCTCTGCCACTTTTTTTGTAGGTAATGAAAAGAGAGAAGGATAAGCAAAGTTCATACCACATCTAGCGAGAAGAAGTTACTGAACTCCATTCTGCAGAATGCACCACCCCAACACCCTAGACCCTCCTCTAGCACTCCCACAACTGCTCATAGACTACAAACTGCACTCCATTTCCAATCTTATAAAATCCTTTTGCTCTAGTATCAACAAATAATTATTCTGACTTCCTTTGTAGAGAACTGAGTTCTTACTTATGTCTTGCTCACTTTTTTTTAATCACTGAAAATTCTTCAGGATTCCTACATGTGAGCTATTGGAATCAGAAGTTTTGGTCAGTAGATTTTTTAGACAAAAACAGAAGCCAGAAATCTTTCCCGCCCCACTCCACCCTATAAAAAGACTGTTTGTGGATTGCAGGCTGTCTACTGTGGTCCCTTTGTGCTTGGTTCAGTGTGCCATGGAAACTAGAGACAGTACAGGTACTTTGTTTACACAGCCTTCATTTCTATTTACAAAATCTCTTTGTGGAGTTTGCAAAGCTTTTTTTTTTTTTTTTCCCACTGCTGCACCTGTCGATCCAGCTCTAACCATCAGCCAATGAACAGTAAGATATCAAGCCAGTTTCTGATGGGGGAAGTGGGAGGCATACCCATCAGACTGGTTCAACTGCCTGAAGATGACAAATTACCCCAGTTTAAATTAAAAAAAGAAAGAAAGAGAGAAAGGAAAAGAAAGAAAAGAGAAAGATGGCCAGGCACAGTGGCTCATGCCTGTAATCCCAGCACTTTGGGAGGCCAAGGCGGGCGGATCACCGGAGGTCGGGAGTTTGAGACCAGCCTGACCGACATGGAGAAACCCCGTCTCTACTAAAAATACAAAATTAGCCAGGCATGGTGGCGCATGCCTGTAATCCCAGCTACTCGGGAGGCTGAGACAGGAGAATTGCTTGAACTTGGGAGGTGGAGGTTGCAGTCAGCCAAGATCACACCACTGCACTCCAGCCTGGCAACAGAGCAAGACTCTGCCTCAAAAAAAAAAAAAAAAAAAAAAAAAATGTACCGCATCCAGGGGCCTGTGAGTCCATTCAGTTTAAGTGCTATAATTTAGGTTCCCTATTTAGTAGAAACCAAAAGGAGTATACTTAAATAAACCTTCACCGCTAGTTTCCGAAAGAATTCATTTCAAATAATAAGAGAAAGGGAAGTTGAATTCTATTTTACAGCCATTTCCTATATTCTTTACTTAATTCCTCTGAATCTCACTTTTTTCACCTATGAAACACAGCTAATAATACCTACCAAAGAGGATTGTTCTGAGGATCAATTAACGATGACCATTAAATTTGGCAATCCTTTTTTTTTGTTTTGTTTTTTGAGACAGTCTCGCTCTGTCACCCAGACTGGAGTGCAGTGGCGCGATCTTGGCTTACTGCAACCTCTGCCTCCCAGGTTCAAGCAATTCTCTGCCTCAGCCTCCTGAGTAGCTGGGATTACAGGCACCAGCCACCATGCCTGGTTAATTTTTGTATTTTTACTAGAGATGAGGTTTCACCATCTTAACCAGGCTGGTCTTGAACTCCTGACCTCGTGATCCACCTGGCTCAGCCTCCCAAAGTGCTGGGATTACAGGCATGAGCCACCGCACCTGGCCTTATTTTTATTTCTTTTAAGACAGAGTTTCCCTCTTGTTTCCCAGGCTGGAGTGCAGTGGCACAATCTCAGCTCAGTGCAACCTCCGCCTCCCGGGTTCAAGTGATTCTCCTGCCTCAGCCTCCCGAGTAGCTGGGATTGCAGGAGGCTGCTACCACACCTGGCTAATTCTTGTATTTTTAATAGAGACGAGGTTTTACCATGTTGGCCAGGCTGGTCTCGAACTCCTGACCTCAGGTGACCCACCCACCTCGACCTCCCAAAGTGCTGGGATTACAGGCGTGAGCCACCACGCCCGGCCCAGATTTAGCAATCCTTTAAAAAGGCACTTTTAATGTTCATAATATAATGAACAAATAATGCAGGAAGACATTTTTTCTTTAAGAATCACACAAACTTTATTACTTAGTTTTTTCTTAACCAATGGGGCATTGGCAATACATCCTTCATACTAAGAAAGACACGAACAATTCGGCTGGACACAGTGGCTCACGCCTGTAATCCCAGCACTTTGGAAGCCAAGGTGGGTGGATCACTTGAGGCCAGGGAGGTGGAGGTTGCAGTGAGCTGAGATTGCGCCATTGCACTCCAGCCTGGGTGACAAGAGTGAAACAACGTCTCAAAAAACAAAAACAAAAAACAGAAAGACATGAACAATTCTAATCTTCAAGTCATTTTAATTGCTCCTTCCTCTTCACAGCCACAGAATGCTACTTATGCTTCTTATCCACCCTCACTTTATTCTTCTTTGAGTTTTAACTGCTTATTTACCAATCTCTTTCCTCCACAAGACTGAACATTCCAGGAGTCTTTTTTCCCCTTACAACATCTGGATGTTGTGTACTTTGCAGAAACATCCAGTGTTTCCATAAAAGTTTGTGTTGAAATGAAAGAAGATAAAGCCAAATATAAGACCTATTTTGGAACCTCACTATTTCCAATTGACAGCCATATCTTGATTGTAACCCCTTTTAATTCTCTGTCAATGAAAAGGGACCAGAGGAGGGAGTATAGGTGCCATCAGAAAGGGTCGTTTTTTGGTTTTGTTTTGTTTTTTTTTTGAAATGGAGTCTAGCTTTGGAGTGCAGTGGCGTGATCTTGGTTCACTGCAACCTCCACCTCCCGGGTTCAAACGATTCTCCTGTCTCAGTCTCCCAAGTAGCTGGGACTACAGGGATGAACCATCACACCTGGTTAATTTTTGTATTTTTAGTAGAGACGGGGTTTCACCACGTTGGCCAGGCTGGCCTTGAACTCCTGACCTTAACTGATCTGCGCGCCTAGGCCTCCCAGAGTGCTGGGATTACAGGTGTGAGCCACCACACCCAGCCGATTTTTTTTTTTTTTTTTTTTTTTTGACAGAGTCTTGCTCTGTCACCCAGGTTGGAGTGCAGTGGCACTATCTTGGCTCATTGAAACCCTGGCCTCCTGCACTCAAGCAATTCTCCCACCTCAGCCTCCCAAGTAGCTGGGATTACAGGTGCATGCACCAAGTCCAGACAATTTTTTCATTTTTTGCAGAAATAGGGTTTTTGCCATGTTGCCCAGGCTGGTCTCGAACTCCTGGGTTCAAGCAATCCACCCACCTTGGCTTCCCAAAGTGTTGAGATTACAGGCAAGCCACCATGCCCAGCCTGGAAAGTGTTTTAAGAAAGAAGGAAAATTAAAGTGTTGAGTGCTGCAGACAGACGAAGGATGAGGTCTAATCAAAGCCCACTGGTTTTTCTGGTGATTACAAGTAACCTTCAAGAGTACTGTCCCAGTGAAATGATAAAGGAAAAGCCAGATTACCGAAGGCTTGAAAGTGAGTAGTGTTACCAAGTTCAAGAGGCCAAAGGAAAAAAAAAAAGAAAGAAAGAAAGTGAGAAGGTGTTTACAAATGCCTGGAACAGAGTGTAGATCTTAATTCTGGGATATGCAGTTCCTTCAGGGTTGAGCATGACACATCAGCGCCCTTCACAGAGTTCTATGCCCTAGCCAAGCCAGGCATATTGTCAGAGGCATTTGAACCAGAGCGACTCCATCTTGAATAGGGGCTGGGTAAATGAGGCTGAAACCTACTGGGCTGCATTTCCAGGAGGTTAAGGCATTCTAAGTCACAGGCGATAGGAGGTTGACACAAGATACATGTCACACAGACCTTGCTGATAAAATAGGAAGCTGGCCAAAACCCACCAAAATCAAGATGGCGACGAAAGTGACCTTTGGTTATCCTCGCTGCTCATTACATGCTAATTATAATGCATTAGCATGCTAAAAGATACTCCCACCAGTACCACAGTTTTAAAATTCCACGGCAATGTCAGAAAGTTACCCTATATGGTCTAAAAAGGGGAAGAACCCTCCGTTCCAGGAATCGCCCATCTCTTTCTGGAAAACTCATGAATAACCCACCCCTTGTGTAGCATATAATCAAGAAATAACCATAAGTATTAACAGCTGAGCAGCACAAACTGCTGCTCTGCCTAGGGAGTAGCCATTCGTTTGTTTCTTCACTTTCTCAAACTTCAAACTTGCTTTCACTTTATAGACTCGCCCTGAATTCTTTCTTGCACGAGATCCAACAGTGCTGTCTTGGGGTCTATATGGGGACCCCTTTCTGGTAACAATATCACAGCTTCCTTCTTTTTTTTTTTTTTTTTTTTGAGACGGAGTCTCACTCTGTCACCCAGGCTGGAGTGCAGTGGCGCGATCTCGGCTCACTGCAAGCTCCGCCTCCCGGGTTCACACCATTCTCCTGCCTCAGCCTCCCAAGTAGCTGGGACTACAGGCGCCCGCCACCACGCCTGGCTAATTTTTTGTATTTTTAGTAGAGACGGGGTTTCACGGTGGTCTCGATCTCCTGACCTCGTGATCCGCCCGCCTCGGCCTCCCAAAGTGCTGGGATTACAGGCGTGAGCCACCACGCCCCGCCCACAGCTTCCTTCTTATGATAGCCCATCTCCAGTTTTGTTCTTGGTTTTCCCACATGATATGATAATCCAATGTCAACTACTCTGAAACTGAAGTCTTTTCCAAATTGCTCCAGTTTAACGAATTCTGTTTCATCCTGAAGCCAGGAACATATAAACTATAACTTTCTTTTTTTTTTTTTTTTTTTTTTTTTTGAGACAGAGTCTCGCTCTGTCCACCAGGCTGGAGTGCAGCGGAGCGATCTCAGCTCACTGCAGGCTGCGCCTCCCGGGTTCACGCCATTCTCCTGCCTCAGCCTCCCGAGTAGCTTGGACTACAGGCGCCTGCCACCACGCCCGGCTAATTTTTTGTATTTTTAGTAGAGACGGGGTTTCACCATGTTAGCCAGGATGGTCTCGATCTCCTGACCTCGTGATCTGCCGGTCTCGGCCTCCCAAAGTGCTGGGATTACAGGCGTGAGCCACCACGCCCGGCCCTATAAACTATAACTTTCTTGTGGCTCTTAACACGTTCAGCCTGGTATAAGAGGTAGGTAAATATATGACTTCCCTTTCTAATCTATAAGGGATAAATAAACTTCGACAAATATTAAAACTACTTTTCAAGGTAAGATACTACCCATTCAAACAGGTAGTAGTTGTGTAGATCCAGGCAAGGAATTCAGATCAGAAAAATTAAATCAGAAGACTTTAGAGTTTCAATTTAATCCAACAAACATGTATTGAATGCTTTTTATGTGCAAAACATTGTGCCATCAAGGGCTTTAAGATCTAATGCAGGAGTCAGCAGACTTTTTTTCTTTTCTTTTCTTTTTTCAAGACAGAGTCTCACTCTGTTGCCCAAGCTGGAATGCAGTGGCGCAATCATAGCTCATTGTAACCTCAAACTCCTGGGCTCAAGTGATCCTCTCACCTCAGCCTTCCAAACTGCTGAGAAACAGGCATGAACCACCACACCCACTGGAGCAAACATTTTTGATAAAAGGTAAGATAGTAAAACTACTAAATTTTAGACTTGGCAGACCATATGATCTCTGTTGCAGCAACTCTACCATTTGTAGTGGGAAGGTATCCATAACATTATCTAAACAAATGTGGGTACCTGTATTCCAATAATACTTAATTTATGAACACTGAAGTTTGATTTCATATAATTTTCACATATCATGATACACTTATACTTTTGAATTTTTGTCTCCAATGATCTAAAACTGTGAAAAAACATTTTTAGCTTGTGGACCATACAAAAAACAGGTGGCGGAGCAGGTTTGTTTCATGGGCCATAGTTTGCTGACCCCAATCCAAAAAATAGTTCACTTAGGTGTATGCCAAAGTTCTATCCTTAACACCAAAATAACCTACTGCATTACTGCCATTTTGACAAAATTTGTGATCAACATATCTGATATAAGGTAGATTTTCATTAATTTATTCAACAAATATTCACTCAGTGTCGACCTTATTGCAAGTACTGTGCCAGGCACTGATGATAGAGCTGTGAAGAAGCCAGAAGTCTGGGCACCATGGCTCACGCCTGTAATCCCAGCACTTTGGAAAGCCAAGGCGGGTGGATGGCTTGACCCCAAGAGTTTGAAACCAGCCTGGGCAACCCTGTGAAACCGCATCTCTACAAAATCAAACAAACAAAAAAATCAAAAACCAAAATAAGCCAAGTGTGGTGGTGTGCTCCTGTAGTCCCAGCTACTGGGAGGCTGAGCCCAGGAAGTTGAGGCTGCAATGAGCCATAATCATGCCACTGCACTCCAGCCTGGGCGACACAGTGACACCCTGTCTCAAAAAAATAAAAAGTAAAAATAAAGCCAGAAAAGAAAAATTATCATTTTGCAACTATCACTGTAAATTGATTCAAGAATCATCAAAAGATGCAAAAACCAAGGGTGAAAAATTGTTGGAAAATAGGAATATTCTTGTGTTTTCTAAATATTAATTTTAACTACAAAGGTATTTTCACAATGGAACAATGTGATAGACTTCATTTTAACCAAGCGATCAAACTCAGCATCACCAGCAATAGGACAAACTGACATTCCATTTCTCCTGATATGGTACAATGAGAAGTACAGTACCACTTATGTTAATTACTCTTGCCAAAAATAAATTGTAAACAATTCTACAAGTGGCCTGGATTCTTAAAAAAGTTAATGTCAGAGAAAAAAAAATTAAGTAGATTAAAGTAAAGGAGACATTAAAAGACTTCATCAAATGCAATGGGTGATCGCTGATTGGATTCTAGATTAGGAAAACACAGCCATAAAAGACAATTGGGGAAAACTGAAAATGGATTATATATTAGATTATAGCACTATAGTAATATTAAATGTCTTACAGTGATAATAGTATTTTGGTTATACAGGAATGATTACTTGTTCTTAGGAGATTCATGCTCAAGTATTTTTTTTCTTTTTTTTTAAATTGAGACAGGGTCTCACTATGTTGCCCAGGCTGGTCTCAAACTCCTGAGCCTAAGCTATCCTCCTGTCTTGGCCTCCCAAAGTGCTGGGATTACAGGCATGAGCCACCCTGCACAGCCCAGTCTTAAGTATTTAAGGGTGAAGTATGATAAATGCAAATTATTCAACTTTTAAACAGATATATAGAGAGAAGTAAAGCAAACATGACAAAATATCAAAAATTGGAGTCTAGGTGAAGGGTATAAGGGTGTTCACTGTATTCTTTTAACTTTTCTGTAGGTTTGAAATTTTTCAAAATAAAAACGTGGAAAATTTTTTTAATTGAGTTAGAAAAATCCATATCCTATGGAATTTATATTCTAGTGGGAAAGCCATAGAACATACCAATAACAAATAGGTAATATAATACCATTTACAGATTGTAAATCTAAATAGGATGATAAGATAGAGGGTAGTTGTGTGGATGAGAAAGTATTTTGGATAATGTGTTTGAAAAATTTTCTCTGTAGAGGTATTCAACTGAAGGCATCAGGATGAGCCAGCCATATGAAATGAAAGTAGAAAAAGTATTCCAGGATTCCAGGTTAAGGAAACAGCAATTACAAAGGCAAACATGTCATGAAATTAAGTTGGAGAGGTAGGCAGGAACCATATTACATGAAAAAATGGGCCATGGTTATGCTTTGAATTTTAAAGTACAATGAGATGGGGCCAGACATGGTGACTCACCTGTAATCCCAGCACTATGGAAGGCTGGGGCAGGAGGATTGCCTGAGGCCAAGAGTTAAAGACCAGTCTGGGCAACATAGGTAGACCACTGTCTCTACAAAAAGTGAAAAAAGTTAGCCTGGCATAGTGGCATATGCCTATAGTCCAGCTACTCGAGAGGCTGAGGTGGGAGGATCACTTGAGTCTAGAAGGTTGAGGCTCCAGTGAGCTGTGATCACACCACTGTACTCCAGCCTGGGCCAAAAAAAAAAAAAAAAAAAAAGCAATGAGATGGTTGCACAACTTTGTAAATTATGTACTTTAAGAAGTGAATTTTGGCTGGGCATGGTGGTTCACGCCTATAATCCCAGCACTTTGGGAGGCTGAGGTGGGTGGAGGTCAGGAGTTTGAGGCCGGCCTGACCAACATAGTCAAACCCCATCTCTACTAAAAATATAAAAATAATCCTGGCGTGGTGGTGCATGCCTGTAATCCTAGCTACTGGGGAGGCTGAGGCAGGAGAATCACTTGAACCCGAGAAGTGGAGGTTGCAGTGAGCTGAGATTGCACCACTGCACTCCAGGCTGGGTGACAGAGCGAGACTGTCTCAAAAAAAAAAGAAAGAAAAGAAAAAAAAGTGAATTTTGGCAGGACATGGTGGCTCACGCCTGTAGTCCCAGCACTTAGGGAGGCCAAGGCGGGCAGCTAACTTGAGGTCAAGAGTTTGAGACCAGCCCTGCCAACACGGTGAAACCTCCTCTCTACTAAAAATACAAATGTTAGCCAGGCGTGGTGGTGCCCACCTGTAGTCCCGGCTACTTGGGAGGCTAAGGTAGGAGAATTGCTTGAACTTAAGAAGGGGAGGTTATAGTGAGCCGAGATTGTGCCACTGCACTGTAGCCTGGGTGACAAAGCAAGACTCTGTCTCAAAAAAAAAAAAATTTTATGGCATGTGAGTTGTATTTCAATAAAAAGTTGTTAATTAAAATAAAAATAAATTCAACAAGAACACATCGAAAGTTTTAAGTAGAGAGGTTGGGCACGGTGGCTCACACCTGTAATCCCAGCACTTTGGGAGGCCGAGTTGGGTGGATCACTTGAGCTCAGGAGTTCAAGATCAGCATAGCCAACAAGGTGAAACCCCGTCTCTATTAAAAATACAAAAATTAGCTGGGTGTGATGGCACACACCTGTCATCCCAGCTATTTGGGATGCTGAGGCAGGAGAATCATTTGAACCCAGGAGGCAGAGGTTGCAGTGAGCCGATATCGCACCACTGTACTCCAGCCTGGGCGACAGAGCAAGACTCCATCTCAAAAAAAAAAAAAGTTCACTCTGGCTGACTGCGGCTTTCTTATATCATATGTCCTTACTGCTTTGTACAATCATGTATCACTTAACAACAGGGATACGTTCTGAGAAATGCATCCTTAGGTGAAGAACTATATGATGTGAACATCATACAGTGTCCTTACACAAACTTAGATGGTACAGCCTATACACACCTAGGCTATATGGTTTGGCGTAGTAATATAATAATGTTCTTCAGCTACAAACCTACACAGTATGTCATTGTACTGAATACTGTAAGCAATTGTAACACCATGGTAAGTATTTCTGTATCTAAACATAGAAAAAGTACAATAAAAATATGGTATGAAAGATTTAAAAATGAGCCAGATGTAGTTGTACATGCTTGTAGTACCAAGTATTCAGGAGGCTGAGTCAAAAGGAGCACTTGAGCCCAGGAATTTCAGTCCAAACTGAGCAACACAGTGAGACCACATCTCTAGGGAAAAAACCATCTCTAAGGAAAAAATAAACTCACCATGAATATAGCTTGCAGGACTGGAAGTTGCTCTAGGTGAGTCAATGAGTAAGTAGTGAATGAATGTGAAGGCCTAGGACATTACTGCATACTACTGTAGACTTTATAAACACTGTACACTTAGGCTACACTATATTTTAAAATTAAGTAATTGCACTATGACATTACAACAGCTACAATATCACTAGGCAATAGGAATTTTTCAGCTCCATTATAATCTGACAGGACCACCATGCAGTCAGTTGTTGACAGAAAGGTTGCTCTGCGGTACATGACTGTATTAAGGTTCCAAATGTGTTTGATCTTTCCAACAGCCTGTAAGTGCCTGGGTAATGGCGATCAATGTCCAATTTATCTTTCCTTTACCCAGAATGTCCATTCCAGTGTCTTACTTGTGTTTTACATTCAGGGAATATTTGCAAAGTTAAAGAATTAACAAAAGAAAAACCACATCTCCATGATAACTATATATTCTGTATGTCTTACACAATTAACATTTTTGGAATAAAAAATCAGTGTGCAGGCCAGGCATGGTGGCTCATGCCTGTAATCCCAGCACTTGCAGAGGCCAAGACGGGAGGATTGTTTGAGGCCAAGAGTTCAAGACCAGCCTGGGCGACATAGTGAGACCCTGTATCTACAAAAAAATACAAAAATTGGCCAGGTGTTGTGGCATGTGCCTGTAGTCCCAGCTACTTGGGAGGCTGTGGCAGGAGAATCACTTGAGCCCAGGAGGTCAAGGCTGCAGTGAGCCGTTTTTACGCCACTGCACTCCAGCCTAGGCAACAGAGCAAGATTCTGTCTCAAAAAAAAAAAATTAAAACACACACAAAAAAACTGTGCAAATATATATTCAATCTGGTTTGTAATTTTAATTAAATGTCATTGGTATAAAATACCCCAAGACAGTTCTGTTCAGTCATAAGATTGTTTTGGGGTGACTTCTGATTTTAGTTTTGTATATTTTACCATATTTTTCAAGTTTCCTACAAATGCACTTGTAATGCTTTTTTTTTTTTTTTTTTTCCCCACACAGAGTCTTACTCTGTCACCCAGGCTGGAGTGTAGTGTCATAATCACAAAATCATGGCTCACTGCAGCCTCAGCCTCCTGGGTGATCCTCCCACCTCAGCCTCCTGAGTAGCTGGGACAAAAGGTATGTACCATGCTGGGTTAATCTTTTATTTTTAGTAGAGATGGGGTCTTGCTATGTTGCCCAGGCTGGTCTTGAACTCCTGGGCTCAAGCAATCTGCCTGTCTCGGCCTCCCAAAGTGCTGGGATTACAGGCATGAGCCACTGTGCCCAGCCCGTAATACTTCTATATTCAGAAAAACAAGTGGCTTTTTTTAAGCCCTTGAAATACTCAACTCTTCTAAATTATAATATGCAGACACACAAAAAAGATTACGATGATTAACTTAAGAAACTGAGTACAGTCATGTGCTGTATAATAACTGTTCAATGATGGACCACATATACCGTGGTGGTCCTATAAGATTATAATACCAGGCCAGGTGAGGTGGCTCAAATCTGTAATCTCAGCATTTAAGGAGGCAGAGGCAGGAGGATCGCCTGAACCAAGAAGTTCTAGACGAGCCTGGGTGGCATAGTGAGACCTCATCTTTATTTATTTAAAAAATTTAAATTAAAAATTGTAAAGATTATATCATATTTGTATGTGGTACAGTTGTCGACAGTATTCAGTACAGTAACATGCTGTATAGGTGTATAGCCTAGGCGCAACAGGCTCTACCATGTAGCCTAGGTGTGCAGTAGGCTGTACCATCTAAGTTCGTTTGAGTGCACTCTGTGATGTTCCCACAACATCAAAATCACCTAATGACGCCTTTCTCAGAACATATCCTGGTCATTAAGAACACAGGACTGTATACATAATCCAAGAATGATTCCTGCCCAAATTTGGTACCTGCAGGGTTTTTCCACACCCAGTTGAGGCCACTTATTCATTTGTTTATTCATCAATAAAATACTGTCAGGCCAGGGCTAATAGTTACAGAACTCTGGGGGAGGGTCGGGGTGTAGGGCCCATTGACATAGAATACAGTGTGAATGCGCCCTCTGGAGTTGTGTAACATTTAAGCACTAAGCAAGTACTGTTCAGGCACGGTGCAAGCTCTGGAAATAAAACAATGGATAAAGCAGTTCTCACATTGTGTTACAAAAGCATGTTAAATTATCTGTCTCTCCCAATGTGAGGCCAGGAACCAGGTAGATGTTAAGTCAGATTTCTTTTCTTTTCTTTTGAGTCTTGCTCTGTCACCCAGGCTGGAGTGCAGTGGCACAATCTTGGCTCACTGCAACCTCCACCTCCCAGGTTCAAGCAATTCTTGTGCCTCAGCCTCCAGAGTAACCCACCACCACACCCGGCTAATTTTTGTATTTTTAGTAGAGATGGGGTTTCACCATATTAGCCAGGCTGGTCTCAAACTCCTGACCTCAAGTGATCCACCCACCTTGGTCTCCCAAAGTGCTGGGATTACAGACGTGAGGCCACATGTAACATGTGTGTACAGGTGTACAGGCCACTGCGCCAGGCCATGAACAGATTTCTGAAGCAGGTGATGACTGAGGCGTTTACCCAGCAGAGAAGGGATAGAGTCAAAGAGGTTTCCAATCAGAAAAAAGCAGCGAGTGGGAAGGCAAAACAGGATTGTGTTTGACAAGTTCTGTTTGTCTGGGAAAAAGAGCAGGAGTAAGGGAGTGGAAAGAGACTTATACTGGAGGGATGTGTAAATCACAACGAAGAATTTAGACTTAATCCTAAAGGCCAGGGGAATCAGTAAAGAGCTTTAAAGAGGAGAATGGCTTGATCAGATTTGTGCATTCCCGAACTAGACAACTGGAATAGAGGTACTTCTGACTGAAGTCAGGAAGCCCTGTTTAGAAACTATAGCCTAAAACCAGGGGGTCATAACCTGGGACCTATGGTAGATTGAACTTGAATGCCAAAAAAAATAAAAAATAAAATAAATCTTCTTTTACCAATCTCTAATAGAAATTTAAGATTTCCTCCTATTATGAATATAGGCAATAAATCCTAGTATTATTAACAACAGCTGTGACTCTACAACCAACAGAAGGAGTCAGACATTTTCACAAGACATCCCAGTTCTTGAAGACTTTTTTTTTTTTTTTTTTGAGATAGAGTTTCACTCTTGTTGCCCAGGCTGGTGTGCAATGGCACGATCTCGGCTCAAAACAACGTCCCCCTCCCAGGTTCAAGCAATTTTCCCACCTCAGCCTCCCGAGTAGCTGGGATTATAGGCACACGCCACCACACCTGGCTAATTTTGTATTTTTAGTAGAGATGGCGTTTCACCGTGTTGGTCAAGCTGGTCTCGAACTCCCAACCTAGGTGATCCACCCGCCTCAGCCTCTCAAAGTGCTGGGATTACAGGCATGAGCCACTGTGCCCGGCCAAAGATATATTTAAAAAAATTTTTTTTAATTTTTAGAGACAGGGTCTCACAAGGTTGCCCAGGCTGGAGTACAGTCTTTTTTTTTTTTTTTTTTGAAATAGAGTTTCGCTCTTGTTGCCCAGGCTGGAGTGCAATGGCGCGATCTAGGCTCACTGCAACCTCTGCCTCCCAGGTTCAAGCAATTCTCCTGCCTCAGCCTCCTGAGCAGCTGGGATTATAGGCATGCGCCACCGTGCCCGGCTGATTTTGTATTTTTAGTAGAGACGAGGTTTCTACATGTTGGTCAGGCTAGTCTCAACTCCCCACCTCAAGTGATTCGCCCGCCTCGGCCTCCCAAAGTGCTGGGATGACAGGCGTGAGCCACCGCACCCGGCCATGCAGTGGCTTTTCACAGGCATAATCATAGCACACTACAGCCACAAGCTCCTGGGTGCAAATGACTCTCCTGCCTCAGCCTGAGTATCTGGGACTACATGTACACTCCATCACACCTGGTTACTGCAAATATCTTAAAACATTATTTATCTTCATTGCTACTGTGAAATTATAGTAGTTATACCCATTGCTAGACCTTGTTATTAATGAGTTGACAAATACATACATATATTGCACCTGTGTTTTAAATATTCTGGTAACTGCACTGCAATATAATAGTTTCCTACTTTATACATTTAAAGCCATTATTCTGGGGCAAGTGCGTAGGCTTTACCAGATGGACAAAGTAGACTGACACCAAAAGGCTCAAAGTCCCTTCTCAGGCTCTAGTTCTACTGAAATACCTGTGGCTCCTCTAAAGAAGCAAGCTTCCCTCTCTAACCTTCCCCTACTTGCCCAATCTCTTCGGCTTTGTTTTTGTTGTTGTTGTTGTTGTTGTTTGTTTGGTTTGTTTGTTTTGAGATGAGCCTCGCTCTGTTGCCCAGGCTGGAGTTCAGTGGTGCGATCTTGGCTCACTGCAACCTCCACCTCCTGGGTTCAAGCGATTCTCCTGCCTCAGCCTCCCTGGTAGCTGGGATTACATGCGCTCACCAGGACGCCCGGCTAATTTTTGTATTTTTAGTAGAGACGGGGATTCGCCATGTTGGCCGGGCTGGTCTCAAACTCCTGACCTCAGGTGATCCACCCGCCTTGGCCTCCCAAATTGCTGGGATTACAGGCCTGAGCCACCGCGCCCATCCTCTTCTGCTTTATTTTGTTTATTATTATTTTTGGTGAGGAGAGGAGGAAGCTCTTCCCGTTCTAAAAGCTTTAAATGCCAGTTATTTTCTTCACCCTCAGACAAACTCCTTCAGACCTCGCTTGGGGAGCCTCTGCACCCAACCCTCCCCCAGGAGGTTGTCCTTCCTATGTGCTCTCATGACAGCCTGTTTTTACCCCAAACATAGTGCTTACCAGAGAGATCCAGCACCCCACAATTTAACATTTGAGCTTTTAAATATCACAAGTCGCCCTGAAACTCCAGGAAATGCAGTAATTTGCCAGTCCACTAAGGCATGATGTCGAATTGCTACCGCCGGGATGGAGTTACAGCTCCTGAGGCCCCAGTGGCGTGAGGCGGCCTGTGCTAGCTCACTTAGACCCCTGCCTTACTGCAAGGACAGAGGGCTTTCTGTGTCCCGGGGTTTCTTGCCATGGTGTAGCGGAAGAATCAGAGGACAGGCTGGATTGGAGAATGAGTGCAAGGTTTTACTGAGTGGAAGTAGCTCTCAGCAGATAGGAGAGCCAGAAGGGAGATGGAGTGGGAAGGCGGTTTTCTCCTGGAGTGGGGCTGCTCAGCGGACTGGGCCCTCCTCCAACCGCCCTGGCCAAACTCACCGTGGTCCTACTGGAGGATGGCCTGCCGGAGGATGGCCTGCCGGAGGATGGCCTGCCGCAGTCCTTAGGTGTGCTCTTCCGCCAGAGCCCAGCCACTATGTGTTCTTACGCCTGTGTGTTCCTCTCCAAGTGGAGCCCCTCCTGCCGGCCTGCTAGGGTCTCGGGTGCTTTTATAGGCACGGGATGGGGGCGTGGCGGACCAGAGTGGTCTTGAGAGATGCAACATTTAGGCAAGAAAACAAAAATGCGTGTCCTCACCTAGGTTCGTGGGCACAGGCCTGGGGGTGGAGCCCTAGCCAGGGACCCCTCCCTTCTCTACCCAGCACTTCCCTGCCCCTCTTCCGTATCAATGCCACCCCCAGGGGCCATATGGGGCCTAACAATAGGTGCTCAATAAATGGTTTCCTGGTTAAGGAAAGGAGGAATCCCAAGAATCTTGCCTTCTCTTAGCCACAGGGAATCTCCTGGAGGTCATGGCCTCCATCTTGATCTTACTGAATTCCTAGCTCCTAGAATAGTGCCTGGCTGATAAAAAGTACTCTCAATTTATTCATTGATTGCTTGTCTAAGTCTAATTTGTGTTTATCTGATACACATTTTCTTTCATTGAGGGTTTTCTATAAATATCTTTGAATATGTTTCTTTTTTTTTTTTTTTTTGAGACAAGAGTTACGCTCTTGTTGCCCAGGCTGGAGTGCAATGGCACAATCTCGGCTCACTGCAACCTCCGCCTCCGGATTCAAGCGACTCTCCTGCCTCAGCCTCCTGAGTAGCTGGGGTTACAGGCGTGCACCACCACGGCCGGCTAATTTTTGTATTTTTAATAGAGAAGGAGTTTCACCATGTTGGCCAGGCTGGTCTCCAAATCCTGACTTCAGGTGATCCTCCCGCCTTGGCGTCCCAGTGTTGGGATTACAGGCATGAGCCACCGTGCCCGGCCTGAATATATTTCTTTCTTTTTTTTTTCTAAATATATTTCTTTAATTTTTTTTTTTTAATAATTGAAATGGGGTCTCACTGTATTGCCCAGGCTGGTCTTGAACTCCTGGCCTCAAGCAATCTGCCCACCTTGGCCTCCCAAAGTGCTAGGATTACAGGCATAAGCCACCACACCTGGCCATATAAATGTCTTTGAATAGCAAAATAATGTACAAAAATATTAAATATGCCTAATTTAACAGATAATCAGCAGTTCTTTTCAGCTTTCAACTTTTATATTCATTGAAATAACTGCAGTGAGCCAAGATCATGCCATTGCACTTCAGCCATGGCGACAGAGCAAGACTCTGTCTCGGGGAAAAAAAAATTTAAAAACTGAGGTTTGGCTGCGGTGGTCCATGCCTGTAATCCCAGCACTTTGGGAGGCCAAGGCAGGTGGATCGCTTGAGCTCAGGAGTTCGAGACCAGCCTGGGCAACATGGCTAAAACCCATCTCTGCAAAAAATACAAAACTTAGCCGGGCATGGTGGCACCAGTCTATTAGTCCCAGCTACTCAGAAGCTGACACAGGTCGAGGCTGTAGTGAGACTGCAGTGAGAGATTGCACCACTGCATTCCAGCATGGGTGACAGAGTGAGACCCTGTCTCAAAAAAGTACTGTGGCAAAAATAAATATAATTAGGGGAAACTCTTAGTGGAGATCTTTATTAAACTGTAGGGGTTTTTTGTTTGTTTGTTTGTTCTTTTTTTTTTTTTTTGAGACAGTCTCACTGTGTTACTCAGGCTGGAGTGCAGTGGCGCGATCTCAGCTCACTGCAACCTCTGCCTCCCGGGTTCAAGCCATTGTCTTGCCTCAGCCTCCCAAGTAGCTAGGGTTACAGGCACGTGCCACCATGCCTGGCTAATTTTTGTATTTTTAGTAGAGACGGGGTTTCACCATGTTGGTCAGGCTTGTCTCAAACTCCTCCCGCCTCTGTCTCCCAAAGTGCTGGGATTACAGGCGTGAGCCACCGCATCTGGCTTTTTTTTTTTTTTGAGACAGAGTCTCACTCTGTCGCCCAGGCTGGAGTGCAGTGGCGTGATCTCGGCTCTGCAACTTCCACTCCCCAGGTTTAAGCAGTTCTCTGCCTCAGCCTCCAGAGTAGCTGGGATTACAGGCGCGTGCCACCATGCCCAGCTAATTTTTTGTATTTTCAGTAGAGATGGGGTTTCACCATCTTGGCCAGGCTTGTCTTGAACTCCTGACCTCGTGATCCTCCCACCTTGGCCTCCCAAAGTGCTGGGATTACAGGTGTGAGCCACCGCGCCTGGCCTTTTTTTTTTTTTTTTTTGAGACAGGTTTTGGCTCTGTCGCCCAGGCTGGAGTGCAGTGGCAGGATCTCGGCTCACTACAACCTCTGCCTTCTGGCTCAAGCGATTCTCCAGCCTCAGCCTCCTGAGTAGCTGGGACTACAGGCGTGCCACACCCGGCTAATGTTCTGTATTTTTAGTAGAGACTGGGTTTCACCATGTTGGCCAGGCTGGTCTTGAACTCCTGACCTGAAGTGATCCGCCTGCCTTGGCCTACCAAAGTGTTAGGATTACAGGCGTGAGCCACCGCAACCAGCCTAAAACTATTTTAAAAATGAAAAAAAATTGTTTCTGAGGGGGATGAAATTTGATGGTACTAAGTCAAAGAAAGTACTAAGTACTAAGTCAAAGAAAGAAGGGTGGGCCGGGCGTGGTGGCTCATGCCTATAATCCCAGCACTTTGGGAGGCAGAGGCGGGCGGATTATCTGAGGTTGGCAGTTTGAGACCAGCCTGACCAACATGAAGAAACCCCGTCTCCACTAAAAACACAAAATTAGCCTGGCGTGGTGGCATATGCCTGTAATCCCAGCTACTCAGGAGGCTGAGGCAGGAGAATCGCTTGAACCTGGGAGGCGGAGGTTGTGGTGAGCCAAGATCGTGCCATTGTACTCCAGCCTGGGCAACAAGAGCGAAATTCTGTCTCAAAAAAAAGAAAAAAAAGAAGGGAGTTATCTTTTTCCATGTCTAGAATGTGTTAAGTATAAACAGCATCCTATCTCAAAATGCTTCTCTTCCTGGTGGATCCAGAAATAGACACATAAAACCCAAAAGTGAAAGGTACAAATTTCCACTTAACAGCTCCTCGCCCTTTTCCCTCATTAGCTTCGGCTGAACTGAGTCAGATAGTCACTAATAACTATGTGTCCCATGTATATTTAGAAGCCACCTTGCAGAGGCATTTGTCTTTGCCTCTGAGTGTAGTTTCAGTAAACCTTTCAGTTACTGTTTCTTACATATCACAAAAGCCCAGCTTTGTGAAATTGACCACTTTCATTTTTTAAAAATAATGAGTGTTCATGTCTTGAGGGATGACAAAAACATTTGGAACTTTTTCTTTATATGTTTTGTGATGAAAAAATACATTTACTAATGATTTTTAGATTATATAGGATAAACTATAATAAAAGAAAAATAGTTTCAGCTTTGTGTGTGTGTGTGTGAAATTTGGGGATACTTTGACACATCTCAACATTTTATTGAATCTTATTCTACTGAACCTACGTATAAGTGGTATGATAAAATGGGACAAAAATCATATCCCCATCAGTGTTCTACCACACCTTAAAAGTCAACAATGGGATTAATCATTAAAGGCTTTCTTAGCATACAAACACTTTAGCTGTGTTAAGTCACTCTTGATAATTTTACCTATGAATTTAAATTGTTACTACTCATGTCACCACGGTCCCAAAGAAATGGCACATATAACAGGTAAGTTTTTATGAAGAAAAAGTTCGCTAGAGACAATGGCCCACTTCTTGATGTACCAGAGGAGGGACCCAGCAGAGCCCTTAGCATAGGAATGAATGCTTCACCATCCTTCTCTACTGCTAGTTCTGATCTCAAGAATAAGTGACTTCAAATTAAGAAACAGGTAAAGAGGAGGGGCGTGGTGGCTTACGCCTGTAATCCCAGCACTTTGGGAGGCCGGGGAGGGCAGATCACCTGAGGCCAGAAGTTCTAGACCAACCTGGTCCAACATGGTAAAACCCTGTGTCTACTGAAAATACAAAAATTACCCAGGCGTGGTGGTGAGCACCTGTAATCCCAGCTACTCGGGAGGCTGAGGCAGGAGAATTGCTTGAACCTGAGAGGCAGAGGATGCAGTGAGCTGAGATCGCACCATTGCATTCCAGCCTGGGAGACCAAGGGAGACTCCGTCTAAAAAAAAAAAGAAACAGGTAGCCGGGCGCAGTGGCTCATGCCTGTAATCCCAGCACTTTGGGAGGACAAAGGAGGTGGATCACGAGATCAGGAGATCGAGACCATCCTGGCTAACATGGTGAAACCCCGTCTCTACTAAAAATACAAAAAATTAGCCAGGCGTGGTGGCTGGAGCCTGTAGCCCCAGCTACTCAGGAGGCTGAGGCAGGAGAATGGCGTGAACCGGGGAGGCGGAGCTTGCAGTGAGCTGAGATCGCACCACTGCACTCCTGCCTGGGCGACAGAGCGAGGCTCCAGCATAAAAATAAAATAAAATAAAATAAACAGGTAAAGAAATATAGCAAGCAATGTCAAACCTTGCAAACATATCTAAGTGATAAGACCAGCCATTTATTCTCTGATGAAAGTAAAACCAAAGGTCTTCAGACTATGAAAGTTTCCTGCACAGTTGAGTTATAGGTCTTATATCCCAAACAGGGGGACTTAGTGCTTATGTATGTTGAATGTTTATTGCACAGACCTCCCCACCCCTCTCCCCTCACTTATCATCCAGAATGCTAGCAACTAGGCATTTGTCCACCTAGCAGGAGATCGGGAAGTTTCTTCCTGGTGAACTTGGCCACTCCAGGCACTCTATAATGAATTGTAAAGTCAACAAGTATTACTAAAAGTCAACACGCCCAGTGGCACACGCCTGTAGTCTCAACTATTCTAGAGGCTGAGGTGGGAGGATTGCTTGAGCCCAAGAATTAGAGGCCTGGAGGCCAGCTTGGGCAACATAGCAACACTCTGTCTCTTTAAAAAAAAAAAAAAAGCCCCATATTTTGCACTTCCATTGAGTTTTTACTCTCTCATGCTTAATCATGGGGATAAGTTGCCATGCTTTAATCATATGATTATGTGATCAAGGATTACCGGCTGGGCATGGTAGCACACGCCTGTAATCCCAGCACTTTGGGAGACTGAGGTGAGCAGATCACCTGAGGTCAGGAGTTCAAGACTAGCCTGGCCAACATGGTGAAACCTTGTCTCTAGTAAAAATACAAAAATTAGCCAGGTGTGATGACCCATGCCTGTAGTCCCAGCTACTCAGGAGGCCGAGGCAGGAGAATTGCTTGAACCTGGGAGGTGGAGGTTGCTGTGAGCTGAGATCGTGCCACTGCACTCCAGCCTGGGCGACAGAGGGAGACTCCATCTAAAAAAAATAATAAAAGGTTTACAAGTCATTGAGAAAGTCTTCTAATATGAAAGATACAGGTAAATACAAACAGAAAGAAGCAATCTAGGCCGGGTGCAGTGGTTCATGTCTGTAATCCCAGCACTTAGGGAGGCCGAAGCAAGAGGATCACTTGAGGCCAGGAGTTCCAGACCAGCCTGGGCAACATAAAAGACTTCATCTCTATTAAAAAAGAAAAGAAAAGAAAAGAAAGAAAGAAAAGAGCAATCAGGAGGAATTAAAGACTATTCAGGGAAAATAAATCTTTAGAAAGAAAAACAAAATGTCATTAATATCCTTAGAGTTATTAAAAATATATATACAGCATCTACAAAACAAGAACAGGATGCTATAGAACAGGAGTTCTCAGAGAACAAAAGAGTCATTGGGAATTAAAGACATGACAGAAACAAAAAGACAACTCTTAATAGAGGAGAAGATGAAGTATTACTAAAAGTGGAACAAAACAAAACAGAGATGGAAATAAGAGAAAAAAGATAACAAAACCAAAGGAACAGAAAAAGTAGAACAAAGCAAATAATCAAAATAATTTAAGAAAAATCACCAGAGTTTAAGAACTTGAGGGTTCAGATTAAAAGGACCCACCAAGTGCTGAGGAAAACAGATGAAGATAGATTCATAACAAGTCACCCATTGTGAAACTTCACAACAACTGGACAAAGAAATTCGAATAACTTCCAGGGGGAAGAAAAAGGAAACAGTTTGGTTATACACAAAGAATGAAGAAACACAACAGCTCTGGACTTCCCAACAGCAGGACTGGAAACAAGAAGACAGGCTTTCAAGAAGCAAGAGAAATGCCTTCAAAATCCTGAAAATGATCTCCAACCTAGAATTTTGTCCTTAGAAATCATCAAGCAAGAATGGAGATTGAGGACTTCCAGTTCCAAAATGGCAGCATAGAGGCAAACTGGCTTCACTCACCCCCTCCTCCCCCCGAACAGAAAACCAAAAACAAATACACAGCACTGAGATTTTCACCAGCAGCAACTCAGAGGTCAAGTATGAGGATGAGATAGTTCCTGGGGCCACAGAGAAATGGAAAAATTCTGAGCAGATGATAGAAAGTCAAATCATCTGTAAGTAATGATGATTTCTTCCTAATATTTATATCTCTTATTTCATTTCCTTGTCTAATAAATTGGCTATTATTTACAAAATGGTGAAAGCTACCCACTTTGTCTTGCTCTTGATATTAATAGTTTTCAGGGATGGCATTTTAAAAATATGTAAAAACTAGAAAAGGGCCCTGACCAGTCAGAATAGAGGCACCAGTCACAACAGATATCAGGGCCAGGAACAGTGGCCCACACCTGTAATCCCAGCACTTTGGGAGGCTGAAGCAGGAGGATCACTTGAGTGCAGGAGTTTAAGACCAGGCTGGGCAATATAGTGAGACATCATCTCTATAAAAAATTTAAAAATTAGCTGAGCATGGTGGCCCGCGCCTGTAGTCCCAGCTACTCAGGAGGCTGACGTGGGAGGATAACTTGATCCCAGGCAGCAAAGGTTGCAGTGAGCTGAGATCAAGCGATTGCACTCCAGCCTGGGCGATAGAGCAAGACTCTGTCTCTAAAAAAAAACCCAGATATCAGCTGTAGACAGTCAGTACGGTTAAATCAATGTGCAATTATGTGCCCATAGTATGCTCTCAGTGTTTTATCATCAGGCATGATGTTGTTTGCTGATTTGTAATAAATTTAATATAATATTTTAAAAAGAGGATGGGCATTGAACAAAGATATTTTCAGACATTCAAGGTCTCAAAAATGTTTTCCTGTGTATCTTTTCTTTCTTTTTTTTAGACGGAGTCTTGCTCTGTCGCCCAGGCTGGAGTGCAGTAGCGTGATTCTGGCTCACTGCAACCTCCATCTCCAAAGATCAAGTTCAAGCGATTCTCCTGCCTCAGCTTCCTGAGTAGTTGGGACAACAGGCGTGGGCCACCAGGCCCAGCTAACTTTTGTATGTTTTAGTAAAGACGGGGTTTCACCACATTGGCCAGGCTGGTCTCGAACTCCTGACCTTGTGATCCTCCTGCCTTGGCTCCCAAAGTGCTGGGATTACAGGCGTGAGCCACTGCGCCCATACTGTTAATGCTACTTCTTCACCCAGGTGATGGTTACATAGATTTATCATGATTATTTAAACTATACGTATACATTTAACACTCTGTTCCATATATATGATGCATTTCAGAATGAAACATCTTGGCCAGGCGCAGTGGCTCACGCCTGTAATCCCAGCACTTTGGGAGGCCAAGGCAGGCAGATCACCTGAGGTCGGGAATTCAAGATCAGCCTGACTAACATGGAGAAACCCCGTCTCTACTAAACATACAAAAATTAGCCAGTCGTGGTGGCGCATGCCTGTATTCCCAGCTACTTGGGAGGCTGAGACAGGAGAATCGCTTGAACCTGGGAGGCGGAGGTTGCAGTGAGCCAAGATGACACCATTGCACTCCAGTTGGGACAACAAGAATGAAACCCCGTCTCAAAAAAAAAAAAAAGAATTTAAATAGGCATTTTATTAAAATTATTTAACTGTGTTTTATTAAAAGATGCTTCTGTTTCATTACCAACTTTGATTTCAGATCTTTTTCTTTCTTTTTTCGAGATGCAGTTTTGCTCATTTCCCAGGCTAGAGTGCAATAGCACGATCTCGGCTCACCGCAATCTCAGCCTCCCGGGTTCAAGCGATTCTTCTGCCTCAGCCTCCCAAGCAGCTGGGATTACAGGCATGCGCCACCACGCCTGGCTAATTTTGCATTTTTAGTAGAGACGGGGTTTCTCCATGTTGGTCAGGCAGGTCTTGAACTCCCGACCTCTAGGTGATCTGCCTGCCTTGGCCTCCCAAAGTGCTGGGGTTACAGGCGTGAGCCACCGCCCCCGGCCTGATTTCAGATCTTAAAGAAATTCAGGGCCAGGGGGTCGGTCGGTGGCTCATGCCTGTAATCCCAGCACTTCGGGAGGCCGAGGCGGGCAGATCACTTGAGCTCAGGAGTTGGAGATCAGCCTGGCCAACATGGTGAAACCCCGTCTCTACTACAAAATTAGCCAGGCATGGTGGCGCATGCCTGTAATCCCAACTGCTCGGGAGACCGAGTCACGAGTATCACTTGAACCCGGGAGGCAGAGGTTGCAGTGAGCTGAGATCACACCACTGTACTCCAGACTGGGCGACAGGGTGAGACTCCATCTCAAAAAAGAAAAAAAAAAAAGAAAGAAAGAAAGAAAAAGAAAAAGAAATTCAGAGGCCGGAAGAGGGGTGGCTCACGCCTGTAATCCCAGCACTTTTAGCTGGGCATGGTGGCAGGCGCCTGTAATCCCAGCTACTTGGGGGACTGAGGCAGGAGAATCTCTTGAATCCAGGAGGCAGAAGTTGCAGTAAGCCAAGAGCGCGCCATTGCACTCCAGCCTGGGGCACAAGAGCGAAATTCTGTCTCAAAAAAAAAAAAAGAAAAAGAAAGAAAGAAAAAAGAAAAGAAAAGAAAAGAAAAAGAAATTCACGGCTGGGATGGTGGCTCACGCCTGTAATCCCAGTACTTTTGGGAGGCTGAGGTGGGCAGATTGCTTTAGTCCTAGAGTTTGAGACCATCAAGCAACTGGTCGGCAATATGATGGAAACCCGTTTCTACAAAAAATACCAAAAATTACTTACGCATCGTGGTGCATGCCTGTAGTCCTAGCTACTCGGGAGGATGAGGTGGGAGGATCACCTGAGTGTGGGAGGTCGAGGCTGCAGTGAGCCGTGATTGCACCACTGCACTCCAGCCTGGGCGACAGAGTGAGTCCCTGTCTCAAAAAAAAAAAAAAAAAAAAAAAAAAGGAAAAGAAAAGAAAAAAAAAAAGAAATTCAGTTTTTATAAAACCCCTATATCTGGACCATTCCATTCAAAAGGGAATTGATATAATATTGCTGCTATATAGAAAACATTAAACTCCAGGTACAGTGCCTCACGCCTGTAATCCCAGCACTTTGGAAGGCTGAGGCAGGTGGGTCACCTGAGGTCAGGATTTAGAGACCAGCATGGCCAACATAATGAAACCCCATCTCTACTAAAAATACAAAAATTATCCGGGCATGGTGGTGCGCACCTGTAGTCCCAGTTACTCAGGAGGCTGAGGATGGAGAATCGCTTGAACCTGGGAAGCGGAGGTGACAGACTCCGTCTCAAAAAATAAATAAAAATAGGCTGGGCACGGTGGCTCACGCCTGTAATCCCAGCACTTTGGGAGGCCAAGGCGGGCAGATCACGAGGTCAGGAGATCGAGACCATCCTGGCTAACACGGTGAAACCCTGTCTCTACTAAAAATACAAAAAAATTAGCCGGGGGTGGTGGCAGGCGCCTGCAGTCCCAGCTACTAGGGAGGCTGAGGCAGGAGAATCGCGTGAACCCGGGAGGCAGAGCTTGCAGTGAGCAGAGATCGTACCCCTGCACTCCACAGCCTGGGCGACAGAGCGAGACTCTGTTTCAAAAAAAAAAAAGAGAGAGAAATGATTATGGCCTTGACCAGGGTTGTAGCAGTGGAAGTGGTGAGTAGCGTTCAGATTCTGAATATATTTTGAAGATGGGTTTTGGGTACGGAAAAGATAAAAGTCGAGAAAAATTCTAAAGTTTTATGCCTGATCAACTGGAAGAATTCAGTTGCCATTACTAAGATGGGGAAGGGCACATCCTGTGATGAATATGAGCCTCCAGGTTTACAAATGTTGTAATTTATTTCTAAATAACGTTTCATTACTGAGCAAAGTACTTTACAGTGAGAGATAATTATTTCTAACTACAATGCAACTTAAATCAGAATGTGACTTTTTTTATTCCTGAGGATCTGATGAGAAAACATTCACAATCATTCTTCTAAAAAAACACTTGTAATATAATTGTTAAGTATAATTTGCAATCTTTGTTCTAGTTGAGCTGCTCAAATCCTTGTTGACTTATTGTATTGTGGGTGATAAAGTAGGGGTGATACATGCTGGTACTGTCAGTATAGCACTTTAATTGCAGTAATTATCTTTTGGCCCATTTTCTGATTTTTAAATTATCTTTTTTTTTTTTTTTTTTTTTTTTGCGACAGAGTTTCGCTCTTGTTACCCAGGCTGGAGGGCAATTGTGCAATCTCCAGTCACTGGCTGGCACCTCCACCTCCTGGGTTCAAGCAATTCTCCAGCCTCGGCCTCCCAAGTGGGAGGCCAAGGTGGGATTATGGATGCCCACCACCACACCAGGCTAATTTTTGTATTTTTAGTAGAGACGCAGTTTCACCATGTTGGCCAGGCTGGTCTCCAACTCCTGACCTCAGGTGATCTGCCCGCCTCGGCCTCCCAAAGTGCTGGGATTACAGGTGTGAGCCGTCGTGCCCAGCCTTTAAATTATCTTTAAAGAGAATTATACATAGAATTTCTACAGTGACTACCCACTGTTCTATACTGGTAATTCTTAAACTTGTTCATTATGATGTAAATAGGACAAGAACATGTTCTCTATTGATAATTTCAGAAGGGCATATTTCACTATAGGATCCCTTTCTATTTCTACAAATAATCTAAATCTAAAAATATATATTATTCTCTTCCCTTTTCATTTCCTTTTTTTTCCTTTTCTTTTAAGGCCACCAATCAGATCTAATCTCTTTTCATTTCTTACTTTTTAATTTTTTTTTTATTTTTTCAGAGACAGAGTCTTGCTCTGTCACCCAGACTGGAGTACAGTGGTGTGATCTCGGCTCACTGCAACCTCCACCTCCTGGGTTCAGGCGATTCTCCTGCCTCAACCTCCTGAGTAGCTGAGACTACAGGCATGCACTACTACACCCGGCTAATAATTGTATTTGGTTTTTTTTTGAGACGGAGTCTCCCTCTGTCTCCCGGGCTGGAGTGCGGTGGCGCAATGTCATCTCACCACAACCTCTGCCTCCTAGGTTCAAGCAATTCTCAGCCTCCAAAGTAGCTGGGATTACACACATTAGCCACCGCGCCTGGCCTAATTTTTTTATTTTTAGTAGAGATTGGGTTTCACCATGTTAGCCAAACTGGTCTCGAACTCCTGACCTCAGGCAATCTGCCCCCTTGGCCTCCCAAAGTGCTAGGATTAAGCCGCAGCCGGGTGCGGTGGCTCACACCTGTAATCCTAGCATTTTCAGAGGCCAAGGTGGGCAGATCACTTGAGGTCAGGAGTTTGAGACCAGCCTGGCCAGCATGGTGAAACCCCGTCTCTACTAAAAATAAAAAAATTAGCTAGGTGTGGTGGTGCACATCTGTAATCCCAGCTACTTGGAAGGCTGAGGCAGAAGAATCTCTTGAACCCAGAAGGCAGAGTTTGCGGTGAGCTGAGATCATGCTACTGCACTCCAGCCTGGGCGACAGAGTGAGACTCCATCTCAAAAAAAAAAAAGAGAAAGAAAGAAAGAGAAAAATAAAACTCTTTGCTTTCAGAGATTTACTTTTTTTTTTTTTTTTTTAATGCAACAGGATCTTGGCCACCCAGGCTGGAGTACAGTGGTGTGATCATGGCTTACTGCAGCCTTGAACTCCTGGGCTCAAGTGATCCTCCTGCCTCAGCCTCCCGAGTAGCTGGGACTATAGGCATGTGTCACCATGCCAAGTTTTTTGTTTGTTTGTTTGGTTTGGTTTTTTTTGAGACGGAGTTTCGCTCCAGTTGCCCCAGCTGGAGAGCAATGGCGTGATCTCGGCTCACTGCAACCTCCGCCTCCCAGGTTCAAGCGATTCTCCTGCCTCAGCCTCCCGAGTAGCTGGGATTACAGGCATGCGCCACCACACCCGGTTAATTTTGTATACTTAGTAGAGAGAGGGTTTCTCTATGTTGTTCAGGCTGGTCTCAAACTCCCGACTTCAAGTCATCCATCCACCTTGGCCTCCCAAAGTGCTGGAATTACAGGCATGAGCCACCGCGCCCGCCTAGAATTTTGTTTTCGATGCCATGAAAAATATTTATCTGTTTTACATTCTTTTCAACCTTAAAATTAATATGGAATCACATGTTAGAATTGATGAGAAGCTTGAAGATAATCTGATTGAATTTAACGTCTAATTACACAGTTTCCCAGCTCATTTTCTTTTCTTTTCTTTTCTTTTTTTTTTTTAGACAGAGTCTCACTCTCTTGCCTAAGCTGGAGTGCAGCTCACTGCAATCTCTGCCTCCCAGGTTCAAGCAATTCTCCTGCCTCAGCCTCACGAGTAGCGGGGATTACAGGTGTGTGCCACCATGCCCAGCTTATTTTTGTATTTTTAGTAAAGATGGGGTTTCGCCATGTTGGCAAGACTAGTCTCAAACTCTTGATCTCAGGTGATACTCATGCCTTGGCCTCCCAAAGTGCTGGGATTACAGATGTGAGCCACTGCGCCCGTCCCCAGCTCATTTTTTAAACCATAGCCAGTATTAGGGAGCCCTCTATACCATATGGCAGTCCATTCTTTTTTTTTTTTTTTTTTTTGAGACGGAGTCTCGCTCTGTTGCCAGGCTGGAGTGCAGTGGTGCGATCTCAGCTCACTGCAACTTCCGCTTCCTGGGTTCAAGTGATTCTCCTGCCTCAGCCTCCCCAGTAGCTGGGACTACAGGAGCGTACCACCACACCCCGCTAATTTTTGTGTTTTTAGTAGAGACAGGTTTTTTGTATTTTTAGTAGAGATGGGGTTTCACCATTTTCACCAGGCTGGTCTTGATCTCTTGACCTCATGATCTGCCCTCCTCGGTCTCCCAAAGTGCTGTGATTACAGGCATGAGCCACAGCGCCCAGCCTCATTCATCTCATTTTTAAAGAGATATAATTGCTAGAAAGTTCCTTCTCCCAACTAAAGTTGGCCTTTCTATTGCTTTTCTATTGCTTCTATCAGACATCCAAAATTTGATTCCCAGGTTAGCCAGTAACTAACTGTGTGACATTAGGTCAGAACTATAATCATGCTGAGTCTCACTTTGCTGGTCTGTAAGATGAAGGGGTTTGGACCATTGGATCCCTCTTCTAGCTCTTAAATTCCATGTATCTAATAGCCCTTCAACAGGATCTTATGATATCAGAAAGTAGTGATTGTGTTCCCCCCAAGTATACTTTTTCCCCACCCTAGTGCCAAAGGTTCCTTTTGTGATGTGATTTCTACCTTCCTCTCAATCCTTACTGCACCCCCCTCAAAAATACTCTCCCAATTGTCAACATGCTTAAAGATAGCACTCAAAACTAAATAAAATAAATACATGTTCTAGATGTGATCTCCCTACTGAGTTCCATGTTACTAGTACAGCTGGTCCACCATATCCACGGGTTCCACATGGCCAGCTGTGGGACTTGAGCATCCCTAGGTTTTGGTATCTGTGGGAGTCCTGGAACCAATCCCTGTCAGATACTGGGCATGACTGTACTTCATTATCCTTGCATTCATTATCTATTCCTGAGTAACAAATTACCTTAAAAATTAACAATTTAAGACAACAACAAAACATTTATTTCTCACAAGTCTGTGGGTCAGGAATTCAGGAGAAGCCTAACAGCTCAAGGTTTCTCATGAGGTTGCACTGAAATCATCAGCCAGGGCTGTAGTCATCTCAAAACCCAACTAGGGGCCAGGCCTCATGCCTGTAATCTCAGCACTTTGGGAGGCTAAGGTGGGCGGATCACTTGAGCCCAGGAGTTCAAGACCAGCCTGGGCAACATGGCGAAACCCTGTCTCTACCAAAAATACAAAAAGTAGCTGGGCATGGTGGCACATACCTGTAACCCCTGCTACTTGGGAGGCTGAGGCAGGAAAATAGCTTGAACCCAGGAGGCAGAGATTGCAGTGAGCTGAGATAGCACCACTGCACTCCAGCTTGGGCAACAGAGTGAGACTCCGTCTCAAAAAAAAAAAAAAAAAAAGAGAAAGAAAAGAAAATGAGCTGGGTAACCGTGTAGGCACGAGAATTGCTTGAACCCGAGAGAGGAAAGTTGCAGTGAGCTGAGATAGCACCACTGCACTCTCAGCCTGGGCAATAGAGTAGGACTCTGTCTCAAGAAAAACAAAAACAAAAACTCAATTGGGGCTGAGGATCCTCTTTTAAGCTCACTCATGGGTTGTTGTCAGATTTAACTTTCTCACAGGCTATTAAATTGAGGGCCTCAGTTACTCACCACACCACATAGGCCTCTCCATCATGCATCATGGCAGCTTGCTAATTCTAGATCAAGGGATCCCAGAGGGAGGGAAGGAGGAAAAATGAGAGAGAGACATCTAAGACAGAAATCACAGTCTTATAATATAATCTTAGAAGCAGTATCCCATCCTTTCACATCTGCCATATTCTATTTGTTAGAATAGCTACTAGGTCCAGTCCAAAGGATTACATATAGGCAATGACCCATCTTAGATGCTGCCTGCTTCGGTCCTGAATACCATCTTCTATGCATGCAGCCTAAGATTGCAGAATGATTTTTGTGCCAATGGTTTATATTGAGCTTCTAGTCAACTAAAAGACAAAAAGTTTCTACTTGTTTTATTCATGTATTTATGTTGAAACAGAATCTTACGCTGTCACCCAGTGCAGTGGTGTGATCACAGCTCACTGTAGCCTCGACCTCCTGGTCTCAAGCGATCCTCTCACCTCAGCCTCTCAAGTAGCTGGGATTACAGACATGCACCACCATGCCCAGACAATTTTTATATTTTTTTGTACAAATAGGGTTTCCTCTTATTGCCCAGGCTGGTCTCGAACTCCTGGGCTCAAGCAATCTGCCCACCTTGCCTCCCAAAGTGCTGAGATTACAGACATGTACCATCCAGTCTGGCCTTCTAACTTGTTTTTTAAAGAGCCATTGATTTGGCAATTAATCCTTTTAAGCTTAATGCAGGATATTATCTCTAATACATTTTACTTAATTTGTCTCTAAATTTTTTTTTTTTTTTGAGACAAAGTCTTTCTCTATTGCCCAGGCTGGAATGAAGTGGCGTGATCTTGGCTCACTGTAATCTCTGCCTCCCAGGTTCAAGCGATTCGCCTGCCTTGACCTCTGAGTAGCTGGGATTACAGACGCGCACCACCAGACCCAGCTAATTTTTGTATTTTTAGTAGAGACGAGGTTTCACCATGTTGGCCAGGCTGGTCTCAGACTCCTGGCCCACCCAAGTGATCTGCCCACCTCAGCCTCCCAAAGTGCTGGGATTACAGGTGTGAGCCACCACGCCTGGCTGCTTTCAGTAACTTCTGTAATACTTCCTGAGAGTTGGGGGTTTAAAGTAGTATCATGAATAAATGCAATTCTTATTAAGCCTTCAAAGTCTCTTATAAAACTAGATAAACAGGCCGGGTGCAGTGGCTCACACCTGTAATCCCAGCACTTTGGGAGGCCGAGGTGGATGGATCACAAAGTCAGGAGATCGAGACCATCCTGGCTAACACAGTGAAACCCCATCTCTACTAAAAATACAAAAAATTAGCCAGGCATGGTGGCAGGCACCTGTAGTCCCAGCTACTCAGGAGGCTGAGGCAGGAGAATGGCGTGAACCTGGGAGGCGGAGCTTGCAGTGAGCCAAGACTGCGCCACTGCACTCCAGCCTGGGCAATAGAACGAAACTCCGTCTCAAAAAAAAAAAAAAAAAAAAAAAACCTAAATAAACATTCTTTATTAAATTAATAGAAGATGACTGTACACTATTATATCTCTGTTGGTCTCTAAGGGCCCTTTCAATTTCTGAGTACCCAAGCTTTGTAGGAACTGAATAGTAGTTAATTAAATTTCTTTGGATTACTTAAAATCACTGTTTATTTGTGACACAAAATAACCTTACTTTCCTAAAACAGTTTAAATAAAATTAATGTTAGGCTCACGCCTGTAATCCCAGCACTTTGGGAGGTCGAGATGGGTGGATCACGAGGTCAGGAGATCAAGACCATCCTGGCTAACATGGTGAAACCCCGTCTCCACTAAAAATACAAAAAAAATTAGCCAGGCATCGTGGTGGGCGCCTGTAGTCCCAGCTACTCAGGAGGCTGAGGCAGGAGAATGCCGTAAACTCGGGAGGCGGAGTTTGCGGTGAGCGGAGATCATGCCACTGCACTCCAGCCTGGGTGACAGAGTGAAACTTGGTCTCGATAAATAAATAAATAAATAAATAAATAAATAAATAAAATTCACAACCTGGGCAACATGATGAAACCCTGTGTCTATAAAAAATACAAAAATTAGCCTGGCATAGTGGTGCACATCTGTAGTCCCAGCTACTTGGGAGGCTGAGGTGGGACAATTGCTTGAGTCTGGAAGGCCGAGGTTGCAGTGAGCTGAGATCATGCTGCTGCACTCCAGCCTGGGTGTCAGAGCAAGACCCTGTCAAAATCTATATATGTTTTTCTAAAACACATTTTTTGAAATGGAAACGCTGAGTCAAAGAGTGTACATATTTAAAATTATAACATTGCAAATTACCACCCAAAATGATGGTATATTTTTATTCTCCCATCACCAGTAAAGTGAGAGTGCTTATTCCAAACACTCTCTTCCACACTGAATATTAGCAATCTTTTAAATCTTTGCTAATCTGAGAGGGGTAAAATAATTTATAGTTATTATATTAATGTGCACAGCTGGACATGGTGACTCGTGCCTATAGTCCTAGCTACTCAGCAGGCTGTGGTAGAAGGATCACTTGAGCCTAGGAGTTCATGGTTTCAGTGAGCTATGATTGCACTGTTGCACTCCAACCTTGATGAGAGAGCAAGACCCTGTCTCTGAAAGAAAAAAGAAAAGAAAAAAAAGAAATATAAGAAAAAAAAGAAAAAAGGCATATTAAGATGCACTTCCTTAATTTTCAGTGAAGTTTAGCATCTTTTCAGAGATTCACTTATACTCCTATGAGTATTCATCATCTATGGGATTCTCATTATATTTATTAAGGAATGGTGGCAAATGTAATAAATGGCAAATTTAATTTGACTCTAAAGTTCCTAAAATGTTTCTTTTTAAAAGCTGTACTTCTTAAAAGAGAAAAATATTGCATTCTGTAGATAACCTAGAGACACCTTTTAAAAATCTCTAAAGGTTTGGAAACAAATTGGATGGAGCAGATAAAGATGAGTGTTAATTTTGACTTCACTCTTAGTCAGTGGCAATAAATGGTCTATTACTCTAATTGTACTCTTTATCTCCTCTAGAACATTTAGAGAGATCTCCAGGGATAGTTACCTTGTTATTTCAATGCAGAGAACAGTAAGTACTTCAGGGAAAACACATGTGAGTATCAATCATGGGGAAAATACTTGAGAGAGTAAAATGTGAATTTGTACATGATTCATTGTTGTTGACTTTTTTTTCCATATACTTCTTATCTCAATTCTGAATATATTTCTAGAATTAAAGTTTTGTTACTGTAACAGAACCCAAATAGACATAAAACAGAAGCTGAATAGATATAAATTTAATTTAAGCTTTTTTTTTTTTTTTAAAGAGATGGGATCTCATTATGTTGCCCAGGCTGGAGTGCTGTGGCTATTCACAGGAACAATCATTGCACACTGCAGCCTTGAATTGCTGGGCTCAAGCGACCCTCCGTCCCTAGCCTCCCAAGTAGCTGGGACTATAGGCATGTGCCACCATCCCTGGTTAATTCATAATTTTAAGGTATACAGTTCACTGGTTTTTAACATATTCAGAGTTAACCATTTAGTTATTCAGATAACCATCACTGTTATCTAGTTTTAGAACATTTTCATCACCCTAAAAATAATCCTATACCCATTACGTCACTCATCATGCCTCCTTCTCCCCCTAAACTCCTGGCAATACTAATCTATTTTCAAACTATAGATTTGCCAATTCTGGACATTTCATATAAATGGAATCATACAATATCCGTTTGTGTCTGCCTTTTTTCACTTAGCATGCTTTCAAGTTTCATCCACGTGTAGCATATATCAGCACTTCATTCCTTTATATGACAGAAAAGTATTCCACTGTTTGTGTAATATATACCACTTGTATTTATCCATTCATCAGTTGATGGACATTTGGTTGTTTCTACTTTTTGGCTTTTGTGAATAATGCTGCTATGAACATCTGTGTACAAGTTTTTACATGGACATATGTTTTCAATTCTCTTGGATGTATATCCAGGAGTAGAACTGCTAAGTTATATAATAAGTCTTTACTTAATCACTTGAGGAACTGCCAGTCTGATTTTCCCAGTGGCTGCATAACTTCACAATCTCACCAGCAATGTATGAGGGTTCCAATTTCTCCAAATTCTCGATAATTGTTATTGCCTGTCTTTTTTAATTATCACCATCCATTCTAGTGAGTGTGAAGCGGTATCTCACTGTGGTTTTGATTTTCATTTCCCAGTTACTAATAATATTGAGCATCTTTTCATGTCCTTATTGGACATTTGTATATCTTCTTTGGAGAAATGTCTATTCAGTTCCTTGGCTCAATTTTAAATTGGGTTGTTTTGGAGTTTTTTTTTTTTAATTGATACCTAATAGATGTACATTGGTTTTCTGGTGTTTTGTTTTTTGTTTTTTGGGGTTTTTTTGAGACAGTCTCACTCTGTTGCCCAGGCTGGAGTGCAGTTGTGCGATCTCTGCTCACTGCAACCTCTGCCTTCTGAGTTCAAGCAATTCTCATGCCTCAGCCTCCTGAGTAGCTGGGATTACAGGCGTGCGCCACCAGGCCTGGCTAATTTTTATATTTTTCAATGGAGATGGGCTTTCACCATGTTGGCCAGGCTGGTCTCAAACTCCTGACCTCAAGTGATTTACCTGCCTTGACCTCCCAAAGTTCAGGGATTATAGGCATGAGCCACCATGCCCAGCCTTTCATTTTCTTGACAGTATGATTGGAAGCATAAAAGTTTTTTGATTGTTTGTTTTTTGAGACTGAGTCTCGCTCTGTTGCCCAGGCTGGAGTGCAGTGGCGCGATCTCTGCTCACTGAAAGCTCCGCCTACTGGGTTCACGCCATTCTCCCGCCTCAGCCTCCTGAGTAGCTGGGACCACAGGTGCCCGCCACCACACCTGGCTAATGTTTTTGTATTTTTAGTAGAGACGGGGTTTCACCGTGTTAGCCAGGATGGTCTCGATCTGGTGGCCTCTTGATCTGCCCGCCTTGGCCTCCCAAAGTGCTGCGATTACAGGCTTGAGCCACTGTGAGGGCCAGGCATGGTGGCTCAAGCCTGTAATCCCAGCACTTTGGGAGGCCAAGGTGGGCAGATCACCTGAGGTCAGGAGTTCAAGACCAGCCTGGCCAATATGGTGAAACCCCATCTCTACTAAAAATACAAAAAAAAATTAGCCAGGTGTGGTGGCGCACACCCGTAGTTCTAGCTACTAAAGAGGCTGAGGCAGGAGAATCACTGGAACCCGGGAGGCGGAGGTTGCAGTGAGCTGAGATCACACCATAGCACTCCAGCCTGGGCATTGTGGCGAGACTCTGTCTCAAAAAAAAAAAAAAAAGTTTTTAAAATTTTGATGATAAATTGCTTTTTAAAAATACCTTTGGAAATCTAGATAGAGGATAGGGTGTCGCTAACACATATTGAATAGTTTCATAGAATTTTATAGCAAGTAGGAAAGTAATTCAGGAGTGTATTACAAGAAGAACAAGAGGAACTAATTGATAATTAATTGAAAGGAAAAATATTTTAATGGGTAGGAAATTAAATTTCACATAGTTAATATATACGAATAAAGGCTTGGTAATATATTTGGACTTTTTTCATGTGTGTAAATGCACATAAAGCAGATTGCAAGAGGTTATTACACAAAACAAAAGCCAGAGAAAAATCCATACTTACCCCTAAACCTGACTAAATGGGACTGAAAGGAAACCAGAGTTGATTACTCAAGTTAAGGGGTTGACGTCTATAAATGACAAATGGCTATATTAAAGAAGTTATTAACTTTATATAATGAACTCTGCTAGTTATATTTTAATTAATAAAAATTGCTCTTGAGATAAAACTTTTTTATTAATTTATCCTCTCTCTTTGGAATCTTTAGTAGTTAAAAAAACTACATTCAATTGCATCTGAAACTTTCACAACAGTTCATGCAGAGCATACAAAGTTAACAGCTTATAAATTCTCCTTACCTTAAGAAAGAAAACAGACATAAAAAAACATGAACCACTATTGTGGTCACTCCTGCTAAAATATTTCTCCAGTGTACTTTGGGCTATTTATTTCCTTCCTGTAAATACGTTCTACTGTGCTTTAAATAAACATGAAGATACTGAAAGTTGGAGAAGGAATGGATCAGGAATTCTGGTAGGCAGGTGAGGTTGAAACAGGGGAGCTCTTGAAGGTAAGTTTGGAAGCAGTCTCATCAGCTTGGGTCAGCAGCACAGGCAAGAAGGGCAATATGTGGGTGAGGAACCTATTTAAGAAGTCTAGCCAAAAGAATTTGGAATTCAAGCAGAGTTAAGTAAAAGATATAAGGCACCAGCAGTAAGCAGGATCTTCACACCTGGGAATTTTTACATGCTTAAGGAAAGAACTGAATTCTCCAACCTGGCCTGAGTTTACCATGGAGGTCAGTGGAGTATCTGGCTGAAAGGAAGAGAGTCGCAGCTTCTGATGTAAACTAATCCTGACAAGATGTTGAGGACTGGGTACCTGGTAGAGTTTCTAAAATTTTGGAGCCATGTGTATTCTTCAGAGGGTTCTCTAACTATACTGGAAAATATAGGATGAGTTGAAGAAAGCATTTTATCGGAATCTAGGGAAGATCAGTGTTACCAACTGGTACTAACGTTCAGCAGATCAGTTAGAATGGTTTGGTTGTAAATAATTAATAAAACCCACTCACACTATGAATAATAATCAAACGAGGAAATTTACTATGTCATACAACAAGGAAGCTCAGAGATAGGACAGGGTTGATTGATGCAGTTGTATTACAATGTCATGAAGGATCCAGGGTTCATCCATCCCTTTACCCTATCTCATTCTTGGTAACAGCTTTATCCTCAGGCAGTAGCAAGATAACTGCAGAAATTCTTTTAACTCAGCCATGCCAATATGCAGAGGAAGAAGAGCACTCTTAGGAGTAAGAAAGTATTTCTTCTTTTTTCTTTTTTTTTGAGACAGAGTTTTCTTGTTGCCCAGGCTGGAGTGCAATGGCACAATCTTGGCTCACCGTAACCTCCATCTCCTGGGTTCAAGCAATTCTCCTGCCTCAGCCTCCCAAGTAGCTGGAATTACAGGCATGTGCCACCATGCCCGGCTAATTTTGTATTTTTAGTAGAGACGGGGTTTCTCCATGTTGGTCAGGCTGGTCTCAAACTCCTGACCTCAAGTGATCCACCCGCCTCGGCCTCCTAAAGTGCTGGGATTACAGGTGTGAGCCACCGCACCCGACCACAAGAAAGTATTTCTAAGAATCCTGCACAGTTGGCCACACTCCTACTCTAAAACCAATTACTGCCAAGAAGATGATAGAATAACCAGAATTGGATTAGACTAGTTATCTGAGGTGGAATAAATGACAGGGAATCAACTACTTATACTCAACAAAATCAGCTGGGTGTGATGGCTCATGCCTGTAATCCCAGCACTTTGGGAGGCTGAGGTGGGTGCATCACTTGAAGTCAGGAGTTCAAGACCATACTGACCATTATGGTGAAACCCTGTCTCTACTAAAAATACAAAAATTAGCCAGGCATGGTGGCACATGCCTGTAATCCCAGCTACTTGGGAGGCTGAGGCAGGAGAACTGCATGAACCCAGGAGATGGAGGTTGCAGTGAGCCAAGATCACGCCACTGCACTCCAACCTGGGTGACAAAGCAAGACTCCATCTCAAAAAAAAAAAAAAAATTGAATTTTACTTCTGTTGGGGTTTCCTTAAATTTCCCTTAAATTGTCTGTAACATTAATTATTGACTGATATTACTAGAGATGTCAGTCAATATTCTTTGCTCATCTGTCTTGGTAAAGAACTCTACTCTTGGCCAGGCATGGTGGCTCACGCCTACAATCTCGCACTTTGGGAGGCCAAAGCGGAAGGATCAAGTGAGCCCAGGAGTTTGAGACCAGCCTAGGCAACATGATGAGACTCCTCCTCTACCAAAAAAAGAAAAATAAAATTAGCTGAGCATGGTGGCGTGTGCTTGTAGTCCAAGCTGCTCAGGAGGCTAAGGTAGGAGGAATCACTTGAGCCCAGGAAGTCAAGGTTGCAGTGAGATGTGTTCCCTCCACTGCACTCCAGTCTGGGCAACAGAGTGAGACCTGTCTCTAAAAAAAACTCTATTTTTTTCCTCTCCAAGCTCTGAAGTCCTAAGATGCTACTGTCTATAACCTAGAAGGAAATGGATTTCTGAGTCCTTGGCTTGTAAACCAAATTTATAAAGTGATAAAAACTATCGGGGAGATAAATGAATGAACATGAACTATGGCATACACAGATGAAAGTCACATGTAATTTGGTATGATTAAGATTCAGAATTAATTAATTATTTAATTATTTAAATACTTGTACTCAAGGGGCAGAGGGTGTCAGAGGGGGCATTGTGACAAAGTTAAATTTGTAAAAAAAATTTACACTGTTAAATTTTCAAAGTTAATCTTTTGAAGTTATAGTTAAATTATGACATTTGAATTTATAATAAAGACTACAAACAGGACCAGCCCAGCATGGTGGCTCACACCTATAGTCCCAGCACTTTGGGAGGCTGAGGAGGGTAGATCACCTGAGGTCAGGAGTTCGAGACCAGCCTACCAACAGGGTGAAACCCTGTCTCTACTAAAAATACAAAAGTTAGCCGGGCGTGGTGGCAAGTGCCTGTAATCCCAGCTACTCAGGAGGCTGAGGCAGGAGAATCTATTGAACCTGGGAGGCGAATGTTGCAGTGAGCCAAGATCGCACCATTGCACTCCAGCCTGGGCGATAGAGTGAGACTCCATCTCAAAATATATATATATATATAATAATAAAAAGACTACAGAACCAAGAAATTAAGGGGTGATGAGTAGTTGTTCATTGAGAGATTACAAATGGTATCTTTCGCATGAAGTCACAGTGTCCATCCATTGGCATGCCTACCTATCACTCTGGAAGGAAGTCAAGAGGTTAAAGATGTTTGAGTCCCACAAGAGATCACTATTTCCAGGCACCTAAACTCACTAGTGGATTTGTGTCTTCACTTGGGCAGGCCAAGCCAAAGGCCACGCTAAAGTGTTGACAGAGCTATGAACTATTAAACGGTGCAAAATTCCTGAATGAAAGCACCAAAAATAATTGTGTAAGGGAGTTTATTTTTTCACAAACTCTGAGTACAAATTCTAAAGTGAAAGAAACAATAAAATATAAGGACCCACCGGGCACGGTGACTTGCGCCTGTAATCCCAGCCCTTTAGGAGGCCAAGGCAGGCTGATTGTCTGAGGTCAGGAATTCAAGATCAGCCTGGCTAACATGGTGAAACCCCGTCTCTACTAAAAATACAAAAATTAGCCAGCTGTGGTGGCGCACGCCTATAGTCCCAGCTACTCGGGAGACTGAGGCAGGAGAATTGCTTGAACCTGGGAGGTGGAGGTTGCAGTGAGCCAAGGTCACGCCACTGCACTCTAGTCTGGGTGACAGAGCAAGACTGTGTCTCTGAAAAAATAAAATAAAATGAAATATAAAGACCTGGCCAGGCGTGGTGGCTCATGCCTGTAATCTCAACACTTTGGGAGGCCGAGGCGGGCAGATCACCTGAGGTCAGAAGCTTGAGACCAGCCTGACCAACATGGAGAAATCCCGTCTCTACTAAAAATACAAAATTAGCTGGGTGTGGTGGCACGCACCTGTAGTCCCAGCTACTTGGGAAGCTGAGGCAGGAGAATCGCTTGAACCCAGGAGGCAGACGTTGCAGTGAGCCAAGATAGCACCATTGCACTCCAGCCTGGGCAAGAAGAGCAAAACTCTATCTCAATAAATAAATAAATAAATAAATAAATAAAATATGAGGACCCAATTTTTTTCCCTTGATAAGTGTGACTTTAGCTAATTGATTTCATTCGATATATACCTGTAGCAATGGTTTCCAAACCTCTCTGATCATAAACCACAATAAGAAATACATTTTACATGGTGACCTAACACACACACACACACGCGCACACAGGCACACACACACAGAGTTATGTTTTTAAAAACTGAAACAGAAGCTCACAAAACGACAATTGCACTTTCCAATGATGCAATAGTTTTCAATTTTATTTGATTTAAAAACAAGTGCTAGCTGAGTGATGCGTGCTTGTAGTACCAGCTACTTGGGAGGCTAAGATGGGAGGATCACTTGAGGCCAGAAGCTCGAGGCCACAGTGTACGATAAGCTATAATGGTGCTTGTGAATAGCTACTACAATTCAGCCTGGCAAGAATCTGTCTCAAAAACAAACAAACAAAAAATAAGTACTGATTCACATCCACTAACTTGATTTCATAACCCACTAATAGGTCTGACTTGCAATTTGAAAAACATTATTCTAGGTTAAATAGAGCCTGCCAAATGCCTGGCTCCATTAATACAAATCCTGCTCTTCTATAGCAGGAAGAGGAGGGAAGGAGATTGTCTATATGGGCAATCGTGAGAAGTGACTGAGCTGCTTAACCCCTATCTTTGGTGTCCTGTGTTTTACTTTTAAACTTTAAGGTAGGTTCAGATTATCACAAAGAAGACCATGATAAGTTCAGATGGCTTAGAGGTATGATTAGAGCAGCATAAACACCATACTTCTCAATTCCAACTTTCTTTTCTATTTTCTTCTTAAGAGCACACAAGCTTTGGAGTCAGGTACAAAGTTCAACTCCCCTTAAGCTTAAGAGCAAGTTTCTTAATTGTTCTGAACCTCAGCTTACTCATCTGTAAGATGGACAGAAGCAATACTTTACAGGGTTGTAAAAATGATTGTGAGCTATATACACATAGTATATATAATTCACTTAGCAAATGATCAGTAAATGACAGCTGCTGTTTATCTTAGGTCAGATGAATACATGCTAAGAAAGCAAACATTGTAAATGCCTTCCTTAACAAAAAAATGTTTTAAGGCTGGCCATGGTGGCTCACACCTGTAATACTAGCACTTTGGGAGGCTGAGGCAGGTGGATCACTTGAGCCCAGGAGTTCAAGGCAAGCCTGGGCACCATAATGAGACTCCTGTCTCTACAAGAAATACAAAAATTATCTGGGTGTGGTGGTGCACACCTGTAGTCCCAGCTGCTTGGAAGGCTGAGATGGGAGGATCACTTGAGCCCAGGGAGGTTAAGGCTGCAGTGGGCCCTGATTGTGCCACTGCACTCCAGCCTGTCTCAAATCAAAAAAAAAAAAACAAAACAGTTTTAGACTACCCAATATTTCCTGGTCTGATATCTTTTTTTTTTGGAAACAGGGTCTGGTTCTTTTTCCCAGGCTGGAGTGCAGTGGCGTGATCATAGCTCATTGCAGCCTCTTAGACTGAAGTGATCTTCCTGCCTCAGCCTCCTGAGTAGCTGGGACTATAGGCATGGGCCACCACATCCAGCTAATTCAAAAAAAATTTTTTGGCCAGGCGCAGTGGCTCACGCCTGTAATCCCAGCACTTTGGGAGGCTGAGACGGGTGGAACAAGAGGTCAGGAGATCGAAACCATCCTGGCTAACACGGTGAAACCCCGTCTCTACTAAAAATACAAAAAATTAGCCGGGCCTGTTGGTGGGCGCCTGTAGTCCCAGCTACTCGGGAGGCTGAGGCAGGAGAATGGCGTGAACCCGGGAGGCGGAGCTTGCAGTGAGCCGAGATCGTGCCACTGCACTCCAGCCTGGGCGACAGAGCAAGACTCTGTCTCAAAAAAAAAAAAATTTTTTTTAATAGAGACTTGGTGTCCCTATGCTGCCCTGCCTGGTCTCGAATTCATGGGCTCAAGCAATCCTCCTACCTCAGGCTGCCAAATGCCAAAGTGTTGAGATTTGAAGTGTAAGCCACTGCACTCAGTCTGGTCTGGTATCTCCCTTTGGGGAAGCTCTAGATATACCTATATCCGGAAGGACAGTGCTACAGATTTTTTTTTAAAATAGAGATGGGATCTCACTATGTTGCCCAGGCTGGTTTCAAACTCCCGAGGTCAAGTGATCCTCCCTTCTCAGCCATCCAAAATTCTGGGATTACAGTCATGAGCCACTATGCCCAGCACTGCTACAGATCTTGTGGTCGGCTAACTCCAGTTACAATGAAAACCTGATTATAGGAGAAATGGGCATCAATGAAGACAAAAGGGCAAACTCCAGTCCATCTCCCACCAATCAAGCCTGTGATGCCAGTTGGTTTTCCTAAAGCACAGTTTGGAATCTGTCACTTCACTTCTCAATAAACTAGGAAGACTCCTCACAGCCTACAAAGGAAATCTGAACTGTATATTTTGGCATTTGATGTACCATATGCAGTAAAAGGCTCCCACGTGCTTCTTTATTTTAGTTTTATTATTTTTATCTTTTTTCTAGATGGAGTCTTGCTCTGTCACCCAGGCTGGAGTGCAGTGGCGCAATCTCGGCTCACTGCAACCTCTGCCTCCAGGGTTCAAGCGATTTTCCTGCCCCAGCCTCCGGAGTAGCTAGGTTTAGAGGCACCCATCACCATGCCTGGCTAATTTTTGTATTTTTAGTAGAGACAAGGTTTCCCCACGTTGGCCAGGCTGGTCTCAAACTCCGGATCTCAGGAGATCCGCCTGCCTCAACCTCCCAAAGTGCTGGGATTACAGGTGTGAGCCACCGTACCCAGCCCATTTTTATTGCTGAAGAGAGTTTACCTTTATTCTGTATTTGAAAAGTGTTATTTCTTTTTATCTTTTTTTTTTTTTTTTGAGACGGAGTCTCGCTGTGTCGCCAAGGTTGGAGTGCAGTGGCACGATCTTGGCTCACTGCAAGCTCCGCCTCCTGGGTTCACACCATTATCCTGCCTCAGCCTCCTGAGTAGCTGGGACTACAGGTGCCCGCCACCACACCTGGCTAATTTTTTTTTGTATTGTTAGTAGAGATGGGGTTTCACCATGTTAGCCAGGATGGTCTTAATCTCCTGACCTCGTGATTCGCCCATCTCGGCCTCCCAAAGTGCTGGGATTACAGGCGTGAGCCACCGTGCCCGGCCCTTTTTATCTTTTTTTTTTTTAAATGTATTTTACTTTAAGTTCTGGGATACATATGCTGAACGTGCACGTTTGTTACATAGGTATACATGTGCCATAGCGGTTTGCTGCACCTATCAAGCTGTCATCTAGGTTTTAAGCCTCGCATGCATTAGGTATTTGTCCTAATGCTCTCCCTCCCCTTTCCTCCCACCCACTGACAGGCCCCGGTGTGTGATGTTCCCCTCCCTGTGTCCATGTGTTCTCATTGTTCAGCTCCCACTTATGACTGAGAATATGCGATGTTTGGTTTTCTGTTCCTGTGTTAGTTTGCTGAGGAGGATGGTTTCAAACCAGCTTCATCCATGTCCCTGCAAAGGACATGAACTCATTCTTTTTATGGCTGCAGAAAGTGTTTTTTCTTAAACTGAATGGTAGGTACATGGTTTGTTTGTATTTTACATTGTGGTAAGACACATAACATAAAATTCACCATTACTGACATTTAGTGTATTTACAATATTGCACAAACATCACTATCTACTTCTTGAATATTTTCATCACCCCAAAAGGACCCTGTACCCATTAAACTGTCACTCCCCATTTCTCCTTCATCTCTAGCCTCAGGGAACTAATCTGCTTTCTGTATTTAAGGATTTGCCAACTCTGGATATTTCAATAAGCAGAATCATATAATATGTGGCCTTTTGTGTGGATTCTTTCTTGATTTTATTTTTTTGAGACAGAGTCTCGATGTGTCGCCCAGGCTGGAGTGCAGTGGCACCATCTCGGCTCACTGCAACCTCTGCCTCCCGGGTTCAAGCGAATCTCATGCCTCAGCCTCCTGAGTAGTTGGGATTATAGGTGTGCACCTCCACACTGGAGTAATTTTTGTATTTCTAGTAGAGATGGGGTTTTCCGTGATGACCAAGCTGGTCTTGAACTCCTGACCTCAAGTGATCTGCCCCCCTCAGCCTCCCAAAGTGCTGGGATTACAGGCGTGAGCCACCATGCCCAGCCTGTCTGAATTCTTTCACTTAGCAAAATGTTCACAAGTTTCATCTATGTTGTAGCATATATCAGCATTGCATTCTTTATATACCTGAATAATATTCATACCAAGATGGACATTTTAGTTATTTTCATCTTTTGCCTATTTCACATAGTGCTGCTATGAATATTTGTGAACAAGTTTTTGTATGAATGCTTATTTTCTTTTTTTCATTTTTCTTTCTTTTTTTTCTTTGAGACAGGCTCTTACTCATTGTGTTGCCCAGGCTGGAGTGCGGTGGTGAGATCATAGCTCACTGTAGCCTTGACTTCCCCTGACTCAGGTGATCCTCCCACCTCAACCTCCCAAGTAGCTGGGACTACAGGCATGTGCCACCATGCCCAGCTAATTTTTGTACTTTTTGTAGAGACACGATTTCACCATGCTGCCCAGGCTGGTCTTGAACTCCTGGGCTCAAGTGATCCCTCTGCCTTGGCCTCCCAATGTGCTGAGATTACAGGCATAAGCCACTGCACCTGGCCTTTTTTTCAGTTCTTTACGGTACATATATCCAGGAGTGGAATTGCTAGGTCATATGGAAATTTTATGTTTAACATTTTGGGAAACCATCAGTCTGTTTTGCAAAGTGGCTACACCATGGGCTGAGGCAGGTGGATCACTTGAGGTCAGGAGTTTGAGACCAGCCTTGCCAACATGGTGAAACCCTGCCTCTATAATAAAAATAAATTAATTAAAATAAACAAAGTGGCTGCACCATTTTACATTCCCAACAGCAGTGTATAAGTGTTCTGATTTCTCCATATTCTTACCAGCATTTATTATCTGACTTTTTTGTTACAGCCATTCTAGTGGATAAAACATAACATGGGTGAAATGTGATTTGCATTTCCCTGATGACTATCAGGGCTTAGTTTTACCTCTGCATATTCATCATTTATATACCTTTTTTTATTTTTATTTTTTTGAGACATGGTCTGGCTCTGTCACCCAGGCTGCAGTGCAGTGGTGTGATCATGGCTTACTCAGCCTCAACCTCCCAGGCTCAAGCAATCCTCCCACCTCAGCCTCCCCCAAGTAGCTGGGACTACAGGCACGAGCCATCATACCTGGCTAATTTTTGTATTTTTCATAGAGACAGGGTCTCCCTATGTTGCCTTGCTGGTACCTAACTCCTGGGATTTAGTGATACTCCTACCTTCGCCTCCCAAATTGCTGGGATTACAGGCATGAGCTACCGTGCCCAGTCCCATTTGCATATCTTGTTTGGAGAAATGTCTACTCAGAGCCTTTGCCCATTTTAAAATTGGATTTTCTCTCTTTTATTATTGAGTTGATAGAGTTTTTTAATGTATTCTAGATATAAGTCCCTTATCAGATATATTATGCAAATATTTTCTCCCATCCTGTGGGTTGTCTTTTCCCTTGGTTCATAGTATAATTTGAAGCAGAAAAACTTTTAATTATGAAGAAGTCTAATTTACCTAGTTTTCTCTTTTGTTGTTTGTGCATTTGACATCACATCTAAGAATGAATCTATTGTCATTTTTTTTTCTTTTTCTTTTTTTTTTTGAAACGGAGTCTCTCTCTGTCACCGAGGCTGGAGTGCAGCGGTGCAATCTTGGCTCACTGCAATCTCCACCTCCCTGGTTCAAGCGATTCTCCTGCCTCAGGTAGCTGGTACTACAGGTGCCTGCCACCACACCCAGCTAATTTTTGTATTTTTTGGTAGAGACAAGGTTTTGCCCTGTTGGCCAGGCTGGTGTCGAACTCCTGGCTTCAAGTGATCCACCAGCCTCAGCTTCCCAAAGTGCTGGGATTACAGGTGTAAGGCACTGCACCCGGCCCTATTACCACATTTTGAGAACAAGAATATTTTCTTCCCTCCTTCCTTCCTTCCGTCCTTCCTTCCTTCCTTTCTTCTTTCTCTCTCTCTCTCTTTTTTTTTTTTTTTTGATGGAGTTTTGCACTTGTTGCCCAGGCTGGAGTGCCATGGTACAATTTCAGCTCACTGCAACCTCCGCCTCCCAGGTTAAAGTGATTCTCCTGCCTCAGCCTCCCTAGTACTTGGGATTACAGGCATCCACCACCACGCCCGGCTAATTTTTGTATTTTTAGTAGAGACGGGGTTTCACCATATTGGCCAGGCTGATCTCAAACTCCTGACCTCAGGTGATCTACCCACCTCAGCCTCCCAAAGTGCTGGGATTACAAGCATGAGCCACTGTGCCCGGCTACCTTTTTTTTTCTAAAGTGTTTTATAATTTTAGCTCTTACACTTAAGTCTTTGATCCGGCCGGGTGCGCTGCCTCATGCCTGTAATCCCAGCACTTTAGGGGGCCAAGGGGGGTGGATCACCTGAGGTCAGGAGTTTGAGACAAGCCTGGCCAACGTGGTGAAACCCCATCTCTATTAAAAATACAAAAATTGGGCCAGGGGCGGTGGCTCACGCCTATAATCCTAGCACTTTGGGAGGCCAAGGTGGGTGGATCACCTGAGGTTAGGAGTTCAAGACCAGCCTGGCCGACATGGTGAAACCCCGTCTCTACTGAAAAAACAAAAATTAGCCGGGTGTGGTGGCATGCGCCTGTAATCCCAGATACTTGGGAGGCTGAGACAGGAGAATTGCTTAAACCCAGGAGGTGGAGGTTGCGGTGAGCCGAGATCTCGCCATTGCACTCCAGCCTGGGCAATAAGAGCAAAACTCCGTCTCAAAAAAAAAAAAAAACAAAAATACAAAAATACAAAAATACGCCGGGTGTGATGGTGGTCACCTGTAATCCCAGCTACTTGGGAGACTGAAGCAGGAGAATCACTTGAACCTGGGAGGCGGAGGTTGCAGTGAGCTGAGATCCGCCATTCACTGCACTCCAGCCTAGACAACAAGAGCAAAACTCCACCTGAAAAAAAAAAGTCTTTGATCTATTTTGAGTTAATTTTGTATGTGGTGTGAAGTAAGGGTCCAAATTCATTCTTCTGCAGGTGGCTATCAATTTGTCCCAGCACCATTTGCTAAAAAGGCTATTCTTTCCCCATTAGATTGTCGTGGCACCTTTGTCAAAAATCAGTGGGCCAGGCGCAGTGGCTCACGCCTGTAATCCCTACACTTTGGGAGGTCGAGGAGGGCAGATCATGAGGTCAGGAGTTCGAGACCAGCCTGACCAACTTGGTGAAAACCCATCTCTACTAAAAACACAAAAAATTAGCCGGGCATGGTGGCACGCACCTGTAATCCCAGCTACTCAGGAGGCTGAGGCAGGAGAATCGCTTGAACCTGGGAGGTAGAGGTTGCAGTGAGCCGAGATTGCACCACTGCACTCCAGCCTGGGCGACACAGGGAGACTCCAACTCAAAAAAAAAAAAAAATCAGTTGATCACATAACACATGGGTTTATTTCTGTTTATCTACATATTTTGCACTTCATTTATTAAACTTATTCCTAAGTATCTTATTCTTTTTTATGCTATTGAAAACAGAATTATTTCTTTCTTTCTTTCTTTTTTTTTTTTTTTTGAGACGGAGTCTCACTCTGTCGCCTAGGCTGGAGTGCAGTGGTGTGATCTCGGCTCACTGCAAGCTTCGCCTCCCGGGTTTACGCCGTTCTCCTGCCTCAGCCTCCCGAGTAGCTGGGACTACAGGTGCCCGTCACCATGCCCGGCTAATTTTTTGTATTTTTAGTAGAGATGGGGTTTCACTGTGTTAGCCAGGATGGTCTCGATCTCCTGTCCTCGTGATCCACCCATCTCGGCCTCCTAAAGTGCTGGGATTACAAGCGTGAGCCACCGCGCCCAGCCATTATTTCTTAATTTTATTTTCTGATTGTTCATTGCTAGTATATAGAAATAGTTGATTTTTGTATATGCATTTTGTGTCCTGCAAGCTTGCTGTGGTGGTTTATGAACTCTAATAGTTTTTATTGTGTATTTTTGATTTTCTTTCCTTTTTTTTTTTTTGGAGACAGGATCATTCAGCCTCTGTCACCCAGGCTGGAGTGCAGTGGTGTGATCTCGGCTCACTGCAACCTCCGCTTCCCCAGGTTCAAGCAATTCTCATGCCTCGGCCTCCTGAGTAGCTGGGATTACAGGTGCACACCACCACACCCAGCTAATTTTTGTATTTTTAGTAGCGTTGTGGTTTCACCATGTTGGCCAGACTGGTCTCCAACTCCTGACCTTAAATGATCCTCCCACCTTAACCTCCCAAAGTGCTGGTATTACAGGCATGAGCCACTGAGCTCGATCTGACTTTCTGTATATAAAATCATGTCAACTGTGAATAAAGGTAGTTGTACTTCTTCATTTCCAATCTGGATCCTTTTTTTTTTTGCCTTATTTCCCTGGCTAGAGCCTCCTATATAATGTTGAGGAAGTAGTGAGAGTAGACATCATCGTCTTGTTGGAAGTAAAATTGACAAATAAAAATTATATATATTGTCAAGGTGTACAACATGATCATTTAAGTATACATATATGTGAAACAATTGCCACAATCAAGTTAATAAACACATCCATCCATCACCTTACATAGCTCTATGTGTTGGGGGGTTGGGGGGCGGTGAGGACACTTAAGATTTACTCTCTTGGCCGGGCACGGTGGCTCACGCCTGTAATCCCAGCACTTTGGGAGACTGAGGCAGGTGGATCACGAGGTCACGAGATTGAGACCAGCCTGACCAACATGGTGAAACCCCGTCTCTACTAAAAAAAACAGAAAAATTAGCTGGGCGTGGTGGCATGCGCCTGTAATCCCAGCTACTCAGGAGGCTGAGGCAGGAGAATTGCTTGAACCTGGGAAGCGGAGGTTGCAGTGAGCTGAGATCACGCCACTGCACTCCAGCCTGGTGACGGAGCGAGACTCTGTCTCAAAAAAAAAAAAAAAAAATTTACTCTCTTGTCCTTGTCCTTGCCATGATCAGGACTAAAAAATAGAAAATAAAAAAAGATATACGGCCGGGCATGGTGGCTCATGGTGGCTCATGCCTGTAATCCCAGCACTTTAGGAGGCCAAGGGGGGTGGGTCACAAGGTCAGGAATTTGAGACCAGCCTGGCCAACATAGTGAAACCCCGTCTCTATTAAAAATACAAAAAATTATCTGGGCATGGTGGCGGGCACCTGTAATCCCAGCTACTTGGGAGGCTGAGGCAGGAGAATCGCTTGAACCTGGGAAGCAGAGGTTGCAGTGAGCCAAGATTGTGCCACTGCACTCCAGCCTGGGTGACAGTGTGACACTCAGTCTAAAAAAAAAAAAAATTTCCTCTGGTAGCAAATTTCAAGTATACAATACAGTATTAACTATAGTTACCATGCTGTATATTAGCTCCCCGGAATTTATTTGTTTTTCTAATTGAAAGTTTGTACTCGGCTGGGCATGGTGGCTCACACCTGTAATCCCAGCACTTTGGGAGGCTGTGGGGCAGGGCGGGTGGATCACCTAGGTCAGGAGTTCAAGACCAGCCTTGCCAACCTGGTGAAACTCCATCTCTACTAAAAATACAAAAATGTAGCTGGGCATGGTGGTGGGTGCCTATAATCTAGCTACTCAGGAGACTGAGGCAGGAGAATTGCTTGAACCTGGGAGGTGGTGGTTGCAGTGAGCTGAGATTGTACCATTGTACTCCAGCATAGGCAACAAGAGTGAAACTCTGTATCAAAAAAAGAAAGAAAGAAAGAAAGTTTGTACTCTTTGACTAACTTCTCCCCATTTCCCTTTTTCTGATCTTAGGGAAAAGTCATCCCATTTTTTACCATGAAGTATACTGTTAGGTGTGGGTTTTTCATAGATGCTTTTTATTAGATTAGGGAAGTTCTCTTCTATTCCCAGTTTAGGGGTTTTTATATGAAAGAATGTTGAGTTTTTTCAATGCATTTGATATGATGTATTACACTTACTGATTTTCAGATATTAAACCAACTTCATATTCTTAGGATAGATCCAACTTAGTCATAGTTGCAATTTTTTTTGTTGTTGTTTGTTTGTTTCTTTGTTTTTTGAGATGGGGTCTCACTCTGTTACCCAGGATGGAGTGCTTTGGCACAATTTTGGCTCACTGCAACCTCCATCTCCTGGGCTCAAGCAATCCTCCCACCTCAGCCTCCTGAGTAGCTGGGACCACAGGCATGTGTCACTACATCCACCTAATTTTTTTTTTATTTTTGGTAGAGGCAGTGTTTTGCCATGTTGCCCAGGCTGGTCTTGAACTCCTGGGATCGATCGATCCGCCCACCTCGGCCTCCCACAGTGCTGGGATTATAGTTGTGAACCACCATGCCTGGCCAATCTCTGCCTTTTAATTGGATTGGTTAATTTATTCACACTCAGTGTTATTGGATTAGATTTACATCTGCCATTTTACAGTTTTGTTTTCTATTATGTCTCATGTGTTTTCTGTTTCTCTTATTTATTTTATTTAATTAATTAATTTATATTTATTTATTTGAGATGGAGTATTGCCCTGTCGCCCAGACTACAGTGCAAGCGGTGAAATCTTGGCTCACCTGTCTCAGCCTCCCGAGAAGCTGGGATTACAGGCCCGCACCACCACGCCTGGCTAATTTTTGTATTTTTAGTAGAGACTGGGTTTTGCCACATTGGCCAGGCTGGCTGGTCTCGAACTCCTGACCTCAGGCGACGCTCACCTCGGCCTTCCAAAGTGCTGGGATTACAGGCATAAGCCACCACGACTGGCCTATATATTTATTTTAAAGAGAAGGGGTATTGCTATGTTGCCCACGCTAGCCTTGAACTGGGTTCAAATAATCTTCCTACCTCAGCCTCCCTAGTAGCTGGGACTATAGTCATGCACCACTAGGCCTGGCAAAAAAAATTTTTCTTTTTTTGGTATTGTCAGGGTCTTGGTCTGTAACTCTTACTTTTCAGTGCTCTTACTTTTTTTTTTTTTTTTTTTTTGAGACAGAGTCTAGCTCTGTTGCCCAGGCTGGAGTGCAGTGGCACAATCTCAGCTCACTGCAACCTCCGCCTCCCGGGTTCAAGCGATTCACCTGCCTCAGCCTCCCAAGTAGCTGGTATTACAGGTGCCCACCACCACGCCCAGCTAATTTCTGTATTTTTAGTAGAGACGGGGTTTCACTGTGTTGGCCAAGCTGGTCTCGAACTCCTGACCTCAGGTGATCTGCCCACCTTGGCCTCCCAAAGTGCTGAGATTACAGGTGTGAGCCACCACCTCCGGCCCACTATTATAGACAATATAGTATATATTTTTTATTTTTATTTTTTATTTTTACTTTTTTTTTCAAGACAGAGTCTTGCTCTGTTGCCCAGGCTGGAGTGCAATGGCGCATCTCAGCTCACTGCAACCTCCACCTCCTGGGTTCAAGCGATTCTCTGGCCTCAGCCTCCTGAGTAGCTGGGATTACAGGCACGCACCATCTTGCCCAGCTAATTTTTGTATTTTTGTAGAAACAGGGTTTCACCAGTTGGCCAGGCTGGTCTTGAACTCCTGACCTCAGGTGATCTGCCCGTCTTGGCCTCGCAAAGTGCTAGGATTACAGGTGTGCGGCCCCACGCCTGGCCATTTTTTATTTTCTGTATATAATGATGTTTTGAAATCTGAAAAAACTTTTCTGTCTAGGGTGATTGCCCATGCCAGGGCTAGCCAATTCTTTTTTTTTTTTTGAGACAGCATTTCACTCTTGTTGCCCAGGCTAGAGTACAATGGCGCAATCTAGGCTCACTGCAACCTCCACCTCCCGAGTTTTTAAAGGGGTTTTCCTGCCTCAGCCTCCTGAGTAGCTGGGATTACAGGCGCCCACGACCACGCCCGGCTAATTTTTTGTATTTTTAGTAGAGATGGGGTTTCACCATCTTGGCCAGGCTGGCCTTGAACTCCTGATGTCAGGTGATCCACCTGCCTTAGCCTCCCAAAGTGCTGGGATTACAGGTATGAGCCACAACTGTGCCCGGCTTTTTTTTTTTTTTTTAAAGACAAAGTCTCACTGTGGCCCAGGCTGGAGTGCAATGGTGCCATCTTGGCTCCCACCTGTAACCACCACCTCCCAGATTCAACTGATTCTCGTGCTTCAGCCTCCCGAGTAGCTGGGATTACAGGTGCATGGGACCAGGACTGGCTAATTTTTGTATTTTCAGTAGAGTCAGGGTCTCACCATGTTGGCTAGGCTGGTCTGAAACTCCTGACTTCAAGTGATCTGCCTACCTCAGCCTCCCAAAGTGCTGGGATTATAGGCATGCGCTACTGTGTTCAATCCCAATTATTTATTTTATTTTACTTTTTTGAGACAAGCTCACCAAGTCACCCAGGCTGGAGTGCAGTTGTGTGATCACGGCTCACTGCAGCCTCAAACTCCCAGGCTCAAGCTATCCTCCCACCTCAGCCTCCCAAGTAGCAAGAACTACAGGTGCACATCACCAAGGCTAATTTTTTTTTTTTTTAATCTTTGAGACGGAGTTTCACTCTGTCGCCCATGCTAGAGTGCAGTGGTGCTATCTCAGCTCACTGCGACCTCTGCCCCCAGGGGTTCAGGAGATTCTCCTGCCTCAGACTCCTGAGTAGCTGGAATTACAGGTATGCACCACCACACCTGGCTAATTTTTGCATTTTTAGTAGAGAGGGGGTTTTGCCATATTGGCCAAGTTGGTCTCGAACTCCTGACCTTAGGTGATTCGCTTGCCTCAGCCTCCCAAAGTGCTAGGATTACAGGCATGAGACACCAAGCTCAGGCAATTTTTATGGTTTTATAGAGACGGTGTTTTGCCATGTTGCCCAAGCTGGTGCCAGTTAAAGATAGCAAAGAACTCAGCTGAGAGCATGCTTTCTATATGCAAACTAACCAATCCAGAGCCCCATGGCCTCTATCTATACCCATGCACCAGGCCTTAACCATTTACCCTGCCCTGTCGTTCTACAAAATCCCAATAAAGGCTCTAGCCTTGGTTTCCCAAGCTAGAATTCAAACCCAATTCTAGCTTCTGCCACCTGACCCAAACCTGGTGCTTCCCCTGTGACCCTGCATGGTATGCAGTGACCCCCTCTTCAGGACCTGTAAGTATAATTATCTATTTTCCTGTGCATCTCCTTTATCTCCTCTTGTGGCCACACCTGACTCATAATCACATAAAATAACATGGAACACAGGTACTGGAGGATAAATACTGCAGAGTTTTTGCCCAGTGGTTCACATAATGGGGACCCCAGACTAGCAGCATAGGTACCACCTGAGAATTTGTTAGATGAAAAGGTTAATCTTTGGTCGGGCACGGTGGCTGACTCCTGTAATCCCAGCACTTTGGGAGGCCCAGGCGGGCAGATCACATGAGGTCGGGAGTTCAAGACCATCCTGGCCAACATGGCGAAACCCTGGTCTCTACTAAAAATACAAAAATTAGCTGAGCATGGTGGTGGGTGCCTATAATCCCAGCTACTCAGGAGGCTGAGGCAGGAGAATCACTTGAAACCAGGAGGAGGCTGCAGTGAGCCAAGATCGCACCATTGCACTCCAGCCTGGGCAACAAAGTGAGACTCCATCTCAAAAAAAAAAAAAAAAAAAAGTTAATCTTTGAGGTCAAATTTGGGTTTGAATTCTAGCTCCACACTAATCCTACCCTGCAGCAATGTCGTGAGGACTAAAAGAGATTCAATTAGATCATGTAAATAATTCTACTACTGAAACCACCTTTGCAAAATTATGACTGAGACAGTGAAAGAGACCTAACTTAACTGACTCCATCTTGCTTCTAACCTCCAAGTTATCTTTGTTCATTCCTGGGCGTAGGCTGGACTAACTTTGGGAGAAACTTAGTTTACAGTTTAAAACAAAGACAGAGGCTGGGCATGGCGGCTCACCCCTGTAATCCCAGCACTTTTGGAGGCTGAGGTGGGCGGATTACGAGGTCAGTAGATCCAGACCATCCTGGCCAACACGGTGAAGCCCGGTCTCTACTAAAAATAAAAAATTAGCTGGGCATGGTGACGGGTGCCTGTAATCCCAGCTACTCAGTAGGCTGGGGCAGGAGAATTGCTTGAACCAGGAAGTCAGAAGTTGCGGTAAACTGAGATAGCGCCACTGCACTCCAACCAGCCTGGGCGACAGAGCGAGACAAAACAAAACAAAACAAACAAATACAGTAATGGCCCTTTCCCAAAGCACTTCTCCTTCTTGCCTGGATTGCCTTTGTAGGACTAACATTAGCCACAAGATTAGAAATTACAGTTTAGGATTCATGCAGCCGGAGACTACAAGATTCTGACCCTCCCTAAACTGCTCCTAAAATCAGTGCTTGAGATATTTTGAAGACCCTGCTCTTGATGGATCAGCTGACACTACCCAGATGGATAAACTGGCTCATCTGATCTTGTGGCCTCCACCCAGGAACAGAAGACAGCTTCGACTCCCTATGATTTCACCTCTGACCAATCAGAACTCCCGACTCACTGGATTCCCCCTACCCACCAAGTTGTCCTTAAAGACTCTGCTTCCTGAATGCTTGAATGCTCGGATGCTCAGGGACACTGATTTGAGTAATAATAAAACCCCAGTCTCCCGCAAAGCCGGCTCTGCGTGAATTACTTTTTCTCTATTGCAATTCTCCTGTCTTGATGAATCCAGATCTCGACAGTGGTCAAGGTGAAAGCCATCGGGCAGTTACACTACTAGGTCAGGATTTCCACGATGTTTTCTTTCCCATTGCCATTGTGAACCCCAAATATCTGAGGCAAGTCTCAGTCAATTTAGGAAGTTTATTTTGTCCAAGTTAAGGACGCGCGTCCTTGACACAGCCTCAGAAAGTCCTGACGACATGTGCCCAAGGTGGTTGGGGCACAGCTTGGTTTTATACATTTTAGGGAGACATGAGACATCAATCAATATTGATGTAAGATAGACATTGTGTAAGATAGACAATGTGTAAGATAGACATTGATTCTGTCCGGAAAAGTGGGACAACTCGAAGTGGGCAGGACGCTTCCAGGTCATAGATGTTAAGAGACAAATGGTTGCATTCTTTTGAGTCTCTGATTAGCCTTTCCAAAGGAGGCAATCAGATGTGCATTTATCTCAGTGAGCAAGGGGATGACTTTGAGTTCTGTCTGTCCTTTGTCCACAAGGAAATTCCCTGTGAGGGTGGTATGTAGCTTTTTAATCTTAGTAGCTTTTTTTTTTTTTTAAGGAATAGAATGAAAGGCAGGGGCTGGGTGGGGTGGCTCATGCCTGTAATTCTAACACTTTGGGAGGCTGAGGCCGGTGGATCACCTGAGGTCAGGAGTTCAAGACCAGCCTGGCCAACACGGAGAAACCTCGTCCTACTAAAGATACAAAAATTAACTAGGCATGGCGGCATGTGCCTGTAGTCCCAGCTACTTGGGAGGTTGAGGCAGGAGGATCCCTTGAACCCAGGAGGCGGAGGTTGCAATGAGCAGAGATTGCACCACTGTACTCCAGCCTGGGCGACAGAGCAAGACTGTCAAAAATTTTAAAAAATGAAAATAAAAAGAAAGAAAATCAGGTTTTCGAGTAGTTCCCAGCTTGACTTTTCCCTTTGACTTAGTGATTTTGGGGTCCCAAGATTTATTTTATTTTCCTATGACACCATAATATAACGAAAGCTTCTACCTGTTTTCTCATTATTTTATTGTAACTACCAGAGGCTTAAGTTACTTAAACTACTCATTTTAGCAATTATTGGGAAGGAAAAATGCACAAACAGGAATAGGAATAGAAAAATGAGGTTGCATGGTATTTCCAAGAAAAAGAGAAATTCAGTATGAGATCATTTTTCAAGGTACTCAGAAAAATTATTTGACATACCGCCCTGAATGCTGGTGTATGCTCAAAGCCTGCAATGATAGCAGTTTTTTAAAAAAAATCACTGAAAAGGCTGGGTGTGGTGGCTCACGCCTGTAATACCAGCCCTTTGAGGGGCCGAGGCAGGCAGATCACCTGAGGTCAGGAGTTCGAGACCAGCCTGGCCATCATGGTGAAACCCTGTCTCTAATAAAAATACAAAAAGGCCGGGTGCAGTAGCTCATGCCTGTAATCCCAGCACTTTGGGAGGTCGAGGCGGGCAGATCACGAGGTTAGGAGATCAAGACCATCCTGGCCAACATGGTGAAACCCTGTCTCTACTAAAAATATAAAAAATTAGCTGGGTGTGGTGGCACGTGCCTGTAATCCCAGCTACTCGGGAGGCTGAGGCAGAAGAACCCTTGAACCAGGGAGTCGGAGGTTGCAGTGAGCTGAGATCATGCCACTGCACTCCAGCCTGGAAACAGAGTGAGACTCCATCTTAAAAAAAAAAAAAATTGGCTGGGCGTGGTGACGTGCACCTGTAGTCCCAGCTACTGGGGAAGCTGAGGCAGGAGAATCACTTGAGCCTGGGAGGTGGAGTCTGCAGTGAGCTGAGACTGCACCACTGCACTCCAGCCTAAGCAACAGAGCGAGACTCTATCTCAAAAATAATAATAATATAAATAAAAATAACTGAAAAAAAATCACCATTCTATGTATTTTTTATTTTACTGAGAGAATGCCAATAATCCTTTGAGGTGGGTAGGACAGGCATTACTACCTCCATTTTACAGGGACCTAAAACACAGAGGGATTAAGTGACTTGCCTGTGATTACAAAACCATTTGATGAGGAAGCTGGAATTGAAGTCATGTCAATTAATTACAAATTACATAGTCTAAGAGCTTTTGAGAATATCTCAAAACAAAGGTAATACTGAGAGGATAAGGGTCACTATGCACTTATAAATCCGATATTTATTTATTCAATAGTTAATGGTTAATAATACTATTGAATAAATAAATATCGATTTATAAATAAAAATTTTTTATTGTTGAGATGGAGTCTTTATCTATTGCCCAGGCTGGTGTGCAGTGATGTGATCTCCGCTCACTGCAACCTCTACCTCCCAGGTTCAAGGAATTCTCGTGCCTTAGCCTCCTGAGTAGCTGGGACTATATATAGGCACTCGCCACCACAACTGGCTAATTTTTGTATTTTTTGTATTTTTTTTTTTTTTTAGTAGACTCGGGTTTTCACTATGTTGGTGAGGCTGGTCTCAAACTCCCGACCTCAAGTCATCCACCTACCTTGGCCTCCCAAACTGCTGGGATTACAGGTGTGAGTCCCACTTTCAGCCAGTAAAAATCTTGTTACAGTGAATACCATTGCATATACGCAATGAATGCTATTTCCATAGGAAAGGAAGCAAAGAGGATCTCCATGCTATTTAAAAGGAGCTCCCTATTTCCAATACAGATTTTGGGAACAGAGGGTAGGAAGCATATGTATGGATATTTATTCTGACCAAAATTTAGCAGCCTAGGCAACATGGTGAAAGCTGGTCTCTCCAAAAAAATACAAAAAATTAGCCAGGCATATGGTGGTGCATGCCTGTAGTCCCAGCTACCCAGGATGCTGAGGAAGGAGGATCGCTTGAACCCGGGAGGCAGAGGTTACTGTGATGATCACCTGTGAGCCCAGGAGGTCGAGACTACAGTGAGCCGTGATGGCACCACTGCACTCCAGCCTGGGCGACAGACCAAGACCCTGTCTAAAAAAAAATGAAACAAAATAAAAAGTTTAAACAAAATGAGTGAATCTTTTGAAAGCTCTGTAATTTGCCAGGTGCGGTGGCTCATGCCTGTTATCCCAGCACTTTGGGAGGCCAAGGCGGGTGGATCACCTGAGGTCAGGAGTTCGAGACCCGCCTGACTAACACGCAGAAACCGCCTTCTCTATTAAAAATACAAAATTAGCCGGGCATGGTGGCACATGCCTGTAATCCCAGCTACTCGGGAGGCTGAGGTAGGAGAATCGCTTGACCTGGGAGGCAGAGGTTACTGTGAGCCGAGATCATGCCATTGCACTCCAGCCTGGGCAACAAGAGCGAAACTCCATCTCAAAAAGAAAAAAAAAAAAAGAAAGCTTTGTAATTTGACTTGACATGGACTTCATGGTAGTATGTACAGGACATTGCTGTTTTAGTATACCATGTGAAGGTATCGCTGAGTACAATCCATATATGGATATGGGAGTGTGTAAGTAAACAGAGACCCACATTACTCAATATCCTTAGATTCCAGACCACAAGATCCCTGAGGATAGAGGCTGTTCCCTCTCACACCCCACATCACAGTACCCAGCACTAATGAATGAATACATAAATGAGTGAGTGAATGAATTCATTTTCTTTAAAATTATCCTTCTCCGACTCATCTTGTCAAAAGCACCTTTCTCTACTTCTGACCCTTGGGGTCACTGTTCTGTCCTCAGTCAAAAATATTTCCACTCCAGGACCAGACTGAATTCCCTCCAGAAACAAGATCCTTTCTTCCCTTTAATCTAGGGGAAGATAAATGACAGATCAAGGTGACTCTCACAGTCATTTGGCCCCTGACTATGTTAGGGTCTTCTGGACTGCTCACATATATTTGCTTATTACCATTTCCATTATCTTACTCAGATTTTTGTGTGGTTTTTTTTTTTTTTTTTGAGACAGAGTCTTGCTCTGTCGCCAGGCTGGAGTGCAGTGGCACGATCTGGGATCACTGCAACCTCTGCCACCTCATTTCAAGAGATTCTCGTGCCTCAGCCTCTGGAGTAGCTGGGACTACAGGCGTGCGCCACCACACCCAGCTAATTTTTGTATTTTTAGTAGAGATGGGGTTTCACCATGTTGGCCAGGCTGGTCTCGGTCTCCTGACCTCGTGATCTGCCCACCTCGGCCTCCCAAAGTGCTGGAATTTATCTTACTTAGTTTTTATAACCCAAGCTTCTGATCGAAATCAGCACATTCAAGGTTCTTACTGCTTATTCTATTTTCCAAGCCTTTAATTTCTGCATGTCAATGAAAAGAGTCAAACTCTGCAAGATATTTAAAGAGATTTACTCTGAGCCAAATATGAGTGGCCATGGGCCATGACACAGCCCTGGAGATCCTGAGAACCTGTGCCCAATGTGGTCAGGCTACAGCTTGGTTTTATACGTTTTAGTGGGACACAGGACATCAATCAATACATGTAAGATGTACAGCCCAGGCGCGGTGGCTCACGCCTGTAATCCCAGCACTTTGGGAGGCCAAGGCAGGTGGATCACCTGAGGTCAGGAGTTGTAGACCAGCCTGGCCAATATGGTGAAACCCCGTCTCTATTAAAAATGCAAAAATTAGCCAGGTGGTGGTGGTGGGTGCCTGTAATTCCAGTAACTCGGGAGTCCGAGGCAGGAAAATTGCTTGAACCCAGGAGGCGGAGGTTGCGGTGAGCTGAGATCGCGCCATTGCACTCCAGCCTGGGGTACAAGAGCGAAACTCCATCTCAAAAAAAAACACAAAAAACAAAAAGCAAAAATATACAAAGATGTACATTGGTTAGGAAAGACAGGACAATTTGAAGTCAGGTCTGGTGGAGGGGCTTCCAGGTCATAGATGGATTTAGAGATTTTCAGATTGGCAGTAGGTTGAAAGAGTTTATCTAAAGACCTAGAATCAATAGAAGGGAGTGTCTGTGTTAAGATAAGGAGTTGTGGAGACCAAAGTTCTTACTATGCAGATGAAGCCTCCAGGTAGCAGGCTTAGAGAGAATAGATTGTAAATGTTTCTTATGAGACATGAAAAGGTGCCAGACTTAATTCGCTCCTGGATGAGGAAAAAGACCTGGAAAGGGAAGGGGATTCTCTACAGAATGTAGATTTTTCTCCACAAGAGACAGTTTTGCAAGGTCATTTAAAAATGTCAAAGAAATATATTTTGGGGTCAGGCGCAGTGGCTCATGTCAGTAATCCCAAGAACTTTGGGAGGCTGAGGCTGACAAATTGCTTGAGCCCAGGAATTCAAGACCAGCCTGGGCAACATGGCGAAACCCTGTCTCTAGAAAAAATACGAAAAAATTAGCCAGGCATGATGGCACATGCCTGTAGTCCCAGCTACTTGAGAAGCTGAGGTAGGAAGATTGCTTCAGCCAGGACGATTGAGGCTGCAGTGAGCCGAGATCACGTCACTGCACCCCAGCCTGGGCAATAGAGTGGGACCCTGTCTCCCCTCCCAATCCCCAGCATATCCCCCAAAATACATATTTTGGGATAGAATATTTTATTTCTTTCAGGGCCCACTATCTGTCACGTTGGTATCTTCTTGCCACAAGAGTTTGCTTTGTCAGTCTTAAGGTCTCTGTCAATGTTAATGCTGGTCAGTTGCACCTGAATTCCAAGGGGAGGAGGGTATAATGAGGCATGTCTGACCCATCATGGCCTGAACTAGTGTTTTAGGTTTACTTTGGAATGCTCTTAGCCGACAGGAGGAGTCCATTCAGTTGGTTGGGGGCTTAGAATTTTATTTTTGGTTTATATTCAGAATCTTTCATGCATTGTATTCCACAGTTTTACAGATGTATGAACTTTGCGATTAGCCAGTTAAGAAAAAAAAATTGGTCGGGCATGGTGGCTCACACCTGTAATCCCAGCACTTTGGGAGGCTGGGATGGGTGGATCACCTGAGGTCAGGAGTTCAAGACCAGACTGGCCAACATGGTGAAACTCTGTCTCTACTAAAAATACAAAAAACTTATCTGGGCACAGTGGCGCACGCCTGTAGTCCCAGATACTTGGGAGCCTGAGGAATGAGAATCACTTAAACCCAGGTGGGAGGCTGCAGTAGGCAGAGGTTGCAGTAAGCACTGCACTCCACCCTGGGCAACAGAGCGAGACACTGTCTCAATAAAATAAAATAAAAAAGAAAAAGAAAAAAAATTCACTCTATACAATTGTTATTGATCTGTTGTAAATGGATTGTTAATCAACAAATGTTGGAAATAAGTTGTCTTTTTTGGTAAAAGGGTAAGGGTAAGAAGAATGGGGAAAAAATGAAGGGAAGCAACTTTTTTTGAGCATCTACTTTAGGCCAGATATTTTGCTATGCATTTAATTTTCACAAAAACCTTATAAGTAAGGGAGACAGATAATAATTGTTCCTAAATATCTGTTCTTCCCTTCTTGGAAAGTAACAGAATATTTGGTGGGCACATGGCTTTTCTGCTAAGTTCTATTATTACATTTCTCAGCCAGTCTCGTAGCTAGGGACACAGGAAAGTGACATGAGCAGAATGGATGTGTGTAACTTGTGGATGGTATTGTGTAAGGAAAGGAATGTGCCCTCCTCTTTGCTTCTCCCTCTCTCTGCTGGACTAAATGTTGACTTTTCTTTCTATTTTTTAGAGACAAGTCAACAAGGCTGGAGTGCAGTGGTACAATCACAGCTCCCTCCAGTCTTGAACTCTGGGGCTCAAGCAATCCTCCTGCCTTGGCCTCCCAAAGTGCTAGAATTACAGATATGAGCCACTGCACGCCCAGCGTAAATGTTGACTTTTCATTCCAGACCACATGGATGACAGCACAGTATGGATAGCAGAGTAATAAGACTGATGAAATCACTGACACCTAGGTAACCAACACTATGGGGCATACACATCATCAGCCCTGGACTGCATCCACTTGGACTGTCACATAAGTGAGAAATAACTTCTACCTTGTTTTTTTTTTTTTCTGAGACAGAGTCTCGCCCTGTCGTCCAGGCTGGAGTGCAACAGCACGATCTCGGTTCACTGCAACCTCCGCCTCCTGGGTTCAAGCGATTCTCTTGCCTCAGCCTCCCGAGTAGCTGGGACTACAGGTGCCTGCCACCACGCCCAGGCAATTTTTGTATTTTTAGTAGAGATGGGGTTTCACCATGTTGGCCAGGCTGGTCTCAAATTCCTGACCTCATGATCCGCCCTCCTCGGCCTCCCAAAGTGCTGGGATTACAGGCGTGAGCCACTGCACCTGGCCAACTTCTACTTTGTTTATGCCACTGTTATTTAAGTCTCTGTTACAGCTTCTGAACCAAGTTGTTGTGTAACTCCCTGTGCAATCTATGTGAGTGGCTCTCCTGGAATTGTCCAACATGGCAGCCTTGAACTGAACTAATATGGTAATGAGAAAACAAGTTCAGAAACATTAAAAATTTTTCTGAAGTCAAACTGCTACGTGATAATAGCAAAGACATGGAATCAACCTAAATGCCCATCAATGGCAGACTGGATAAGGAAAATGTAGTATATGCACACCATGGACTACTATGCAGCCATAAAAAAAGAACAAGATCATGTCTTTTGCGGAACAAGAATGGAGCTTGAGGCCATTATCCATAGCAAACTAACACAGGAACAGAAAACCAAATACTACGTTCTCGCTTATAAGTGTATAAGTGGGAGCTAAATAATGAGAACACATGGGCACAAAGAGGAGAACACAGACACTGGGGACTGCTTGAGAATGGAGGGTGGAGGGTGGAAGGAAGGAGAGGATCAGAAAAAATAACTAGTGGGTACTAGGCTTCGTACCTTAGATAAAACAATCTATACAACAAACCCCCATGACATGAGTTTACCAATATAACAAACCTGCCCATGTACCCCTGAACCTAAAGTAAATGTTTAAAACCAAAAATGACAACAAAAAAAAACTATGTGATAAGGTGGGATTGAACCTAGACCCACATGATACCAAATAGTGATTGTACTAGATTCTAGCCCTAGATTTTCACTTTGTGAAATGTTGCTGACTAGAAGGAAAGTTCCAGCACTTGTGCTTTTAGAGTACGAGCAGTGTTTTTTTTGTTTTTTTTTTTTTGTTTTTTTTCTGAGAAGGAGTCTCTCTGTCACCCACACTGGAGTGCAGTGGTTTCAATTCCCATGTTAAAACAGCAACAACGATGGCAGTGTGGATAGTGAAGCAAAGGGAGTGCCCCTGCCCTGGACGTGTGCTGCGCTTAGGAACAGCAATGGTATGAAGGAATCCAGTTTGGTTGTACCTCTGTACTTTTAGAATGACACTAATATCACCATGTACAGATTTAATCTCAGCTTTTGTTCTCAATCCTATTGCTTTATATCCTGGAACAAGTTCTTTCTTCCTATGTGGCAATCACGACAAACTCTGCAGGGGAGGCAGGGATGGGAAATGACTCCAACAAGAGCAACACTCGACATAAAGTTATCACAAGGTTGAGGACAGGGAGATGTTGATATAAATGTCAGTGGGCAGTGGAGAGAAAGCTAGATAATAAATCTTATATTTATTTTGGGGAACAGAGAAAAGAAAAGTTAAAGTTACTGAATGTCTACTACAATTATGTGCCACATAATGACTTCCAGTCAATACCAGTATCCCACAAGATTATAATACTGTCCTTTTTTTTTTTTTTTTTTAGATGGAATCTCGCTCTGTCACCCAGGCTGGAGTGCAGTGGCGCAATCTCGGCTCACTGCCACCTCCGCCTCCCAGGTTCCAGTGATTCTCCTGCCTCAGCCTCCCAAATAGTTGGGATTACAGGTGCCCATCGCCATGCCTGGATAATTTTTGTACTGTTAGTAGAGACGGGGTTTCACCATGTTGGCCAGGCTGGTCTCCAACTCCTGACCTCAGCTGACCTGCCCATCTCGGCCTCCCAAAGTGTTGGGATTACAGGCGTGAGCCACCACGCCCAGCCAATGAAACAATATTGACACCTTACTAGGTTTGATGTATCCTGACATTTTTCTGTTCCATTTTATTATTATTTTTTTAGAGACAGGGTCTCACTTAGTGGTACCATCATGGCTCACTGCTGCCTCAACCTCCCGGGCTCAGGCGATCCTCCCACATAGCCTCCTAAGTAGCTGGGACCACAAGTCACCACCACACCTGACTCATTTTTGTATTTTTTGTAGAGACAGCGTTTTTTGCCATGTTGTCCAGGCTGGTCTCCAACTCTTGAGCTCAAAAGATTCACTCGTCTCAGCCTCCCAAAATGCTGAGGCGTGAACCACCGTGCCTGGCCTGTTCCATTTTATTCTATCTGAAAATATTAAATGATGGTTGAGACCCAATAAACTAATTTCACACCCCCTAACTTTTATTCAACACAATTACATTAAAACTGCTGATTGCACCATTTAATGTAAAGGGTCAGAAAAATATTAATAGAAAATTTCTAAAGCTTTTACTACAAAACAAAGTTGAGGATTGAAATACAGACCTCTGACAAATCCCTTAGGTGCTGGTGCTGCTAAAATAAATTAGATGCAGCTGACTTCATTAAGGTCTCTCCCTGTGGCTTTCACTCTTGGGCAGAAAGAGGAATCAGACCAGGAAGAAGGTAAGTTTGGTGTTTATGCTGGAGTAGGCAGACTGGGGGCCCATAATATATACACATACATACATACATACATACATATATATATATATATACACATACACATATATATATACATATATATATACACATATATATATATACACATATATATATATATATATATATTTTTTTTTTAGATGGAGTTTCACTCTGTCCAGCCCAGGCTGGAGTGCAGTGGTGTGATTTCGGCTCACTGCAGCCTCCACTTCCCAGGTTCAAGTGATTCTCGTGCCTCAGCCTCCCGAGTAGCTGAGACTACAGGTGTGCACCACCACGCCCAGCTAATTTTTGTATTTTTAGTAGAGACAGGGTTTCACCATGTTGTCCAGGCTGGTCTCGAACTCCTGGCCTCAGGTGATCCATCTGCCTCGGCCTCCCAAAGTGCTGGGGATCCTCCTACCTCAGCCTTCCGAGTAGTTGGGACTACAGGCATGAGCTATCATGCCGGGCTAATTTTTTTTTATTTTTAGTTGAGATGAGGTCTTGTAATGTTGCCCAGGCTGGTATCAAACTCCTGAGCTCAAGCAAACCTCCTGCCTTGGCCTCTTAAAGTGCTGAGATTACAGGCACGAGCCACCACACCTGGCCAAATTAACCATCTTAACCATCTTTTAAAAAAGAGATGGGGTCTCACTATGTTGCCCAGGCTGGAGTCCTACTCCTAGCCTCAAGTGATCCTCCTGCCTCTGCCTTCTGAATACCTGGAACTACAGGCCTGAGACACCTGGCAGGGCTACCTTAACCTTTTTTAAGTGTAGAGTTCAGTAGTGTTAAGTACATTCATACTATTAGAAACTAAGACTTTGAATTTATCCTCCAGGCAACTGAGATTTATGGAATTACTGAAAGATTTCAGGACCCTACTAGAGGTTTAGGAAGGTTGTCTTGGGGGGTGGGTGTAGTGGGAGGTAGGGGATGGAGGCTAGCAGGACTGGAAGGGATTGTAAGTTTAAAAGCTTGCAGGGGGCCTTGTAAGTAAGGGTTGGTTTTTGGCTTGGTCACAGGGTTTTCTGCCAGAGGGGAAGTTAGAGAAGGGAACTCAACACACCACTGGCTGAGTACCAAGCCTGGATGGGCCAGATGCTTTCCGAGGGCTGCACACTTGAGCTAGCCAGCCACACCTTGCCAGGATGTGCTCTGTTAACCCCTACAGTTAAAAAAAATGGGGGAGGGGGGTTGGATTAGTTGCAAAAATGGAAACATTTGGAGATCTCACTTTTTTTTTTTTGACGCAGTTTCACTCTTGTTGGCCAGGCAATGGCGTGATCTCGGCTCACTGCAACTTCCGCCTCCTGAGCTCAGATTCTCGTGCCTCAGCCTCCCGAGTAGCTGGGATTACAGGCACCCACCCGGCTAATTTTTTGTATGTTTAGTAGAGACGGGGTTTCACTATGTTGGCCAGGCTGGTCTCGAAATCCTGAGCTCAGGCGATCCGCCCGCCTCAGCCTCCCAAAGTGCTGGGATTACAGGCGTGAGCCACCGCGCCCGGCCAACGCCCTGCTAATTTTATCATTTTCTTGTACAGACGGGGTCTGGCTGTGTGGCCCAGGCTAGTCTCCAATTCCTGGCTTCAATTGATTCCCCTGCCTCAGCCTCTTAAAGTGCTGGGATTACAGGTGTGAGCCAACGAGTTCAGTCTCACTCTATTTTAAAAAAACCTTTTAATCAATATATAACAGACATATAGAAAAGGACACAAATAAGCGTAGAGCTTAGTGAATGTTCGCAAAGCAACAACACCTGAGATGAACCAGCACCCACATCAACAAGCAGAACGTTGCTAGCATCTCTGGAGTGATGCTCATTTAGCCCTATGAAACCTCATGAAGCCGACCGTTTTATCACCCCCATATTACGCATGAGGAAACAAGCGTGGAGAGGTCGGTCTCAAGCAAAGCCCTGTTGAAACCGGCATTTGAATCAGATCCGCTGACTGACTCCAAAGCCAATGCTCTCAAAAAGCAGGTTTGGGGGTTAGACGGTGAGTTCAGCTTTGAACGATGTTGAGTGGGCGTCTCGTTTTACAGAAACTTACTTCCCGACGTCACAGCCACAGAAACCACAGGTAACCAGACGCCTGCACGTCAGGCCACCGACGCCTTGGTCTACACAGCGCAGCCTCCAGTGAGCCCGCGGCATGCCGCGCGGCCTCCCCACACACGATGGCGATGTCGCAACCACAGTAGAAAGAGTGGAGCTCTCTACTGTCCCGGAATTCTTGAGGCCGGAAGAATGACAGGGCAAAGGTCACGTAGACGGCGCGCCCCGCCCCCGTACGCCTAAGTTCTCGCGCGACTCCCACTTCTGCCCTTTTGGCTCTCTGACCAGCACCATGGCGGTTGGCAAGAACAAGCGCCTTACGAAAGGCGGCAAAAAGGGAGCCAAGAAGAAAGTGTAAGTCGCGACTGTCGTGGCGTCTTGCTTTTTGGGGGTCTGCTGGAATCGGCGGGCTGGTCCTAGATCGCGGCGTAGGCCGGATGGCGAGGATTCCAGTCGGATTGTGCGGGCCGTGGCGGGTTGGTGCACCCAGGAACGCGGCCTGGAGGGTCGGTGTTGAGTAGCGGCAGGTCGGCTGCCTTTCCCAGGCCTTCTGGTCCTTGGCGCGCGTCGCGTTTGAGCCGGCTTGCCGGCGCGACTCGGCTGGAATGTTAGTTTTGTGGGCTCACGAGCTGCCTCAATTCTGCGAGTGTTTGATGGCACTGCGACAGCAGGAGTTGAGGAAAGCACCCTTCTATCCATTCAGGACCCGTCAGTCTCGCCCTTGCTTGGTCCCGCTGGAATCTGCGAGCTCCTGCTAAGCTTTGGGGCCATGCAGGCTCTTAGTTACCAGTACATGCCATTACGTGCCAGCAAAGTTAATGAGATTGCATGTTACTCGTGCCTGTGTAGTGGAAGGACCGATGCATGTTATTCTAAGTGCCTGTGTAGTGGACGGACCGATGAGGGTGGGAAGTGGACATAACCTTTCAAAGTCTGATGCATGCAGTGAAACGTACAGTGGGAAGAGCTAGATTTATGTTTGTTCCCCTCACCTCACTGTGAGATATACTTTGGTATCAAATTGTCGGTTAGCTTTTTAAAATATTAATGGGAAATAACATTAACAGTGAAAAATACAGTAAGAATTGATCTGCAATGGAACTTAAGCATCTTCTTAAAATCCAGGGTTGATCCATTTTCTAAGAAAGATTGGTATGATGTGAAAGCACCTGCTATGTTCAATATAAGAAATATTGGAAAGACGCTCGTCACCAGGACCCAAGGAACCAGTAAGTAGTTTATTCTTGGTTTGTATTTTCCTTAAGTTGGTGCTTGTATATTGTAGCAGGCATCTTGGTCTGTTGTTGGTCCTGTGGTGGGAGACTTTAAGGAAATGTCAGCTCTTGGTTGCAGCCTTGGCACCTGTGGTGATCATTTTTAGTACAGCACTTGGAGAAGCAAGATGGTGTTTTTTGAATTAAGAAAATGTGCCATGGGTAGTTCTGAGCTTCTAATAAGTTCTGTTGATAAGTCACTGGTGTCTGGATAGATTTGATAACAAAGGTTAAGGTCTTTATAATTTACCATTAACTTAATTTCTACCCTCAGTTTACAGGCTTGACTTTGCTTATATGGTTCCTAAATGTTAAGATACTTGTTTTTTTCTCTTGTAGAAATTGCATCTGATGGTCTCAAGGGTCGTGTGTTTGAAGTGAGTCTTGCTGATTTGCAGAATGATGAAGTTGCATTTAGAAAATTCAAGCTGATTACTGAAGATGTTCAGGGTAAAAACTGCCTGACTAACTTCCATGGCATGGATCTTACCCGTGACAAAATGTGTTCCATGGTCAAAAAATGGCAGGTGAGACCCAAAGTTCCTTAGAGTGGTTGTGCTATGGGTGTTTGACCAAGGATAGCATGGTTTGATGACTGGAAGGAGCAAGTTCATTTTATTTATTTATTGAGACCAGTGAAATGTCCACAAAGTTCATTTTAAATTTTTGTTTTCTTGCCGTTGTTGAGTGCTAACTCTGGGGTTGCCACACCATATTTTACTTACTATTTAAATCTAAGATTTAATAGTGGTGTATCATCAAAGTCAGATTTTCTTGCTGCATAGATTAGTGGTTTTTTGAGGAACGTTTAGGTGCAGGTGGGTGGTTTTGCCTGTCTTAAGGATGTTTTTTGACCTCAGAATTGAGTGAATGTTGATTAACTGTGGCAATAGAGCATAATTGTGGCAGAGCCTCTGGAGTGAGGTTAAAATCTGGGCTCCATTTCCCTATTGTGTTCTCGTTGGAAAGTAACTTGTTTTCTAAGCCTCGGTTTCTTTATTTGTAAAGTGCAGATAAGAGTGTCATTTTATTGAATTGTGAGGATGAAATGAAAATATTTCAGATGTGTCTGGCTAACTATCCAGTTGGAATATTTTGTGGGAGTTTTTTGTTTTGGGGAGATTGAGTCTCTTATCGTCCGGGCTGGAGTGCAGTGGCGCCATCTCTGCTCACTGCAACCTCCTCCTCCTGGGTTCAAGCGATTCTCATGCCTCAGCCTCCCAAGTAGCTGGGATTACAGGCACCCGCCACCACGCCCAGCTAATTTTTGTATTTTTAGTAGAGACAGGGTTTCACCATATTGGCCAGGCTGGTCTCAAACTCCTGACTTCAAGTGATCTGCCCGCCTCAGCCTCTGAAAGTGCTGGGATTACAGGCGTGAGCCACTGCACCTGGCACAGTTCGAATATTTTGTATGTGGGAATGAATGATGACAAAATGTTTCAGTCCCAAATGATACATACTGATTATACCGTTAATACCGTTATATTTATCCTGACATTCCTCTAAGGCTTTATGGTTTACATTTCTAGAAATATTTTAAGGTCCCTTAGCTGTAAATTGTATTTGATTAGTTTTTTTTTATACTAAGGTATAAAATTTACAAAATGCAAACAAGGTAAATCAGTTTTCATCACTACCCAAGATGGTTTTTGTTTTTTCAATTTAGGCAATAATATGACCACTAACTAGGGGTTTTTAATTATATTTTAGCTCTGAAATTGGGTATTTAATCATCAGCATGGCTTTAGTTTGGAACATAAAAGACGTCTTTCAAAGTGTGCATTTAGAGTTATAGCAGTCACCTATTTACAACACAGTTTTTTGAAAAATGGCATAATCACTGTAGATGTTCATACCATAGAACACCATGGATCCTCTCAGACCTGTTTTCCTCTGGTGTAGTTTTACACTTGAGGGGGTATGAGCTGTTTAAAGGGGTATATGTATATGCAATGGATGTGGGTTTGGATGCCGTCAAGATAGTGGTAGTGTTAATGGAGGGTAGAAAGGAGGAGGGAGGGCAGTTGAGAGGACCTGGTTATTTAATTGGGTAAGAATTTGGGGGTAACTTGGTAAGTTCAAGGAAGTTAATTCTGTAAACTTAAGAGATGTTACTTATATTAGGATACTTTATATTTAATAATGAGTGTTTGACAATCCACCTTTTTAAAATTAGAACTTGAGGGATAAATGGATAACGTAAAACCTGTTAAATCTGACGGTATCTTTTTTCTCCAGACAATGATTGAAGCTCACGTTGATGTCAAGACTACCGATGGTTACTTGCTTCGTCTGTTCTGTGTTGGTTTTACTAAAAAACGCAACAATCAGATACGGAAGACCTCTTATGCTCAGCACCAACAGGTCCGCCAAATCCGGAAGAAGATGATGGAAATCATGACCCGAGAGGTGCAGACAAATGACTTGAAAGAAGTGGTCAATAAATTGTAAGTGTTTCTTTGCTTCCTCACACAACACAACCTTGAGTATTGGATTATTCCTGAGATGAGAGAAGGCATATGAGACAAGGTAAAGGTCTGTTGAAATCCTGTCTGTGAATCCTTCTAGCTATATCTCTTTAAGTGAAAGAGTGTTAAGTACTCAGTAAATATGATTATTATTACTATTATTATTTGAGTCAGAGTCTTGCTCTGTTGCCCAGGCTCGAGTGCAGTGTTGTGATCCTCCTTGGCTCACTGTAACCACTGCTTCCAGGGTTCAAGCAGTTCTTGAGCCTCAGCCTCCTGAGTATCTGGGAATACAGGGGACTGCCACCATGCCCAGCTAATTTTTTTAAATTTTTAGTAGAGACGGGGTTTCATCATGTTGGCCAGGCTGGTCTTGAACTCCTGACTTCAGGTGATCTGCCAGTACTCTGTAAATGATAAGTTTTTTCGTGTTTATTTATTTTGAACGAAGCTGTCTCACAGTAGATGGAGTTGAAGGACAGGAAATGTTTTTCCCCTACTTGGAAAATACACTGAATAAGTTGAGTGGAGTGGGATATGCCTGGAGTCCTAGCTACTCAGGAGGCTGAGGTGGTAGAATTGTTTGAGCCCAGGAGTTTGAGGCCAGCCTGGGCAATATAGGGAGACCCTGTCCCAAAAAATAAAAAATATACGTATATATATATATATACACACACAAAGAAAAAAATACACTGAATAGACAAAACCTTTCATGATTAATGATGCACGGGAATAAGTGATGAAAAAAGTTTCGGTCCCAGATGATGGCCAGTGATAACAACATTTTTCTGATGTTCCCATGCAATATACAGTTAGCTAAGAGGGTGTAATGGAAAAAGCATAAGGCTTGGACTCAGAAGACTCTACTAACTTTGCCACTAGCTAGCTATGTAATTCAGATCATCTATCCTTTACATGTGAAAGGTAAATAATGGCTTAACAGGAGGATTTATGCAGGTTAAATGAGGTAGGTGTTATGTGTAGGTTTATTCCAAGGCTTCTCTACTTTTAAAGGAAATGGCTTATCTTATATCTGAGAACTAGGACTTTTAGAAAAAAATTTACTGTTACTGGTTTGCAGGATTCCAGACAGCATTGGAAAAGACATAGAAAAGGCTTGCCAATCTATTTATCCTCTCCATGATGTCTTCGTTAGAAAAGTAAAAATGCTGAAGAAGCCCAAGTTTGAATGTAAGTGAGAAATCACATGATTCCTGTAGGGCCAAATACATTGTTTTTGGGTGGAGGAGGAGTGTGGGGCCATATCATGGCCTTCTTTTTCTTCCTGTCATGCTTGCATAGTAGTGATGACCATTATTTCAAGATATACTAACAGTTTTGTTTTTTTTTTTTTGCCTTTTAGTGGGAAAGCTCATGGAGCTTCATGGTGAAGGCAGTAGTTCTGGAAAAGCCACTGGGGACGAGACAGGTGCTAAAGTTGAACGAGCTGATGGATATGAACCACCAGTCCAAGAATCTGTTTAAAGTTCAGACTTCAAATAGTGGCAAATAAAAAGTGCTATTTGTGATGGTTTGCTTCTGAACATTCTTTTTTTAAAAATAATCTGACAGCTTGGTGGATTAGACAGTAAATTTGACAGCTGGTAAACTTTTCTGACCCAGACAAATTGGATATAAACATACTACTATGCACCTTTACTGTGAAACTGAAATGGGGCGGAGAAGCTGTTACCAAGTGGGCATTTAGTGCTATCCACCTATAGTCACTCATTCATTCAGTTTCTACCTCTTCTCAAGCCTTCAGTTTTCTCATTTCTTGCTTAGCTGATAACCTTGCTTCCTTTAATCACTAAAAAAGTTTAAAGCAGAGAAAAGAACCCCACAAATTTCTGTTACCTATACTCTGCCACCTATGCATGTGTTAATCATGCTACCTTCTGTCATACCACTGGATGGATTGTGCTAAGACATAAGACAGCCTTTTTGTTTTTGCCTAATCAGCCTCATGGCTTCAGCAATTCACACCTTTATCAATTCCTCGCTATCCCTTCCATCACCATACAAATACTAGTATACCCTCCCAGAGCACCTTACTAAGTCCCTTTATAGCAAAGCTCAAAGGAATTTTTTATATATTGGTATCATTTAATTTTTTTTAATTTTTAAAACTTTTTTACATATAAAATATATTTTAATGGTCAAGTGCGTAGCTCATGCCAGTAATCCCAGCACTTCGGGAGGCTGAGGTGGGTGGATTTCTTGAGGTCAGAAGTTCAAGACCAGCCTGGCCAACATGGTGAGACACTGTCTCACCTAAAAAAAATAAAATTAGCCAGGTGTGGTGGCGGGGCGCCTGTAATCCCAGCTTCTTGGAGGCTACTGGGGAGGCTGAGGCATGAAAATCACTTGAACCTGGGAGGTGGAGGTTGCAGTGAGCTGCACTCCAGTCTGGGCTACAAAATGAGACTGTTGAAAAAAAAATTACATTTGAGAGACATGATCTTACTCTGTCACCCAGGATGGAGTAGAATGGTGTGATCATAGCTCGCTGTAACCCTAAAGTCCTGGGCTCAAGCAGCCCTCCCTCTCAGGCCTCCTGAGTAGTTGGGACACAGGCCTGTGCCACCACACCCAGCTTTTTTTATTTTAAAGACAGTCTCACTGTCATCCAGGCTGGAGTGTGGTGGTGCGACCTTGGGTCACTGCAACCTCCATCTCCCAGGTTCAAGCGATGCTTGTGTCTCAGCCTCCCCAGTAGCTAGGATTATAGGCACCCACCACCATGCTGGGCTAATTTTTGCATTTTTTAATGGAGATGGGGGTTTCGCCATGTTGGCAAGGCTTGTCTTGAATTCCTGGCCTCAAGTGATCCTCCCGCCTTGGCCTCCCAAATTGCTGAGATTACAGGTGTGAGCCACTGCACCAGGCCTAATCTGCTAGTTTTTAAGTTCTTTGTAGGGTCTTGGCTGTTATGTCCAGACTGGTCTCAAATTCCTGGCCTCAAGGGATCTTCCTGCCTCAGCCTCCAAAGTGCTGGGAGTATAGGTGTGAGCCATGGTGCCCAGCCACATTTTTTAGTTTTTATTTTATTTTTCTTCAATTTGCTGCAGTTAGGCTTTCCTCCCAACACCACTCCAAGACATTTCATTGTCAAGATTAGCAGTGATTTTGTTGCTAAATTCAGTGGTCCATTCTTTTACTAGAGGTCTTTTACTTGACCTCTGTTAGTGACTCTTGACAGTTGATTTCTTCCTGATTTTAACTGTCTTCCAGATCCTCGACTCAAGCTTTTCCTCCTACATCATTGGCTACTCCTTTACTAGTTCATTTTTTAGACTTTTAATCAGTTTTAGAAGGCCCTAGGGCTGGTCGGGTGCAGTGGCTCATGCCTGTAATCCCAGCACTTTGGGAGGCTGAGGCAGGTGGATCACGAGGTCAGGAGTTACAGACCAGGCTGGCCAACACAGTGAAACCCTGTCTCTACTAAAAAATACAAAAAGTTAGCCGGGTGTGGTGGTGTGCAACTGTAATCCCAGCTACTTGGGAGACTGAGGCAGGAGAATTGCGTGAACCTGGGAGGCAGAGGTTGTAGTGAGCTGAGATTGGGCCATTGCGCTCCAGCTGAGGAGACAGTGTGAGACTCCGTCTCCAAAAAAAAAAAAAAAAAAAAAAAAAGAAGGCCCTAGGGCTTGGTCGTTAGACATTTCTATACTCTCCCTAGGTTCTTGGTTTTAAATTAATGGAGATTTTTATATTTCTAGCCTATACCTTTCTTTGGGACATCCAGGTTTGTCTAAGTGCCTACTTGATATCCCCACTTGGATGTCAGACAGGCATTTAACATACAGTGTTCTAAAATGGTATTATCTCAATTGTACCCACCCTTTTGGTTGCTTAGGCCAAAATCCTCTGTGGTCATCCTTGACCATTCACAGTTGATTCAAACTATATATATCTGGAGTCTAATCAGTTATTACCATCTTCTGCTATTTGAAACAAGCCACCATTACTACTTGGATTGTTCCTGCCTACCTTGTCTATGTCCTATCTTGTGGAAGTCTTTTATTTTTTATAGGCAGGATCTCACTCTGTTGCCCAGAATGGAATGCAGTGAGACAATCAGCTCACTGCAGCTTTGCATTCCTGGGCTCAAGTGATCCTCCTGCCTTAGCCTCCTGAGTAGCTGGGGCTACAGGTGTGTGCCACCATGGCTGGCTAATTTTAAAATATTTCATGTGGAAATGGGGTCTTGCTATATTCCCAAGGCTCCAAGGCTGGTCTGGAACTCCTGGCCTCAAGTGATCCTCCCGATTACGGGTATGAGCCACTATACCAGGCCCTGAAAATCTGTTTTAGACGATTCATTCAAAGATCCCATGTGATCTTGCATCTGACTTGTCTCTTACTCCTATTCCCCTTGCTCTTCGTCTCTTACTCCTATTCCCCTTGCTCTTCCCTGTGCTTGAAATATTCTCCTTTACATGGCCACAGTGTTTATTTCACCTCCTTGAAGTCTCTGCTGTTTGTTGTTTATTTTTAAGCAACCTGAATGAGGAATTGAAGTCTGTTCTAATAATGTCTCCTCCATAGAATCTGGTGGTGCCCTCTGACACTTGTGATTTTTTTCCACAGTTTTGTTTACTCGTGTCTATGAGAAAAATTCCATGAGGACAGTGTTTTTGGTGGTGGTAGGGCACTGATTAATTGTCAGATCATCATTGCCTAGTTCAATATTTGTTGAATAAAGGAATGAGTGATATTCCCTATTAATGTCCCTTAGCCAAGAAACAAATGCCTTATTTTCTACTAAAGGCTGGTTTAGACATAGATATGGGTCCCAAATGGCAGGGGCTCCCACCCCAGGGTAGAAAAAGAGGTCATGGGATGAGGACTGATTATTACATAAATGGTGGTTTTCCTCTTGATGCACTGAGGCTGGATATCATTTAGTAAGGTAATAGTATAATCCATAATCAAGCTCTAATCTGCTACACCTTGGAATAGGGGTTGGCATAGTATTCTATTTTTAGAAGGGCTCATTTGAAAGAGGTTCCAAAATAATGCTTTTTTTTTTTTTTTTTTTTTTTTTTTTTTTTGAGACAGAGTCTTGCTCTGTCGCCCGGACTGGAGTGCAGTGGCACAATCTCAGCTCACTGCAACCTCTGCCTCCCGGGTTCAAGTCATTCTCCTGCCTCAGCCTCCCGAGTAGCTGGGACTACAGGCACCCGCCACCACGCCTGGCTAATTTTTTGCATTTTTAGTAGAGATAGGGTTTCACCGTGTTAGCCAGGATGGTCTCGATCTCCTGACCTCATGATCCACCTGCCTCGTCCTCTGAAAGTGCTGGGATTACAGGCGTGAGCCGCCACACCTGGCCATATTTTATTTTTAAAAAATGGTTTGGCTTATTTGATGGATTTAATTCAGTTTCCTTCCCAGAGACCAACTCGAAGGTGGTTAACATACCCATCTACTGAAAAACACTGTAAGGGGTGTTGCAAATTTCTCACTTTAAGTATCTGGATGGCTTTTCCTTTTTTTTTTTTTGAGACGGAATTTCACTCTTGTTGCCCAGGCTGGAGTGCAATGGCATGATCTCGGCTGGATGGCTTTTCTTTATTGATTTTACTTGAACTATTTTACCTTAGTTTCTCATAGGAAAAGTTTTGTGATCAGGGATACACAACCCTTCAAAAACAGATGACTAAAAGACCTTTGTATTAAGGCATGGCTGTTGTTAGTAGCAAAATGAATATTCAATTTGAAATGGGCTTTTGCTTATTTAATTTGAACAGCTGAGCAATATCACTAATGAAAGTGCATACTAATGTGAAAAGGGGGAAAAACTGCTAGGGAGAATATCCTGAATTACCTGGGTGGGGCTAATGTAATGACACTAGTTCTTAAATGTGGAAGAGTGTGGAAGGGGAGATCAAAGTAATTACTGAAAACAGTTACAATTTTTGTGGGCATGTGCTTGTCCCAGTTTCCCCCAGGAAGTTTTCATAGTTGCACTGTGTCAGAACTGCTTGAGTATACAGCCATCACTTGGCTACTCTCCCTCTTAGCCTTCATTTAGTCTCAGTGCTACAAGTAACTATATTTTGTTGTTGTTGTTGTTGTTTTTTGAGACGACCTCTCGCTTTCGTCCCTCAGGCTGGAGTGCAGTGGCGTGATCGTGGCTCACTGCAACCTCCACCTCCCGGGTTCGAGAGATTCCCCTGCCTTAGCCTCCCAAGTAGCTGGGATTACAGGCGCCGGCCTCCACACCCGGCTAATTTTTTGTATTTTTAGAGAGACGGGGTTTCACCATGTTGGCCAGGGTGGTCTCGAACCCCTGACCTTAGGTGATCCACCCGCCTTGGCCTCCCAAAGTGCTGAGATCACAGGCATGAGCCACCGCGCCTGGCCACAAGTAACTATGTTTAATGCCCACCACCAGTCTTTAGATTGATGGCTCTCTAGTTAATTTTGGTTGTCTGAAGCATGTTCTTTGGTAGGTTCCTTAGGAAGTTCTTATTCTTCCATGGTGAGTATAATTTGTCAGAGTACTTTATATCTCAAAGTCACTTTTGCTGCATCCTTAGCTCCTTGGCTCACTCTTTAAGCATCTTAAATATGCTACTCCCATTTAAAAAAAAAAATAACTTAAAGCATTGCTAGTGAAAAGTATGATAATTAAATTTCTTTTAAAAGTCTTCGATTTTGGGTAGAGGCCCCCCAGTTTTTTCTCTTTTTTTTTTTTTTGAGATGGAGTCTCACTCTGTCGCCCAGGCTGGAGTGCAGTGGCACGATCTCAGCTCACTGCAATCTCCGCCTCCCAGGTTCATGCCATTCTCCTGCCTCAGCCTCCTGAGTAGCTGGGACTACAGGCACCCACCACCATGCCTGGCTAATTTTTTTGTATTTTTAGTAGAAGCGGAGTTTCACCGTGTTAGCCAGGATGGTCTCGATCTCCTGACCTTGTGATCCGCCTGCTTCGGCCTCCCAAAGGGCTGGGATTACAGGCGTGAGCCACCGTGCCCAGCCTTTCTGTTTTTTTTTTTTTGTTTGTTTGTTTGTTTTTAAGAGACGGAGTCTTGCTCTGTCGCCCAGGCTGGAGTGCAGTGGCATGATCTCGGCTCACTGAAAGCTCTGCCTCCTGGGTTCACGCCATTCTCCTGCCTCAGCCTCCCAAGTAGCTGGGACTACAGGTGCCCACCACCACGCCCGGCTAATTTTTTGTATTTTTAGTAGAGGCGGGGTTTCACCGTGTTAGCCAGGATGGTCTCGATCTCCTGACCTCATGATCCGCCCACCTTGGCCTCCCAAAGTGCTGGGATTACAAGCGTGAGCCACCACGCCCAGCCTTCTGTTTCTTTAAAATCCAGTAATTTTGCTTGAATATGTCTTACTAGGGTTTTTTTCTGATTAAGTAGTGTTACGTAGGCAGTATATTCTTTTTTTAATTTTTGATATGGAGTTTCGCTCTTGTCGCCTAGACGGGAGCGCAAAGGCGCGATCTCAGCCCACTGCAACCTCTGCCTCCCAGGTTCAAGCGATTCTCCTGCCCCAGCCTCCTGAGAGGCTGGGATTACAGGCGTGTGCCGCGATGCCCAACTAATTTTGTTATTTTTATTAGAGATGGGGTTTCACCATGTTGGCCAGGCTGGTAATCCCAGCACTTTGGGAGGCCAAGCTGGGCAGGTCACTTGAGGTCAGGAGTTCCAGACCAGCCTGGTCAACGTGGCAAAACCCTGTCTCTACTAAAAATACAAAAATTAGCCGGGCTTGGTGGCGTGGGCCTGTAATCCCAGCTACTTGGGAGGCTGAGGCAGGAGAATCACTTGAACCCTGGAGGAGGAGTTTGCAGTGAGCCGAGATTGCGCCACTGCACTCCAGCCTGGGAGACAGAGCCAGAATCTGTCTCAAAAAAAAAAAAAATCTTTTGCAGGTAAAGTTTTCCTAAATTTCAGTTTTTAGCATTCTGTGTCCTTGCTCTGATTTTCTGTATCAGGGACTTCTTCACCTATGATCTTAAAAGCAGCTGCAGTTATAATTGCTAACCATCTATGTGATATAATCCTTAGTCCAGGCTGAGTTGGCAAATTGCTGCCTATGGTAAATCTGGCCAGTTTCCATTTTTGTATAGTCTGCAAGCTGAGAATGTTTTTTCTATTTTTATAGATTTGAAAAAATATTTTACTACGTGTGAAAATTATATGAAATTCAAAATAAACATAAATATCCACAAATCAAGTCGTATTGGAACATGATCATACTCATTTATCTTTAAATATTGTGTTTCTGCTTTAAAAAATTTTTAATCTGTTTTTAAATAGAGATGGGGTCTCACTATGTTGCCCAGGCTGGCCTTAAACTCCTGGACTCAAAAGGATCCTATTGCCCCAGCCTCCCAAAGTGCTGAATTACAGGCATGAGCCACAGCCCCTGGCCCACTTGCTGCTTTTTACACTACAACTGCAGTGGTGCAGGTGCAGTTCACACTGAGGTGGTGCACTCATCACTTCACACTGCGGTGCACACTGCAAACTGCAGCGATACCACGCTCAAATATTTTGAGCACCACACATTTTACCTTTGAAAAGACATCTTCAAAAATGAAATACAGGCCAGGCACTGTGGCTCATGCCTGTAATCCTACCACTTTGGGAGGCCAAGGCAGGTGGATCACTTGAGGTCAGAAGTTCAAGACCAGCCTGGCCAACATGGTGAAATGCTGTCTCTACTAAAAATGCAAAAATTAGTCAGGCGTGATGGCATGCTCCTGTAATCCCAGCTACTTGGGAGGCTGAGGCAGGAGAATCGCTTGAACCTGGGAGGCAGAGGTTGCAGTGGGTGGAGGTTACAGTGAGCCAAGACTGCGCCACTGCACTCCAGCCTGGGCAACACAGTGAGACTCCGTCTCAAAAAAAAAAAAAAAAGAAATACATAAAATCTCATTACAAGTCACTGTTCACAGATGAAAATTTGCAACTCATTTTTATAATGGGAATCACTAAGCTCTAATTTAATGAAATGTTATTCCCCATCCCAAAAGAAAAAAATTCCATTTTTTTCCTCATTTAGTAGATCTGTATTACAAAAAAGTACTCAATTATTATCATGATAGTTTGAGCTTCATTAATAATTTTGTGGAGATTTGTTTCCTCTTGTTATGTGCCTACATCCCACTTTTGCTTCTTGGCCCACAAGGCCAAAACTATTTATCTGGCTTTTCACAGAGAAAAGTTTGCCAGTGCCTACTGTAAATAAGGAAATAAAGCATCCAAATCCAACTGACAGGGTTTGGGCAAAACTTGCAGTGGAGAAAAAGGTTTTTTAAATTTATAAATATATATATATATATATATATTTGAGACGGGAGTTTCATTCTTGTTGCCTAGGCTGGAGTGCAATGGCACAATCTCGGCTCACCGCAACTTCTGCCTCCCAGGTTCAAGTGATTCTCCTTTCTCAGCCTCCCCAGTAGCTGGGATTATAGGCATGTGCCACCACGCCTGGCTAATTTTGTATTTTTAGTAGAGACAGGGTTTCTCCATTGTTGGTCAGGCTGGTCTTGAACTCCTGACCTCAGATGACCCACCCACCTCGGCCTCCCAAAGTGCTGGGATTACAGGCTTGAGCCACCGCGCCCAGGCAAAAATATTTTTATATTTAAGTGTGTGAGTCCCTCTGGGCCAATTCAGCGTTCTATTTTCCACTGCTAAATGTGAGACTGATGTGTACATGCTTGTGCACTTCATGTATTCAGAGGAGGTTCTCCCATTCAGGGCACTGCTGTATTTAGAAAAGTGTTAATGGAACAAACTCCTCTGCCATTTGCCGTGTGTGTGTGTGTGTGTGTCAGTATTCTACAAGAGTAGAAACACTTGTGTTTCTACTCTGATGGCCACAGTTTTCACATGAGAGCGAGGATGCTGTCCAGTTGTTTGACAACTCAGAATTCTCAATCTCATACTTTGACTGTGGTTTCATCACACCTCCACCAACAGGAGTGTTTGATAAAACTCCAAAACAATTCAGGAGCCTGTTCACCAAGTAGTTTCTTGGGACTGTGTGGATGGATTCACAGTGCTTAATCCCTCTGGCAGTCAAGGACAAACTGCTATCTCTTTAACCTTTCGGTGCTTCTAGGCTTATTGGAGGGCTTTGGGTATTGGAGACCGCATGCCTCACTAAACAAGCCTTGCTGATAAAAAACAGTGTGTTCTGGGATGTAGCAGCCTTAGGATCATCTTGGTTTTTCATGAAGTGGTAGTAGAAACTCCTGGAAAACTTTATCTAGCACTCCATTGCGTGAAGTGTACTTGCACCTGTTGGGTCAATGGGGTCCTTACTTCACCTAAGTCTCCTAAATGATTGGGCCTGATTCACTGATGGCTCTGCAGAATGGAAAGCTGATAGTATCCATTGTGTTGCTGTTGCAATCCAACCTCAGTGCTAGCCATGCAACTAAAGTGAATGAAGTCCCTGCTCAGTGGGCGGAACTCAGTTCTCATAGCCAATACTGCTTTTGATTAACCTTGCCCTATTTTAAAAATTATTATTTTTAGAGTTAGGGTCTCGTGCTGTTGCCCAGGTTGGAGTGCAGTGGTGTGATCACAGCTCACTGCAGTCTCAACCTCCTGGACTCAGGGATCCTCCTACCTCAATCTCCTGAGTAGCTGGGGCTACAGGTGTGTGTCCCCATGACCTGCTTTTTAAAATTTTTGTAGAGATGGGCGTCTCGCTATGTTGCCCAGGCTGGTCTTGAACTCTTGTACTCAAGTGATTCTCCTGCGTCAGCCTCCCAAAGTTGAGATTACAGGTGTGAGCCACCACACTAGTTTTTGCTGACTTGGGCTGTTACTAATGGCCTAGACATCTGGTCTGCCACTTGAAAGGCAGACTAAAGACATCTCTTTTAAGGCTATAAACTATGAAAATAAATTGTGGCTGCCAACCAGAACATCTGGGTCATTCATGTAGATGACTACAGTTAAGGGCTGATAACACCTGTGACTGATAACACCTAGTGGAATCAAGCTGCTGATGAAGCCAGCATCACCTGGATTGTCCTCACAATGGCAACACATCCACCATGGCGGACTAGGCACCCAGTAAAGAACTCTTTCTCATGCATGCCAGTCTTGGTGACCCCTGCTAAAGTTATCCCATTTGTCTGGAGGTAAATAAGGCCATATTATACAGGACATGGGCCCGCTTGCTCCTAACTGACTGACTACACTGGCCATTTGGCCTCCTGTTAGGGCAACTCATGGCGGAGGGGCTGACTGCTGTTAAGACCTTCTTAGGCTACGACGTTGCTGTTTCGGTCTGACCAACTGACTTTGACCATACAATTATAGCTCTTGAAACTAATGTGTCATATTCTTAGTCTTCCAAACTATTTGCAGTCTGACAGTGGGGAGCCCTTTCTCACAAAGGCCACTCAGCAGTGAGCCAAAAGTGAGATTATTTGATGAATATTTCACACTCCCTACCATCTGCAGATAACTGGCATTGTTGAGCATTAAAGAGGTTACTGAGTATATCACCCTCACCTCCTCCTGTTCCACATACCTGACTATCCAGTATTTGGGTCACACAATATGACAGTCCTAGAATCCCAGAAAGGGATTATCTCCATTTCACTGTCTCCTGGGTAGTAATCAGGACAAAAGGTCTGGGTGAAAGAAGAAGGTGAAAGAAAAGATCTGGATGAAAGAAGGGATGATTGAAGAAAAATGTGTTATAGGTATTAATTTTGTCAGTGGAGGGAAGGCAACAACCCGGCATCTGCGGAGAAAACAGCTTAGACCACACTAAGGAGTAAAGACAGGGTCTCATTCTGTCGCCCAGGCTGGAGTGCCATGCTGCTATCACAGCTCACTGCAGCCTTGACCTCCCGGGCTCAATTGACCCTCCCACCTCAGCCTCCTAAGTAGCTGGGACTACTGGCATGTGCCACTATGCCTGGCTAATTTTTTATTTGTTGTAGAGATAGGGTGTCACTATATTTCCCAGGCTGGTCTTAAAACTCCTGGCTCAAGCGATCCTTCTGCCTCAGCCTCCCAGAGTGCTGGGATTACAGGTGTGAACCACCATGCCTAGCTGGAAGGGGAATAATTAATGCACAATTTGTTCCCTAGGTCAGTTTCTCAACCTTGGCACTATTAATATTTTAGGCCGGATAATTCGTTGTTTAGCAGTTACACTGGCCTCTACCCACTAGATGCCAGTAGCACCTTCCCTCTAGTTGTGACAAATAAAAATGGCTCAGACATTGCCAAATGTCCCCTGGAGGGCAAAACTGCCCCCAGCTGGAACCACTGCCCTTGATTCAAAACCACTACCTGAATCAAGTGGCAGCTGCAGCTAACAGTCTGACCTGCTGCTGGGCTTGTCCAGACCACCATGAAATGTGCTATGAAAACGAAAATCTCTCATAAACATGGTCAGTCCTGCACTGTTCTGCTGTGCCTGATACCATCAACAACAGCACCCAAATTCGAATGTATACAGACATCAGGACCAACACAACCTTGATTCAATCTGACTGATCATATGCTTTTGATGCCTGAGTGGTCTTGGGTAATACCGTATATGGCAACCGAAGCTGCAGCTATTTGGTGACACTGCCCCTGTGACTTAACCAATGTGATGATACAAATCAGGTTTAGCAACGAGTCCTGAATCAAAGTGACTTGTGTCCTTTGGGGTTATATTTTGGTATATAGGGGAAAAATGGGTAGGAGAAAAATGGGTCATGAGATGTCTCCCCATTAAGGACAGAGGTCGCTTTCTGGCCCATCAATTGTCTAATTATTGCAATGACACCAGAGATTAACAGATCAGTTTAAACTCTGTACAGGTCTTAATGAATAAAATACCCTGGCCCTAGAATACCTCATGGCTGCCTAAAATCAGACCTACTGGTACTCCCTGAAATTATTCACAGTAAGCTGTCTGGGACCCTGGAGAGTAAGACTGAGATCAATACTGCAGGTTGGCTTCATCTGCTGCTTTGAGTCTTGATAATAGACTTAATTAAACGTCATGTGAGACAAACTGAGTGGATTTGGTTCTGGCTTCTGTTGGTTAGCTTAATTGAAGTGGTTGTCAGAGTAGCACACTTGTGTAAAAATTTAAGTTTGGCCAAGAATGTGTCAGGCTGAGGAGTGAATAGTGACAGAGGCAATGTGCTGTATACCCTAAGTGTCTCTGCACATTCTTGCTGAGTATGCCAAGAATACAATCCCTTGACTGTTCTTTACCCTGGCCACTTCTCAGGGCTGTGTTTGCACCCTTGTGAGCAACCTTGAAGGATGAGGTAACGTCTCCCCCAGGAAAAAAAGCAAGCTTGCTTCCATTTGCTATAAAAGTGGTAGATCTCAGTGTTCCTCTCCTGTCACACAACTCACTGTATAATGGGCCCTTTGCATCACCTCCTCGGGATTTGGTGGGGTATGGGAAACTGACACATAAGAACATGAAACTCTGGTTCTCACTTTTGCTATAATGAAGTGTTTTGCTCCTGTCCCAGAAGTCTCATGTCTTCTGCTAACATCCATGAAACCATGCCAGGCTAAATTTTTAGCTTACAAGTTGGGTAAAATGTCAAACACTGCACAGTTCCTGACAATTTCTCCTCCCCAATTATTTGAAGCAAATTTAACTTATCAAATGTAAATATTTCATCATGTATCTCTGAAATGATTTCTTAAAAAGAAATGTAACCAAAATCCTATTAACACAGCTCCAAATTTCAGTAATAATCTTTAGTATCTTTAAATATCCAGTCATACCAATTTAATGAGTCATTAATTCTCTGACGTAACGCTGTGATAGGCAATGCAAGTGTGACAGCTATGAAGGGTAATGAGTTTCCATTTGCTAAGATCATTTAAGAAGTCAAAGTAGGGCTGGCTGCGGTGGCTCACACCTGTAATCCCAGTACTTTGGGAGGGTGAGGCGGGTGGATCACCTGAGGACAGGAGTTCAAGACCAGCCTGGCCAAAGTGGCGAAACTCCATCTCTAATAAAAATACAAAAAATTGGCTGGGCACGGTGGCTCATGCCTATAATCCCAGCACTTTGGGAGGCCAAGGCGGGTGGATCACCTGAGGTCATGAGTTTGAGACCAGCCTGACCAACATGGTGAAATCCTGTCTTTACTAAAAATATAAAAATTAGCTGGGCATGGTGTTGGGCACCTGTAATCCCAGCTACTTGGGAGGCTGAGGCAGGAGAATTGCTTGAACCCAGGAGGCAGAGGTTGCGGTGAGCCAAAATCACACCATTGCACTCCAGCCTGGGTTGACGAGCGAAACTCCATCTCAAAAATAAAAATACAGATACAAAAAACTAGCCAAGCGTGGTGGCGGGCACCTCTAATCCTAGCTACTTCGGAGGCTGAGGCACGAGAATTGCTGGAACCTGGGGGCAGAGGTTGCAGTGAGCCAAGATCGCACCATTGGACTCCAGCCTGGGCAGCAAGGGCGAAACTACGTCTCAGGAAAAAAAAAAAAAAAGAAGTCAAGGCAGAAAAATTATTGCAGGTGTCAGCTCCTAGAAGTGTATAACATCCATCCCGGCCCTATTATTATTTTTTTGATACATATATGTATATATACGTATATATGTGTATGTATATATATGTGTATATGTGCATGTATAAGTATATATGTGTATATATACACATATACATTTGTGTATACGTATATGTATATATGTATGTGTATATGTATATACATACCTGCATACATACATATGTGTATATGTATATATTTAAAGTGTATGTGTATATGCATATATATGCGCATACATATGTATAAATGCATGCATGTATACATGTATACGTATACATATACACATACGTATGTATACACATGTATGTATACACTATGCATATACATACATATGTATATACACACATGTATGTATATACTATGCATACACACATGTATATATACACATGTATGTATATACTACGCATATACACACATATGTATATATACACACGTGTACACACATACATATGCATATACATTCATACACACATACATGTATACACACATACATATACACATACACATATATACATATATGTATATATATACACACACACACATACACACACATTTTTTTTTTTTTGAGACGGTGTCACTCTCTGTTGCCCAGACTGCAGTGCAGTGGCATAATCTCAGCTCACTGCAACCTCCATTTCCCAGGTTTGCGCAATTCTCCTGCCTCACCCAGTAGCTGGGATTACAGGCCCATGCCACCATAGCCTGGCTAATTTTTGTATTTTTAGTAGAGACAGGGTTTCACCATGTTGGCCAGGCTGGTTTTGAACTTCTGACCTCAGGTTATTCACCCGCCTTGGCCTCACAAAGTGCTGGGATTACAGGCGTGAGTCATAGTGCTCAGCCAGAGGCCAATATTTTGGTATTGTTAGTTAATTTTTGTGAAACACAGACAACCAAATATTTCATTTAATTATTGCCTAATTTACAGTACTTGAAGATAAATAATCCATGGTATACATATAATTAGAATTCCTTTAAAAAAATCAGAATATGTCTCAGACTCTGAAATATAAATCTATTAGCTCAACAGTGCTTTGGTTAATCTATTATACTCCAAAATACTATTAACAGTGTTTTGTGTTATATTTTAATGAAAATCTAGATTTATGATTGCTCTACTGTTGCCTACTGTACAAGATCTGATGTTCTAAATTTTTGAATATTTTCTATTAAAGAGAAAAAGGAATCCACATTAGTGGATCCATTCATGTTTCAGTTTCTAGGTAACATCAATATAAATTGTCCACATAAAACCAAGAAGCTGACAGGACTTTTCTTCCTGAAGGATAAAACTTCAAGGCTTTAATACATACTGTGTAATTCTTTCTAATCATTAAGTATTAGAGGCTACAACCATTACAGGCCAATGAAACGGATCAATTCTTCTTGTTTAACTGCTAAAAAAAATGTTATCACTTTGCCATAATAAACGGAAAAAGAACTGGATTGGAAATCCGCAGAGATAGGTTTTACTTTAGGCTCTGCAAGTAACTGTGACCTTAGGCAAATCATTTAACCTCTGCAAGTTGAACTCTGGTCTCCAAGGGCTCTCTTCTGTGGTATAACAGGATGAGCTCGCAATTAAGAGAGTGGCCCCTAGATGGTAGTGTTGTTCTGAGTCAGGCTTTCTATTTTTTTTTTCCTTCTTTAATTACAGTGAAGTAAAAAGGCACAAGTTAGAAAATGACTTCACGTTAGTTCTGAAAAAAATTCAGTTGGCTGGACACGGTGGCTCACGCCTGCAAACCCAGCACTTTGAGAGGCCGAGGCGAGAAGACTGCTTGAGCTCAGGAGTTCAACACCAGCCTGGGTAACATGGTGAAACCCCGTCTTTACAAAAAATAAAAAATTAGGCTGGATGCAGGGGCTCACGCCTGTAATCCCAGCACTTTCAGAGGCCGAGGCGGATAGATCACTTGAGGTCAGGAGTTCAAGACCAGTCTGGCCAACATGATGAAACCTGGTCCCTACTAAAAATACAAAAAAATTAGCGGGGCACAGTGGTGTGTGCCCGTAATCCCAGCTACTCAGGAGGCTGAGGCAGGGGAATCACTTGAACCTGAGAGGCAGAGGCTGCAGTGAGCCCAGATTGTGCCACTGCACTCCAGCCTGGGCAACAGAGCAAGACTCCATCTCAAAAAATAAAATGAAAAAAATAAAAAATTAGCCAGATATGGTGGCACATGCCTGTAGTCCCAGTTACTCGGGAGGCTGAGGTGGGAGGAACACTTGAGGCCAGGAGTCTAAGGCTGCAGTGAGCCAAGATCATGCCATTGCACTCCAACCTGGGCAACAAAGTGAGACCCTGTCTCTAAAATACAATACAATAAAATAGAATAATAAATTCACTGTGAAGAATTCATTCAATGGCATTCAAAATGACATTGAATCATGAATCATATGGTTCATGTGCATTTGACATTAATTAAAAGAAATAAACCATTAATGATTATACCAAAGTGAACATATCGCCTTATAATTAGTCCATACAGTCATCATTATTTTCTCTAGGTATATTTAGGTAAGCTTAAGAAACTGAGTAAAAACTAAGACATGAATGTTAGGAGTATTGGTCTACAATCTTATAGAAAAATGATTTTTTTTTTCAAATGCAAGTTCTACTAATAAATTCTGATAAACGCACTTTCTTTCATTTTGAATATTACAGACTGAATTCAAGACCTGTGATTTCTATGAGCACAATGACAGATATATTCCATTACCCTTCCAGCCATGTAAACAAGGGCATCTTTTAAAGAAAAACGCTTTTAGTGTTCAAAGGATAAGAATAATATATTAAATGGCTTCTCTAGGTTTTTTTTCAACTGAGTCGCCTTGCTTGGAAAGCCTTCTCTAGGTTTTTTTTTTGTTTTTGAGACGGAGTCTCACTCTGTCGCTTAGGCTGGAGTGCAGTGGCGCGATCTTGGTTCACTGCAAGCTCCGCCTCCTGGTTTCACGCCATTCTCTTGCCTCAGCCTCCCGAGTAGCTGGGACTACAGGTGCCCGCCACCATGCCCGGCTAATTTTTTGTATTTTTAGTAGAGACGGGGTTTCATGGTGTTAGCCAGGATGGTCTCGATCTCCTGACCTCGTGATCCGCCCGCCTCAGCCTGCCAAAGTGCTGGGATTACAGTCGTGAGCCACCGCGCCCAGCCCTCTAGGTTTAATTTATCAAAGAAAAAGGATTAAGAGATTCTAGTTTGAGGAGGTTTAGATGAACAAGATCAGATTTTAACCTAAAATTCCTGAAAGGAAACAGAATGTGTTCCTATTTCTCTCCCATAAAATTCACTGAGTATAAAAATTATGTTTCTCCTTAAACATGGTCAGTCTTGCCTTGAATTCAATCAATATACAGAATAAGAAAGTACCTATGAGGCCGGGCTCGGTGGCTCACGCCTGTAATCCCAGCACTTTGGGAGGCCGAGGTGGGTGGATCACGAGGTCAGCAAATCGAGACCATCCTGGCTAACACGATGAAGCCCCGTCTCTACTAAAAATACAAAAAATTAGCCGGGCGTGGTGGTGGGCGCCTGTAGTCCCAGCTACTCGGGAGGCTGCGGCAGGAGAATGGCGTGAACCCAGGAGGTGGAGCTTGCAGTGAGCCGAGATCGTGCCTCCGCACTCCAGCCTAGGCGATAGAGGGAGACTCCATCTCAAAAAAAAAAAAAAAAAAAAAAAGAAAGTGTCTATGAGAGCCCATATGTTACCTTTTTGCTTCCTGTCAGTTGAGTAGGTAATAAGTGGCAAGCACAACATAGAACATGAGAGTGAAATGACATAAAACTGTGAATTTTTAGTATAGATTTATGTCAAAAATTAAAGAGGAAAGATATTGAGTGAATCCAAGATGGTATTGCTGTATGTGAAAGTCATTCATCCATCCATCCATCCATTCCAACCAACCAACTCACCCAACCCACCAACCAACCTTTATTGAGCCTGAATGGTGCAAAGGACTAGAGATACAAAGATAAATAAGGTACCACAGGCCAGGTGCAGTAATACCAGCACTTTGGGAGGCTGAGGCAGGCAGACTGCTTGAGCCCAGGTGTTTGAAACCAGCCTGGGAAACATGGCGAAACCCTGTCTCTACAAAAAGAAAAAAAAAATACCAGAAATTAGCTGGGCATGGTGGTGTGCGCCTGTAGTCCCAGCTACTCAGGAGGCTGTGGCAGGAGAATCACTTGAGCCCAGGAGGCAGAGGCTGCAGTGAGCCAACATTGCATTGCACTCCAGCCTGGTCAAAGGGAATTAAATCCTGTCTCAAAACAAAACAAAACAAAACAAAAAGATACCACCTCCATTCTCAAAAAACTCAGTCTAGTATGAGAAAGGGACTTTGAAAGTTCAGTTCAGTTTATTACAGTGTCAAGTAGATTTACAACTATTGCACTTATCATTCTGCTGACAGAAGGCCAAAACTGAAGATTGAGATTTTCCTCTAATAAAGATAGGTTTTCAGAATCTTCAATATAAGATGTTAAAATTATAAAGGCAAAGATATATAACTCATGTTCCATTCCATATCCTTCCTGCTGTTGTACAGTTTGCTGCAAATGATAATTTAATTTGGATAATGCTTTAAATCATTGATTTCTCATGAAATTACTTTTGAGTGAAATTTGACAAGAATTTTCTTTATACTCTCTTCTTTACCAAAACATATTAGAAGTCCCCATAGTCCAAAATAAAATGTAACCATAGAATGGGGAGATAACTTTAGTCAAAGACCAAGTAAATATTACCTTCTTTGCAGAACTCCAGGTTGTAGTCACGTAAAAGTGTGGCCACTTGTTGCCTAACTTTTTGGACAATGGGAAAAAAAAAAACAATAAAAGCTAAAATGTGGTCCAGCATATGAAACTCTTCTCAAAAACAGAAGAAAGTCATGACCATTGTTGGGAAAGTGTTTTACATTTCCAATGAAATTCTATTCCATTGATCTGTTTGGACGATTGTCTTCAACCTATTTGGCTCTAGCCCATAAATTGTAATTGATTCAGTCATGTAAAGAACCACTTTTATCTTAAGCTTAGAATTTATAACAATGGAAAGCAGGAAAGTGGTTTTTCATTCACTCTAATAATTGTGCAGGGATAAGCTAGAGAAAAAATAAAACAAAAAAGTACCAGTCTTCTCTCCTCTTAAATTATTTTTCATTCTGATTATATTACAAAGAAATGAGCTGTGGAGGTTTGGCACTGTTTTCCATCTTAACAGTTGTTCTGTATTGTAAGATTTTATATGTGATTCATAATGTACTACTATAACAAGACACAGTTTTTATATATTACTGGAATAATGCAAAGAAAATGAATTTTCCTTTGGGTCCAGTAATTGTCAAAGGAATGATTGCAGATTCAGAAAATGTGCTTTGTAATAACCCTGTTAACATAAAGTATACACTGAGGAAAAAAGTAAGTATGGCACATATATGGAAGGATTAGTTGTATTAGCAAGGCATTTCAGGGATGCTTTTGGTTCTTTAGACTAAGTAAGATACATCCAATTTAGACCCCCTTCAAATCCTTAGACAAATGGGAATCACTTGGTAACATAAAGATTATTTTAGTGGGCAGGGGCTGATTTCACCATGTGCTTACAAATGTTCCAACTAGTCGGTAAACTATCCCATCTGAAGGAAGGATTTGCTCTGGTAATAAGGCTGATACGCTCAAGCTGTAAGAATTAATTTGAATATCAAAAATGAAATTGAGATTGCTAACCATGTCCTGATAGTTACAGGATGTAGAATATTAAATGTCCTCTTTTTTAACTAAAGTAAAAAAATGAAGAAGCATGGTTAATTCACTTGTGCTGATTAAAACGGATGTCCACGTGCAACTTCTGCGTGTGAGCCTCCCCATGCTGCCATGCCACCAGATGCTTTCCCTTCACCTTGCTAATCCCACTAGATGTTTTCCTCGGTAGAATCCTAGCTCATGGGTTTCCATGTGCATGTTTCTATTGTAATGAAAATTAACTACAAAATCTGAACGTTTTCTGCTTTCAGAAAATTCTAGTGTACCATGTACAGCTTAGATATTTCTTTTTCAGTTAAAAAAAAATAGTGCAAAAACATATCTGATAGTCAAGGTGATAGTTCAAGTGAGTTCTTGTGCCAAGGAACACAGTCAAGCTTCTCCTCTAGCTGATGTGTAGAAACTGTATGTAGTTTTTGGGAAATATTCCAGATTTTCCCATAAGTTCTCCACTCATCCAGTCATCATCTACAGATTCCAGCTCTGTTATTATATCTCCAGCCTGTAAGACAAAAGGAGTTAGAATTACTGGTTTCTGTTGAGAATAAGCATGGTAAATAGTGGCCTGCCTAGGGCAGCATGAATAATCTTCTCTGTATAACTCATTTATCTTGATTGCTGAGAATTAAATGACAACAATGATCTATACCTAATGATGCCATTTGCTTGTAAGCCTCTATCCCTTAAATCTCATTCCTTTGCCACTGCCACCCTTGCTGCACTTTGATTTTCCTTCTTATACTTTGTGCCTCTCAAATTCACCACTCCTAATCTAAAATCCCTCTTGAACAAATAATACCAGTTATCACACACACACACACACACACACGATTATTTATTGAATACCCACTATGTGTCAGACACTGTTCTGAGCACAATTAATATTCCCTCATTCTACAACGGGAAGGCAAATAAACTGGCAGAAGAGGACAGAAAGCATGGGATTGCCAACTCATTAGGGCCATCAAGGGAGGGCCTCACTGAAGGTGTCATATAGGCAAAGATTTGGAGATGAGAAAGTGAGTCATGTGCTTCCTGTATGCCTTGTCTTATTCTGTGTACTTCACAGGAACTAACTCTTATGTAAACACCACCACAGTCCTAGAGATGAGTACTATGTTATCCTCATTTTAGAGATTTTTTTTTTTTTTTTTTTTTTTTTGAGACAGAGTCTCGCTCTGTCACCCAGGCTGGAGTGCAATGGCGCGATCTCGGCTCACTGCAACCTCTGCCTCCCAGGTTCAAACAATTCTCCTGCCTTAGCCTCCCGAGCAGCTGGGGTTACAGGTGCCCGCCACCACGTCCAGCTATTTTTTGTATTTTTAGTAGAGACAGGGTTTCACCATGTTGGCCAGGCTGGTCTCAAACTCCTGACCTTGTGATCCACCCACCTTGGCCTCACAAAGTGTTGGGGTTACAGGCGTGAGCCACTGCCCCTGGCTGAGATGTATTTTTAGAGATTTCCTTATTTTAGTGAAAAAGAAACCAAAACTCAGATAGACTACGTAACTTGCCAGTGTCGCATGTCTAGTTAGTGGTAGAACCAGGATTCAAATCTAGTGCAATTCCTGGGCTTATATTCCTAACCACTAGGCTATGTGGCCACCACATTTTACAATGGACCTTTTTACTTAGAAAGGCTTTTACTGTAATTGCCTTTTATCAACACCCAGAGCATTTTGCACTCTACATTTATTCTTGCACATAATGGCATTTCTCCTCTACCATTTGGTTTATCACATTCCTCCTATGGCCCCAGTATCTTTTTTTTGAGACAAAGTCTCGCTCTGTGGCCCAGGCTGGAGTGCAGTGGCACGATCTCGGCTCACTGCAACCTCTGCCTCCCAGGTTCAAGTGATTCTCCTGCCATGGCCTCAATATCAAATTTGCATTTTTTCCCATCTTAAAGAGCTTCACCTTGACTCAGGACACTGTTTTATCTTCATCAGGTTAGTCAAAGGGGCTGTGTGTCTTATTCATGTGCAAATTAGAATTCCTTCAGCAGATGAAGACATAACTATTTTGTTCTTTATAGTTTCTAAACATTTCTTAGAATCTGTGTTTAAGATGCTACAATGGTCCCAGATGACTCTGGCTACTGTTAAGACTACCTTTATTGGGCTAAATGAATTTATTTGTAGCCCTAGTACATTACCCTCTGGAAAAAAAATGGCTTGATTTAAGGCTTTTCTTTATGGAAAATGAAAAGGAAACATGCAATCAGATGTTATTAATTTACTCTGCTCTGCTAAAATGTGTAAAAATTCTGGCAATTCAAAGTTTTTGTTATAAATAAGTTCCTTCTGGTTCCTAAATTATAATTTAATAGTTAACTGAAGCTATTTTATTTAGATCTGGTCCAAACCTACATACCATGTCAGTTTCCTGAGGGCTAGGACTATTTTCTTTTTTAGATGGAGTTTTGCTCTTGTTGCCCAGGCTGGAGTGCAATGGCATGATCTCGGCTCACTGCAACCTCCGCCTCCCAGGTTCAAGAGATTCTCCTGCCTCAGCCTCCTGAGTAGCTGGGACTAAAGGTATGCACCACCACACCTGGCTAGTTTTGTATTTTTTTAGCAGAGACGGGGTTTCTCCATGTTGGTCAGGCTGGTCTTGAACTCCCGACCTCAGGTGATCCACTCACCTTGGCCTCCCAAAGTGCTGGGATTACAGCCGTGAGCCACTGCACCCAGCCAGGCTAGGACTATTTTCAAAAATTAGTTTTGGCCGGGTGCAGTGGCTCACACCTGTAATCCTAACACTTTGGGAGGCCAAGGCAGGTGGATTGTCTGAGCTCAGGAGTTCAAGACCAGCCCGGCAACACAGTGAAACTCTGTCTCTACTAAAATACAAAAAATTAGCTGGGCACGGTGGCATGCACCTGTAGTCCCAGCTACTCAGGAGGCCGAGGCAGGAGAATTGCTAGAATCCAGGAGGCGGAGGTTGCAGTGAGCCGAGATCGCGCCGCTGACTGCACTCCAGCCTGGGCAGCAGAACAAGACTCCTTCTCTAAAAAAAAAAAAAAAAAAAAAAAAATTAGTTTAATCTATTAACATTCTGTGGATATTTAATAAAACTGAAAGCAGTGCAGAATCCCTTAACAACAACAATAACAACAACAATTCTAACAATTCTAGAACTATCTTATGGACAACCATTTGTAAAATGAAATGAAGATAACCTGTTTTCTGGAGGATACTGTGCATTCTGTTATTTATACTGACATAGTTTAAATGAAGACCAAAATAACATCCAAGAAGTTTGAATTCAGATTCTTCACTTGCAGTAAGTTTATGTAAAGATAAAAGGGATACATTTTGAGCCACTGACTCTCAAGGACTAAGGCAACAGCTTTCTTTCTTTCTTTCTTTTTAAAATTTTGTTTTAAAGACCAAGATGTTAAAGGAAAAAAAGGGAACTGATAGAAGGTTACGAATTTTTAATTTTGCATAGCTTACAGCATAAGAAATACCTATCATTTATGGCTGGGTGTGGTGACTTATGCCTGTAACCCAGCTCTTTGGGAGGTTGAGGCCGATGGATCGCCTTGAGCTCATGAGTTTGAGACCAGCCTGGGCGAGACCCAGTCTCTACAAAGAATACCAAAAATTAGCCAGGCATTGGTGGCTCACACCTGTAGTCCCAGCTACTCAGGAAGCTGAGGGCTGGAGAATCGCTTGAGCCCAGGAAGCCGAGGCTGCACAGTGAGCTGAGATTGTGTCACTGCACTTCAGCCTGAGCAACAGAGTGAGACCCTGTCTCAGAAACAAAACAAAATAAAACAAAACCAAAAAAAAAAAAAAAAAAGAAAGAAAGGAAGGAAGGAAAGGAAAGAAGGGAAAGAACGGAAAGAAAGGAAAGAAAGAAAGAGAGAGAGGCCGGGCATGGTGGCTCACACCTGTAACCCCAGCACTTTTGGAGGCTGAGGCAGGCAGATCACGAGGTCAGGAGTTTGAGACCAGCCTGGCCAATATGGTGAAACCCCGTCTCTGCTAAAAATACAAAAATTAGTCAGGTGTGGTGGCGTGTGCCTGTAGTCCCAGCTACTTGGGAGGCTGAGGCAGAAGAATTGCTTGAACCCAGGAGGCAGACCGAGATCATGCCACTGCAATCCAGCCTGGGCGACAGAGCGAGACTCCATCTCAAAAAAAAAAAAAAAAAAAAAAAAAGAAAGGAAGGAAGAATAAGAAATATCTATTATTTGCTAACAATATATTATAACAGAAATGACATTTAATACAAAAAGATGAAATAACATTTTATTATTCAGAATAAAGTAAAACCCCATCACAAAATAGGAAGTTAGCAACTTTACGGTGACATATTTCAGTCAAGGCATCCCCCCTTACCCCGACAAAGGCTGCACATACCTGATTTAGGTATTGCCTTGTTTTCCTCTTTTTCTTTGTTGAGATGGGGTCTTGCTATGTTGACCAGGCTGGTCTTAAACTCCTGGCCTCAAGCGATCCTCCTGCCTTGACTTCCCAAAAGTGTTGGGATTAGAGGTGTGAGCCACTGTTGCTCAGCCTTTTTCTCATCTTGTTGCAGACAAGTGAAAACCCTGTTTGGTTGTCCACTGTTTTAAACCACACCTTGTCCAATCATTCCTTGATATGTTAATTCTTTCTATGGCATCCTTTCCTCTGACTGAATATCTTCAATGATAGAGAATTTACCACTGCCTGACACAGGCTATTTTGACAGCAGTGACTACTAAAACCACCCTCCTTCTTCTAGCACTGTTCCCAAAGTGCTTTCCTCTGACTATGGTCCAGTTGTGGATTAGGGAAATAGAATCATGAAAATATCTACTTTTGGCCGGGCGCGGTGGCTCACGCCTGTAATCCCAGCACTTTTGGAGGCTGAGGTGGGTGGATCAACAGGTCAGGAGATCAAGACCATCCTCACTAACATGGTGAAACCTCGTCTCTACTAAAAAAAATACAAAAAAATTAGCTGGGCATGGTGGCGGGCACCTGTAGTCCCAGCTATTCGGGAGGCTGAGGCAGGAGAATGGCGTGAACCCGGGAGGTGGAGCTTGCAGTGAGCCGAGATCGCCCCACTGCACTCCAGCCTGGGCGACAGAGCGAGACTCTGTCTCAAAAAAGAAAAGAAAAGAAAAGAAAAGAAAATATCTACTTTTACTTTAAGAAGAAATTAGGCATTTCTTCGGTGAAAAAAAAAAAAAAACCTTTGCAAACTAGCTCAACCTTTTGGGACTATTTCCCCAAACCTCTGGTCATTGCCTTTGTGGACAAGAGTGCAGTGGCACAATCTTGGCTCACTGCAAGCTCCGCCTCCCGGGTTCATGCCATTCTCCTGCCTCAGCCTCCTCAGTAGCTGGGATTACAGGCGCCTGCCACCACACCTGGCTAATTTTTTTGTATTTTTTAGTAGAGACGGGGTTTCACCGTGTTAGCCAGGATGGTCTCGATCTCCTGACCTCGTGATCCCCCCACCTCAGCCTCCCAAAGGAATTTAGTGTCTTATGAGGCTACTATGCTACTAGTGCAAATTGTAGCAGGTGCTATCTGATTCTCCATCAATTTCAAAGACATATCAATGGCAGGCTTGCAGGGCCATGTAGACAGTCATCTGTTACCAGGGCTACTAATAAAAACCCTAATATTACTGAGATCTGATGACCTAAGACCAAGGAACAAGGGATTACTTTGGGGATGTATGGGGGTGTAAAGCCAAGGTTTTCTCTAACTACATTAATGCCTGGTTGATACTGTAAATTAACAGGCCTATTTGCACTGTTCACTTTCTCTAATGTCTTCCCCTACAATTAGGGCCTGAGATCTCTTCATTCTTGAGTAATGATTAATATTCCACCCAAATGTTCCATCCTTCAATGGAAAACATTTAAAAAATTATAGTGCTTAATGCAGTTATGAAGAGATACACATTCTGACCTTGAAGGAAAGTTCATCTTCATTCTCCCCTCGGAAATCATATAAGGCTTTGGCCTTCCTCCCCTTCGGTACTATGGCCAACATACTTTTTGCCTCAGCTGTGAAGACATAAAAAATTTAAATATATAGAAACACAGTGGACTAAAACACAAATCTAACATTTTTTTAAGAAAACGCTTATCGCTCTAAAAACACAGTATCTTCTCTTCAGAGGTAGTGATATTAGGCAAAGAAAAACATTTTTAAAAACATGTTCAATTAATTTTGAACTTATTTAACTTTCAAAAAGATGAATAATGTTCTCTTAGCAGGGAAAAATTATGTAAACTATATTTATTAGATGGAATTAGCCATTATTTAGTGAAGACATTATCTTTTTTTTCTATAACTCTAACAAAGCATATGAATGAAGTTTGCATAACTTCATGTATCAGCTCTTTCAAATATAGACAGACAAACTGAGCATGGCCAGAGGGGAAAGGAATGTACATAGTTTTGAAGGTTTCAGGCTCCCCGTAAGGAGTCGCATTCATGTCTTGCGGTTGTCATACCTGGGCAGGGCCTCACAAACACTGCTGGGAAGATCCCCTCCCTGTCCTGCAGTCTGCCCCTGCACCAGTCAGAATCCAGACGTTCCAGAATCTGGATCCGGTCTCCCCTCTTGAATGATAAGTCATCACTGGTCTCTGCTGTAAAACTGTGAAGAGCTTCACACCATTCTGCCGAAAGACTGTTAACCTGTTATCAAATTAGAAGTGTGGTCAGAAGTGTAAGATTTTATTTGAAATTGAGTTCTACAAAGCTTAAAAAGTAGTGGAGAAAAAAAAACTAAGGGGTCTTAAGATTTCAAAGCCTGAAGACTTCTTTAAATTATCTAATACTTTATGTTGCTATCAAGTTTCAGAAATAAAAGTTTCCAATAATTTTTTCTTAAATTATAACTCTAAATGACAAGTGTGATAGAATTTGTGGCTTTTCTGCTTTTAAGGGATATACAAAGCTTAAGCAAACACTTTTTTACTTTCTTTCTTTTCTTTTCTGAGCCAAGTTCTTACTAAGTAACCCAGGATGGAGTACAGTGGCAGAATCATAGCTCACTGCAGCCTTGACTTCCTGGGCTCAGGCAATCCTCCCTCCTCAGCCTCCCGAGTAGCTGGGACTACAGGTGCAGCCACCACACTCGGCTATTTAATTTAATTTTATTTTTGCAGAAATGAGGTCTCACTATGTTGCCCAGGCTGGTCTTGAACTCTTGGCTCAAGTGATCCTCCCACCCTCCCAAAGTTCTGGGATTACAGGCATGATCCATGAATTCCCAGGTCTTTACTTGATTCAGAGACAATTAGAGTCCATAGCACAGAACTTCATCAATTCACACTTTTAATTTTATGAGCTGTAGTTAACTCTAAGATTGGCAGGATAACACCCAGATGTGGTGGGCTAGTGTAAGAACACTTTTATCCCAGGCACATTAGAGAAAGGTTTTGCTCTGTGAAGAGGCAACTCTGCCAATTTGGGATGGGAACCCTATGTTCAAGAGGCTCAAGAAGGCAGTAGAGGATAATGAAAAGGCTTTTTTCTTTCGAGATGGAGTCTCGCTCTGTTGCCCAGGCTGAAGGGCAATGACGCAATCTTGGCTCAATGCAACCTCTGTCTCCCGGGTTCAAGCAATTCTCCTGCCTCAGCCTCCCAATTAGCTAGGACTACAGGTGCGCACCACCACACCCAGCTAATTTTTGTATTTTTAGTAGAGACGGGGTTTCACCATGTTGGCCAGGCTGGTCTCGAACTCCTGGCCTGAAGCGATCCACCTGCCTTGGCCTCCCAAGGTGCTGGGATTACAGGAGTGAGCCTCAGCGCCTGGCCGGGACAAAGGCTTTGGAGCTACACAGGCAAGGTTTCCAGACCCAGTTCTGCCACTTCTTAACTTCGTGACACTGGGCAAGACGCTTCTTTTCTCTGAGGCTCAGCTTCATCTTGGGGTTAATAAGAGGATTAAATGAGACAATGCATGTCTAACATTTAGCCCAGTGCCTGGCACATCTTAAGTGCTCAATAACTGATGGCTTATAAAACAAAAACAAAAACAAAAAGCAAGCAAACAACACTAACCCCCTCTTGCTCCTGCACGTGAGTAACCAACCCTAAAGGATGGAACTTATCATTCTCCAAAAATGCAGGCAACAACCATGTGAACATTTCCTTTTGGAGAACTATAGTCAGTTTCCTTCTTGTTTCACTTTATCAGTGGATAGGGATAAAGAATTAAGGGACACACAGGCCAATTACAAGTGACATTTTCACAAACACAATGATCCCATCAGGCTTAACTCTTCTAAATTTGTCACAAAAAACAATGGAAGGCCGGATGTGGTGGATCACCCCTGTAATCCTAGCACCTTGGGAGGCTGAGGCAGGTGGAGTGCTTGAGCCCAGGATTTTGAGACCAGCCTGGGCAACAAAATGAGACCCTGTCTACAAAAAATACAAAAATTAGCTGGGAGTGGTGGTGTGTGCCTGTCATCCCAGCTACTTAGGAGGCTGAGGTGGATTGCTTGAGCCTGGGAAGCAGAGGTTGCAGTGAGCTGAGACCTCGACACTGCACTTAGCCTGGGCATCAGAGTGAGATCCTGTCTCAAAAAAAAACAAAAAACAAAAAAACAAAAATAAAACCAAAAATAACAAAAAACTGAAAACAACAGAAGGCACCACATTCCTAGTACCTTTAAGCATTTCTGGGGTCATGCTGAACAGTGTAAAAATTTTAACCCACTATTTTTCTCTTTCTCATTATACAAATGAAACAAATGTTCCTAAATATTTGGAAAGTTGAGAAACGTATAAAGAAATGGAGAAGGCCAGGCGCAGTGGCTCATGCCAGTAATCCCAGCACTTAGGGAGGCCGAGGTGGGTGGATCACGAGGTCAGGAGTTCAAGACCAGCCTGGCCAAGACGGTAAAATCCCGTTTCTGCTAAAACTACAAAAATTAGCGAAGCACAGTGGCAGGCACCTGTAAACCCAGCTACTCGGGAGGTTGAGTCAGGAGAATCACTTGAACCCGGCAGCAGAGGTTGCAGTGAGCCAAGACTGCGCCACTGCACTCCAGCCTGGGCGACAGAGTAAGACTCCGTCTCAAAAAAAAGAAAAAAAAAAAAGAAGTGGGGGAAAAAAACCTACCCGTATATATAATCTTACTACCTAGATGCAAGTTAATACTAGTAACTTGAATGATTTCCTTCCAGTCTTTTTATGCTATATATTCAATTTTATATCCCCTTTCCCTATGTTTCCTCTCATGACATTTAAAATCATTATTTTATTTGATAAATCTAGTTTTTCATAGCTTTAGAATATTCTCCCAATAATGGTCATATTTAGGTTGTTTCCAATTTTTTCTTATTATATTAGCACTATGCTCATCTTTGTGACTAAAACCCTATCTCACTTTTTATCCTTTTCTTAGGGTGATAAATAAGAATGTGTACTTTCTCTCTTTTTTTTTTTTTAACACTCACATGCTTATAATTGCTTGTTTAGTGCTGAGCTGCACTGAATCTTTGTTAACTGAATAGGTTAAATGGTATTTTATTGCTGCTTTATTATATATTTTCTTGATTATTAGAAAGGTTAAATATTTTTTCAATATTAGACACTTACTGTATCTCTTTTATGAATTCTTTTTTTTTTTTTTTCTTTTTTTTTGAGGCAGAGTCTTGCTCTGTCTCCCAGGCTGGAGTGCAGTGGCGCAATCTTGGCTCACTGCAAGCTCTGCCCCCCGGGTTCATGTAATTCCCCTGCCTCAGCCTCCCGAGTAGCTGGGAATACGCACGCTGGTCACCACACCCGGCTGATTTTTTTTGTATTTTTAGCAGAGATGGGGTTTCACCGTGTTAGCCAGGGTGGTCTCGATCCCCTGACCTCGTGATCCGCCCACCTCGGCTTCCCAAAGTGCTGGGATTACAGGCATGAGCCACCGCGCACAGCCTCTTTTATGAATTCTCTAATCATGTCTCTTTTATCATTTTCCTTCTTTCTTTTTTGAGATAGAGTCTCGCACTGCCACCCAGGCTGGAATGCAGTGGTGCTATCTTGGCTCACTGCAACCTCCACCGCCAGGTTCAAGCTATTTTCCTGCTTCAGCCTTCCAAGTAGCTGGGACTATAGGTGCACGCCACCAGGCCTGGTTAATTTTTGTATTTTTAGTAGAGACAGGGTTTCACCATGTTGGCCAGGCTGGTCTTGAACTCCTAACCTCAGGTAATCCACCTGCCTTGGCTTCCCAAAGTGCTGGGATTACAGGCATGAGCCACTGTGCCCAGCCTCTGTTTTCATTTTCTATCAGGGTTTGCATGTTTTTGTATGAGCTCTCTATATAAAATATATTAATCATCTAAGAATTTATTACAAACATTTGTTGTATGAATTGAAAAATTAATTCATACTATATTCTCTTAAAAATTATGATTTTAATATTCCTCCCAGAGTCTGAACCTGGCTGTCACTATAGTCATCTGTTCAAGCAGCCTACCTGAGAGTTTGAGCCAGAATCTTCTTTTTTGGTTTTCAGTGGTACCTTTGTGCCTACATTAAAAAAACAAACAAACACAAGAAGTCAGAACATTAGATGTGAAGGCCACATAGTATTAAAAACAAATGGTTGAGGTGGGAGGTGGGAGTGAAGAGTCTGGGATTCCACTCCGGTCTCTTCATGTATTGCCTATGTTGCGTTAACCTGTACTAACTTCACTGAGCTCGTTTAGTTAATTGTAAACACAACTATTTATAGTCTATATACATTAGTAACAGTCTATAGTTCATTTCTGTTTAAAAGTCTTTGCTATTTATTTATTAGATACAGAGTCTGGCTCTGTTGCCCAGGCTGGAGTGCAGTGGTACAATCATAGCTCACTGTAGCCTTGAACTCCTGGTCTCAGGCAATCCGCCCACCGTGGCCTCTCAAAGTGTTGGAATTACAGGTCTGAGCCATCATACCCAGCCTCTTTGCCATTTCTTATATGAAGCTATTGCTAATTACCTAAAATACCAAAACCAGCTCTTTGAGAGATGCCCACAAATAATGTCTATCCCACACAAATTCCCATTTTAAAATCAGTTTTCCTTCTACCGTAAAAATATGGCAATATGGATACAGCTTAAGTATAATGATATTATTTGGTTTATTTGAATTAGGACATAACATAATAAAAAAAATTCTCTATACTCACTTAAAACATTTGCACCAGAGGTGGGATAATCCTCAACAGGCTCCACAAAGTTCAGGGGGAAAATCCCAGTTCTGCCTCGAACTTCTCCTCTGGCCCATTCCTCATTCACATACTCTTTAAGAATAATAATTTCTCCCTCTGAGAAACTCAACTCATCCTTCTGCTCTCCAATATATTCAAACCGAGCAACACATCTTGAGCCTCTGAATGAAGAACACATTTTGTGGATTAGACTAGAGAGTGCTTTTAAAATGCTTAAAAACCTTCATTCAGTCTTTCAATAAATATTTATTCTGGGTTTACCATGGAATAAGGTATACTAGGCTAATTTGAAATTATTCCACGAAAAAGAGTAAGTTACACTTTTAAGTAACAGATATGAACCTATTCACTCAGAAAGGCTGAAGCTCAAGGTCTCGGAGTGCATGCAGCTGGGTGGTTAGTTTACCCTGCTGTGTCTTTTGATCATCTTACTCCCCAGTCTCCGTATGTTTGTATCCTTGGGCCACAGCAATCCATGGTCCAGTCTGAACCCTTTCAATCATAAATGCACTGAGTTGAGGAGTGCTAACCCTGAGAATCTCAGGGCAATTCATCAAATTTTCTGACTACTAATCAGGGCAGAATGCAATGGGCATCAGCTGGGCAAAGTTGATGTTCAATAGATGCTCAATTAATCAGTGAGCTGGCCTTAAAAACTAGGAGAAGGTTTAAAGAAAACAGAAACTTGGCATATCATAACACACAGTCTTGGAACTAACTCTGTTGCCTTTAAAAATGATTTTTTTAATCTCCTTTAAAAGGGCTTCATTTCTGACATTTGGAACAATCCTTACATGATCTGCAATTTTGACTGAAAGTAAGATAAAAGCAGAGATAAAATTGTGTCTCTAGAAGGTGTGCTTTAATACTAATCCCTAGATTTGAGGGTTTAGAAAGGAAGTTTCAATAGCAACAGGCTAAGGAGAAGCAATTGCCTAAAAAGAAAAGGTTGATTCTAGCTTTAATAGAATTCTGATTTAAGTCAGATCAATGGGTCAATGACTGTAAAAGCCCACTTCAAATCCAACCTGCTGAGACACAGTATATGCTGCTTAAAAATAGAGAAAAACTGAATCTGAAATAGAATTCAACTATTGTGGATCAGAAGTTTTCTTATTTGTGATAACCTTTGCATTTGTTTTCTAAAGTCCTCTGGGAGCATCTGCTTATGTCTGACCTATTCATAGACAGGTTTACAGTCTTCAGCAGGTAATGAATTCTATTAATTTGCTCATTTAACTAGAATATAAAGTTGCATTGTGGCAGTGCTTTAAATCACAAAGGAGTTACAATGACACATAAAAGGGTATATAAATTCAGGGAAACGTCCTCAGAGATAAAGGAAAACCCCTTCAACTTAACTCTTCCTTCACTTTCTTCTAGTTCCTCTTAAAAACAAAAACATACAAAATGTCTAGCAGTTATTGTAGGATTCATATTTCTATAGGATTTAATTATTTCTCATGACAAAAATGCTTGAACCTTCTAAAAACTGGGTGAACACTAGATGGCCAAAATAAAATGCAGTAAATGATGAAACTATCTCTGCTCATGCTGAGACCAGGCTGCAGGAAGCATTGGCATAGACTGTCTTTGCTGCTTTCTTTATGTCCTGCACTGATGTTGGAGAGTTGCTTAGGTAAGCTTCTATCAGCAGGTTCATGATGTATTTTCATCAGAATTTTAATCCATTGTCACCTTTTAAACAAGTTTTCTTTGTAATTAAAAAGACACAATGAGAATGTGAATTATCACCACGTGAAGTGTTTTCTTTTAAAATAAAGAATAAATAAATAATAGAGATGGGTTCTTGCTATGTGGCCCAGGTTAGTCTTGAACTCCTGGCATCAAGCAATCCTCCCACCTCAGCCTCCCAAAGTACTGGGATATGGGTCTGAGCCACCATGCCTGGCCTTGGAGTGTTTTAAGCTTGATAATTCTTCATGATATAGATGGTTATCTCCTTTGTATTTTGTGTAAAAGAACACAAATAGAACTTACTTAACACAATGAGATGAAACGCATTCTCTTTTCCCATCTCCTCCTTCTGGGATATCAATCTAGCAAAGATAAAATCAAGGCAACAATTATATTTTTTTGAGATTTTCATAAGATAAATTTAAGGTTAAGTAATTAGAAAGTACACGACTGAAATCGATCGGTTTAGCTAGGTGTTAATCTGATTAAGAGGAACTACAGGTGCTAAATGTAAAACAAATCCTGAATTTGGATTAAAAAAAAAGTGTAACTTGTGAAGTAGCCTTCCTTGAGTAGCCAATCAATTCTCTTATTTACTCGAATAACCACATTAATATCACTCTAATTCTGACTGAATTTTCTCTATCCCATTTTTTTTTTTTTTTTTTTTTGAGACAGGGTCTTACTCTGTCACCCAGGCTGGAGTGCAGCGGCACAATCAGAACTCACTGCAGCCTCGACCTCCCAGCCTCAAGTGATCCTCTTGCTTTAGCCCCCACAAGTAGCTGGGACTACCGGTGTGCACCACCACACCCGGCAAATTTTTGTATTTTTAGTAGAGACAGGGTTTCACCATTGTTGCCTGGGCTGGTCTTGAACTCTTGGACTCAAGCAATCTGCCTGCCTTAGCCTCCCAAAGTGCTGGTATTATAGGTGTGAGCTGCCGCACCCTGCCAGCTCTATCCCATATTTTCCAGGTTGAAAACTGCAGCTGAGAAGGACTTAACATAGAAATCAGGCATTAGCCCTGCCACACCTACTCCAAGTGTTGGTAGAATCCTGCAATACTTCTCTGACCCCAAGATAAAACATTTCAATAAAACTTTGGATTCTCGGGCTGGGCACAGTGGCTCACGCCTGTAATCCCAGCACTCTGGGAGGATCAGGATTTCGAGACTAGTCCGGCCCGGGTGACAACAGTGAGACTGTCTCAAAAACAAAACAAAACAAAAACAACTTGTGGATTCTCTTCACATTTATAACTGAAATATTTTCCCCCTTCAACATGAATAGGGAAGAAAGGAATCTGTATTTAGCAAACTAAGTGGCAACACTTTGTTTTATTTTATTTATTTATTTTTTGAGACAGGGTCTCACTCTGTTGCCCAGGCTGGAGTGCAATGGCGTGATCATGGCTCACTGCAGCCTTGCCCTCCCATGCTCACACCATCCTCCCACTTCAGCCTCCCAAGTAGCTGGGACTACACACGTGTGACACCATGCCAAGTTAATTTTTCAATTTTTTGTGGGTACAGGGTCTCACTATGTTGCCCAGGCTGGTCTTGAACTCCTGAGCTCAAGTGATCCTACCTACCGCCTCAGCCTCCCAAAGTGTTGGGATTACAGGCATGAGCCACTGTGCCCAGCCAAGCACTTAATATAATATCTCATTTACAAGGCTCAGAAGAGGAGGGCTGGGTTGCAATAAAATATTTGGCTATAATGCATGCAATTTAAAACTACTTAAAGCTTGAGGTTTATATTAAATCAGTGCCTTCTTGATGAATTTTAAAGGTTTGAAGTTTTAAAACAATTTTTTAAACTTGTGGGCTTAGAAATAACACTTATACCAATAATGTGGCAGATTCTGTGTGATTGATTTCAGTGTGGTAATTGTGCTTTTTAAAGTACTGCTACATTGGGCAGAAGAAAAATGAGGAAGAGTGCTAAAACAAACATTATTCTTAATATTAATTTACAGAATGTGGTTGAATTTCTCCAAAGAATCAAGGCATAGATACACTGGACAATGTTTAATGCCTACCCTTCATAATCCAAGAGACTCAAATTCATTTCTATTTGAAGAATTCAGATTTTCTGTTAGTCTTGTTTTCTAATATTCTGATGTAATGGAATTTATTTACTTTTTCCTTCCAAATAAGCTGTTAATGCTGTTAAGCTAGATTTATTGATATTTCACAGTATCAGTAAGTTATATCAGGGACCGAGTCATCCTATTCCAATTGGTACAAATGTGTGAGGGCAGTCTGATTTTATCCCCATGTTTCACACAGCCATCTGGGCTTACACACAGCTCTCACACACAGGAATGCTTTCACAAGTTAGGCCGTGAGGGTATAAAAATTCTGGTGCTTTAATATAATTTTCCTAATCAGATTAGAAATTATTTTGTGGGTACAACCATTAATGAACCACTATCTCCAATAAAAATACTTCTGTATTCCCAAATAAGTTTTTTTTAAAGATGGAGATAAATAAGAATGGAAAAGATGAAAGAAACTCAAACCAAAATGTACTCCAAAGAAAAGAAGTGGTACCATAACCTCAGAGAACATCTCTACAGGATAAGCTAGTAGCACTGAATTCATGTTCACTAAATGTCTCAAAGAATTACCATATATCCTTAAGTGCTTAACCACTCTCCAAGAACAGCTGATTCACCAGTTGACCTGTGGTGGTCTTTCACTTTAGGATTTCAGACAGCATTTAGGCATTAAGTTCTAACACTCCATAATATAATAATTAACCATCACCTAGTTGACCAAATCCTTATTTTTGAATTTTCCAAATGCCAAATGAATCAATGAAAAAGAGAGAACTAGAATCTGGGTTTATAGTTATTTTTTCCAACCTACAAGTCACATAGAACCCACTGAGTATATGACTAAATTAAAACAAACACAACCCACTTACAATCACTTTGACATAGTTGGCAGGAAATATGCCAATCTGGTTTCTACAGTTCCCTCTGTACCAATCTGTATCTATCTTCTCCAGAAGATAAACAATTTCTCCAGAAGTGAGGTTCAAATCATCAACTTGCTCTGTAATATAAAATTATAGTTATGTATGATGAATTATCCTGGTTGCAGATTTGATAAAAGCACAAAGTAGCATTTAGCTGTGTCCACTGAGGCAGTTATGTTCCACTGATTCTGAGAACAGATTATACTAATCAAATTGACTTAAAAAATGCTATTCTTTTTTTGGACATTGTTATGAGCTCCCTTTTTAAGGACCAAATTAGACATATTTACCATGCTTTGATTGATGGAAAATGGTTGAAAAAAACACTATTGTGTTAGCAAATGTTTCCTACTGTGCCAATATAAAGCCATGCTGAATACACACTGAACAATGAAAAAAGTTTATAGACATGGTATAATATTATTCTTCTCAATTATGCTTAAAAATCATTTTAATTTCAAATATTAACTAAGGGAGTACTACAACTCTTTAGTAAATAAGTTTACCCATACCAAAACAAAAATCAGCCTATCAAGTGGATAAAAAGAGATTGTAAGTAAATCAGGAGTTTATTTGTAGCCTTGGATATGAAGGGTATTTTAAAAATTATTACAAAAGTACTTATATTGTGGGTGGGCATGGGTGGCTCATGCCTGTTATCTCAGCACTTTAAGAAGCTAAGGTGGGAGGATCACTTGAGGCCAGGAGTTCAAGACCAGCCTGGGCAACATAGCGAGACCATGTCCCTAGGAAAAAAAAAAAATTAGCCAGGTGTAGTGGCACCCCTGTAGTCCTAGCTACTGGGGAAGCTGAGGGAGGAGGATCACTTGAGTCCAGGAGTTCAAGGTTATAGTGATTGCACCACTGCACTCAAGCCTAGGCGACAGAGCAAGATCTTGTCTCACACACACACACACACAAATTACTTTGATCTCATAGGTAAGTAAGCAGCTGAGACAACTTTGAAGACAAAAGAACTTCAGTTATTAAGTTAGGATTAACTTTATTACAATTTTGTTGTTGTTGTTGTTTTTTGAGACGGGGTTTTGCTCTTGTTGCCCAGGGTGCAACGGCACAATCTTAGCTCACTGCAACCTCTGCCTCCCAGGTTCAAGCGATTCTCCTGACTCAGCCTCCCAAGTAGCTGGGATTACAGGCATGCGTCACCACGCCCGGATACTTTTTTGTATTTATAGAGACGGGGTTTCAACATGTTGGTCAGACTGGTCTGGACTCCTGACCTCAGGTGATCCATCCGCCTCGGCCTCACAAAGTGCTGGGATTACAGGTGTAAGCCACTGTGCCCAGCCATATTACAATTGTTAATTAGTACCCACTATTTTTTTTTTTTTTCTTTTTTGAGACAGAGTCTCGCTCTGTCCCTCGGGCCGGAGTGCAGTGGCGCGATCTCAGCTCACTGCAACCTCAGCCTCCCGGGTTCACGCCATTCTCCTGCCTCAGCTCCCGAATAGCTGGACTACAGGCGCCCGCCACTACGCCCGGCTAATTTTTCGTATTTTTAGTAGAGACGGGGTTTCACCATGTTAGCCAGGATGGTCTCGATCTCCTGACCTCGTGATCCGCCTGCCTCGGCCTCCCAAAGTGCTGGGATTACAGGAGTGAGCCACTGCGCCCGGCCTAGTACCCACTATTTTGAAAGAGTTAAAAAGTTTGTGACTGGTAGGCAATTTGCAATGTTCATTTGTAAGGGAAAGTCTCTCTGTCTCTCTCTTTCTCTTTCTCAGGGAGCTTCAAAGGCAAGGGTATACAACTAAGCTTTCTGGAATGGCTGGTACAATCAACCCTTCTTGAAGTGAAGTCCTGGATAAGATGACCTCTCCAGTCTAGGACTCTATAGGCACAGAAAAATGAAGAAGGATGTCCTTGAGAGGCTAACCCCCGGCAGGGAAAAAGACTTACTCCTGGATCCTGTGTTTCTCCCACTGCATTATTTACATCCTTACCTGCTGGGAAATCATGAAGAACGACAGCATGAGGAGCACCACTGTCAACAGGCTTCTGAGCGTGGCTTGGATCCTTAGGGGGAGAAAAGGGCTGTGAATGAAGTGTGCAGGATAGATGGTGGATTTATTATTCACTCTGAGACCAATTTTTTTTTCTCATTAGAGTCCTCTTGACACAATTACATTATGAGTACATGATGCAAACCACACAGTTGAGCCAAACAAGGGAATTATTATCAAGTTGAAGAAGAATGTGTCCCTGCCAAGGGAGGATGAAAATCTCAATTAAAATATCCCCCAGTATGTTTTCTTTTTGCTTTTTTAAGCTGAGAGAGTAAAACAAAAGGGAACTGTTTATTTATTTTGAAACAGTATCTATTCTACCCCAAAGTAGTGGTTTTTGACCTCTTTCCCTTTCAAGGATAGCTTTTTCCTTAAAACTGTGATCAAGACAGAGTCTTAAAAGTCGTGTCTTTATTAGGATGGGAAAAGAAGAAAGTTCTATGATTTATGCTCTTGCCTTTTGTAATGAAAGGAGCTAATGACTTTCAACAGAAGTATAATTCACAAAAAGTAAAATCCATTTCATTTATTACCACTTAACTAAGTGCTTTTTCTAATTTGAAAGCAATGCTACCTCCCATGCCTGGTCTGCATTTTGTATTTAATCTGAATGGTTTATTCAACAGTAGTTCTAATTAGCAAAAAGAATCTAACATTCTCTATCCATCTAGCCAAATGCCGAGATTGGCCAGAGGATAAGGCAAAGCTGAAGAGTGACCTCTTCTTATTGACTAGCAATTGTTATTCTTAGTTTCTTTATATCAAGAGACAGGCTTATCCTCATCATCATCAAATCCCACTGAAGGATATTATTTGGAGTTATAACTTAACACTCTTCAACACTGGCAAGCCTGTGAAATAAATAAAGGCAGATTTTTGTGCCCTTTCTTGTCTCTTCACCTCCTCTAATAACTCTTGTCCCCTTAGAGATGTCCTGACACATCTATACCTCTGCCCTTCCCCTGGCCATGATGCACCAGGCTGATTGCAGTGCACTGTGAATGATGGTCCACTTTCTCCATTTCAACCCTGCAGCACCTTTGCTGAGATCTTTTCTAAATCTCAGCTGCTCTTTCAACCAACATGCACCTGCAGAAACAAAATTTTCATTCTCTCAAGTTAGGTAAACTGAAATATAACTTAAGACTCTAATGGCTAATGTAGCTTACTATATTAGCTTACTAAGAAGACCCTAACATTTTTTCATGGACTGCTTAATGCTTTTCTCTAAATAAATGAACAATATGGAAATTTCATGAATTCTGAGATATTTTAGGTCTGACATGGCTTTTTTTTCTTTGACACAGGGTCTTGCTCTGTCACCTAGGCTGTGGTGTAGTGGCACAATCACAGCTCACTGCAGCCTTGACCTCCAGGGGTTAAGTTATCCTCCCACTTCAGTCCCCAAAGTAGCTGGGACTACAGACAAGCACTACCATGCCTGGCTAATTTTTGCATTTTTTGTAGAGATGGGGTCTCGCCACGTCGCCCAGGCTGGTCTCAAACTCCTGGGCTCAGGTGATCTACCCATCTTGGCCTCCCAAAGTGCTGGGATTACAGGCGTGAGCCACCGTGCCCAGCCTGGAGTGGCTTTTCATAATTATTCAGCACGGACAACATAAGAAATGCCATATCTACAAAAAAATAAAAAATTAGCCTGGCATGGTGATACACCCCTGCGGTCCCAGCTATTAGGGATGCAGAGGTGTGAGGATCTCTTGAGCCCAGGAACTCGAGGCTGCAGTGAGCTATGATTGTGCCACTATACTCTGACTTGGATGACTGAGTGACTCTCTCCAAAAAAAGTTAAACAAATTAATTATTATTTATATAATGTGTTATATATGTGCATGTGTGATTTTCATTTTTTTCTGATTTACATCTGTGGAGAAAAAGGAATTACTATTCAATAAGTGTTATTAGGCTAGATGCCTATCCTTTTGGAAAAAATGATGTCAGAGACCTACCACACACCAAACACAAACATGAAATCTCCAAATGGACCAGAGGCCTAAACATAAACCAATCCTTGGAGGGAGGGGATAATTTGTGCCTCCCAGTCACACATTTTCCCTTCTCTGCCTTCAGTGTATGGATATCACTGGCAATGCTGCTCATCAACCCAGCCTAGCAGGTGAAGGGCAAGAGGAACAGGCTAGACAGGGTTGCCAACAAGTGGTCCATACAATTCAGACCATACCACTGGGGTAGGTATCTGGCAGGTAAATATAACATAATGCAAAGGTCTTTCTAATATGACTATAACTGCTAATGCAAATGGTTTTGTAATATTAAGAATAGCTAATATTTACTGCTCATTCACTATGTGCTACTCACTGTGTTAAATACCTTATATGCATTAGCTCAATGAATTTGTTAAACATCTTTGAGATATAACCCACATACAATAAAATTTACCTACTGAAAGTGAACATGGCTGTAGTATATTCATAGAATTATCCAACCATCACCATAACCCAAGTGCAGAACACTTTTATCACTCCCCAAAGAAACCTCCTACTAATTAGGTGTCACTCCCCAGTTACCCTCCCCTCAGCCCCAGGCAACCAGTAGTCTACTTTCTGTCTCTATGGATTTATCTATTCTGGACTTTTACACAAATAAAATCATATAATCTGTCAACTCTGAAGACAACTCTGTGGGCAGTTGTCTCACACATTAAAAAAATAAAGTTTAGAGAAGTTAAATAACCACCGAAGAAGGTGGAAGGGGAACCAAATTCCACTTCCCTGAAACCCAGGTCTGGGGTCTCAACCATGTACCAGGCAACAACCTTCCACTTTTCCCATGATCTGTCTGATTCAACCACAACTGGTCATGTTCATTCAATATTTTCTGTTTGCCAAGTTAGGGCAAAGTACAACACATTCGTAGAGATATTTACCTTAAAACTAGGCTTTCAAATAGGTAAGTTTTATTAAAAAAAAAAATGTAACAATAGCCATGAACCCAGAAGCATAAAGGAGGATTCATTTCATTATCACCAACAGCTGCCCATCAGAGGCCAACTCTCTGCAAGTCTATAGTAAAAGATGAGAAGGTGGTATTTAAGGTGGAAAGAACTTTGCACTGTTATAAAAGACTAACTTTTGGCTGGGCATGGTGACCCATACCTGTAATCTGAACACTTTGGGAGGCCCATGCAGGCAGATGGCTTAGCCCAGGAGTTTCAGACCAGCCCTGGCAACATAGTGAGACCCTGTCTCTACAAAAAATTTTAAAAATTGCCAGGCGTGGTGGTGCACGCCTGTAGTCCTAGCTACTCAGGAGGCTGAGGTGGGAGGATTGCTTGAGCCGGGAAGGTCAAGGCTGTAGTGATCACAGCACTGCACTTCAGCCTGGGCAACAGAGTGAGACCTTATCTCAAAAAAAAAAAAAAAAAAACATTCTAATTTTTTTTAGCTTCTATTTTTCACAAAGGAAAGCTTTTTGGCAGTATAACTTCCACTGTTGCCATAAGTGTGTTCTGAAAGAGGAAGGACAGCTATGACAGATGGATAATGCCGTACCAAAACAGAGAAAATGAGTCAGTGGAGAACTTGCCCCATGGGAGCTAAAGTAAGGATTTTCATATGCCAGCAGAAGCTACCTTAACACATATCTCCTCTGCTCTCCAAATACAATTTTTTAGTTTCTTAGCAAACTTCAAAATATAAACTGCCTTCTAAGAAGAAAAAATGGGAAAAGATTATGAAAACTAGGATAAACGGCAAACCAAGTATTTTACTTGATCACTATTATTTTTCATATTTACTTTATTTTTTTATTTGTTTTTTTTTTCCAAGACAGAGTCTCGCTCTATGGCCCAGGCTGGAGTGCAGTGAAGAAAACAAAACACAGGGTAGTCACTCTGTATCGAAGTGATTAGTATGGCAGTGGCAAGTCTCTTAGTAGTAATTTATTCTAAAAGTAGAATAAATGCTACTGTAATTTTTACTCTGGTTAAAATAAATGTGCTAACAAAAACCTGAAGATGAGATATAATTAATAGTTCCATGAAATGTGCTGCTATGTGTGATATGAGGGCTGTAACAATATTAATTCCTTACGTTTGGTCTGCTTCTAAGATGTTCATCAAGTGGAGTGATAATCTTCATTTGAGACAGGTGAACTCTGCCAGTGTCTTCTCCCTTTTGGCACTCCAGGTAATTATTTTCCGTCTGCTTCAGCATCACAAGTACATCCCCACGCTGCAAGGTACAATACCACTCTCTGAAGCAATTATTATTTAATAAAACATTATTACTTTTTCACATTTTAATCTTTGGAGCCTAAAGCATTTAATAATGTGTAATGGTAGTAACAGAGGCCAGTAATTTTTTTTTTTACATTAACCAGTAAGGAAAGAGCTCTACTTTACCTTACAAGAGAGTTCTCCGGGGTTTTGCGAGACAATATCTTCATTGGCAATTCCATGAGGCACAGACAGCTTAAACGTAAACCAATAAAAGGCTTATTCACAATCAAATAACCTCCTCTTAAGTTGCTGATCATTTAGGAATTTGGCATGTGTGTGCCTAAAGTGCACCTTCTCCAGCAGCTAAACTCACCTGGCTTCATCGCGCTCTAGATCAATGGAGCCTGCCATTTCTCATGGATGTTAAGAGGCTCTTGGGAGTTGGAGTTAGGCCCATAGAACCACAAGAGCTAAACATGGCCTAACATTCCCTTAATGACCATAACCAGGAAGTTCCGTTCTACAGGACAAGATCCGCCAAGTCCCCTGGGGGTTTGAAGGAGAAACACCCAGCACTTGACCTCACAGCCAGTTCTTTAATTCAGGGTTCTTAAAATGGTGGCCTCTGAAGGCTGATCAGTGATTGCAGCCCTCCGTGTACTGCCTGCCTGTTTCCATAGACCTTGAAGCTCTTCTCCTAGAGTCTCTCTGATACCAAGTGTCTACTTAAATCCATTTCATGGCCTGATCCCAGCCACTTCCTGGTCCACTCAGCTCTGTCTGATCTTAGAATGGTTTTTACATCTGTACTGGACCTTGTCCAGGGGGCTCTGTTCCCTGCTTTGGAAAATTTTAGCTGATGAGTGCACATCAGAGGGTCTGTACTATATAAAAGGCATACCCAGGAAATGCAATCACACAAGCTCACATCCAACATGGGAAGAAGGCTGCCTGGGCCTTGGGTCACCCAGGAGCAAAGATCCACAGTGCAAGGATGTGGCCCTGTACAGCTGGCTTGGTGGTGCCATTTCCCAACATCTTTGTCAGATTCCTAGGGCTTCCAATGTACCCAGATTCCTGGCTAGCAATTTAATGGTACTATAGGCATGCAATAAATGAAAGATTTGAAGAATTATTTTGTAGTGAGACATACAGCTCTATATATACCATCATTTTGAATGTATTGAGTTTTAAAAAATGCTTTATTGACATTATACGACTATGCTAAGAACTGTCAGGCCTCTGAGCCCAAGCTAAGCCATTGTGACCTGCACATATACATCTGGATGGCCTGAAGCAGCTGAAGAACCACAAAAGATGACATTCCACCATTGTGATTTGTTCTTGCCCCACCCCAACTAATCAATCGACCTTGTTATGTTCCTCCCCGGGACAATGAGTCTCCTGATCTCCCTACTCTGCACCTTGTGACCCCCGCCCCTGCCCGCAAGAGAACAACCCCCTTTAACTGCAATTTTCCACTAACTACCCAAATCCTTTAAAACTGCCCCACTCCTGTCTCCCTTTGCTGACTCCTTTTTTGGACTGAGCCCGCCTGCACCCAGGTGAAATAAACAGCCTTGTTGCTCTCACAAAGCCTGTTTGGTGGTCTCTTCACACAGACGTGTGTGACAAGAACCAAATGTGAAATCTGGTTCCCCTTGAGAAAGGGCTCTTAACAGAATGGCCAAATCAAGTAGAGGCTACGATTGGCATAATGGTTAGGAGCAGGTGTCAGAGCCAGCTGACCTGTTCTCAAATCTTGCTCCACCATTAACTGGATTTGCAACCCTGGGCATGTTACTTTATGTCTCTGTTTCTTATTTTCCTCACTTGTTAAAGGAGGATAATAATATCTACCTCACAAGGTTGGTGTGAGGAATAAATGAGTTATTTAATACATACATAAAGTGCTTCAAACAGCGCCTGGCTCATAATTAGTACTCAACATACATCAACTACTGTTATTTATTAATTAAGTAATCTATCCCAAAGAACACCCCTGGGTTTTAGAAATTAAAGTTTTATCAGTTTAAGTGAATATTAATATATATGAATATACTGCCTCCTTCTTATTTGTCTTTACCCTTCTCTAAAGAGGATTTTTGAAAAACCCTGAACAGCTTAAAGAAAAAATAATTCCTGGCTCAATGATGAAAATGTAACACAACATAGAATTATTAATTGCTGTTCTTGTTACAAGCTACTCTGTCGTTCAATTGTTAAAAAGAGTAAGCAGTCCTGCTCTCCTGATCATTTTTATTTTTAATTTTTTTTAATAAAGAGTCTCATTCTGTCACCCAGGCTGGAGTGCAGTGGCATGCTCTTGGCTCACTGAAACCTCCATCTCCTGGGTTCAAGCAGTTGGCTTCCCAAAGTGCTGGGATTACAGGTGTGAGCCACTGCACCTGGCCTCCTTATCATTTTTATTTGTTTTACATTTTTCAGGTTAACCTGATCAAAGTAGAGAACACATCAACTGTTTTTGTTGTTGTTGTTGTTTTGTTTTTTTGAGATGGAGTCTCATTGTTGCCCAGGCTGGAGTGCAGTGGCACAATCTCGGCTCACTGCAACCTCTGCCTCCCGGGTTCAAGCAATTCTCCTGCCTCAGCCTCTGGAGTAGCTGGGATTACAGGCATGTGCCAACACGCCCAGCTAATTTTTGTATTTTTAGTAGAGACAGAGGTTTCACCACGTTGGCCAGGCTGGTCTCAAACTCCCAATCTCAAGTGATCCACCCGCCTCAGCCTCCCAAAGTGCTGGGATTACAGGCATGAGCCACCACCCAGCAACTCTGTTTTTTAACTGTGGGAAATGCAGGCAAAGGTTTAGGTCATTTGATGAGAAAAACATTAAAAGAGAACAAAATCAATATCTCAACTATTGATGAAAACTTCTAACTGGTAACTATTAAATGGACCACAATAATTATTGGGCTTACAAAAGGGGAAAATGAGGGAAAAACCATCCATCTTAGTAAGAACTTTCTACTTCATTTTAAAATTTACTCAAGGGGAAAAGGAGTTATTAGATATAAACTATATCAAGATATAAACTATAAGCCAGGAGTGGAGGCATGTTCCCATAGCCCCAGCTACTCAGAAGTGTGAAGCAGGAGGATCCCTGAGCTCAGGAGGTCGAGACTGCAGTACACTATGATTGCAGCAGTGCACTATGATTGCATCACTGCACTCGAGTCTGGGTGATAGAGTGACACTCCATCTTTTAAATGAAAGGAAAAACAAAAGATATAAACTATAGTATCTGTCAGAGTTACTCCCATTAGTATAACCCACTGGGTCAGGTTTTTCAGAATTTCTGTTTGGTCCAGCCAGGCAGCAAGTTACAAGCCTGGCCTGCCCTGCTTTCTCTCCTCTTTCCCTACATTTCTCCTAATAATGAAACCCTGCTTTAAAGACCTAGGTGTTTTGTTTGTTTGCTTTGAGACAGTCTTGCTCTGTTGCCCAGGCTGGAGTGCAGTGGTGCAATCTTGGCTCCTGCAACCTCTGCCTCCCAGGCTCAAGCAATTCTCACGCCTCAGCCTCCTGAGTAGCCAGGATTACAGGATTGTGCCATCACGCCTGGGTAATTTTTTGTAATTTTAGTAGAGACAGAGTTTCACCACATTGGCCAGCTGGTCTCAAACTTTTGGCCTCAAGCTGATCCACCAGCCTCAGCTTCCCGAAGTGCTGGGATTATAGGTGTGAGCCACTGTGCCCAACCAAGACCTAGAATTTATTATGGCCTACTCATCTAAAGCACTCTTGGCGTCAAGGGACAATTCCACATTTGTTCCATCATCTTTTTCTAAGGAATGATGAATCGTATATATACTTTAGGGCACACCTCTTGACCACAAACATTTTTAAAAGCTAAATTTACCATGTATTTACTGTAGAGGGGGTGTCCTGGTTTGGGACGAGGGGGTAGCACCGGATCTCGATTTTTAAAAACTTGACTCTTGGCTTTTGAGAGTCCAGTTGCCAAGTTACTTTGTTTTTTCTGAAGATCCATGTCAGAAGAGGATCGATTAAAAGGCAGTTTCTTATTAGATCTTCTGGTTGCAGAAAGCTTTGGGGGAGGTGGTCTCTCAGGGGGCACCTTGGTTGGAAGCTGTTGAGTTGGAATGGTTTTTCCATTCACAGGTCTGAAAGTCAATGTAGTAGCCATGAGTCAGTGTTTTGATCAGTATTAAATTCTGTCCTGTCCTGTCTCTCTCACACACACACACACACACACACACACACACACACACACACAGAGACACAGCTTTCTGCTAGTGGAACACAGTTTACTGAAACATGCAGGGTATGCTATTTTTGAGCAAACGACTGCTGCATTAAACATTACATTATTAGAGGAAATGCCATGATGTTCCAGTTTCCTCTTATCTTGCGCTAGAGATTCATTAGTTCAAGACAAACAAGCATTTACTATCATGGGCTCTCTAAGGTCCCATTTGCTCTTAAACACATCATGACTATTTCTGGAAACTAAGTACTTTCTACCAAAGTCTGAGATGAAAAGCTTATAATAAGATAACGATGTATGTGTGCTGGGGTCTTGTACATGATTAGAAAAGGAACATCAAAATCCCCTAACATTCATGTTATAGGTGTTACTATTAAAAGTCTAATTTAGATTAATACAAAGAAAGCTAGTTCTGAAAGGATAGGACAACTATTACTTTGAAAGCCTTTCCTTAATCCCTACGATAGAAATAATTTTCGGCCGGGAGTGGTGGCTCACGCCTGTAATCCCAGCACTTTGGGAGGCCCAGGTGGACGGATCATGAGGTCATGAGATCGAGAACATCCTGGCCAACATGGTGAACCCCCATCTCTACTAAAAATACAAAAATTAGCTGGGCATGGTGGCTCATGCCTGTAGTCCCAACTACTTGGGAGGCTGAGGCAGGAGAATCGCTTTAACCCGGGAGGCGGAGGTTGCAGTGAGCTGAGATCGCGCCACTGTACTCCAGCCTGGTGACAGAGCGAGACTCCGTCTCAAAAAATAAATAAATAAATAAATTTCAACATAGTAATAATGTCTTCTGATAGCATTACAGCCCTTTATTTGAATAGCTCTGGAACCCAGAAGGCAGTCACCTCTGAGCTCACAAAGCCAGTCTCCTTCGGAAATGCCAAAAACCAGTCTCTTAACCAGGAGGGTGTTTGTGTGCATGTATATGTATATTCTAGAAGTGGAGCTGTTTTAAGTTCAGAAATGAGTCTTGTTCATTTATTTGAGGAAATAAATGCTCTATGAGTTGAACTGTGTTAAAAAGGGAGCAGAGATTCCCATAACCTACCGTTAGAAGCAGACAGTGGATTAGGGGCCTGCGTGAATTGGTGAGATTATTTTATCTCGAAAAAAAGATTCAAGGCCAACACCACTCAATCTTGGTGGTAAACAAGAGTTGGGTCTCTGAGTCATTAATTTTTCTCTAACTTTTCCCACATTTACTTACCTCGGTGGCAACCTTGGGGGTCCTCGCACAAAACCTCCTGTTTGACCTGGGTGGTTGGATTCCTGCAAGTAGCAGAGAATGCTTTTTAGTTAAGGTTAATCTGAAACAAGAGCTTGTCAAGAGAAATACTAGGCAACCTTTTGGCTGTATCTACAAGTAGAAATGCAGTTGAATTATAGAAAGTAGCTTAAAAGAGTTTTCAGCCTTAAACAATATTAACCTATTTCTGCCTAAATTATTCATGTCCTAATAACAAGTGAAAACACTGACAGGAAGAAACCAGTCTCCTGTTGTGGACCACAGCCTGAGCAACTGCACTGCATGGTCATGCACTCGGTGGATTCATGAGATATTGAGGGAAAATTTAAGCAGGCCCTGAAGAGAATTTAAAAATGTGTGTTCTTGGCCGGGTGCGGTGACTCACGCCTGTAATCCCAGCACTTTGGGAAGCTGAGGCGGGAGGATCACGAGGTCAGGAGATCGAGACCATCCTGGCTAACACAGTGAAACCCCATCTCTACTAAAAATACAAAAAATTAGCCGGGCATGGTGGCGGGTACCTGTAGTTCCAGCTACTTGGGAGGCTGAGGCAGGAGAATGGCGTGAACCCAGGAGGCAGAGGTTGCAGTGAGCCGAGATCGTGCCACTGCACTCTAGCCTGGGCAACAGAGCGAGACTCCGTCTCAAAAAAAAAAAAAAAAAAAAAAAAAAATATATATATATATATATATATATATGCTCTTTATTCATTCCGTGATCACACATAAGAAACATACTACTCCTAAGTTTAAACACATAGTAAGAGGGATGGTTATTAGTTGGTTTTGCTTTGAATAGGCAGATCTTATCTCATCACTGTTTGGTTTAAACAATTTGCAGTGGGTTTTGAACTAGAAGGAGGTGGGAATGTAAAAGAAACTTGCAGGATGGTCTGAGAGGAAGGCATGTAAGGAGAAATAGTTAAGGTCCAAGAAAGCAGTGTGCTTGTACCACTCTAGCAAAGGGGCTGGATGGGCTAAAAAAGAGTTTTGTAGAAAAGAGGAAAAGAGTAAAGGAGAATAATGTGAACAATAAAAGACAGGCACAGTTGGAATGTTTTATCCTAATGGTAGATGAGAGAAACTGGAAGTGTGGAGATTAATAGGAAGATTTCTGTAGGGGAAGGGTCAAACTGTTCCATTTAAACAGGTTTTCTGAACATGTTATAGCCCAAGGATTGGGAAATGAAGGTAATAAGTGGAGAATATTTTCAGATCTTCTGTTGAGATCTTCTGTTGAGCTGGAGTGCAATGATGCAATCTCAGCTCAATGCAACCTCTGCCTCCCAGGTTCAAGTGATTCTCCTGCCTCAGCTTCCCGAGTGGCTAAGACTACAGGCGTGTGCCACCCCACCTGGCTAATTGTCGTATTTTTAGTAGAGATGAGGTTTCACCATGTTGGCCAGGATGGTCTCAAACTCCTGACCTCAAGTGATCCACCCGCGTTGGCCCCCCAAAGTGCTGGGATTACACGCGTGAGCCACCACACCCAGTCCCTCACTAAATTCTTCTAATTCTGTGTTTTTTTGTTTTCCACTTTTCCTACTTTCTAAGTCCCCAACACACTCAGGAAATAATATTTCCCCAAAACTTCATAAGAAAAAAAATGCTGACCCTTTAAATTACATTGCTTTTTTTTTTTGTAAAAGATGTTTAATTAAACTTGGGAATCTTTGGGCTACTTCAGACTGTTTTTCTCCTCCTTATAAATGAGCCAAAACTCACTTTTATGATTTTTAAGTTATACTGAATATTTATAACCTTTTCCTTAAATACCAAATGATTAATTGCCAATAACTGTGATCATTTAAACATGTTTCAATATTATAAAATCCCATTTTAAAAAACAAATTAAGCTTGCCCTTAAAACTTGGTTTCACTAATGAGTTCAGTTAATGTAGTGAAGCAAGTAACCAGCTCATAAACCCTGCAATATTCCAGAATATAATCCATGCCTTATAATTACACTGCTGCCTATATTTTTCCTGACAAATATTGCCATGATGCTTGAAAAATGCATTTATTTCTTTGGCTACCTTTAAAATTAAAACAAACTCTAGCAGATAGGAAGAAATTTTAATTGCTTTTCTCAAAACTGTAATTGTTAGATACCTTGATAAAGAAAATTTAAAAAATAGATATATAAATTTGACATGGAAAGATACAGATGATGTACTGTAATAAATGCACAGCATATGACCCTAATTTTGTACCAAATATTAGCTATAGTTTTTCCCGGGGGGTGGTATTTTTATGGGAAATCTTAAACATCTTTTTAATTTCTTAATTTGCAACAGTAAGAAAATTTTAAATCAGAAAAAAAGAGTGGCACATTCAAATTCTTTAGGGATGTTAGGCACATTCTGAAAGGCACTGCTGTATCTGACATACTCCAAATATTGAGAGGAGACAGTTCTTGCAGGAGCCATTGTCTTAGTGTTTGCTCAAGTCTGGGTTTATGCCCAGGTTCTGCTGAGTCTTTGCAAGATAACCAATTAGGGACTTCCTCCTCGTGGGTATTCCACACATAACCTCAAGGCTCTCTGCATTTGCTTTTTGACAGTTTTTCTCTAGCTCTGATATCCCTGAACTCTGGCTTTTAATGTGTTTGGACAAGCATTTTAGTTTCTGGTGAAGTTGGTTTTCCTGCTTGTATTGTCTCTGCAGATTCCATCTTTTTGTTCATCTGCACTGGAATAATACTCCAATTTAAAAATAATTCCCCAGTTTTTTGCTATTCTCTCTCTCTTTTTTTTTTTCTGAGATGGAGTCTCACTCTGTTGCCCAGGCTGGAGTGCAGTGGCATGCTCTCAGCTCACCAAACCTCCGCCTCCCGGGTCAAAGCAATTCTCCCACCTCAGCCTGCCGAGTAGCTGGGATTACAGGCAGGCGCCACCATGCCTGGCTAATTTTTGTATTTTTAGTAGAGACGGGGTTTCACCATGTTGGCCATGCTGTTCTGGAACTCCTGACCTCAACTGATCCACCTGCCTCGGACTCCCAAAGTGCTGGGATTACAGAGGTGAGCCACTGTGCCTAGCCTTTTGCTACATATATATGTACATATATATATATTTGAGACGTAGTCTTGTTCTGTCACCCAAGCTAGAGTGTAGTGGCACGATCTTGGCTCACTGCAACCTCCACCTCCTCGGTTCAAGCAATTCTCTTGCCTCAGCCTCTTGAGTAGCTGGGATTACAGGCATGTGCCACCACACCCGGCTAATTTTTGTATTTTTAGTAGAGATGGGGTTTCACCATTTTGGTCAGGCTGGTCTCAAACTCCTGACCTCATGATCCATCCACCTCGGCCTCCCAAAGTACTGGGATTACAGGCATGAACCACCACGCCCAGCCGCTATATATTTTTTTAAAAACAGGTATTTCTCCCAAGACCACACTCTTGTCTGCTGGAATTACTGAGTGGCCTCCATATGTTTCTTATCTTTTTTCTCCAAGAATTAGCACTACTTCTTTTTTTATTTTTTAGAGACAGGGTCTCGCTTTGTTGTCCAGGCTGGAGTACAGTGGCGTGATCTCGGCTCACTGCAACCTCCACCTCTGGGTTCAAGCGATTCTCCTGCGTCAGCCTCCCAAGTAGCTAGGATTACAGGTGTGCTCCACCACACCTGGCTAATTTTGTATTTTTAGTAGAGATGGGGGTTTCACCATGTTGGTCAGGCTGGTCTCGAACTCCTGACCTCAGGTGATCCACCTGCCTCAGCCTCCCAAAGTGCTGTGAATACAGGCATGAGCCACCGTGCCTGGCCCACACCTTTAAGTCTTTATGGCCTCTGTTTCAAAATTCATTCAGTAACTGTAATTTTTTTTTAAAAAAAAGGGATTTCTTAGGCACAGATTGACTTTCAGGTCCCAGAAATCTATATGCGTGACTTCAGGCAAATCATTTAACTTGTAGTCTGATTCTTCATCTCTTCTTCCTTCAGATTCAGCGTGTTTATTATGGTATGCATTTATTATAGTACAGTACTGAATGTTCTGATTCCCTTTATAAACAGTGCAGGACAGGATTTTCCTCATGTTGTCATGTGAGGAACAAACACAATTATGAATATGGTATCTCTCCAGATGGTTTAATTTATTATAACTTCCTTTTTTTTTGTTTTTCTAAAATGTGGAAGTTGCTTCTGGACTGCTTAGCACTAAACATAATAATACTAACTATTTCTTTTCTTTTCTTTTTTTCTGAGATGGAGTCTCACTCTGTCGCACAGGCTGGAGTGCAGTGGCGCGATCTCGGCTCACTGCAACCTCTTCCTCCTGGGTTTATGCAATTCTCCTGCCTCAGCCTCCCAAGTAGCTGGGATTATAGGCGCATGACACCACACCCGGCTGATTTTTTTTTTTTTTTTTTTTTGTGAGATGGAGTTTCATTCTTGTTGCCCAGGCTGGAGTGCAATGGCGTGATCTTGGCTCACCACAACCTCCGCTTCCCAGGTTCAAGCGATTCTCCTGCCTCAGCCTCCCGAGTAGCTGGGATTACAGGCATGCACCACCACACCCAGCTAATTTTTTGGATTTTTAGTAGAGATGGGGTTTCTCCATGTTGGTCAGGCTGGTCTTGAACTCCCGACCTCAGGCGATCCGCCCACCTCGGCCTCCCAAAGTGCTGGGATTACAGGCTTGAGCCATTGCGCCCGGCCCACACCTGGCTAATTTTTGTATTTTTAGTAGAGATGGGGTTTCACCATGTTGGCCAGGCTGGTCTTGAACTCCTCACCTCAAGTGATCCACCCGCCTTGGCCTCCCAAAGTGCTGGATTACAGGTGTGAGCCACCACACCCGGCCTCTTTTCTTTTTTTTTGAGACAGAGGCTTGCTCTGTTGCCCAAGCTGGAGTGCAGTGGTGTGATCTCAGCTAACTGCAACCTCTGCCTCCCGGGTTCAAGCAATTCTCGTGCCTCAGCCTCCTGAGCAGCTGGGACTACAGGTGTGTGCCACCACACCTGGCTCATTTTTGTATAATACTAACTATTTCTTTTTTTCTTCTGGAGACGAGTCTTGCTCTGTTGCCCAGGCTAGAGTGCAGTGGTACAATCTTGGCTCACTGCAACCTCCACTTCCTGAGTTCAAGCGATTCTCCTGCCTCAGCCTCCCAAGTAGATGGGATTACAGGCGCGCATCACCATGCCTGGCTAATTTTTGTATTTTTAGCACAGATGAGGTTTCACCACGTTGGCCAGACTGATCTCAAACTCCTGATCTCAAGTGATTTGCCCGCCTTGGCCTCCCAAAGTGCTGGGATTACAGGTGTGAGCCACAGTGCACCCCAATACTATTTCAATAAAGCTTTATAGTTTACAAAGTCCATTACATATGATGGACATTACATATAATGGACATTAACAAATGATGTTTTACTTACTCATCACCCTCTCACTCCTTTTTATAACCATTTCAGAGTAGAAGCCAACCTTCTCAAGCAACTTTTCCTCCAAGGGAATTTGGGATTTTCCAGTTTAATGTTAGTATGGTAGGAACCCTACTATCCTCTTTTGGGCTTTCTTAGCCCAGATTTAATAAAAGTTTATTACCAGCTACTTTGAAAATCACAAGTGATCACTAAATTTTAATTCATTCTTCAGGAAAATCTCATTAACTTGATATTGGCTAATTTAATTTAATGTCTCCTTCAAAGAAATTTTTCTTCTCCAGATGATTAGGTGGGCTTGCCTGTATAATAAGCATAGTTAATGCACAATGTAAAATCATGATGAAATTTGAACTGAAAATTTGGTTCAAAGACTTAAAAGTTAATTTCTCTTAAAACAAGCCTTAAAGATCATATGCCATATGGACATTTAAAAAAAAGATTGGGGTCTGGCGTGGTTGCTCATGCCTGTAATCCTGGCACTCTGAGAGGCCGAGGCGGATGGACCATTTGAGGTCAGGAGTTCAAGACCAGCCTGGCCAACATGATAAAACCCTGTCTCTACTAAAAATACAAAAAAAATTAGCTGGGCATGGTGGTGCGCACCTGTAGTCCCAGCTACTTGGGAGGCTGAGGCAGGAGAACTGCTTGAACCCAGGAGGTAGAGGTTGCAGTGAGCCGAAATCGCGCCACTGCACTCCAACCTGGGTGACAGAGCGAGACTCCGTCTCAAAAAAAGAGTGTGATCTCATATCTAGAAAAACCTAAAGACTCTACCAAAAAAACCCTCTTAGAATTGATAAATGAATTCAGTAAAGTTGCAGGATACAAAATTAATATACAAATATCAGTAACATTTCTATACATGACAAAGAACTAGCTAAAAAAAGAAATTGAGAAGGCAATCCCATTTACGATAGCTACAAAAAGAAATACCTTGTAATAAATTTAACTGAGGAAGTGAAAGACCTCTACAAGGAAAACTACAAAATACCGATGGAAAAATGGAAGAAGATACAAAGGATACAAACAGACATTCTATATTCATGGCTTAGAAGAATTAATATTGTTAAAATGAGAATATTACCCAAAGAAATCTACAGATTCAATGCAATCCCTATCAAAATACAAATGACATTCTTTACAAACAAAGAAAAAAAAATCCTAAAACTTGTACGGAACCGCAAAAGGCCCTGAATAGTCAAAACAATCCTGAGCCAAAAGAACAAAGGTGGAGGTATCACCTACCAACTTTAAAATACACTACACAAAGATGTAGTAGCAAAAACAGCATGGACCTAGCATAATAACAGACACACAGGCCAGTGGAACAGAATAGAGAATCCAAAAATTAATCCACATATCTACAGCCAACTGATTTTTGACAAAAGTGCCAAGAACAGTCATTGGGGAAAGCACAGTCTCTTCAATAAATGGCGCTGGGGAAAACTAGATATCCACATGCAGACAAATGAAACTAAACCCTCCCACTCACTCTTTATAAGACTCAACTCGAAGACCTAAATCTAAGATCTGAAACAATAAAACTACTAGAAGAAAGCAGGGAAAACACCTCAGGACATTGGTCTTAAAAAAGATTTTATGAATAAGACCTCAAAAGCACAGGCAACAAAAGTAAAAATAAACAAATGGGCTTATATCAACCAAAAATCTTTTGCACAGTAAAGGAAACAATCAACAGAGTGAAAAGACAACCTACAGAATGGCAGGAAATATTTGCAAACTACTCATCTGATAGGGGATTAGTATCCAGAATACAAAAGAAACTCAAACATCGTTAACAGCAAAAAATCCAAACAATCTGATTTTAAAATGGGCAAATAAACTTTGGGAGGCGGAGGCCAGACAACTGCTTGAATCCAGGAGTTCAAGAACAGCCTGGGCAATGTGGCAAAACCTGTCTCTACAAAAAATACAAAAAATTAGCTGAGTGTGGTGGCATGCGCCTATAGTTCCAGCTACTCAGGAGGCTGAGGTGGGAGGATCACCTGAGCCCAGGAGGTCAAGGCTGCAGTGAGCTGTGATCACACAACTGCACTCCAGCCCAGGAGACAGAGTAAGACCCTATCTCAAAAAAAGAAAAAAAAAAAAAAACAGCAAATGATCTGGGTATTTCTCAAAAGAAGACACACAAATGGCCAACAAATACATTAAAAAATGCTCAACCTCACTAATCATCAGGGAAATTCACATCAAAACGGCAATGAGGTATCATCTCACCCCAGTTGGGATGGCTATTACCTAAAAGATAAAAAAAAAAAAAAAAAATGCTGGCAAGAATGCAGAGAAGGGTGAACTCTTATACACTGTTAGTGGGGATGTAACCTAGTACAATCACTGTAGAGAACAGGATGGAAGCTCCTCAAAAAACTACAAATAGAACTACCATATGATCCAGCAAGCCCACTACTGGGAATTTATTCAAAGGAAAGGAAATTACATTGAAGAGACATCTGCACATCCATGTTTACTGCAGCACTACTCACAGTAGCCGAGATACGGAATCAACCTAGGTGTCCAACAACAGATAAATGGATACAGAAAATGTGGCATGTATACACCATGGAATACTATACAGCCATAAAAAAGAATGGAATCCTGTCATTTGTGACAACATAAATGGAACTGGAGGATATTATGTTAAGTGAAATAAGCCAGGAACAGAAAGTTAAACACTGCATCTTCTCATTCATACATGGAAGCTAAAAATAAGTTGATCTCATAGAAATAAAAAGTAGAACGGAGGATACTAGAGGCTGGGAAGGGTAGAAAGAAGGGAGAGATAGGGAGCTTTGTTAAATAATACAAAATTAGAGCTAGACAGGAGGAATAAATTCTAGTGTTCTATACCACTGCAGGATGACTGTAGTTAACAATAATATATAGCTTCAAATAGCTGGAAGGAAGATATTGAACATTCCAAACAGAAGTGGTGAAAAATGTTTCAGATGACAGATGTGCTTACTACCCTGATCTGATCCCTATATAGTATATGTACTGAAACATCACTATGTACCCCAAGAATATGTACAATTATTATTTAAATTTAAAACAGAGGAAATAATCAGGAGCTTTGTCATGGATTTCCCATAAAGTCCTCTGAAAGTCTTTATTATTTATTTATTTATTTTTTGAGACGGAGTCTCACTCTGTCGCCAGGCTGGAGTGCAGTGGCGTGATCTTGGCTCACTGCAACCTCTGCCTCCCGGGTTCAAGCGATTCTCCTGCTTCAGCCTCCGGAGTAGCTGGGATTACAGGCACACGACACCACGTCCGGCTAATTTTTGTATTTTTAGTAGAAACGAGGTTTCACCATGTTAACCTGGCTGGTCTCGAACTCCTGACCTCAGGTAATCCACCCGCCTTGGCCTCCCAAAGTGCTGGGATTACAGGTGTGAGCCATCGTGTCCAGCCACCTTTATTCTTTTTCTTAAACCACTTCTCTAATTACTTGTTGTATGTCTGTTTCCCCAAGAAACCACAAAAGTTGGAAGACCAAAAAAAAAAAAAAAAAAAAAAAAAGTATTGAGGATATTGAAGTTGAAATGAAAAATATATATATGTACTTTAAAAAATCTCTTTGACCTCCATCTTAACAAATGCACAGTAAAACACTATTTTTTAAATTAAAAAAATACATTTTTCTTAAATTTCAGATTTAAAAATTCTTATGTTAATTATCTTAAATTTTGGTCACTAATTGGGTATTTTAAATAAAAACCAACAACTTGAATAAAGTTATTTCCCTGAATATTAAAGGTTTTTAGACATTTTAATAACCTTCTCATTATTAGTTTCATTTAAAAGACAATGCCATTAAGTTGGTATACAAATTATTTTATAGTGAAGTACAATGAATTGGCCTAATCTCTCTATAGGGACTTTTAACATATTGAACACTATATTATATAAGTACATGGGGCTTAGAAACTGGTCTCTAATAGAGGGTTCTTGTTTTTAATCTGACCAGTAATAAAATAATTTAGATATCAGCTGACTATTCAAAATTAATGCATAGCTACGTCTTCAATCTAGTACAATCTATAATGACCACTTACCAAGTTTCTAGTTCTCTCAACATTACTGAGCTTTCCAGATACTGTACTGAAAGTGTTTCCAATAGGTTTTTCAGCAGGGAGAGGAGGTGGACTTTGTGGATCCTCATGTAAACCTGGAAAAAGTAGCAGTAATTCATCAATAATTTCTAGTTTTTGGGATTCCAAAGAATGAAATGATTGCTGCTTAGTTTATTAGAAAAATGGCTATCATAAAAGATACACACAAATAGTTAAGGAAATGAGAAAGAGCTCCCAGCAAACTTCAGAAAATTGATGTGTTAGTCAACATCAGTTAATTTTACTATATGTTTTTATAGAGAGTGAAAATAATACTAAACAATTACAACAGCAGCCAGCATTGTTGAGAACCTTTTATGTGCCAGGAATTAAGTTAGGCTCTATATTTACCTACATTTCTCCAACCAAGATCTATGTGCTAGATTTGTCCAGTCCACTAGCTAGTAGCTACATCTGATGATTTAGTCTTAAATCTTAATTAATTAAAATTAAATTAAATTAAAATTTCAGTTCCTCAGTTGCACTAGCCACATTTCAAATACTAGCCACTGTGACTAGTGGCTACCAGCACAGTTAAAGAACATTTCTATCTTTGTAGAAAGTTCTATCGCACAGTGCTACACTAGATAATACCCTACCTGTTTTACAGATGAAGAAACTGAAGCTAAGAAGAAAATAAATGCACTACCCAAGGTCTTATTGCTAGTAATTGTCAGATCCATTGTTTTGAACCTAAAAGTCCATGTTCATTTTGATAAGTCATGCTGCTTCTTAATAGGTGGTGTATCCAACACTCCCTCATCCAAAAATAATTCAATGTGTTTTCTTTCTTTCTTTTTTTTTTTTTTTTTTTGAGATGGAGTCTTGCTCTGTCACCCAGGCTGCAGTGCAGTGGTGCAATCTTGGCTCACTGTAAGCTCCGCCTCCTGAGTTCACGCCATTCTCCTGCCTCAGCTTCCCGAGTAGCTGGGACTACAGGCGCCCGCCACCACGCCTGGCTAATTTTTTTGTATTTTTAGTAGAGACGGGGTTTCACCGTGTTAGCCAGGATGGTCTCGATCTCCTGACCTCGTGATCCGCCCGCCTCAGACTCCCAAAGTGCTGGGATTACAGGCGTAAGCCACTGCACCTGCCCAATGTGTTTTCTAATTCAGTAGCTTCTGATTAATGAACATAATTGCCCTCAATTAAACAAACAATACCTTTACATCCAAACCACACCCATATCAGTGATAATGTAGCCCCAACTTATTTTAAAAAGAAGAAAACCAAGATGACCAAATTAGTGACAGCTAATTAAAATGAGTGTGCAAAAACAATTGGGAGAGTGGATGACTGTAACATACTGAAGGATGCTAAAGCCACCTTTTACACTGTTTGGTTTAGACATTAAAAGGAGATGAGCAGATGAGCACTCTGTCTCTTTCTCTCTTTTTTTTTCAAATGTACACTCTCTTCTTCCATTTCAAGTGAAAAACCTATAACAAGAAGATGATTTGTCAGGTTCCTGTTTTATCCGCAGACAGGACAACATTCTCAAAGGGAGGAAAATACCCAGGCCAGCAACTAGGAAAACAATGATTTAGAGCGAGGCAAACATTCTTAGTGAGAGGCGTGCAGTGGCTCTGGGAATTAAGACATACATAATAAAAACATCCAACTCAGTCACCATCTTGAAGATATTTTCTGTGCTGTGGTTTCCTTATTCTTACAAGGAAATAGTTAATCATATAGAGTATAATACTGTCGTGACAAATATTTAAGAGTATAAGCCAGTAATATGAAAGTAGAAAGGAGATAGCTTACTGGAAGGAGAAACACAGGGAGTATCTGGTGTGAGTATGTCTGGGATGTGGAGGTAGGAGATTTCCAATTTTAAATAATGTAGTCAGGGAAGGTCTCTGAGAAAAAGTGGCAATGAGCAAAGACCTGAAGGATTGGTGAGGGAGGGAGCCTTGCAGACATCTGGGAAAAGGACAACCTGGTCAGAAGAAACAGGCCCCGGGGAAAGGAGCTGACAGGTTCAAATAAGATCAAGGACATTTGCACCACGAAGCTATCCCCTTTTTCCCTTGACCATTCCAAATTCTTCAGACACCAAAGTTTCATTCTTTTTCCTCCACAGAATATATGCATTATTATATTAATAAAAATCTGAGGAATTGATTTTTGATATAAATAGAAATAACTCTCTAGAAATCATTCTGTCATTTCAGTTCTCCTACATTTAGCAGTATAGAATTCAACTTACTTTTTTTCTTTGAAGAGGAGCTTAATGATGAATTAAAATACCCTCTTTGGGTACAAATTACCTGCCATTTAAAGCAGAAAGTCCTCCTCACTTTGTTTTTGTCTTTTATATATATATATATATTATTATTATTTTTTTTTAATTATACTTTAAGTTCTAGGGTACATGTGCACAACGTGCAGGTTTGTTACATATGTATATATGTGCCATGTTGGTGTGCTCCTGTGGCCAAGTGTTCTCACTGTTCAATTCATACCTCTTTTTTTTTTTTTTTTTTAGATGAGGTCTCGCTTTGTCACCCAGGCTGGAATGTGGTGGCATGATCTCGGCTCACTGCAATGTCTGCCTCCTGGGTTCAAGTGATTTTCCTGCCTCAGCCTCCCAAGTAGCTGGGATTACAGGTGTGTGCCACCATGCCTGGCTAAATTCTTTTTTTTTTAATTGAGCCTTTATTTTTATTTATTCATTTTTTAAAATAATATTTTTAAAATTTTACTTTAAGTTCTGGGATACATGTGCTGAACACCCAAGTTTGTTATATAGGTATACATGTGCCATGATGGTTTGCTTCACCTATCAACCCGTCATCCAGGTTTTAAGCCCCGCATGCATTAGGTATTTGTCCTAATGCTCTCCCTCCCCTTGCCCCCAACTCCCCAACAGGCCCCGGTGTGTGATGTTCTCCTCCCTGTGTCCACGTGTTCTCACTGTTCAACTCCCACTTATGAGTGAGAACATGCAGTGTTTAGTTCTGTTCCTGTGTTAGCGTGCTGAGATTGATGGCTTCCAGCTTCATCCACGTCCCTGCAAAGGACATGAACTCATTCTTTTTTATGGCTGCAGCCCGGCTAATTTTTATATTTTTAGAAGAGACGGGGTTTCACCATGTTGGCCAGGCTGGTCTCGAACTCCTAGAATTCAATTTTCTACTAGTTCTTGGAGCTTTGTCAGGATAATAATTAAAGCTGCTTCCTCAGCATATCCTTTTCAGGATTTCAAAGCTTATTAATGCAGTTTACAAGTGTGCAGAAAAAGTAAACATAGCAGGCCTGAAACTTTATCCCTAGAAAGTCCTACTTACAAGATTGGTCCCTTTTTTTTTTTTTTTTTTTTGAGTTTCGCTCTTGTTGCCCAAGCTGGAGGGCAATGGCGTGATCTCAGCTCAACACAACCTCCACCTCCTGGGTTTAGGCGATTCTCCTGCATCAGCCAAGCGCATGCCACCATGCCCGGCTTATTTTTGTATTTTTAGTAGAGATGGGGTTTCACTATGTTGGCCAGGCTGATCTTGAACTCCTGACCTCACGTGATCCACTTGCCTCTGCCTCCCAAAGTGCTGGAATTATAGGCATGAGCCACCACACCCAGCCACAGGATTGGTCTTTGACTGGCATATAGGAACTTGGACTTTGGGACAGTTCTCGCCATCCTCAAAACTGATAAAACAGAATATATGGTTTATGCTGAACATCTGCTTTCCTTCTGGGAATCTGGAATTTTGGTATATGCCAAAATTTCTAGGAGTGCCTACCTGACTAGCCCCCAATAAAAACCCTGGGCACTGAATCAGTGGTGAGCTTCTCTGGTTGACATTTCACACTTGTCATCACAACTCATTGCTGGAGGAGTTACGTATGTCCTCTGACTCCACCAGTAGAAGACTCTTGGAAGCTTGCATCTGGTTTCCTCCAGACTTCACCACATTTGCCTTTTCTCTTTGCTGATTGTGCCTCATATACTTTTGCTATAATAAATAATAGCCATACATACAACTATCTGTTGAGTCCTGTGAGTCCTCCTAGTGAATCATCAAACCTGGGGGTGGTCTTGGGGACAATGACACAACAGATGAATAAATTTAAAAATTTGTATTTATTACTAATTTCTGTAAAAGTTGTATTACTTAAAACCCAGGCAAAATTTCTTATTATTATATGTTACTATACTTGTTAAAATCCAGAATACATTTAACAAAGTAATAGCAAACAGGCAAACAACCCAATGAGCTATCGTTTTACTGATTTGTGGGCTATATAATATTGTCAAAAGAAATATACTGCCAGTTTTTTCTTTCTTTCTTTCTTTTTTTTTTTGAGATGGAGTCTCATTCTATTGCCCAGGTTGGAGTGCAGCGGCATGATCTTCGCTCACTGCAACCTCCACCTCCTGGGTTCAAGCAATTCTTGTGCCTCAGCCTCCCAAGTAGCTGGGATTACAGGTGTGTGCCACCATGCTTGGCTAACTTTTTTGTATTTTTGATAGAGACGGGGTTTCACCATGTTGGCCAGGCTGGTCTCGAACTCCTGACCTCAAGTGATCTGCCCACCTCAGCTTCCCAAAGTGCAGGGATTACAGGTGTGAGCCACCATGCCTGGCCTACCACTGGTTTTTAAATCTAACATTAAAATATTACCTCTAAAAAAATAAAATATAACTTCCTAAGAAACTAGAACCAGAATTTGATACCTTAGATTTTTTTCTCCTCCACATTCTTCATAGCAACTCAATTCAATTTTCTTGCTACTTGGCTGAGAGCCATCAGTTAGTAACAGAATCATCAAAAAACTGAAACCAAGATGATCCTTCTGGGTAGTGCTTTATAGAAAAACCAAACTCCTAAAATAAAGGGAATATGCCTGCATACAATCCTGGGTGCTACAGGTGAAAGAGTGGAATGCTTGTTCTGCTTTAGGAGGAATGAAGTGGGCAGAATCTCTTGTTAGACAAAGGAAAGAATGCATGCGGGCTATGATATAAAGGCATTGCAGGCATAAATGAAATCAGACGCCCACAGAGAAAGCTGTGTGATCACTCCAAGCAGTGCCATGAACTGCTCTGGAACCCACTGTGTGTGTGTGTACACATACACAAACACCCTTTTAATCACACTTTTTAATAATCTGGTGCCTAAAATAAATAATTCTGGCCCTTGTGGCTTTCCCATTATAATAAATATCAGATTTCTTTTTGAAGTACTTATTAAAGCTCCTATAGAATTTCATTTGTTATACTATTAAAAAATCAAGTAAGGAAAAAATCAAGTAAGGAAGTAAACCAAAATGTAACGTTACACTAATTTTTTTTTTTTTTTTTTTTTTTTGAGATGGAGTCTCGCTCTGTCACCCAGGCTGTAATGCAGTGGCACGATCTCGGCTCACTGCAAGCTCCACCTCCCAGGTTCAAGTGATTCTCCTGCCTCAGCCTCCCAAGTAGTTGGGACTACAGGCGCGCAGCACCACACCCAGCTAATTTTTGTATTTTTAGTAGAGACAGGGTTTCACCATGTTGGCCAGGATAGTCCTGATCTCTTGACCTCGTGATCCACCTGCCTTGGCCTCCCAAAGTGCTGGGATTACCGGCATCAACCACTGCACCTGGCCAATTTAAGAAGTATTTTTATAAACTATTATTTAAAGCTTTGGTTACTGCTCTTCACCGAATTCACACATAGCCATATTTGAGATTATGCTGATTGCAATAATATACTCCTGACTGATAGACATATACACCTTTATTTGCTATTAGTTTAGATTACTTTCCCACCAAATCTGTACCAGAGGTGTTAACATGGGATATAACAATTGTTCTAAATTTCAGTTTCCCTCTATTCTCTGTCTAAAGACAACATTAAAGAAAAATGAAATCCCCAGCCTGACCAATGTGGTGAAACCCCATCTGTACTAAAAATACAAAAATTAGCCAGGTGTGGTGGCGTGTGCCTGTAGTCCCAGCTACTCAGGAGGCTAAGACAGGAGAATTGCTTGAATCCGGGAGGCAGAGGGTGCAGTGAGCTGAGATTGTGCCACTGCACTCCAGCCTGGGTGAGAGAGCGTGACTCCCAAAAAAAAGAGGAAAAGGAAGGGAAGGGAAGGGAAAGGGAAGCGAAGGGGAAAGGGAAAGGGAAGCGAAGGGGAAAGGGAAAGGGAAGTGAAGGGGAAAGGGAAAGGGAAGCGAAGGGGAAAGGGAAATCCAAATTTACTGAACTAATTCTTCAAAGAATTGTGAAAAAACAATTTGCTTTTAAATAGCTTTGACTATGAATGGCAGATTATGCATAATTTCAAAAGCAGACATTGATAAATTAGCATATATTTCTCCCAGCCTCTTGAAGAAGCTAATAAAGAAAGCAGAGAAGTGCTTACATTTTCCTGGTTTGGCTGGAATTCGAATTACAGTGGGCTTCCTGGTGGGTGCTGGTTGAACTGCTCGTTCTTTTATTGGTTCTGTTTTTGCAGGGAGCTGAAAGGGATCTAATGAAAAACATAGTTTATTTTGCATGTTTTAGTTAACATGGACTGAAACAAAAAACCTCATTCATAATTTAAGAGTCATATTTTTCATGCCCCTGGGGAAACTATTCATGGATAAACAAAATCTCAGTTTGCAGAGACAAAAACAAAGTTGGAGCTCATAAAAGGAAATAACTTAGTGTTCTGTAAATAATTCATGCAGCTTTTCTTCCTCTCTGATGAGAGAGATTGAGGATGATCTTGAATTATGTAGAAGCTGATCTTTCAGGGGACTGTAATCATTTCATACGTGTCTGCCTGAAAATGAGGGGCAACTGAGATGAGGAGACCATCTTTCCCACATCCTAAAGCCTCCCAGATGCCACAGAGAGGAAAGACTCTTTCCCTGTACACCCCCTGTGCCTGTCCCAGAATATTTACTCCCAGGGCCCTCACCCTACCCAGTGCTGTGCCTGGCACAGGGAAGGTGCTTAGCAGTCTCCGATTTAGTAGTTTAGTAAAACTATACTTTAGTAACATGAAAATGAAAAACATTCTATCCCAGAAATAAAATAAGACATATCCCTTCAAATATTTAATTTTGGGGCAAGGGTATATGACTCGGCATTCCTCCATCTTAACCGATTTATTAAGTAATTGCAGTTGTTGTCATTGAAAGTAATGCGCCAACCCAATATTTTAAATGGACAGTATATACTTAGGAGAAATACTTTAAACAAAAGCATGGCTGTAAACCTTTTTAGTGAAACAGTTTTTAATATAAGTGTCCTTTTTAGTGGTTTGGAAAAATGACTATACTTTTTTTTTTAATGGGAAATCTACAAGTAAAAAGATTAACAAAAATAAAAGAAAATGCTCTATAATGGATATTCTACTCAGCACACAGGATCGCATGAGACTGTCTTTGCTTTTATTTAATGAGAGGCGAAATGAGTATATGCTGTAATTCTGCACCTGTTCTATGTATCTTGCCTGCGGGGAGATACTCTCTATAAAACTATGCACTCCATAGCTCCTGTGATGAACAGCATTCAAATTCTGTCTGTTATAAGGTGTAATTCAATAAGCACCTTTTGCTGAGCAGCTCTTTGCAGGATACGTGAAGGGCTGAGCTAAGAATAAAAGCCCTTTTGGCAATCTGATACTTCGCCTTCTCTTCCACTCAGTTCTCAGTCGATCTCACCATCAGATACCCTGCCAAAGGCATCACTCTCTCACCAGTCACTTGCTCACATATTTATGCCAGTAACAGTGCTGGGTGGGGAAATATGATGGTAAAGTACAATCCTATTTTAAGTTTCTTATCTACCACTTAGGAAGGGTCCCCAGATGGCAAGCTAGCTAAAATTATTATTATGCTACTGAGGAAAAAAAAAATAGATGACTCCTCTGTGGAATCTTACCAGCTCACAGTGAGTGAGGCTAGTCTTACATTAAAAAAACCAACTCAAGATTATCAAAAGAATGTCATCAAACTTAAAAAAAAACTACTATATTAATAATATAACTTTTTTCCACTGTGACCTATGTCACCCATAAAACAAAGCTCCTGTTTTTAGATTTAACCAAATTCCTTAATTCTTTAATTTATTATAACAAATATATAACAAGTATAATAGTACTTTTTTTACTTCACAGAAATATTTGTTGTAAAAGTGAGAAACATTAAGAATTATATAAAATAGAAAAAGAAAACCTCTTGTAATCTCATCTCTCTAAAATTAATTATTGTCTAAAATTTGGTATATCTGTCCATGTATTTTCTATAAATATTACATGTATTATTATTATATAAATATTTTGAAAAACAAACCCAGGATCATTTTATATCAATTTCTTTGTAGTTTTATATCAATTTCTTAGCACTTTTATATCAATTTCTTTGTAGCACTTTTGTTCATTCAATATTGACTGGGTGCCTGCTATGCATTAAACACTATTTTACGGCTTCCGCCCTGTCTGGGACGTGAGGAGTGCCTCTGCCCGACCACCGCCCCATCTGGGAAGTGAGGAGCGCCTCTGCCCGGCCGCCCCACCGTCTGGGAAGTGAGGAGCGCCTCTTACCGGCCACCCCGTCTGGGAAGTGAGGCGCGCCTCTGCCCGGCCGCTGTGCAACCTTCCAAGTGTGAAGTGACAGCCTTGTGTGTGATCTTTTCTGTCTTCCCCAAGTTTGCATTTTCAACATTAAACTTTACTTTTTAGTTAAAAAAACAAAACAAAACAAAACACTATTTTAGGTGCTGGGAATATAGCAGTGAACAAAGCACAGAACTCTGCCTTCATGGAGCTTGCATTCCAGCAGGAAGATCGAGACAAGAAACAATACATGTAACAGATACGCAATTCACGAGGTTTATTAGAAGGTGAGAAGTATATTGAAAAATGAAAAAGCAGAACAAGGTGAGGAACTTCAGGTGTGGGCAGAAGGGAAGCAGGTTGCAGAAGGAAACAGGAGTGCAGCAGGTGAGGCAGGTGACATTGTCTTTCCAAAAACTGGATTTTACATATTTGAATAGTTCTTCCAATAATCATTCATGGTGTCCTATCTTTCGAGTAGCATTTCTTTCTTTTTTTTTTTTTTTTGAGACACGGTCTCACTCTCACCCACTCACTCTGTCTCACGGTGTCACTCTGTCACTCCACCCAGGCTGGAGTGCAGTGGTGCAATCACGACTCATTGCAGCCTCAACCTCCTGGGCTCAAGCAATCCTCCCACCTCAGCCTCCTGAGTATCTGGTACTACAGGAATGTGCCACCATGCCTGGCTAATTTTTATTTTTTGTAGAGATGAGGTTTCACTGTGTTGTCCAGGCTGGTCTTGACTTCTTGGGCTCAAGTGATCCTCCCACCTTGGCCTCTCAAAGTGCTGGGATTATAGGTGTGAGCCACTGTGCCTGGCCTGAAGTGCTATTTCTTTAACAGCTGCTTTTGGTATCAATACCCTGTTGGTTATTAGTTTAAAATTTTAGTTAATGATGCTTTTTGGGTGGGTGTGAAGGGGGAAGAAAATCTTGAGCATGTAATGACTTAAATTGTTTCCCAAATCAAATTAAATTCTGGGCCAGTATAAGACCTACACACTCACACTTCACAAGTGAGGGCATGGATGGGGGTAGGGGCGGGCAGGGAAAGGAGAAAAGAGGACAATCAGCACCCCTGAGGGGTTGAACATAGGGGGCATCCAAAACGTGCTTGCTGTGGGAAGAATGGCCTCAGGAAATCCTGACCCAAATCCTGCACACAGTGTGGGCAGATCTCACCTATTGTGTTAAAGGGTCCAATCATTTTTTGTTTTAACCTGAAGGATTTAAATTGAAGTAGCATAGGTATAACTTATGAAGTATTCAAAGTGTCCTAGCTTACTCTCTCATTTTTTTAATTTTTAATACCGTTAGCTGTTTTTTAATAACTGGCACTCAGATAGTGTATAATTATTCTACTATACATATCTCCGGGAAAAAAAATTCTTTCTCCATGTGGCGAGGCAAGGAAGTCTTCGTGTTCCACCACCGCAGGCTGTTTGGCAGGAGTGGTCTGTTTAATGATCTCCCCCAGCTGTGCTCACTGAGTCAGTGAGCTCTGCATCTGCCTCTCTGTCTGCATGTTGTCTGGGCTGTGATCCATGTGAGGAGTGCAGATTAGTGGGGAGGATAAACAGCATCACTTCAATGAGACGGTGGAGCCAGAGGCCTGTTTTTTATCTTATGATGGTGTGCAAGTTTCTCTCTAGCAACGTAAGTTCACTTTTTATGTCTTTTCCTAAGAGGGCTATTTTTTCCAACAGAAGTTGTAAGTGGGCAACATATAAAGCAAGGCTGGCACCTCATATTGGGGTACTCCAGACACCACCAGGTAAGAAACTGGATCATTAGTACTAGTTAAAATGTTTAAAGATCATAACCTTTGACTAGTAGTCCCACGTTCAGAAATTTATTCTTCAGAAATAAAAGCATCAGCAGAAGTGAACATGCTTATGAGGGTATTTACTGCAGCATTTTTTGTAGTGGCAAAAACCAACAAGGAACAAAACAAAACAACATCCCCCTGCCCCACTAAATAAAACAAACAAAACAACCTGGATGTCCATCAACAGGGGAAATACTGAACCAGCTATGATATACTATGAGCTATCAGGCAGGATACCTCATAGTAGGAGAAAATGAATTAGAATTAGACTTATTATCCTGAAGAGAAGTGATAAATGTCATTGTTTTTTAAAGCACTCTGCTGAGTAACAGGTATCGTATGGTAAAAATTTCTGGAAAAAGTCCATTATGTGTATATGTGTAAGCTTTGGTTTGGCATGCCCAAAGGCACAGAAGGCTGCATACTTTGTTCACACTGGTTACCGTGGGGAGTTTACATTTTTTTTTTAATCCAAAATCTCTGAATTGTTTGACTTGTTACAACGAATATATTTTACTTTTCTAACAGAAACAAATCCAATAAAATAAATTCAATCATAAGGAAAAAGTTACAAGATTAAGCTGAGTTAACACCTCTGCCAAACAAACCAGAACGAAACCACTTAAAAATAAGAGAACAAAAGAAACTTCTGGTTTCTTTTGTTGCTTTTTCAAGGCAATAATGGCCATAAAATTTTCCATAAAGTAACTAGAAAAATAAAAACTCTTTTTTTGGGGTTCAATTTAAAAGGAAATAATGCAGATATAAAATTTTGAATTTATCTAATTTAGACATATTTAGTTCATAACAAGTAGCTTCTATTTGTAACCCTGAATAATATAACCATTTAGATAAATCACTATTTTATTATTTTAAAAATTTTTACTTATCAGAATCTGAGGGTCAGTGGGGGAAGCAGTTCTTCAGAAGTGGCAAAGACGACAAGAGATAATTCGCCCAGTTTCTTTCAGCCTAATTATGCTTATGTTCAGCTCTTTTAAAAAGATTATTGATTAACTATCTTGTTAAAGGTAATGCCTCCACATGGTCTGAAATTCAAAAGGGAGCAAAATGCATACAGTGAAAACCAGGTTCCCTGTTCTCTCCTATCCAGTTCCTTCATAAAAGACACACTTTGTACCACCTTTTCATACATTACTGTACATTGCATTTGACATTTAACACAAACAATAGCTAAAATAACATAAAAAGTATCCTGTATCTTGCATTTTTCACCTAATAATATCTTGGAGGTTGGTCCAAAGTAGGGGATAATAGGTCTCCCTCCCTTTTAATTATCACACAATACTCCATTGTTATGGATGTACTATAATTTATTTAAGCAGTCCATTGACATTTATTTCCAATATTCTGTAGTAGAAGTCCTTAATCTAGAGCCCAAAATGGGCCCTCTAAGCTCTGGATATTGTACCTTGAATTGTGTACACATGAGCTAATGGCTATTTTCTTTTTTTTTTTTCCTCACAGCTCTAAACAGTCACTGAATTAATGGCTATTTTCAAGGGAGAGAAAAGACTTTCAGGCTACGTCAGATTCTCAGAGTTTGGTAATCTGGAAAGGGTTAAGAACTTGCTGCCATAATTCTATCACAGACTGCTCTTGCTTCTACAGAAAAACAAAAAACAAAAAACACGGAGCATCTTAAGAAGAATCTCCTATCTGAATCTAAGACAAGAAAATGGCATTTTTGTCTACTTTTATTTGCAGTGATGGCATTTTTGTCTACTTGTATTTGCAATGTTTATTCTGTCTTCCCTCTACCCCCTCACACCAGCACCAATTATTCCACACCTGCTGGTGAACAAGCAGAGGCCTCTTTACACCTATATCCGCATGGTCTTCATTACTGGATTGAGAAAAACACTGATGATGAAGTAGTTTTCCGCCCATTACCTGTCTCTAATAATATGCTTGTCATCACAATTAGTTTCACCATCCCTGGCTTGCTTTTCTGTCATTTCTTTCCCTTGAGTTCTGTTAATAGCAGAAATTGGCTGCTAAACTATTATTCTGGTCTGTGTAATGGGGCTGATGGCAGAAACATTCTGCTTCTTTTGACAACTGGGTATGATTTGTAAAGGTGTGAAGAAGAATTGCTAATACTTCTGGGCTCCATTACATTAACCTGGAAGGCATTCTACCCAAGAAATGAATCCAATATTAAATTGCCTGTTTTATGAGTTTTCCTTTAATAATTTTTCTAATCTTTACAATGTTTTCATAGCTTCAGTATTTTCAGATCTCTATTTCCTGAGATTAATATGGCAACTTCATTTTATGAATGCTATTTTATTAGATTTTCTTTATTTTTGAGGTAAGAGAAACCGAAGGGAAGACTTATTTGTAAGTTTCTCGTCTTTCTCCTGTGTTCCTCTCCCAGTTTCTGCCTGGTGTCTGGATGATTAGGCAAGGTTTCCCAGGACCATAAACCTTTATTTACAATGACAATGCTACCAAAATACCACCAAAAAGTCACAAAGCCCCAAATCAAAAAGCAAACAAAAATCCCTCCACAGGTCAAGGCATTCAGAGGTGATCCTGAAGGCCTTTGGAGGGCATAAGTAGGGAGGCAAAAAGCACCAGTGTGCATTCTAGAAACTCCCCCTGGGTAGCCACAGTATGGATTGTGATAGGATTGTCTGAGTGGGCTCAATTTGGGAGGCCACTGCAGTCATCAGAGTGTAAAGGCCTAAAGTGGGGCAGAACAGGGAAGGATGAAAAGGAGAGGCAGAGTCAAGAACTATTTGGAAGGTAAAACCAGCAGGAGTTGGTAACTAATTAGATGTGAAGGCAGAGAAGTAACAATAATAACTACTAATTAATGATCATAGGGCTTTCCTGCATAATCACATTTAACCCTTGCAATACCCTAGGTGAGGAGTAGTATTACGTCTAAACAAATGAGGAAACAGAGGCACTGTGAGGTTAAGAAAATTGCCCAAGGTCATGTAACAAATATGGTAGACCCTGGCAGACTCCAAATCTGAACAGCTAGCCACTGTGTGACACGGTGAGAAGACTCAAGGATGATCTCTGGGTTTCTCCAGGGAAGGCTGGTGTGTGTGTGATGGTGTCACTAGTGAGTTGCAAAATATAGGAAGAAAGAAGATTTAGAAAGAAGATAGTATTCAGCTCAGTATAACTCCATAGTCAAGAGCAATGGTTAAAGTCAGATAGCACAAGCAAATTACACACTTTGCTAAAAGACGCCCCAATAATTAAATGTTGTTCAATGAAGTGGTAGAAATCAAGAAATGGAAAAGGCTGAGTATGAAGCATGAGACTGTATTCATGCTTAAAGTATATTGTTGACCTTCCTTTTTGAAGATGACTATAATTATCTGCTAGATGATACAAAGTAAATTCTCAGCAATTATTAGTTGAGTTGCCATCCCCATAGAAACTAGCAAGTTCTACAAAAGGTAATATTTCTTTAGCTTGCTGCTGTTGGGTTTATCTATCCCTGTCCTTCTCTGAATCTTGTTAATACCAAAAAGGTTTATATAAGAAAATGGTATTATCAAAGACTTGAAAAGTTTTTAAAGTGTTGCCTGGTTAAGGATTCATGAAAATATTGGGTAGCAACATTATACAGTGAAAAATAAACTAGGCTTAGAATAAAAACACTAAGTTTGAATCCTGACTTGAACAATTGTTTTATGACACTGGGCAAGTGATCCATAGATCTCTCTCAGTCTCACTGTCTTCATTTGCAAACTCAGGCCAATGATATCTCACAGACGGTTGTTGCAATTATTAAATAAAATAATGTATGTCTCAGTATTTAGCAGAGCATTACGTACACTGCAGAAGCTTAATATATTCAAATGTTTTTCCTTCCACCCTTTATGGACAAAAGCCATGTATGTCTTTTAGTTTATACGCTAAAATGTTGTGTGTCAGTTACAATGTTCTGTGCATGATGAATATTTAATAATGTGTATGTTTGTTTTCATTTTAAACACACCTGTGCTATGCAGAATGTGGCTGTGAAATCACAGAGCCTGTACTATTTTGATGCATGTTAAACATTTATACAGTGACAGTTAAGCTTTTGAAAATTCTATTAAGTTTATATGTTCACAAATTCCACCCAAATAAGTCAACAGCAGTAAAAGAAATCTTATCAATGACAAGTAGAGCAGCTTAGTTTGACAAATCAAAAATAAGCTTTACCATCACACTCTCCAACGGAACAGTTAGAGGAAAGAAAACATACTCTCTGCCTTCTGGGATATTTAATTGTACTGATCTTGGCAGCTAACTTATATCTGTTTATTTTATTTACAAAACTTTTCACTCTCAAGGGAAGATGTTCTGTGAAGATTAAAGGAACAATTTTGCAACATGTGGCTGGGTCCTCATTCCGTACATTTTCGAGTCCTCCCCTGGAGCTGGCCCCTCTCCCAGCACTCCCAGCTGAGGCCCATTTCATCTGAGGAGCCCCTCTGGGGCCACTGCATGACTTCCCATCTAAGAGAAGCTTCCTCTGCATCCTTCTACATGTTCCATAACCTCCCTGGATCCTTTCAATGTGAAGTCTGAACTTCTATCTGCCAAGAGTAAGGGGAGCCAGCCCCACAACCTATTATAGTTCAGCTCCTAGCCCCAGTCTGCTTACTTCTGGCTCATATAATAGTAATCGATGCATGTGTCTCCCCATTTCTGACTCCATCACCCCCATCCCATATTTTCCCTTCCCTCCCTGTCTCCATTCCCCACATAGCTCCCATGTTTCTTGATCTCTCTGTTCATTCCTCTGTTTCTATACACACACATGCATGTGCACATACTTGTATACACACACCTCAATAACTTATGTACCAGAAACTAAAACAGCAAGTGCCATTTAAAATACCCTATCATGAGTTTAGATTCCCCTCCACTGCTGATTTTTCACTCACCTAGAACCATCTCTGAACCAACAGATTCTTCAGCCAGGTTCCCCGATGGGGTGGGCAAAACATCATCATCAAAGCTGATGAGATCGATGTCCACCAAGGGCTTGCTCTGCAGAACTGGAACTGGGGGGTTGGCTGGGGGCCCTTCTCCCAGTGACTTGTATGCTTTGGCTTGTGATGCCCCTGCGAGTCGGGGAGGAACAGTGACAGGTTTCAGTGGAGCTGAAGGGTTGCTGGGGTTTTCTGAGGAAACAGATTTCTTCAGCAGCAAAGGCCGCGGGGCAGGAGTTGGCACTTTCTTCCCACTATCAGAGCTCTCAGACAGGGGCCCTCTTCCCGGAATCTCAGGATTAACACTTCGTATAAGGCCAGGGTTTGGTTTCTTTGGCAATTCAGGTTTGGTTACTGGGATGCTTCCCGCTTCTTGCAGGGGAGGGTATGGGGTGAGTCCTTCCTTGGAGGTCACCTTGAGTCTGTTCTCAGTCCCAGAGTCCCACTCTCCAGAAGCTCTGTTAGCAGCTGGTTTGGGAGCTACAGAAGGTTTCCCTGAGGAAACAGTAGGCTTTGGAGGAAGTGAACGTGGAGTAATTTCTGGTTTCTTGGGCAGTCCTGAGGTTTCTATGTTTGTCTGACCCTCAAACACTTTAATTCTGGAAACAATACTATTTTGGCTTTGTTCCGTGTTCATAATGTTCATCACTGCCTGACTGTCTGAGGTGCTAGCGTTGTCCAGCAGAGACTGGGGCCGGCCTGGGGATGACTCCTCTCCTATGGCTGCTGGGCTGATTTTCTGTTGACTTTGCTCTTTAATGTGAGAATCTCTGGGTATTGGTCTGAGGTTGCTTTTTGATCTTGGTTTTGGCACTGGACATCTTGTAGCACTGGGGTTTTCTGGACAATTCGGTTCTTCAGAAATATCAAAGACGATTAAAGGTGCCACATTTGTTGGAAGATTGCCAGACGAGACTGCTGAGAAAGGCTGAAGAGGCTTGAGAGGTGCCTGTAGTGCTGACAAGACCAAAACAAAACCAAAACAAATAAAAACAAGCCATAACGTTAACAATTTATAAGGAAAAAAATAGAAGATACACAGATTTAAAACTACATACATGGAATATCAAGAGATTTTGGTTTCTTTTAATTAGTAAAAAGTGATTCAAAAATGGAAATGTTTATTCTGTTTCCTGTAGGAGTGCTCTTCATATAACAATTTTTTTTTTTTGAGACAGGGTCTTGCTCTGTTGCCCTGGCTGGTGTACAGTGGCTCTAACACGGCTCACTGCAGCCTCACCCTCCAGTGCTCAAGCGATCCTCTCACTTCAGCTTCCTGAGTAGCTGGGACTACAGACACATACCACCACACTCAGCGAATGTTTGCATTTTTTTTGCAGAGATGGGATTTCACCATGTTGCCCAGGCTGGTCTCAAACTCCTGTGCTCAAGCAATCCACCCGCCTTAGTCTCCCAAAGCGCTGGGATTAAAGGCATAAGCCACAGTGCAACACTTTAAAAAAGCCTAACAGGACAATCACCCTTAGCATCCCATCAAGTATAAGTTGCTAAATATAAGATCCTTCTCAGAGGGAATAAAGGGAATCAGTGGTAATACCCACCATGAATTATACGGATAATGTTTTTGTGATATAAACTAGGGTAAGCTCAAGAGATTGGGGCTGCAGTTTGTAAGAATGATCTATTATAATCATCACCGGACACCCAAATAAAGCAAGCACACAGTGATCACACTGACTGGGCAGCAGAGCTCAATGAATTATGCACAAATTGCAAATTATTTTAAAGGCTGGAAGCCTATGGATTACTTCCCTAGAACTAGGTCAGAATTAGGGAAGACAAATTACTTGCATTACTTTGAGGCAGATCGTTGTCTATTTCTTCTGAAAAGTCAGTCTGAGTTGCAGAAGTAATAGTGTGCCTTGGAGTAGCAGCAGCATTATTATTATTTGTAGTATTAACTTGAACTTGGTTGATTTCTTTTATAACTTGTTCATAGGATGGTGGGAGCTGAAAAGTAAAGAATGAAGATTTTAGACATCTAAGGGCAATAGCTAAGGTGTTGACAGTCTCACTGTTCTTATCTTCCAATTTCATTTAAAAAATAAAATGCAAAGAGATAATGTAATGTTTATTCACCTCAGCAGGAACCAGCTCATTAGGCCTCCAAGAGCCTGCTGCAGATGATGTAGGAAATCCCAGTCCTGGGGGTGGGGTTCCTGGAAACCACGAGGCTGGCCTCAGTGGCTCAGCTGCCACAATGGTGATCTCTGGGCGCCTAGTGGACAGAAGCCTCAGTGAAGTTTTGCAGAATGGTAACAAGCTATTGTCTATCTATAAATGTTCAAAGATTCATGAAAACCACCATCAACCAAAAAAGTTGTAAGAACTAACACAGTCACATAAATGACCTGTCAGGCCTGGGCTGTCTCTGAGAGTACACCCAGACAGGCTTCAAGAGAGCAAATGACAATCATCCTCTATGACTTTGGCCTCAAAAAGTTAGAGTTGGACCCTGGGCACACTTGGCTCTGCCTTGGTTGATAAGGATAAGAACTAAGTAAGGCCTATACAATCTCTTCATTCCAGGGCTATCTAGCCTTAGGGCAAACATACAGTGTAAGGTATAAAAGCCCATTAGTCAAATGGAATTGTTTTTCTGTTATTATTATTATTATCTGAGACAGAGTCTCACTCTGTTGCCCAGGCTGGAGTGCAGTGGTGACGCGATCTCGATCTTGGCTCCCTGCAACCTCCGCCTCTCAGGTTCAAGCAATTCTCACACCTCAGCCTCCCGAGCAGCTGGGATTACAGGCATGTGCCACCATACCCGGCTAATTTTTGTATTTTTAGTAGAGATGGGGTTTCACCATATTGGTCAGGCTGATCTCGAACTCCTGACCACAAGCAATCTGCCCACCTCAGCCTCCCAAAGTGCTGGGATTAGAGGTGTGAGCCACTGCACCCAGCTTGGTTTTCTGTTATTATAAAGTGCATACTCTGAAATGCAAAATTACCATTTAAAAAGAATATCCTCTTCTGCCTTACTTCATCTCTGTTTCAATTCACAGTTATGTTTAAGTGTTTTGGGTTTATATGTTCACTTCTAGACTTTGATATGTGTCTCTGGGTTCGTGATCAGGTTTGTATATGATTTGATGATTAATTTTTAATACTGGAGAGCTATAGTGATTTAGGCATGACTCCTTTTATCTTTTTCTTAATCTGATTCTACATTCTCATGTTTAAAGTAATTAATTAATTTTGTAGAGACAGGGCCTCACTCTGTTGCCCAGGCTGGAGTGCAGTGGCACAATCATAGCTCACTGCAGCCTCGAGCTCCCCGCCCCTCAGCTTCCTGAGTAGCTAGGACTACAGGCACATGCCACCATGCCTGGCTGATTTTTAAGATTTTTTGTAGAGACGAGGGCTCACTATCTTGCTCAGGCAGGTTTCGAACTCCTGGCCTCAAGCAATCCTTCCAAAGTGTTGGGATTAAAGGTGTAAGGCACTGTGCCTGGAGCATGTTTAAATTTTCTCTTAAACCTGATTTCCTAACAAACACCAACTGTGTGACCCTGAACAAATCAATCAAGTTTTGATTGGAAAACTCAGTTTTCTCATGGAACATACATGGATGATAATACCTGCTCTGCCTTTCTCTAGCACTCTATGGAAAATAAAAACAAAAAAGCACTGTCATTCTCAAAATTATGCATTACACATACTCATGCTACATTGTGAAACAGTAGAACTTGATCATTGATAAAATTTGAACTGCACTTCCTAAGAACCTTTGCTTATAGCTTTTGTCTAAATAGTAAGAGTTATTAGTTAATAAACATTAAGCATCATATGTATATTAATTCTTATGACAACCTTGTGATGTAGGTATGATTAGCACCATTTTAAAGCTGGGATAAAGAAGCTAGAGAGATTAAGCAGCTTGTCATCCAAGGTCACATGGTAGGAAAGTGGCGGTCAGGATTTGAATTTGGTTCTGACTCTAAAGTCCTTCATTATTCTATACTATACTGTAAGCAATTTGACAGCAGGGACCATGACTTATGAAAACCTCTCTATCTGATTGAATGTCATGATGTAATGTAAAAAAAAAATCTATCCATCCATTTAGCCATTTGTCCATCCATCCTTCTGTCCATTCTATTGTCCATCTGTCCACTGGTCCTTCTATCTACCCAAATATTATCTTTCCTCCCTTCTCTTTTCCCTTCCTTTTTCCAAAAAGCCATCCAGCCTTTATTCATTGTGCCTACCTCCTCTTTTCCTTTCTTTATCCTTCCATTCAATTTTCTATCCTGTCATCCATCCATTTGGTTAGGCAACATGTAGTAAGTAGCATGAGGTACAAAGCATTTCTCTGAAGCAGTTACAATGCTTTACATGTAACAGTTGTTTAATAAACATTTAAAAAATCAACTTCAATAAATAACTATACTCAAAAGAACATTTTCAAGCCTGTATCACTCCTTCTCTCAAGCAAAATCATCTTTCAAACTTATAAGTTAATTCAGGAGATATATTGATGAAGCAGAATACAAGAATACATTGCTTATGAAAGTGAAACATTTAATTTGCTACCTGATAACACACTTTTACTCAATTATTAGTCTAATATATGTCCTCCATTATAAATATAACCATACCTTCTATCTCGATGAAGTTCACTCTGAATAGAAGTCCGAGAAGCTGTTGAAGAAGGAATAAACTGGTATAGTACAAAATTAGTATGTTTGGTAAGGGTTTGAATTTTTACAAAGTACACAATTGGAAAAAGCTTATACTTGACATCATATAGAATGTATGAATTTTAATATCCTTAAAAAAAAGTAAATCAAAACAATCATTTTATTAGCATAAAGTTAATTATGGTTATATATTAGAGATTGCATAATACATAGATTTCAAAAACTCCCCAAAGAACATTCTGTAGTTGTGAAAATAGTTTGAAGAATGAACAGAGAAAAGAAGACAGCTATTAAATATAAATTGCATGGTTGGAGCATTAAGATGATGACATGAAGTAACAATGGGCAGAAAAAATTTTAAATATCAATTCCAATCTATATGACTATGCTTTTGTGATGTTTGTTTATAAATCTATTGTAGAATGAAACTGGTCAAATTTTCAACTTTTGTCTAACTTATGTGACATTTTATAACCTTTAAGTTGTTTTATTAATTTTGAGACAGGGTCTCACTCTGTTGCTCAGGTTGGAGAGCAGTGACATGATGTTCAGGGCTCAATGCAGCCTCAAGTTCCCAGGCTCAAGTGATCCTCCTTCCTCAGCCTCCCAAGTAGCTGGGACTACAGGCACATGACACCATGCCCTGGTAATTTTTTGTATGTTTTGTAGAGATGAGGTTTCGCCATGTTGCTGGTCTCAAGCTCCTGGGTTCAAGCGATCCTCCTGCCTGGGCTTCCCAAAGTGCTGGGATTACAGGCATGAGCCACTATGCCCAGCCTTTTATTACTTAAACTAAGATATAATAATTAATGTAAAAGGTGTTCAAATCACTTTTATAAACTTGTTTATAGCACATATTATTGTATATGCAGCACTGACTTTTTCCTTAAGTCTCAAACTCAAGTCCTTAAGCTTGATAGTTTAAATTTTTTCCAAAATTTTACTTTATAAAGTAAACTAAGTTTTAATCAGATAATCTGGAACATATCACATATGGGGTCATTTTATTTTCTTTTTTTTTTTTTTTGAGACAGAGTCTCACTCTGTCGCCCAGGCTGGAGTGCAGTGGCGCGATTTTGGCTCACTGCAAGCTCTGCCTCCTGGGTTTACACCATTCTCTTGCCTCATCTTCCAGAGTAGCTGGGACTACAGGCGCCCGCGACCATGCCTGGCTGATTTTTTATATTTTTAGTAGATGCGGGGTTTCACTGTGTTAGCCAGGATGGTCTCGATCTCCTGACCTTGTGATCCACTCGCCTTGGCCTCCCAAAGTGCTGGCTTTACAGGTGTGAGCCACTGCACCCGACCCACATGGGGTCAATTTTACAATTTTTATGTAATAGAGACTATTACCTCTATTTTTCTTTATTTCTTTTTCTTTTTTTTTTTTTTTTTCCTGAGATGGGGTCTCGCTCTGTCGCCCAGGCTGGAGTGCAGTGGCGCCATCTCGGCTCACTGCAAGCTCCGCCTCCCGGGTTCATGCCATTCTCCTGCCTCAGCCTCCTGAGTAGCTGGGAGTACAGGTGCCTGCCACCATGCCCGGCTATTTTTTTTTTTTTTTTTTTGTATTTTTAGTAGAGATGGGGTTTCACTGTGTTAGCCAGGATGGTCTTGATCTCCTGACCTTGTGATCCTCCCACCTCAGCCTCCCAAAGTGCTGGGATTACAGGCATGAGCCACCACGCCCAGCCTACCTCTATTTTTCAAGGAACATATTCTAAAGATCTCTTTGGGGAAAAAAATCTTCTAATACTATAGTGTAAAGATCTGTGCACAAAGGAAATTTGTTTCAGATATAAACTATTTTAACCAGTTGCTCTCATATCTCTGTAATACTCAACTTGTTCAATTCTTCCTATTTGAAAAGATTGGAAGCGTAGATCTTTCCCCTCTGAACAAGGAGGCTGTCAAAACTGGGGGAGGCAGGGGTGGAAGTGGAAGGTGGGAATGAAGTTTAGGCTGGATTGGAGCCGTAACAGGTGAACCTCTGCTGGGTTGGCAAAGCAAACCTCTAACATCTGAAACCAAAACCCCTGGGTTTCTACTTGGAGGATGTCCTCATATTCATATCATCAACTGGTTTGACTGACTATTAACATTTTTATCAAGAGCTAAACCAAGCTGACAGGGAGGCTAGAGCTCTGCATGGTGTGTCTGATTTGTAAGGATGGTTTCATTAAGTCAGAGGCCCATTCAAGTTTGCTACAATCACATCACCACCATCACTAATGCTGAAATCAGCAGGGATAACACTTTTAAAAGACTTCATGTTATCGTCACAAACATACCTCTTCCACGGGGCATTTTTGCTGTGTACTATTCATGAGTGCTAAGGGAAAAAAAGAAGGGGTTATAGAAGAGGAAAGGAAGAGAAAAGAGTGAACCTAGTTGCCTAAGCTTTAAAAGGAATTCAGGAGCATGACTGTCTTGCCATACCACTGTTTTTCCCTGCTATGCACACTTAAATGGAAAAGGAAAGTTGATGATCCACAGATTCAGAGAGTAAAGAAATACTGCCGCAAAGATTTGTCTGTGCAGACCAGGATATCCACACACATAACCAGTTGAAAAACCCGCTTGTAGGGCTTTTTTTTTTAATTTTTTTGAGACAAGGTCTTGCTCTGTCACCCAGGCTGGAGTGCGGTGGCACAATATTGGCTCACTGCAGCCTCGACTTCCCTGGCTCAAGCGATCTTCCTGCCTCAGCCCCCTGAGTAGCTGGGACTACAGGCATGCACGACCACACCTGGCTCCTTTTCGTATCTTTTGTAGAAACGGGGTTTTGCTATGCTGCCCAGACTGGTCTCGACTTCCTGACCTCAAGTGATCCGCCCACCTTGGCCTCCTAAAGTGCTAGGATTACAGGCATGAGCCTAGGATTACATGCCTGGCCTGTCTGCAGTTTTTAACAACGGTTTTAAAAAATCTAAAAACTATTTTGCAAAATCAATTTGCTACTTCAATAAGTATTGATTTTAAAGTATGAATAGTACTTAAAAGGTAATTCAGTAGTCGATCTACATTGTTTAAAATCAGCAATTTTAACTTGATTCTGCCCGTTCACACCAGAGGTCATTCACAGCAGGCCCCCTGGCAGCAGAGTGGCACTGCCGCTGAAGAACATGGAGGGGTCTTGCAGTCGTACGTACAGATGTCCTTCTGCACATCCTTCAAGAATCACTGCTTTCCCCTCTCCTTGTCTGGTTTTTTTCACATTCACTTATCTATGAAATCTTTCTTTTCTCTCTTGATCCTTCTGGAAAAACTGACACCTTCTGTCAGTGCTGAACAAGATTAATAGCTACAAACACTTTTGGTTTTCACTGCAGATTTTCATGTGTTGTCTCATGCTCTTTGTGCTAATTTCTCAACTATCTGCTTATACATTTCATTCTCACTTTCCCAGATTAAACAAATTTGCTGTAGTTGCCAGGAAAATCGAATTTGCCAGATTGCCCATATAGATAAGCATGTCCCATTTTACCTCTCTGCCACAAGCTGCTAGTCTGGTACGTTTTGGGTTAATGCCACAGAATAAAGGCAGTATTTTCAGTTAGAGTTATCCTATCATTTTACAGAATTATTTTCAAACTTTTTCTTTCTTTCTTTTTTTTTTTGAGCTGGGGTCTCTCTCTGTCGCCCAGGCTGGAGTGCAGTGGCACGACCTTGGCTCACTGGAACCTCTGCCTTCCAGGTTCAAGCGATTCTCCTGCCTCATCCTTCCTAGTAGCTGGGATTACAGGTGCCCACCACTGCGCCGGGTTAATTTTTGTATTTTTAGTAGAGATGGGGTTTCACCATGTTGGCCAGGCTGGTCTCGAATTCCTGACCTCAGGTGATCCGCCCGCCTCAGCCTCCCAAAGTGCTGGGATTATAGGTGTGAGCCACAGTGCCTGGCCTATTTTCAAACTTTTCGAGTTCAAGTGGTTAAATTCTAAATACAAAACATATTCATGTTAAAGTTGAGATGTAGATGTGCAGTATTACCACCAATAAAGAATCTTCTCGAATTCCAGCAGGATCACAAGCCTGGAAAGGCCCTCAGCGATCGTCCTACTCAAACTTCACAGAGGAGGAGACTGAGATACAGAGGGGTTAAATGAATTACCCCAGGTCCAACAGCCCTTTAGGAGCAAGGCTAGGAGCAGTTTGTTTCTTGAAGCAGTTTAACGCTGTGTGGAGCCAGGAAAGTGGGATGCTAGCTAGTCTTGATCTAAATAATTCAAAATTATCAATAAAATGATGTCAGAAGAAATAAACACATAGAAGGATTATTAATTATAAATACCCTTGCTATAGAACTATGAATGAATGATCAATGAACTAAGAATGAAAGATCAATGAAAATCACAATAATATAAGAAACTTACTGACTACATTTGTTTGGGACAGGGTATAAGAGTTAGATGCATTTGACATGATAACAAGAATGTCTCTGGAGTGGAAAGCTCAATGGCCTTGAAGTCAGGAAACAAGGTTCGTATCTTGGCTCTACCTTGTGAAGCCACTTAACCTTTCTGGGACTCAGTTTCACTACCACATGTAAAATGGGTCAACACCTACCATGCACAGTGTTATTTTATAATGTATGGAAACAGTTCCTGACTTATGGTAGGTAAACAATATTAACTAAGTCTGAATTTCAGAAAATAATTTTCTCTTAAAAAGTTAATGAAAGGAAGAACATAAAATTCTAGATGTATCCAATTAGGATACATCAAAACACTTTACCAAAAATACTCAGGATTCACAAGAATACATGCAAAGAAAAGGACCCCAAGGCTTGACTGGAACCAGAATCATTATGAAATAAGTTGAACTACAACCAGTTAAAGAATATCACTTTAACAATGGGATAAAGTCTTTCCGCTTGCCAGGGTTAGATGACTGAGTATGGGATAGTAACACACACATTTTAATGGGCTGGCTAAGATAAAAATTATTTACAGCTTTTTCTTATAGAATAGGCAAAAAGAAGAAAACAAAAGGGAATGGCACAATTGTTACTGATTCTGTATTTATATGTTATCATGAAAGGATCTGTTTGGCCTTCTTGCCTAAACATCAGGAATACAAGTATTTCTTTAGTGTTTACAAAGCGACTGACAGAAGAATTAAAAGACAACTGAGTTAAAAACCAAAAAACACCAGCTACCTCAAAGCAAGGTTTTTCCCTTTGTTTCATATCCTCCTTCCTCTCTCTGCTAGGGCCCTGTTTCACCGTTTTCTCTTCTTTCATGGCTCCAGTCTGATCCCTCCACTGACTGCTTCCCTGCTGCCTACAAATGTCTTCATGCTTCCTCATCCTAAGCATAGTCAGATCTCCTCTTTCCTTAACTCTGCCTCCTTCTCAAATTACAGTCCATATCTCTCCTGTTCACCACCAAATTTCATAGAAGAGTAGGCTACCCTAGCCGCCCCAACTTCCACATATTCTATTCATTGTTGAAATTGAAGTGTGGCTTCCAACTTCAGTATTTACTGAAACTGCTCTCTCGTGGGTCTCAATTGACCTCCTAAGTGCCAGACACAATAACCTGTTCTCAGCACCTTTTGCTTGGCCTGGCTTTAGTATTAAGAGCTATTGGTGATTCACCTGTTCCTTTTAAAATCTTCTCCTTTGACCTCTAAAACACAGCTGTGTCCTGTGTTTTTTTTTTTTTTTTTTTACTCTGACCATCCCTTTTTAGCTTTTATTGCCCATGTCTTCGCTGTGCCTTGCACAGCATAGGGGCCTCTAGGTGAGCAAGATCCATCTTGGGGGATCCATGGGAAGTCAGGCACAGATTGTGATTCCCTAACAAAAAAGTCCTGAAATCCAAGGGAATTAAGGCAAGAAGCCAGGGAACAAAGTGCAGGAGCCCACAGATATGACTCAGTGAAAGGAGGCCTTTCACAGCAGGGCTGGGTTCATTGGGTCATGCATTTTTGCCTTATGCCTCTTGAAGGCATAGCTTGTCCTCAGACGTCAGCGTCTCCAAGATTCTATCCCTTCTCATCTTTCCTATCCTGTGTACTTTCTCCCTACATGTTTGGCTACTTCCAGGATTTTGCTTATAACAGTGATTACTCTAAGTTATATCTCCAGCCAATAAATTCTTGCCTAAGTTCTAGATCCTAATTTTGTATTTAAATTATCTCTCTGCCCGTCATCGCCTGCCACCCACAACCCAAGGGTTATAAGGCATGAAAGGCTATCAAGAATTTTTCATTTTTATATCTGAATTCTCTTCATCTTATACCATAGCATTCCCACATATTTATAGTTCACCAATAAAGAAAAAAAATGGAGTGGGGAAACATGGCATATTTTTCTGTATTGTCAGCTTGTAAAATTTTCACTGGAATTGTTCAAATGCATATTCTTCATGACCTGTGAATATCCTAAATTCATAATGGGCATGGTGGCTCACACCTGTAATCCTAGCACTTTGGGAGACCAAGGCGGGCAAATCACTTGAGGTCAGGAGACCAGCCTGACCAATGTGGTGAAATCCCATCTCTACTAAAAATACAAAAATTAGCCGGGCATGGTGGTGGGTGCCTGTAATCCCAGCTACTCAAGAGGCTGAGGCAGGAGAATTGCTTGAGCCTAGGAGGTGGAGGTAGCAACGAGACAAGATCGCGCCACTGCAGTCCAGCCTGGGCGACAGTGAGAGACTATGTATCAGAGGGGGAAAAACAACCAAGTTATGTTTCTAAAAATAGGGCACATTCTCCTCGGGGTGGTAACCTCAGCTCAAATAATGCAAAGAACATCTAAAATCCTATCTTTATCCTTTTCTAACACAGGTAATCCATGTTCTATTTTTAAAGAGATCTTTCCAGAGCCTTTTATTTAAAAAAGTGTTAAAATACCACACTAATAGCAAGTTTTGAAGTTTTAACCAAGAGATAAGGACAGAAAATAGAAATGTTCCTTTCTGATGGGAATTCTACTCTTAGCACTTCTATCTTGATATGGTAGTATAAGCCCATCTTTATAGGCACTTATACAGTTAAAAAATATATTGTGAAAAGTACCTGTAGAAACAAATGAACCAAAAGGAACAGGATTTAATACTTCTTTTTTCTTTTCTTTGAGACAGAGTTTTGCTCTTGTTGCCCAGGCTGGAGTGCAGTGGCACAATCTTGGCTCACTGCAACCTCCACCTCCTGGGTTCAAGCCATTCTCCTGCCTCAGCCTCCCGAGTAGCTGGGATTACAGGTGCCTGCCACCACGCCCAGCTAATTTTTGTATTTTTAGTAGAGACGAGGTTTCACCATGTTGGTTGGGCTGGTCTTGGAACTCCTGACCTCAGGTGATCCACCTGCCTCAGCCCCCAAAAAAGTGCTGGGATTACAGGCATGAGCCACCGTGCCTGCCAGGATTTAATATTTCTTAAACCTGTTAGATATCTCTAACTCTAGAAAATGGTTACATAATTTTTTTTTTTTTTTTTTTTTTTTTTGAGACGGAGTCTCGCTCTGTCGCCCAGGCTGGAGTGCAGTGGCGCGATCTCGGCTCACTGCAACCTCTGCCTCCCGGGTTCACGCCATTCTCCTGCCTCAGCCTCCCAAGTAGCTGGGACTACAGGTGCCTGCCACTACGCCCGGCTAATTTTTGGTATTTTTAGTAGAGTCAGGGTTTCACCGTGTTAGCCAGGATGGTCTTGATCTCCTGACCTCGTGATCCGCCTGCCTTGGCCTCCCAAAGTGCTGGGATTACAGGCATGAGCCACCGCACCCGGCCGCTACATAAAATTTATATTAGATCACAGAAACTAACTAGAGAGGCAAATTAAAAAAAAAAACAGCTTTATAGTATCACATTTGGGATTAAGGAAAAAAAACCCCAGCTTTGTTCTGCAAGAGAAAAACACAGTTCTGAGAAACCGGCTTATCAATAAATATAGGCTGAAAAGTAGCTGTTTGTCTGAAATGCTTTAATACCTCTTAGGAGAAGCTACTCTTGGGTTCTTTGTAGATTCGTCAAATACAATCACCTGCTGGAAATCTAAATCATCACTTAAAATTATTACAGAGGAAAATATAGAGAAAGAAAAAACAAACTTACATCTCTTGATTACCGCTCTAATGGATGACAAGGGTCCTTGGCTAGAAAAAGAAAGAAAACTTATTATACATTCATTAATCCTTTTGAAAAGAGCCATTCATAAGGCCAAGTCATTTCTGGGATTCAATATGGTGCTAAGCCACAAGTTTGATACATTATTTACTGGCCTATCCTCTTTAAAAATCAAAAATTAAAGAAATTTTTAAAACTTGCCTTTAATTTGTTTTATGGGAAATATATTTGCAGTGTAAGTAAAATTTTGCCTTAAAATTGCTTTCATAGCTACTTACATACTGTATCTTCCAGTGAAAATCTGGATACCACTCGTAATTAGACAGCATTACATGGCACTCAAAAGAACTTTATTCCTTATGGCTCTTTTGTGTTTGACACTGAAATTCCTATCTTCATATATCACATCAAAGTACATAATCTATATAGTCAATTTGACCTAAGGAACAACAGCATTTCTTCTTAAGATTAGAATTTAAAACATCACCACCTAAAAATAAAATAATCTTGTGAGACTTTCCCCTCTCCCTTCCCAGACTCCCTGTCTCTCTCTCCCCCTTCTTTCTCTCCCTTTCTCCCCTCCTACCCAACACCCTGCTTCCTCTCTTGCTCTTCTGCCTTTCACCATGGGATGACACGGCAACAAGAAGACCCTCTCCAGATACCAGCCTCTCAATCTTGGACTTCCCAGCCTCCATACCCATGAGCCAATAAATTTCTGTTCATTATAAATTACCCATTTTGTGGTATTATAGGAGCACAAAATTGACTAAGACAATACTATTGTGTTATACAGAGGGAAAGATTAAGCTCTAGGAGGTCTCTGATACCTTAAAGCGAGGACTGTAATATAAAGATACAACTGTTTACAGTAATACTGATTTTTTAAAGAGTGCTTAAAGGCTTTCTGTAAAACAGCTACATGAAAAAAGAATTAGTATAAGGTAGAGGCGGAATGTCCCTCATCCAAAATGCTTGGGACCAGAATTATTTAGGATTTCTTTTTATTTTGGAATATTTGCATTGTATACTTACCAGTTAAGTATCCCTAATCCAAAAATCTGAAATCTGAAATGACATAATGAGCATTTCCTTTGAACATTATGTTACTACTGCTCAAAAAATTTCAAATTTTGAAGCATTCTGGATTTCGGATTAGGGATACTCAATCTTAATATGGAAGGGGTAACAGCCCTCTTAGTGAATACATCACAATCTCCTTGCTCACTACCACTGATTTGGCAGGGATGATATTATGAATTTAAAACATCCTTTGTTTCTTTTTTTGAGAAGGAAGATGTATTGATTGGGGTGGAACACGGAAGGTGTTACAGGTTGAAGCATATCCTCCCTCAAAAAGAAATGTTGATGTCCTTACCAGTAGGACTTCAGAATGTGATCTTACTTGAAAATAGAGTCAATACAGATGTAATTAGTTAAGATAAGGTCATACTGGAGTTGGATGGGCCCCAATCCAACATAACTGGTTTCTTAGAAGATGGCCATCTGAAGAGCCAAACCAAGGTACACCAAAGACTGCTGGTCAACCTCCATAAGCTAATAGGCAAGGAAGAAATCACCTGTGAGTTTCAGAGGGGGCATAGCCCTGCTGACACCTTGATTTCAGACTTCCAGCTTCCAAGACTGTGAGACAGTAAGTTTCTGTTTTTGTTTTTGTTTTTTGTTTTTTTAATTTTTAGACAGAGTCTCGCTCTGTCGCCCAGGGTGGAGTGCAGTGGTGTGATCTCGGCTCACTGCCAGCTCTGCCTCCCGGGTTCACACCATTCTCCTGCCTCAGCCTCCCAAGCAGCTGGGACTACAGGCACCCACCATCATGCCCAGCTGATTTTTTGTATTTTTAGTAGAGACAGGGTTTCACTGTGCTAGCCAGGATGGTCTCGATCTCCTGACCTCGTGATCTGCCCGCCTTGGCCTCCCAAAGTGCTGGGATTACAGGTGTGAGCCACCACGCCCGGCCAAGTTTCTGTTGTTTTAAGTCACTCAGTGATATGGTTTGGCTGTGTCCCCACCCAAATCTCATCATGAATTGTAACTCCCACAATTCCGTGTCGTGGGATGAACCTGGTTGGAGGTGACTGAATTATGGGGGCAGGTTTTTCCTGTGTAGTTCTCACGATAGTGAATAAGTCTCATGAGATCTGATGGTTTTAAAAAGAGGCGTTCCCTTGCACAAACAATATTCTCTTGTCTGTCGCCTTGTGAGATGTGCTTTTCACCTTCTGCTGTGATTGTGAGGCCTCTCCAGCCATGTGGAACTGTGAGTCCAAAAAGAAAGTTTACAAAACTTTCTTTTGTAAACTGCCCAGTCTCGGGTATGTCTTTATCAGCAGTGTGAAAACAGGCTAATACAGTAAATTGGTACTAGTAGAGTGGGTGCTGCTGTAGATACCCCAAAATGTGGAAGCGACTTTGGAACTGGGTAACAGGCAGGGGTTGGAATAGTTTGGAGGGTTCAGAAGAAGACAGGAAAATGTGGGACAGTTTGGAACTTCCTAGAGACTTGCTGAATGGCTTTGCCCAAAATGCTGATAATGATATGGATAATGAAAACCAGGCTGAGGTGTTCTCAGATGGAGATGAGGAACTTGTTGGGAACTTGAGCAAAGGTGACTCTTGTTATGTTTTAGCAAAGAGACTGGTGGCATTTTGCATCTGCCCTAGAGATTTGTGGAACTCTGAACTTGAGAGAGATGATTTAGGGCCTTTGGCAGAAGAAATTTCTAAGCAGCAAAGCATTCAAAAAGTCACTTGGGTTCTTTTAAAGGCATTCAATTTTATAAGGGAAGCAGAGCATAAAAGTTGGGGAAATTTGCAGCCTGACAATGTGATAAAAGAGAAAATCCCATTTTCTGAGGAGAAATTCAAAATGGCTGCAGAAACTTGCATAAGTAACAAGGGGCCAAATGTTAATCCCCAAGACACTATGGGGAGAATGTCTCCAGGGCATGTCACAGGTCTTCATGGCAGCTCCTCCCATCACAGGCCCTGAGACCTAGGAGAAAAAAATGGTTTCATGGGTTAGGCCCAGGGTTCCTCTGCTGTGTGCACTCTAGGGACTTGGTGCCCTGCCTCCCAGCCACTCCAGCTGTGGCTGAAAGGGGCCAACGTAGAGCTTGGTCCGTGGCTTCAGAGGGTGCAAGCCCCAAGACTTGGCAGCTTCCACGTGGTGTTGAGCGTGCAAGTGCACAGAAGTCAAGAATTGAGGTTTGGGAACCTCCATCTAGATTTCAGGGGATTTATGGAAACACCTGGATGTCCAGGCAGAAGTTTGCTGCAGGGGTGGGGCTCTCAAGGAGAACCTCTGATAGGGCAGTGCAGAAGGGAAATGTGGGGTCGGAGCCCCAACACAGAGTCCCTACTGGGGCATCGCCTAGTGGAGCTGGGAGAATAGGGCCACTGTCCTCCAGACCCCAGAACAGTAGATCCACTGACAGCTTGCACTGTGCTCCTGGAAAAGCCGCAGACACTCAACGCCAGCTGTTAAAGCAGCTGGGAGGGAGGCTATACCCTGCAAAGCCACAGGGGTGGAGCTGCCCAAGACCATGGGAACCCACCTCTTGCATCAGCATGACCTGGATCATTTTGGACCTGGCGTCAAAGGAGATCGTTTTGGAGCTTTAAGATTTGACCTGCCCCGCTGGATTTCAGACTTGCATGGGGACTGTAGCCCCTTTGTTTTGGCCAATTTCTCCCATTTGGAATGGCTGTATTTACCCAATGCCTGTACGCCCATTGTATCTAGGAAGTAACTAACTTGCTTTTGATTTTACAGGTTCATAGGCGGAAGGGACATGCCTTGTCTCAGATGAGACATTGGACTGTGAACTTTTGAGTTAATACTGAAATGAATTAAGACTTTGGGGGACTCTTACGAAGGCATGATTGGTTTTAAAATGTGAGGACATGACACTTGGGAGGGGCCAGGGGTGAAATGATATGGTTTGGCTGTGTCCCCACCCAAATCTCATCTTGAATTTTAACTTCCACAATTCTCATGTGTCATGGGAGGAACCTGGTGGGAGGTGATTGAATTATGGGGGTGGGTCTTTCCTGTGCTGTTCTCATGATAGTGAATAAGTCTGGAAGATCTGATGGTTTTAAAAAGAGGTGTTCCCCTGTACAAGGCATGTAAGTAGAAAGCATGATATACCCACTGGGGCAGCATGACTGTCAGAAGAGTACAGAATCTGTTCTTTTTTTTTTCTTTTGAGATGGAGTCTTGCTCTGTCACCTAGGCTGGAGTGCAGTGGCGCAATCTCGGCTCACTGCAAGCTTCGCCTCCCAGGTTCATGCCATTCTCCTGCCTCAGCCTCCCGAGTAGCTGGGACTACAGGCGATCGCCATCATGCCCAGCTAATTTTTTGTATTTTTAGTAGAGATGGGGTTTCATCATGTTAGCCAGGATGGTCTTGATCTCCTGACCTCGTGATCTGCCCACCTCGGCCTCCCAAAGTGCTGGGATTACAGGCGTGAGCCACTGCACCCGGCCCTTTTTTTTTTTTTTTTTTTGGTACAGAGTCTTGCTCTGTCACCAGGCTGGAGTGCAGTGGCATGATCTTGGCTCACTGCAAGCTCCGCCTCCTGGGTTCACGCCATTCTCCTGCTTCAGCCTCCCCACAGCTGGGACTACAGGTGCCACGACCAGCTAATTTTTTTGTATTTTTAGTAGAGATGGGGTTTCACCATGTTAGCCAGGATGGTCTCGATCTCCTGACCTCGTGATCCGCCCGCCTCGGCCTCCCAAAGTGTTGGGATTACAGGCGTGAGCCACCGCGCCCGGCAAGAGTACAGAATCTGTAGTCAGCTAGAGGTGTTTTCTTATTTGTGTGAGCTGGCCAATTTACTTACTTGCTGGAATTGTTTCCTTATCTGTAATATGAGGATACTAGTGCCTATCTTTTGGCTTGTTGCTAAGACTGAATAAGAAAACTCTGTGAAATATATATCATAGTACTGGGCACGTATCAGAGTCTCAAGATATGTTAAATTTCCTACCCATTTTCCAATATAAACATTTCTGTTGTTCACAATATATATGGCTGAAATTTTTGGGACTATCCTGCCATCACCAGTGGGTTAACCTATAGTTATTATAACCCTACCTTATAAATTTAAATGATTTGCATTTCTGCTGAAATTATTATTTACCATTTACAATCATTCTGAGTTTCACAACACATACTTCTCATATACCCAATCTCCTATGAAGCCAAAGCAATAACAAAACCAAGAGAACAAAACAAACCTACAAGCCTTTGTGAACGCTATATTTCCCCCATTGAAAACACAGACCTCTGTTCCTTTAGGTCATCCTTCTCAGGATGTTTCCCAGGAAATGGGCATGCTGATCAAGTAGCTATGTATATTTAGTTTCATATTTAACTCTATTAAAAAACAAATCCCACAAAAAAGTTCAAAGATCTTGGAAAAGACTTTTAATTATGTTCTTTATAACTACAGCCAGTTTAAAAATCAGAATATGTTGCCTTGTCCTTCCCAATTCTTCTTTTTTTTTTTTTTTAAATCACACATTCCTGTCTTGACTCTCTAACTAGACTGCAAGCTTCTCAAGGAGAAAGAATGTATCATGTAACATGTGCCCACTACTGGACTAATGTGAACTCAATTCTACTCATAGAGAGAAAGAAATATTGTAATTTAAATAGTACTAGTTATTCCACCTATAATCCACTTAATAAGCAAATCCCCAGGGATAATTTTGCTGCTGGTTTTGTTTAGTTGGACTCAGTTGCCAGTTACATCTCACTGTATGCACATCTTATCAAAAGTGTCTGGTCTAATGTTTAAAATAGGTTTTTTTTTTTTTAATATAAAAAGTCATCTTGATGAGCATTTGGTGTTCACTAAAGAACAGCACTCACTTCTAATGGAAAACTAGCCAGGTTGACCTTATTTAGAGATGGTACTTCAACATGGCACTTGAAATTGGCAATAAATACTGTACTTTTAGTATCAATTAACAGAATTTTGGAAGTAATTCTGCATATTTGGTTTTCTCATTATACACTTTCTTTAGAACCTGTCTCTTCGTAAGTTAAGACTCTGGTAGTTCCTAAGCAACAAGCAGCACAAAGTCTTCACTGGTATGCTGCTAAATTTGAAACCATGTGTAATATACAATAACATACAGTAACATACAGTGATTTTACTAAGATGGAACTTGTCTGAGTGGGTTATGTTACATGACATGGAACAGATACAACTTGGTTTGGGAAGAGGTATGGTGCATGTCAACCCAGCACCTAAGAAATGTAGCATTTACTGCAACATATGAGCTCAGAATCTAACCCCTTCAAATGTGAACACAGAAAGATTAAGAACTGTGGGTCTGATGTATAATTGTGTTCAATGGACACCTATTGAATGAACTAAGGAATTAATAACCAGAATAAAACTTTTCTGGGGTTATATCTTTCCTTCACAGTCAATCTAAGTGATCTATAGAAAGAGTTTATATAGAAAACCTAAAAAGACAAAAAGGGCTAAAATCTAATCCTCTCTTTTCTAGATGTGTAGCAGTATAGTAGGATTAATTTTTTTTTTTTTTTTTTTTTGATCACTCAGCTCTGTCACCCATGCTGGAGTGCAGTGGCATGATCTCGGCTTACTGCAACCTCTGCCTCCTGGGTTTTAGCGATTCTCCTGCCTCAGCCTCCCAAGTAGCTTGGATTACAGGTGCCCGCCACCACGCCCAGCTAGTTTTTTTGTATTTTTAGTAGAGATGGGGTTTCACCAGTTGGCCAGGCTGGTCTTACACTCCTGACCTCAAGTGATCCACCCACCACGGCCTCCCAAAGTGCTGGGATTACAGGCATGAGCCACCGCCCCCAGCCAGTAGGAATAATTTTTATGATTAGGAGTTATTTGTTGGTAAAAGGCATAAAAAGGATAGCATAGGTCTAAAGAGGTGTCTATTAAATGCCAGGAAAAAAATAAGCGATAAAATATAGACAAATATATGGTAGTTTCAGTTTCAAGCATCCACAACAACTACAGACTGATTTTTCAAACTTTTGTCTTTTTCAATTCTCCTGCCTCAGCCTCCCGAGTAGCTGGGATTACAGGTGCCCGCCACAACGCCCAGCTAATTTTTTGTAAATTTAGTAGAGATGGGGTTTCACCATGTTGGTCAGGCTGGTCTCGAACTCCTGACCTCAGGTGATCTGCCTACCTCAGCCTCCTAAAGTGCTGGGATCACAGGCATGAGCCACCGTGCCTGGCTAAACTTTTGTCTTATTAGCTGATGATTTCTTCATTTTTCGTCAAACGATTAATGTGCATCTAACTGTTAAGAGTTAACCTTAATTTTCAGCTGGGCATGGAGGCTCACACCTTTAATCCCAGCACTTTGGGAGGCTGAGGCAGGTGGATTGCCACAGGTCAGGAGTTCAAGACCAGCCTAGCCAATGTGGTGAAACAAAAAATACAAAAATTAGCCAGGTGTGGTGGCACCTGCCTGTAATCCCAGCTACCCGGTAGGCTGAGGCATGAGAATCACTTGAACCTGAGAGGCAGAGGTTGCAGTGAGCCAAGATCGTGCACTGCACTCCAGCCTAGGCGACAAAGGAAGACCATCTTAAAAAAAAAAAAAAAAGGTTGGGCGCGGTGGCTCACGCCTATATTCCCAGTGCTTTGGGAGGCTGAGGTGGGTGGATCACGAGGTCAGGAGATCGAGACCATCCTGGCTAACATGGTGAAACCTCGTCTCTATTAAAAATACGAAAAAAATTAGCCGGGCATGATGGCGGGTGCCTGTAGTCCCAGCTACTCGGGAGGCTGAGGCAGGAGAATGGTGTGAATCCAGCAGGCGGAGCGTGCAGTGAGCCCAGATCGCCCCACTGCACTCCAGCCTGGTGGACAGAGAGAGACTCTGTCTCAAAAAAAAAAAAAAAGAAAAAAAGAAAAAGAAAAAAAGAGTTAACCTTAATTTTCAAGCAAGAAACCTAATGCCTATGTTATTCCAGGCATTGTGCTGGGCACCAAGGAAAGAAGATTAACTAGGACATGGCCCCTGCCCATAGGTGCTCATAGGTGCTCATGGTCTAGTGAGAAGCCTGTGGATAAGAAAAGAGCTTATGATTTGAATTTCTGCTTTTCTTAAAATTAGAACATTTATATATTTTTTTAATCTTTTATCAGAGAGGTGTTTTTACATATTAGTTCCTCTATTAGAATATAATCTCCTTCTCAGGCCATATACATGTTGGACATGTTGGAATGATGTTGCACACAAATCCTAAATTAAAAAAATAATTACAGCAAATTTTAAAAAATTAAGGCAATTTAAGAAGTCCTCTTGACATGCTCAGATTCCATGCCATAAAATACTTTAGATCATATGTAAAGAAAAAGTTTCTGAAAAACAACTGACTCATCCAGTTACACCCTACTTAACAATGACTTTAAAAGATGTAAGAGAAGTTCTTAAAAAAAAAAAAAAAAGAATTTTCTCAAACCGGTCATCCTGGTTTCAAAAACTATATATATGCAAAGGGGTGACACATCCCTTCGGACACTTCCTTATGAACGTTTGGGGAAAACCTGGTATAAGCTGCTGCCACAGACATGAGACTGGCAGGGGACACTGCCTGGCAAGAGAAAGTAGGACACAGGAAGCTGGGTGGAAATTCAAACAGGAATCATTTGGTCATATCAAAAAAGGAACATCAAAGGCAGGTCCATCAAGGTCCATATTTAGAGTCTATACATATAATAAGAAACAAATCTGGGCAACATAGTGAGACCCTTATCTCTACAAAAAATAAAAAAAATTAACTGGATGTGGTGGTGCGTGCCTGCCTGTAGTTCCAGTTACTTGGGATGCTGAGGCAGGGGGATGGCTTGAGCCTGGGAATTCGAGGCTGCAGTGGGCCAGGATGGCACCACCACAGCCCAGCCTGGGCAACAGAGAAAGACCCTGTCTCAAAAACAAACAAACAAAACATAAAACACCAAGAAAAAGCCCTCTGTCCAGAGATGAAAAAATTCTCAGGGAGAAAAGGGAAGGGGAAAAGATACTAGCTTATCACTACCTAGAAAAATCTGCTATTTATAGTATTAGTTTTTTTTTTTAACTAAACATATACTGAATACTCCAGTATGCTGGTTCTCATCAGAACATATAATCTAATTTTCTTGATGGGACTTAATTAAACTAAAAAGCTTCTGCACAGCAAAACAAATAATCAGCAGAGTAAACAACCCACAAGTGGGAGAAAATCTTCACAATCTATACATCCAACAAAGGACTAATATCCAGAATTTACAAGGAACTCAAACAAGTCAGCAAGTAAAAAACAAACAATCCCATCAAAAATTAGGCTAAGGGCATGAATAGACAATTCTCAAAGGAAGATATATAAATGGCTAACAAACATATGAAAAATGCCCGACATCATTAATTATCAGAGAAATGCAAATCAAAACCACAATGTGATACCCCTCTACTTCTGCAAGAATGGCCATAATAAAAAAATCAAAAAATATTAATAGATGTTGGTATGGATGCAGTGAAAAGGGAACACTTTGACACTGCTAGTGGGAATGTAAACTAGTACAGCCACTATGGAAAACAGTGTGGAGATTCCTTAAAGAACTAAAAGTAGAACCACCATTTGATCCAGCAATCCCACTCCTGGGTATCTACCTAGGTATCACACACTACACTCCAGCCTGGGTGACAGAGCAAGACGATCTCAAAAAAAAAAAAGAGTTAATCTTAATTTTCAACCAAGACATCTAATGCCTATGCTATTCCGGGCATTGTGCTGGGCACCTTAGGGTAAAATAAGTCATTATACCGAAAAGATACTTGCACATGCATAGTTATAGCAGCACAATTCACCACACCCAGCCTTCTAATTTACTTTGAATTCGTCAGAAGGGATAGTTGCACGGCATGGGTGTCTAATATCTACTGATGATGTGGCAATCAAAATCAGCACAAAAATTCAAATGTTCCAGAAGCAGCTAATATTTGGAACTGGGTTAGCAACAAATGTTACAAACAAGGGGGTGTGTGCATGCATGTGACTATTTGGGAAGAGCCTTAACCTCAACATGTGATATTTTCAAACGAGAGCATATTCATCTCAATTAACCACTGCAATATTCTCCTGTGAAAAATAAAACCCAACTATTAATTCCAAAACATACGAAAAATCAGTGTGTTTAGAAGGCAGAAGGGAAAGAAAAAAGGTGAGAAACACGATTTTGTCTCTCTCCATTCTTTATGCGATTAAAATAAAACTACTATAAGGGATAATAGTGGTCATTTTAAAAGTAAAAACAAATACATATTTTAAGCATCTGAAAATGATCAAAATATTAATTAAATGACATTTCTAAAAACCTAGAAATTAGGTCAGTTTGAAGCCAAGGCTTTATGTGAAATAGTGAGGCAGATACTTTTTTTAAAAAGCAAAATTTGAATGTTATTAATAAAAATACATAAATTATTTAAATTGTTGTGACACTGTAAGATTTTTTCCACATCAGATAACTTTAAAAAATGTATCTTTCAGGCCAGGTGCGGTGGCTCACGCCTGTAATCCCAGCACTTTGGGAGGCCGAGGCAGGCGAATCACGAGGTTAGCAGATCGAGACAATCCTGGCTAACATGGTGAAACCCCATCTCTACAAAAAATACAAAAAATAAGCCAGGCGTGGTGGCACATGCCTGTAGTCCCAGCTACTCAGGAGGCTGAGGCAGAAGAATCACTTGAACCCGAGAGGTGGAGGTTGCAGGGAGCCGAGATCACACCACTGCACTCCAGCCTGGGTGACACAGCGAGACTCTGTCTCAAAAATATATATATACATAAAATATAAAAATATATATTATATAAAATATAAAATTATATTATATAAAAATTATATAATATATAAAATATATTATATAATATATTTTATATAAAATATATATCATATATTATATATTATATAATATATTATATAAAATATATATTATATAAAATATATATAAAATATATATATTTATCTTTATATATAAAAATATATACATATCTTTCAAATGTGAATGCCCTAGCCACCCATTTCTTAGCTTTGTATCACTTGATCAAAGGTTTTAGGTTAGCTAAGCCTTCCTTTGACCCTTTAGAGGCTCCTACATCATTACATTTCTAGCTTTTCACCAAATATCTAGTGATGTCTAAGCCAAAATAAAATACACTCAATCAATGGTTGAGAAAATAATAATGAAGCAACAAATATATACATAACGGCAAAACAATGTAAATTCATAAAAATGCATAAATTATTTAATTACCAATTAAAAAAACATTTTAAACACTCATTTAACTGAGTCTTTCAAAAATAGGCAGCTCTTAAGGAGTTACTGTTATAAAGCTGAAGGCTTTAACCAAGAATATAAACACAACGTGGAAACAGCTGAATTCATTCTTAACAATCAAAGATTTGTTCTTCTCTGGAAATTGCAACAGAAACTTCAGCAGTGGGTAGGCACAAAACCTTTACTCTAAATATTCAACAATTTCTCCATGACACAAGCAGGGCTAGCAGCCTTCCCACCAGCTAACATCTTTTTTTTTTTTTTCTGCAAAGCCACTGGAGAACTTTCCCATTAGATATCAAGAACATATTTGGTAGCCGAAGGACATTAAAGTGATTTAAAATTATAAATACCAATAGTTACATGAAATTACCCAAAAGATACAGTAAACTTCTAGATTTGGGAGCCCACAAAGAAGTATGTTTTAGGATATTATTAATATATTATGTATCTGAGGATACCATCATTTAAGGGGAATGACTGACTGTTCATTAGGACTATAGACTCTGAGTCTGAGTACAACTGTCCCCAAACAAACAGTTCTGTTTTCAGGATATTTAAAAAGATTCACAGAGAGGAAATGTGCCTTTTATCAGCCTCAGTTTAAAGAAGCAGACAGGAGAGATCCAAGAAGGTACAGCAGAGAATGTAGTAGAAAATGGCAGGTATGGAGTTCAGCAGAACAAAGGATGGGGCATAATATTGTGGGTGGACAGAGCAAGGTTCCAAATAGTCTCAAAGTAAGGACTCTGCCTGGGAAATGATAAAGCTCATTTGGCAGCATACTTTGAAATAACTCGCCTGCTGCACAGGGGGCATAGGCTGCCCCATCCCCATTCATTCCCTCTTCTTTCCTGCCACACTGGAAGCATTTTATTCAGCTATTCTCATCTAGCCTCCCCTTGTGACCAGCTACACGCACTGTGAAAGGGCCCGAAGTGCAGACCGTGCCAAAGCAAAAGAGCATGCATGACCAAATGACACCGGAAATGCATGACCAAATGACACCATGTCTACAAGGAAAACAAGTCCCCAAACTACGAAATAGTATAATCCCAATGTTATTTGTAAAATCTTACTTTAAAAAATATATATTTATTTTGCTATGGTCTGAATGTTTGTATCCCCATCAAATTCATATATTGAAATCCTAACCCCCAAGGTTTTGGTACCAGGAGATGTGACCTTTGGGAAGTGATTAGGTCATAAGGGTAGAGCCCTTATGAATGGGATTAATGTTCTCATAAAAGAGGCCCCAGAGAGATCCCTTGCCTTTCTGCCATAAGAGGAAACAGCAAGAAGATACTGTCTATGAACCAGACTGCAAGCCCTTATTAGACAGGGAGTCTGCTGGTGTCTTATCTTGAACTTCCCAGCCTCGAGAAGTGTGGATTTTTTTGTTTGTTTGTCATTTATAAGCCACCTGGTCTATAGTATTTTGTTATAGCAGCCTGAATGGACTAACACATACATACACACATACACACATACATACATACACATACACACACACCCCACACACATATTTGTATAATTACATTTATACAAAAAAAGTGAGAACGCATCTACCCAGTGATGTGCTGGAGCCAGCTCATGTGAGCTGACAATTGAATTTTCAGAAATTTTGCAAGCCAGTTGTTAAATATAACCATTATTAAAAATTAAGTTATACAAACTTACAATTAAAGTAAAGCTAATATTAAAGGTTCATCATTTCCTAATTATTTTCTTAAATTTTACTACTGCTAATGACGTGCTACTGTGCATCTCTTCCCAATCTATCACCAGTGGTATCATATTGGTAGCTTTAAATTGGCCATGGTGGAATATTTATCCCACAAAACTGGCAAATTAGGGTTTAATTTATCATTTTATTGACTGTCTAAACTTAAGAAAGTGACAAAGAAAATGTTAGTAATAATGCACGTTCAACCTAAAAGCATGTTATATATGGAGCTGTTACATTACGACAAGAACAAAAAAACTGAGGAAACATTCTTCCAGTTTGAAAACTATCATCTGAATCAGCAAAGAGGTTGCTCATGCAACTGACAAATGAATAGAAACTCTGACATATATATTGGTTTTGGTTTTTGACACATATTTTGTTTCACGTTTATCTTACTCATTAATATAAACAAACATATCAACCAACATTCATACTGGAATTACGCTCAGAGAGCGAGTTGCTCACATTTATCAGCATACCACTGCACAGGCCCCAGATGTTAACAATAGTTGATTCTAAGAGGTAAAGAATTATGAATGATTTGTCATCTACCTGTGTCTCTGAATTTTTCAAGCTTTATAATTACTTTAATAATTTGTGTGCTATTTTTAAAAATTGCTATAGCAAACAAACAAAACAAAATAAATTCACTGGTTCATTCATGACCTCTAAATAATGAAGATTACAGCCAAACCACCAGCCAATCAATCACTTTCTGGAAACAGCAGGCTGAGTTCAAAGTCACATGTAGATGCCATTACAGGGCTGAAAATCCCCCAGAATCCTGATGTGAATAACAAAAATGAATTACAGCATGCATACAACTTCAAATCTCTGTATTTCCCATACCCCTATTGCTCCAGCACAAAATAAAAATACAGGGTGTTAATCAAATTAAATCCATATAACATTTAGAATTTTAAAAGCATTAATTTAGCTATTATTTCCCGAGTGTTTTCTACGTTCCAGCAATTTTCCTAGGTGCTGAGGACAAAAGTAAAACAAGATGAGTCCCTCTATTCAAAGAGATTACAGTTAAGTACAGAAGACAGAGAAGTAAACAATTTTTTAAACAGGCAATTTTAATACAGATTAGAAAATGAGGAACCACCTAGGAACATCTGGAGTCTTTAAAAAATAGTATCACAAATATAGAACTAATCATGAATGCCAATTTCAATGAAATACAACTAAAGGAGAGGGTAAAGTATAATCAAACTTTAAAAAATAATAAAATAGGCCGGGCACAGTGGCTCATGCCTATAATCTCAACACTTTGGGAGGCCGAGGCGGGTGGATCACCTGAGGTCAGGAGTTCGAGACCAGCCTGGGCCAACATGGCGAAACTCTGTCTCTACTAAAAATACAAAAATTAGCCAGGCATGGTGGCGGCCACCTGTAATCTCAGATAATGGAGAGGTTGAGACAGGAGATTTGCTTGAACTTGGGAGGCAGAGGTTACAGTGAGCCGAGATTGCCCCACTGGACTCTAGCCTGGGCGGTAAGAGCAAAACTCCATCTCAAAAAAAAAAGAAAAAGAAAAGAATGATAATAACAATAAGGCCGAGTGTGGTAGCTCACGCCTGTAATCCCAGCACTTTAGGAGGCCGAGGCAGGTGGATCACGAGGTCAGGAGATCGAGACCATCCTGGTTAACACGGTGAAACCCTGTCTCTACTAAAAATACAAAAAATTAGCCGGGCGTGATGGCACACACCTGTAGTCCTAGCTACTAGGGAAGCTGAGGCAGGAGAATCGCTTGAACTCAGGAGGCGGAGGTTGCTGTGAGCCGAGATCGCGCCACTGAATGCCAGCCTAGGCGACAGAGCAAGACTCCGTCTCAAAATAATAATAAAATAGATTCTTAGTGGCAAGACTATGCATACATGAATAGTAACATCTGCTTTTCTGTAGCAGCCAAAGCCAGAGTCACTCCTCAAGCTCCTAGCTAGTCCAGTGCTGGCATTTTTAGAACTGGTGTGGCACTACAGTCCAGTACTAATTCCAACTTTTAGTTGCACTAAAGATGATCCTCCTCATACCTCTAACCAATATCTATGTCACCATAAGAATGTCTGTAAGATATGCCAACTGTTTCTTGCGTCATGGCCCTTCTTGTTGGAAAAATTCCTTATGATAGGAATCAACCGAAATGAAGGTGTGAATGGATAGATGGAGGGACAGGTAGGTAGGCAGACAGACAGACAGACTTCTTTTTAACAACCTTACTTTCAAAACACAAGATACAGTCTTTAGTAATCCCACTACCTTTAGGTTCCATCTATTTAGGTAGCAAGTATTTATATTTTATTAATGGAATAACAGAGCATGAGGGCCCTTCTAAACACCCAAAACTAGTGTGATAAAGTTGGACATTTTGCTTCCAGACAAATATTCTGACCATTAACACTGGGGCTTCAATTTTCCCAGGAGAGATTATACAACTGTTTCGGTCTAAGTTGAACTATGTCAGAGGCTATTTGGAATGCTGCCTAAAATTTCAAGAATGCTGGGGGATTGAAGGGGGAGAGGAGATGGAGACAAACGAGGAAAGAGAAATGTGACTGTTGGTGGTGGGGTTAGGATCTAAGACTCACTTCCAAGCTTGACTCCTAATCCCACCTCATTCCCACAGGCCACAGTCCTAACACCAAAGGTCTGAAAAAGACAGGTGGAATTCCCATGACAGGACCCCCAGCAATCGCAGCATCGGTGCCACTGACCCCATCATCGCCACCAGCCTTTTCCCAGGAAGAGTCAGCTGACACGGAACAATCCTTGGCAGTGGGGATTGGGGCTACTGGATGACTTTCAGCAGCCTGAGAAGTCAACAGTGTGAAGATCACCAATGCACAGAACCTAACCAGAAAGGTTTTCTTTAGCTTATTTATTTTTGCAAGTAGCTTCAAAAAGGAATAAACTTCTAGAGGTCCTCAGATTCTCTGTTATTTTTATTTCAAGTGAAAATGTTTCCTTGCCACTAAATTCAGGAAACACTCACTGATCACTGATAACCTCATGATTACGGACCATGGCTGGAGATACAAAAATGAACCACTGCCCTCAGGTGGGGATGCCAGCCCCACCAACTTATAAAGGTCATTTGTGCTCTAGATAAAAGTATGCCAAGGAACTGTCTTTGGTTTGTTTTTGTCCCTGAGAAATCAAAATGTTTCAAATAATAACTTTAATCCTAGTTTTAAAATTTTAACACCAAGACTTTGTACTTGTATTCCCTTCTAATTCTAACCTGCTGTTAGAAATGTTTGTTTTCAAACCAGGACTTTCTATAAGAATAATGACGTTTCTCTTACTGAAATAATTCAGCCTTGATCATTTTATTTTATATTATTTAGGGGAACAGAATAAAAGCTGGTCACCATGCTAATATTAAATTGCTGCAATTTATTTCATCATAATAATTTTGTGTGTATGTTTTTGGGGGAGGATTTTTTTTAAATAAACTTTTAATTGTAAATTAGTTTTAGATTTCCAGAATAGTTGTGAAGAAAGTTGTCACATACCCCACACTGTTTTCCCTACTATTCTCATCTTACATTAATATGTTATATTTGTCACAATGTGTTTTTAAACTAGTCTGGTATAAATTCTACTTCTCCATGTTTTATTTGTAAGAGGTTTATAGAAAGTAATAGAAAAAAAACCCTACATGAATTAGCATAACACTGAACTGTAAACACTGAGTGACAGTATTGTTAGCAAAAATGATGTCAAAACCTAAATATTTTCTTAAGGTAAAGTCATGTCCAAATCGAGGAGTGAGGTCAAGTAGGCCCATTCACAGGACTCACCACTTTGACTAGCTCCATACAAAGACAGAATATTTGGGTTGGTATTTTACAAAGAAGTACTAGTAAAAGGAAGAAAAATTCAGAAGGCAGGAAGACTGCTAACTCTTAATAGGGTTTACATAGTAAATCAGGGTGAAGAAAGATTTCTGTAGATTTATTTTTTAGGGTTCCAAGTCTTTACATTTAGTATAAACTACCTCAGTGTCTAGCAAAATGCTTTTCACACACAATAAATATCTTTTGAATGTAAGTGAATCTCACTTTCAAAACATAACATAGTGCAGAAACTCCAGCACATCTGCCATTTGATGTCAAATATGGATTCATCAATGTTTCATGGAGGTGTTATTTTTAAAATCATGATCTTTCCAACATCAGGCCTACATAAACTAAAGTTGTTGTTTTGCCTCAGGCTTAAGCAGAACAAATCTATGGGAAACTCAAAGGTGATATTTTTAACAATCATTATTTAAAGAAATATAGCAGTACCTTATTTAAATACTGAGATCAAGTCTGTTCTTTTTTTCTTTTTTTGAGACAGAGTCTCACTTTGTCACCCAAGCTGGAGTGCAGTGGTGTGATCTCGGCTCACTGCAACCTCTGCCTCCTGGGTTCAAGTGATTCTCCTGCCTCAGTCTCTCGAGTAGCCGGGATTACAGGTGCGCACCACCACACCTGGCTAATTTTTACATTTTTAATAGAGACAGGGTTTCACCATGTTGGCCGGGCTGGTCTCGAACTCCTGACTTCAGGTGATCCACCCACCTCAGCCTCCCAAAGTACTGGGATTACAGGCATGAGCCAAGGGTGCCCGGCCAAGTCTGTTCTTTACGCAAATAGAAGGCCAAAGAGAAGAGGGAAGAGGTGAGCATACAAAGGTATCCTGGGAATTTGTACAAACAGGAAGTACAGCTGAACTTTGTGCAGTGCTGGGAAACACGGCGGCTTTTTGTGCAAGCTCTCATTCTTCCTTTCTCTCTGAAACCACATCATCTCTGCTTCAATCTTCACATCTTCTGCTACACTTGAAGATTGTTTGCTGGCATTCCTGTCTTTGTACATAAAGCATCTGTTTGTTTTAGGCTATCAGTGAATTCTTGGAGACACAGAGAATGTAGGACCATCCCCCTGATGGTTGTCAGACAGAGCGTGAACTGTGTGAGGAGTCTGGGGGTCTGACAAGCCCAGTTTCAGCTCTGCCTTTACTCACTCCATGAGTATAATCACATGTCAGTTTCCTTATCTGTAACATGACATTATTGGATTGGATGATCTCTATTCTACCCACTAGGTCTAAAATTTTTAAAATATGAAACTTAAAACACTCCAAGATTCCAATTTAAATTCATTTAATAAGAATCAATTACTTAATCCAACTGCAGTAAGGGAGCTGGACTTGATATTTAATCCATTCCAATAATAATAAAGAAATAGCTAATCTAATTGACCTACACTAATGGTTTTACATCTTTTAACTCACTTAATCCACACATCCACCCGTACAAGAAGGTACTGTTATCATCCCAGTTTTAGAGATGAAAAAAAGTTTACATAATTTAAATGTCAAAGGACTCATAGCTGGTAAATGGTGAAGTCAGGACTGGAACTTGGACAGTCTGACTCTAGGCAGGGCCAGAGTTCTTTGCTACTGTGCTTCACTATCTCACAAAAAGTTCACATACAGTTGACTGTTGAGAGGAAAACACACACACACACACAAAACACATTAGGTGAGAATTGTGATTTAATTACCAAAGAACCTTAAGAACTGTCTTCTTTCACTGAACATCCCATGGCTGGAAGAGTTAAATCAGAAGCAACGGTGGAGGAAAGGGGGCAGAATCTTAAATAGTATCAGAAAATGATTTAAGACTTTTATCACTCCTGGGATTTATTCACAAAATATAACATGTCAGGGAGTATATACAAATAAATGATAGGATATTTATAGGTCTGGCTGTATTTTGTGTTGTTTCAGAAAATCCTACATTAAAGAAGGTTTTTTTTGTGTGTGTGTGTCTGTGTGTGTTTTGCCTTTTGTTGATGAAAGAAGACAAAACAATAAAGTCTTCTATTACTCACTGGCATAGATCTGATGTCAGTGTTCATAAGACAAGCAATACACTTCCCTCTTCATACAACATATTATATGGCATGGCTTTTGTTTCTCCATAAATACTGTAAAGTACTACCTTACTCTATTTTCTCAATATATTCATGGCACCCTAATCTATATGGAAATAAATTCTAGAATCAAGGCTATAGTTTTGGTAGTCCTAAAACCAACATGAGTATGTTAGGTATGTGACTTTCATTTCTAAATTACAGTATTGTTATCATTATTTCTTCTAATGGTATTGCATTGACTTGTGAGGTTAAAACAACTGAAACCCCTTTAAACTTGAATTAAATTAAAGGGGTTTTTATTATGAGCATACAAAGGTATCCTGGGAATGGGTATGAACAGGAAGTGCAGCTAAACTTTGGGCAGTGCTGGGAAACAAGGCAGCTTCTCGTGCATGCTCTCATTCTTCCTCACTTTCTCTTTGGGACCACATCACCTCTGCTTCAGTTTTTGCAGTCTTCTTCTCTTGAACTCCCTGCTCATTCACTGGCATACCTGGCCAGTGTTCATCAGCATGCATATCCTACCAAGCCCAAATCTAAATAATTTTAAACCTCCAGAAACCATGGCTGTCAGCTCTGTCTTTTAGTTTAAACTTTCATGAGAAAAAACTTGATTAGCACACCTTATAGGATAGAGTTCTATCAGCTATGGCCAAATGGGGTAGGACCATGTGGAAACCTGGCCATAGGTGCCTTTCCTTCAGCTGAGATTGGAGGCTTGGGAGGCAGTTCTCAGGGATGCATGAGATAAGATTTAGTAGCAGTGCATCACCACCTCATCGTTCAAAGCTATGGAAAAAAACTAAACACTGAAATGCAGGCCTAGAGAATCTACAAGAGGAACAATTACAGGAGTTGTTTCCAGAGTGATGGGTAAAAGCTTTGAAACCCAAGGCCACCAGGAAGTATCCTAACAGTTTATCATGCTTTTACCATTAGCTATTTTACTTCTGAGTGGCCTATCTTTTCCTACTTTGAGTTAGAGGGCAAAGAAGACATCCTGCATTCAGAATGAGAGGAGATTAGGTTATGCTCAAAGAAATGCAATGAGCTTCCCTAAAGGAAGTTGATCACTGTGTGGAAAAATTAGCACTAGTGAAAAGAGAGGACCAAATCTGTATCTTTTCTTCAGGTAGCCAAAGGTAATATTTTGCCACTATGACAGAGGCCTGTGGGACTACTCAACAGTTCCTATCAACTCCAGACTTTACCAGTTCATACAAAGCAGGCATATGTAACAATAGTGTGCTTCTCCAAGCACGAAGGGATAGCACAAATGTATAAGAGCAAATACCGCCTGGATCAAGGTGTTTATGCAGATGCTGGCTTATGTTCCTTCACAGAATCCCACCATGACCACACACCCTGGCTTGAGTTGAGAGAATCCTTTAGGACAATAATAATGCAATTGTAGTTTCTTATGACAAAACTAACAAACATCAAACTGATATGTCAGAAAGAACTTCTGGGTTACAGAGACTTGAAGAGCCCTGACCTTGAAAAGCAGAGATAACACTGAAAATCATTTCCAAGTGGGTTTAGCCTGCTTAACTGAGGTCCAAAGCAACCGTGATAATCAATTTGATGTGTCAACTTGGCTAAGCTACAGTCTCCAGTTATTTAATCAAACATTAATTTACACGTCACTATAAAGGCATTATGTCAGTGTGATTAAAGTCCACCAGTTGATGGGACTTTATCAGGGTATAGTATGGGAGATTATTCTATGAAATCTGTGTGGGCCTGATTTAATCAGTTAAAAAGCCTTAAGAGCAGAGCTGAGGCTTCCATAATGAAAAGAAATTCCACTTGTGGATGGCAGCTTCACTCCATGGGTGAGAGTTCCAGCCTGCCCTTCCTGATGGCCTGCCTTACGAAATTCTGACTTGCCTAAATCAGCTCCAACAATCACATAAATATTTCCCTGCAATAAATCTTTATCTCTCTTTTTTTTAAAGACGGAGTTTCACTCTTGTTGCCCAGGTTGGAGTGCAAAGGTGCAATCTTGGCTCACTGCAACCTCTGTCTCCTGAGTTCAAGAGATTCTCCTGCCTCAGCCTCCTAGGTAGCTGGGATTACAGGCATGTGGCATGAAACCTGGCTAGTTTTTTGTATTTAGTAGAAATGGGGTTTCACCATGTTTGTCAGGCTGGTCTCCAACTCCTGGCCTCAGGTGATCCACCTGCCTTGGCCTCCCAAAGTGTTGGGAATACAGGCATGAGCCACCACAGCCGGCCTCATGAAAATATTCTGAAGACCGTACTTCAGTTTATAAGGCCTCTTCTACCTAGAGTTTCTCTTCAGAATCCATGACCAAGAGAAACTACTGGGCAATAGATAGTGATGCACTTTAAGTCCGCCTGTCATTCCTTGATAGCATCCCTGAACTGCCTGCACAGGGCAGTGTGCCAAGGGAAAACATTATCTTGAGGAAGCAGGTTTATAGTTGAGGGAATGTTTGTATTGTAGACACAATGTTACTCTGAAGCCTCCAAACAATCCATACTTTCCTTCCATTCTTTCATTTTTTTAATTAACAAAGGATACTGATTCTCAATCCTCCTGTCCAAAAGGAAGCAAGGTCACAAACAAGTCCTTCAGGATTCCTGCCTTAAATGTTGCTGCATTTAGAAGTGTTGCAAAAGAGCTGGCTTGCTCACTCTGCATTTCTGGAAAGATGGCCTACAACTAAAATGAGATTAGAAGTGGCAAAAACTTATCACGAGGGCAGAAATGAATGCTCTGATTTATTATGCAGAGGAGCTGCTAATCAACAAAGATACTTCAAACCTTGAAATTGAATTCTTGGGACCAGGCCTGATTTCTGGTTTCAGGAAAGGGTTTTACCTTTTTTTTTTTTTTGACAGAGCCTTGCTCTGTTGCCCAGGCTGGAGTGCAGTGGTGTACTCTCGGCTCACTGCAACTTCTGCCTCCCGGGTTCAAGTGATTTTCCTGCCTCAAGCCTCCTGAGTAGCTAGCTGGGATTACAGGCGCATGCCACCATGCCCGGCTAATTTTTGTATTTTTAGTAGAGACAGGGTTTCACCATGCTGGTCAGGCTGGTCTCGAACTCCTGACCTCGTGATCTGCCCATCTCGGCCTCCCAAAGTGCTGGGATTACAGGCATGAGCCACCGCGCCCAGCCAGGGTGTTACCTTTAAGGACAAGACTGAATTCCGATCAACAGCAGTTTACTTTTAATGAGACAGGAGGTGATTGAGCTAATGAATGACTGTTCAGTAATTCTGTCCTAAGATTTTTCCAGGAATTAGCTAGTACGCTTCTGTGGCATACAGTCCTAATCAATACATTTGAAGAATGTGATGTATGCTGTGTTCAATAAGGGAAAATATTTGAATAAAAATTTAAAGTCCACTTTCCCAAGGATATTTATTAGTTGGAGTAAAACCATAACCTAAGGACAGATTGAGGGCCACAAAGATGTATACAAACTTCACTTGACTACAGGCTGTTTAACCAACATTTTGTAGAACTGTATAAACAACTACTTCTAAATTATACTGCAGAAAGGTAAATAACTAATATAAAATATAACCCAAGGGAAAGAGAGGAAAGAATTAGGATGAAAAAAATTTAAGGGCCAGGAGTTCCATGCGCCCTGGACTGCTGAGAAATGGGTGGCCAACAAGCCCATCTTGAGAAAAAGTAATAAACACAAGACCAGCTGCTGTTCGAAAGTTAACTGCCTGCTGATAGTTTAATTTGAAACAACTTCAGAAAAGCCCCACACTAAGTACTATGGCAGTGGTAGACCAGCCAATAAAACTTTTCAATTACCCAACTGCTACACCATATACATGCTTCATTTTCATTCCCATCACACTAGGGGGAAATGCTAAAGTTACATTTCTGAAAACCACAACAAAACAACACTGTGTGTGTGTGTGTGTGTGTGTGTGTATTCTCTGTAGGATGACAAAAAAATGTTAATAGTCCTTTCACATCTTCCTTTGCAAAAGAATTTCCCGCCCACAAAACCTGTATACATTTAAATGTTTCACCTTGTTTATGGCATTACAGATGCTGCAGCAAAAGTAATGTTTCTCTTATAGCTTAGAAAACATAATGCCAGAAAGTAATTACACAGAGCTATAGTTTATAGAGGTACAGGTATCAAAACATATGGTCAGGGAAATGCTACAGAATTTCAGTATTAAACTAACCCCAGCAGAGCATGGTATTTTGATAGACATACTTAGAAAAGAGAACAGCTAAAACAAGTTAAATCTTTCGCTTTTAGCTAATCTATTTAAACCACAATGTGATGATGGTAAAGTGTCAAAATAAAATCTTCAACATCTTCATAAGATCAACAACAGGATACCAATGCAGAGAACCAAGACCCTTTTAAATTCGTAATGATATAGTGATTGCTATGAGTTTTAACATCACCAACTATTAACTCTGAGAGTACTAAACTATGTGCTACAAATATTCTGCATGTTGAGTTTCAGTCTCTCCCTGTGCTGGGTGACATTTCAGGCCACATTATGGGGAGGGAAGTTGTAATGGGCTCTAGAGAACTTGGAACAGTACCAAACACCAGGAAGCTATCTGAGATTTGGGAAGCAAACAGACATGTACGGCATATAAAATTTAAAAACTTAAAAGTAATTGTGAATGAAAACAAAAAAAAAATCTATCTTGGAAGAACAATAAAGGTTTTCCTACACATCTATACACAAAGATATGAACATAAAGATGCTTATTGCAACATCATTTCTAACTGCAATGAATTGGAAACAACCTAAAGGACTGGTTAAATAAATTATAATAAGGTTACACTGGAAAATTTTATGCAGTAGTTAAAAAAATAATGAAGTGGAAACTGACATGGTAATACTTTCTAAATAAGTTAAAAAAGTCAAATTGACAGAAACACATACATATGTATACAGATATACAAACATACATATAAGCACACATACTACACATACACACACATATATATATCCCCATTTGTTCTAAATATTATTTAAATATATGCTATATATATGCATAGAAAGCAGACTAGGATAGACACTGAACCACCACTCTTAAGTCACCTATGGGATAAAGGCAGATACCACATGTTTCTGTACTATTAAAACATGTTTTCACGTGTTAGTTGTAGAACTCTAAAGTGCCAAAAAAGAGAAAAATTTGCAGAGAAATACAAGATGCTTCTAGTAAAAGGAGACATGGGAGCAGGACTACAAGTAGAGGTAAAATCTGAAGTGTTTAATCAATTTTTTCTGAACATTCTTGACTATTTCCTCAATTTTTCTCTTTAAAAAGAATTCACTCAATTTTATACTCATGTCCTATAAAAACATCTTTATCATTGCCATAGGATTCAAAAAGATCTCCTGATGCCATTTAAAAAATAATTATGAAACTATGCAGAGTTTTTTTTTCTTTCTTTCTTTTTTAAGAGACAGGGTCTCACTCTGTCATGCAGGCTGGGATACAGTGGTGTGATCATAGTTCACCAAACTCCTGGGATCAAGCAATCCTCCCACCGTAGCCTCCCAAGCAGCTAGGACTACAGGCATGAGCCATCATGCCCAGCTAATTCCCAGGAGTTTAAAAAAGTATAGATAATATTGCAAATCCTATCTCTTAGCTTAAGAAATAAAACAGTCAAGATACACTTGAAGCTCCCTGTGGATCCTTTCCTGGCCCATTCATTTGATAATCAATACCCTAATTTCACTATTTATGACTTCCACACATCTTTTTATACTTTTAGTACCTATACATAGTCATAAAAATATACAACAAACAATGTATTATTTGTGTTTTGCCACGTGGTCCCTGTTGGTACAACTCTCCTGTTGTAATGTGAAAGCAGCCCGAGATGATATGCAAATGGGCATGGCTGAGTTCCTGTAATATTTTAATTGCAAAATGGTGGCAGGCCAGATTTGACCCATTTGCTGACTTCTGCTTTATATAAATGGCATTATACTGTAACTATCCTTCTACAGCTTGCTTTTGTCAACCAAAATTATGTTTCTGAGATGTATCCATGTTCTCACATACTACATATCCTTAATTCAAACAGGGCTACTCTGAACTGACAAAGATTCTGAAACTTTTCCTAGTCCCATCTGTGTACTTCCTTGTAAAATCCAGTTTTGGCAGTAAGTCAGTTTAGCAAGAATCCTCATCTTCAATATCAGATTACTCTTAACATCTGATCAGGTTCAATCCCCTGCCATCCTCTTGGTGATGTCTGATCACCCTGGTCTGACTTCAGCAAGAATCCTATTAGGTCAACTTAGCCATAATCCCCTTTATCCCCGATGTTTCCTCTCAGTAATTTTCTATCCACTGACCCCCACGCCCTGCTCTTTTATTATAAATTCCCACTTGCCCATGAGTTGAGCCTGACCTAACTCCCCGACTGCAAAATCCCATTGCAGTTGTCCCTATACCTATCTTGATAGTCCTGAATAAAGTCTTCCTTACAGTTGTACCAAATTACATACTCTCATATGTACTTGGTATTTTCAGTCTTTGAGAGTTCTGTGCCAATTCCATGGAAGTGAAATGGTATCTCATTACCATGTTAGTGCACATCTTAATCCTAGCAAGGTGAAGAATCTTTTCATATATTAACTGGTTACTTAGGTTTCATCTTTTATGTGTTCCCTACCTGTATTTACTTGTCTTTTTCTTCCGTATGCGTAGTTTTTCTTTATCCTGGATACTAACCTTTGTTGCCTACGTGCACTGCACAGTCATGACTTCCCTTTTCACATGCTTCCGATGTATTCATGTACATAAATCTTAAATTTTCACATAGTCAGATTTATCAATCTTTTTCTTCATGGTTTGTACTTGTTGACCCTTAAGAACTCACTACCTCATAAAGATATTCTTATACATTTCTTTGAAATGTTTCCATTTTACTTCTTTCATTTCTTTAGATTTTTATCTCATGTCATAAGATAAATCAAATTCCGTGTAGATTAAAAATATGGATAATCAGTTATTCAAGCACCATCTGTTGACATACCAACTTTCCCTCATTGATCCGTAATGCTGCCTCTATCATATCACATGACAGAGAACTCTATGCATTCATCTATGTCTGTGGGCTCTTTAGTCTGCTTCAACAACCTATTTCTAGGTTTGCTGACAAAAGACTGTCTTAATTACTTAAAAGAGTTCACCTCTCCTCTTTGATCTTCAAAGTTGCCTTGGTTAGTCTTGCTCTTCCTTATACATCTAAGAATCACTTTGCTGAATTTCCATTTTCTTACTTCTATGATTTTTAATGAAATTTCATTTAATTTTATGAATGGATATCAAAGGGGATTATGACAGGTCACTATAAGAAGACTTTAGGGAGGCCAAGATTCAAATGACAATTTTTGAGAAATAGATTTAAGGTTCTTTGTTTTGCTGCCTTCTTTTTTTGCTGCTGTAAAATATTTCCTTGTAGTAGATAAAACATTTGAGATGAATTAGCTGGTAGTTCAGACCCCTAAGTCATCAAGATCTATTATTTAGAGCTGGTGGGGTGGTAAAAAGAGCTCTTAATTTTCTATTCGTGGCACTGACTGCCATAGGGCTTAACATTCTTTATTATCTTTAGCTCCTACTTCCCTCTAATTCGTTTCCCAAACTGCCACTCCATGGTACTTTTTCCTAGATGTTATTAATAGCTATGTCTGGGAAAAGAAGTTATAAATTCAAATAAATTTTTAAACGGGTGTGTAGTATAGCTCTCACTTGGAGTTTTATAATGTACTTGAGTGTATCAAAGACTCTGAGGAGCATCACAGTAAAGAAATATGGCTAATTTTGTTTAACTCACCATTTCATAAACTTTTCTGCATATTAACACTTATTTCTTGACATACTGATTAATAATCTACAGAAGAGAGTTCTGTGGGACATCAATTTGGGAAATGGTGTGTTTAAACTAATAAGGTTGAGACAAGAACAACGCAGATATTTCTCACATGTGTATCAATCAATCGGCAGCAAGCAAATCAACATCAAAACAAAGTAATCAAAAACCACCCAGGATGCCTTTTGCTTGGGGTCTTAGTGTTGGCCTACATATGATAAAACTTTTCCTTTAACTTGACAAGAATTATGTTTTCCTTCTTAGTTTAGCACTGAGGTGAAAGAACAGGCAGACATCCCAGATTTATTCACCTCTTACTATGAAAGCTATAGGAGTGCTTGGCCTCTAAAAACACAAACAAGAGAAATGCATTTCTGTTATCCCTGTTGGGCTTGGAGCCCATCATTCTTGTTGCCAAGTGGCCTGAGGAGAACCGAAAAACATACCAAAATTAAATGACTTTTTGTTTATATTTTCTTCTTTCTGCTCTGTTGATGCAGCAGGTATTAATCTGCTTGATGCACTGCTGGCTTGGTGGGGTAGCCCTGCTCAGCTGAGGATGGCAGGAGAACAGGTCACCGCCAATGTCAGCAGATACCCTGGACAGAAAACGATGTCCTTTCCTGAAAAAACATTTCTCCTTTCTTATAGGGCATCACTCCTTGCTGTTGTAACACACAGATCGAATAATAGTCGTGGGCGAGCTTTTGAGAGTCAGGTTCTTCCCGATTTGTAAGGTAAAAATACTGATATTTCCCTTTCTCTCCTCAAAATACCTTTGGCATTTATTTATTCAACAGTTATTTATTGTTTATTGTGGGCCAGGCAATCTACTAAGTGTCAGGGTTACCAAGACCAATAGCACAGTCCTAAAGAACTTGACAGTATAAATAAGAGATTAAAAATACAGAGAATACTTTCCGAATACCCTCAAAAGTACCACAGCATTGCCTAAAATATAACTGTAAAGACTGGGAACTTCACTTTAGGGTCAATAGATTCTCAGAGATTGGGAGTGTAAGTCCACAACAATGGACCTCCTTCAACCTGGAGACTTTTTCTTATTTTCTATTGTATTCTGAGCCAGAACAGAGACTCACAAGAGATATTTATTGGCTATTAGTGAGCAAGGAGCTGGAGCCATCTAGAATAATGACTTAGCCATGCATGAATCTTCTCTATTGTTATTTCCAGCGCTAGCTTATTTAGCTTTTCTTTGACAGCATTACTTCACAGAGTAGCCCATTCCATTTTTGACCAGCTCTGTCAGGAAATTCTTCCTCATTTTGTGCAGAAATATATCCCCCTCCAAGTTCCACCCACAGAGGTGCATTCTGTCCTCCCTCTGGGACTCCCAGGAACACACACAACAGTTCTCTCCACTGCGTCTTTCTATTTTGAAATTTTCATGTCTACAAAAAAGCTGAAGAAACAGTATAAGTAACACCTATATGCCTTTCATCTATTCACCAATTATTAACAGTTTCCAATATCTGCTTCTTTATTGCTCATCCTGGGTTTTTTCCCCCTGAATTGAGATTTATTTGCAAACATAATACTATATCACCCTTACATTAATACTTTGGCATATATCTCCTAAGAATCACATTCTCCTGCATAATAACATTTCTATTCTACACCTTAAAAAGTAATGTTTAATACAATATTATTTAAAATAACATCCATGTTTAAATTATCCCCTCCCCAACCTTTTTTAAAGTTGGGATTTTTTAGTCCTAGATTTTTTTTTTTTAATTCACATATTAGATTTGGTTGTTAATATCTCTTTGGTCTCTCTCTCTCTCTCTCTTTTTTTTTTTTTTTGAGACGGAGTCTCACTCTGTTGCCCAGACTGGAGCGCAGTGGAGTGATCTTGGCTCACTGCAACCTCTGCCTCCTGGGTTCGAGTAATTCTCCTGCCTTGGCCTCACAAGTAGCTGGGATTACAGGCATGCACCACCATGCCCAGCTAATTGTTAGTAGAGATGGAGTTGGCCATCATTTTGGCCAGTCTGGCCTCGAACTCCTGACCTCAAATGATTCACCTGCCTTGGCCTCCCAAAATGCTGGGATTACAGGTGTGAGCCAACGTGCCCGGCCTCTTTGGTCTCTTGTTACCTGCAATATTCTCCCAGCCTTTTTTTTTTTCTTTTTTCCTTAGGACTACTACATAAGTGTACTGCTTATCTCACTAGTGATAATATACATGTTGACTACTTGATTTAGATGGTGACCACTAGGTCTCTCCATTGAAATGGTAAATTTTCCCCCTTTGCAATTAAAAACTGATCTGTGGGGTGATATTTTAACAACTTTTCCCAACAACTTTTTTTTTTTTTCAACAGCAGCTGGTATCTTTTGATGTTTCCCAACAACTTTTTACAGAAGTTTTAGCTGCCACTGATGATCTTTGCCTGCATCAACTATTACTTTGAGAATTACAAAATGATGATTTTCTAAGTTCTGTCATTTCTCCTACATGGGATCCATTATCATCGTTTTTTTTGGATACTCAAATTACCCCAAAATTTGTCCAGTGAAAATCCCTTGATGCTACCATCTGTCTTTTCAACATGACCCCATTAGTTGAGCACTTCCTAGCTTTCTATCACAACTAGATGTCCAGGATCATCTTGCATTTTCCCTTAGCCCAGACCCAGAATCCGCCATTCCTCCAGTGGCCAGCATTCCTCTTAGTAGGGAACAGCATTTATTAGGAAGAATTCTGCTAGTTTCCTCCACATATCAGCCTCTGAGTGTTTGAAGCCAGTTATCGTTTCCATCCCATGCACTTCCCCAAACTTTCACATCTGGGCTAAGTTCTCCCAGTTCCTCACACCAGTCTTCCTATGGTTTAGCTTTGACTTTTATCTTACTCTTCTTTTTCATCTTCCCTGTCCCAACTCAGCTGCTATATTCTAGACCAGTGGTCCCTAACCTGACTACACATCAGAATCACTGGGGGACTTGTTTAATATACAGATTTTGAGGATTCATTTGAGACTTATTAAATAGAATCTCTGGGGTTGGGCATGGGATTCTGTTTTGTTTTGTTTTTTAAGGTCTCCATGTGGTATCTATACAGTCACTCCACAGCATACTTCAATTTTTCAAGGTCTTGTGGACCCCAAATTGAACAGAATATCAAAAGTATGATCTAGGCTGGGCACGGTGGCTCACGCCTGTAATCCCAGCACCTTGGGAGGCCGACGCAGGTGGATCACGAGGTCAGGAGATCGAGACCACCCTGGCTAACATGGTGAAACCCCATCTCTACTAAAAACACAAAAAATTAGCCAGGCGTGGTGGCGGGCACCTGTAGTCCCAGCTACTCGGGAGGCTGAGGCAGGAGAATGGCGTCAATCCGGGAGGCAGAGCTTGCAGTGAGCCAAGATTGTGCCACTGCACTCCAGCCTGGGAAACAGAGCGAGACTCCATCTCAAAGAAAAAAAAAAAGTATGATCTAGAGCTACCACTTTTAGCCTGAACATTAAACTTCTTTCAGTGTAATCAAATCGGTGCAGACTTTTTTGGGGGAAGGTAGATGTAATGACATAAGATTTTTGATTCATGGTAAATTTATGAAGAACTAAATCCTTCAGACTTTTTCAAAAATATTGCTAAGTCACATCTCCCTTATCTTTTTATGTTCCACTGGTGTTTCATTCTAAGGGTTTGCATTTGTGCCTATTAAAATTCATATTGCTCAGTTCAGTCCAATCTTCAGAATGTTAAAGGTCTTGGGGATCCTCGTTTTACCATCCTAAGTATTTTTTACTCTTCCAACTTTATGTCACTCACAGTTAAGCATGCTGTCAAAGTCCTTTCTCTTACATTGCCTTATTTTTATTTTTAACAGAGATGAGACAGTGTTTTGCTATGTTGCCTAGGCTAGTCTTGAACTCCTGGGCTCAAGCGATCCTCCTGCCTCAGCCTCCCAAGTAGCTGTGATTACAGGTGTGAACCACCATGCCTGGTTGCTATTTTTCTTTAATTATCTAATATAAAAGAATCTTACGAACTGTTTAATGATTATGGTGGTAGATACATAATTGTACATGCCTATCAAAACTAGTAAGATTATACACAAAAAAGAATGAATTTTAACATATGTAAATTGTACCTGGAAAAAAAATCAGTCAATATTCTAAATACCCAGCTATATTCTTCTCTCAGATTAGGTCTCACTAACTTATTTTGATTGACAATTTCTGCAAAACGCATTGCTATTCTAAGCAATGAAATTTTTATAGATTTTATATTTTTATTGATTGAGGTCAATGCACTCTAGGGTTTGATCTCTTGAAAAAGCACCAGGATTTGGCTTACCAGAGCAGTCAATCCAATGAGTACATTACTTTAACAATTCCCACAAAATAAAACATCAAAAAAGGTGGTAGAATGTGGAATAAAAAGAAATTAATATTAGAAAAATTATAATCTTTCATAGTACTGGGTTAAAAATATTAAATATAGCCTGTCAGTCCTGCCTATGAGAAGTCAGACAATTTTTCACCTATAAGTTTGACAAGGATTTTTTAATGTACTCTTCAGTGTTGGAGAATTCTTGTGAAATACACTCAGTGTGGTTGAGAGCTTAAGTGATACAACCTTCCCGGCCACTTGAAATACCTAACAAAAACATAAAATAATCCATTTGAATATATACATACATATATACTAAAAGTCTAGAAAGAAATGTACCAAAATTTTAGCAATAGCCAGCCATCTCTGGCTGATGGAACGCAGTCTGGGTTTTGTTTTGTTCTGCTTTTTTCATGCTTTGTATTTTTAAAATATCTTTTACATTTCTACAGTGAGCCTATATTAGTTTTATGATTAGGAAAACAGCAGTACACACTTACAAAAATACTGGTTAAAGGGAGGGGAGGAAAATAAGTCACAAAAACAAATAAATGAGAGTAAAATAATTTTTATGAAAATGTATCTGTCACTGATGGGAATTCCTAAAATAAAACATGTTTTCCAGGTAGTCAATAGTTTTATGTGAAATTTTAATTCAGAGAATGAATAAGATTTCCCTTATGAAGCTTCTCTGAATGCCACAGAAGATTCCAATAGACAGTAACTCTAAAGAGGACACTTACATTGCTTCCAAACAATACTTTTCAAATAAGAAGCTTTATACAGAATTATTAGATACTGTAAATTCATACCTTGAAGAACGATGTTCTGGTTTATTTCGTTCGTTGCGATCTGTAGAGAAAGAAGATGGTTACGTGTCAAAATGTTCTTTAAAAGCTCTGGAAAGAAGTTTTTAAATACCAGCTGCCATACCATTAGATTTCACAAAGGACTGTTCAAAGGTAGTTGTGTCTTCCTAAGTATAAGGCTCTTCATCACAGTTCGCCTGACAGAGGCAGAAAAGACACAATGAAGGACAGGCATAAAAGCTTACAGTTTGTTAAAATCATCTACTTGGAAAATGTATCATTACATGTATTATTTCATTTTATAAGATATTTCCTGTGCTAAATACTTTGCTAACACTAGAAGAGATTTAGCTAAGGAAAGAAAGCAAGGAAACTGCAAAGCCACAGATTACTCAGCTCAAAAAAATCATTCCATGAATCATGGTTGGCAGAAGCTTCTAACGAATGGGGAGGGGGAAAATTGAGCAGTCAGCTACAACATCTGCAAATACTAAGACCAATACAGCTTCACCCTTAACTATCTACCACCCAGAACATTTCAGAAGTTGGATTTCAATGTTTCTCCAGTAATTAGATATAATGTGCTCTCTATATAAAATTTCTGATCGTCACAACTGGGAAGAAGGGAACTCTCATGGGTAGAAAGCAGGAATGTTGCTAAAGATCCTACAATGCATAGAGCGATCCCTTTCACCAAAAGAATTATCTCATCCAAAATGTCAGCAGTGCAGAGGTCGAGAAACCCTGCTATAGGGTAAGAAATAAGAGCACAGATGCTTGAACTTTTCAAAAGTGACTCTCTAGACTGCTGTAACATGCTATTAATCAACCTTGAGACTATTATATACAAGAGAACCATAAAACCCACAGGTTGTCTTTTTTGAACCTGAGTAACAATTTTTCCTCCACTATATGCTTAAGAATTAAAAATAAGTGAAGTAAAAGGCCGCAGTGTTATGCAAAAATAAACAATATGAAGCAATATACAAACCACAATATATCCTAAGCAATGACGTTAAGAAAAAATCCTATGGAATATTAGCAAAATACAGTTTTCTATAGTATCTTCTGAATTAATGCTAACAAGATAGAATTTAATGGCAACGTAAAGATTAAGACAGGAATGCTTTTAGTTTTTCCTTAATTTTATTGCTGGTGGAACAGAATAAGAGGATTATGAAACATACTCTAAAACTTCTAGAAAGAAATATGGAAGAAAAGGAATAGGATTTACACAGTTAAACGTATGTAACAATTCTTTCTGAATGAGTTCATAATAAAAAAGAAATGTTTTTCAAAGCCAAAGAGTTAGTACTCATGAAAACACTGTTCTCTGAAAGACTAATACGTAAAAAGATTCACAATAAAGCATGCCTGCTTAGATATAATGATTTCCAAACACATAGTGTTAGCACATTTCTGGTTCCAATTTTTCTACACTGTGACTTAGTATTACTGCAGCTTTTAAAACTTTTCTGTTTTAATTTAACTTGGTTTCACCCCTCCCTTAAATGAAAATATCATGTTTTTCATTTGATGAGTATTAAGATTTTAAAGTCATAGTAACGCAGGGCACATTTAAATCATTTCTCTCATTCTTCTCCAGTTTTTAGCCTGCTAGCTTCGCTACAAAAATGAAGTATAATGTCTCAAAGTAAAGCCAGAAACTGAATACAGATTAGCTATCCTCATATAACAAAGCAACAACTCTTACCTGTGTCTAAAGCCGAGCTAAAACTCTGTCCAGAACATCATTTCCTGTGGCTGTAATCCTAGTTGCATAGTTTACTTAGGCATGTAATAGCAAATTTCCCCACTAATCTTCCTAGTGGTACAACACACAAGAGGAAGGGAGAAACAGAGTCACGATGCATGTAAACAAGACTCAGTATCCAAGGGCTTCCCTCCAGGGCCTGTTCTGATTGGCAGATGTGCTATGACCAGTCTGCACAGCTGGAATGTGGCCACTCAGGAAGCAAATGGCTCACAGCTCTCCTTCATTCTTGGTTAAAACAGGAAATTCTACAGTCATTTTTATACTTTCTGCTCTAAGAAAATACGAATGTCTTCTCATAGCACTTTTCTATTGAACCAGTAATTAAAATTCAACAAAAGACTTGATTATCTGCTGGGGGAAATTTTAAAATTTCCCCCCCAAATTCACTATTAGTGTTATCTGTGTTACATTCCTGTGTAAATATAGATACGCAGTACTTATAAAATGTTACTCCTAAGAACGCACATAGTTGATAATTTGAGGGTAAGGGTAAATTATCTATTACTCACAATATTTCCCAACCCTCACCTCTTGACCATGAAAAACAAATTGAAACACATGTTCTTGGCTTGATCTCTTCCCTCAAAGTATACAAATATTTGGATTTCACATTTTGCCATAGAGCCATCTTTTAGCTTAAATACATATAAATAATGGGGTGTGTGTTGCGTATCTGTGTGTCTTATATACTTATACTTTTTCATATACTTACATTTTAAACAAAGTAATTTTCATGATAGTCAAGATTATTGTGCAATTGTCAAGAAATATATTAGTAGAAATAAATTTTTTGGCAAAATAATAAGTGGTTATTATTTTGTTCCAAAAGCCAAGACTGAACAAAACAAATCACTGAGGGTGGATTCAGAATCTGCTTTCTTGCCAACAATAACAAAACATTTGGATGAAATCCCCTTAAGAATGAGAACAGATCTATAGCAAACATGGAAATTTAATCTTGGCTATATATAGTGCTTTAAGTGTATGGATTTTATTTTAAATCAAATACTCTTCAGCACATTCTCTGAATTTTTTCTTTTCTTTTTTTTTTTTTTTTGAAACAAGGTTTTGCTCTGTACTCCAGGCTGGAGTGCAGTGGTGCAATCACAGCTCACTGCAGCCTTGAGCTCCTGAGCTCAAGTGATCCTCCCATCTCAGCCTCCCAAGTAGTTGAAGTAGTTAGGATTACAGGCACATGCCACCACGCCTAGCTAATTAAAAATTTTTTTTTTTTTTTTTTTGTAGAGACAGGGTCTCCCTATTTTGTCCAGGCTGGTCTCAAACTTCGGGACTCAAGCGATCCTCCTGCCTTGGCCTCCCAAAGTGTTGGGATTGCAGGTATGAGCCACTGTGCTCAGCCTTCCAATTTTTTAGTTTCTAATTTTCAAATTAATTGGGGGAGAATATTTCTAAAGGTTTTCTGAACTTCTTTATATTTAGAAATCATATGAATAACTTTCTAGCCCAAAGTCTCACCATTTCTATGAAAAAAAGAGTTATTAAAAATAAAACGCCTTAACTCTAAAATTTGCCAAATGCTACACATTTGCTGTGGATGATATACTTATTCCAGGGCCTGCCCAGCAGAGCATGATGGTTTAGGTCACTCAAAGACCAGCAGTATATACTCAGTGTGAGGGTAACCATGGCTGGGTAACCATGTAATGGTTTTGTAGATATGTATCTCACACACACACAAACACAAACACACACACACACACACACACACACACACACACACACATACACCGCTCTTGCATTCCTTGTCCCTCTCATCCATGCCTCATGGTTAATAAGGCTAACTGAGGAATAGAAAAGTACTCTGTAAGTAGAACAAAGACAGAAAACAAGGCAGAGGCTGGGTGCAGTGGTTCACACCTGTAATCCCAGCACTTTGGGAGGCCGAGGTGGGTGGATCACCTGAGGTCAGGAGTTTGGGACCAGCCTGGACAACATGGCAAAACCGCATCTCTACCAAAAGTACAAAAAAATTAGCTGGGCGTGGTGGTGCACGTCTGTAATCCCAGCTACTCAGCAGGCTGAGGTGGGAGGATCGCTTGAGCCCGGGAGATGAAGGTTGCAGTGAGCCAAAATCACGCCACTGCATTCCGGCCTGGGTGACGGAGTGAAACTCTGTCTCAAAAACAAAAACAAAAACAAAAAACAAGGCAGAGCTGGCACAAAGACTATTGGTTGTGTGTGTATAAATGCTGTGGGAGAGATGTGAGGGATGCAATGGGGGAACCCATGGTATGTCAAGGGGACTGAAGAACAGTTAGGGGAGTGGTAGGATGCTATCATGGGTCAAGGATTCTGTGTAAGAACTCCAGATTATCCACATTTTCCTTTCATGTCAACTTGGTTCTATGTAATCTAGACATATGATTCCAATGTTTATGTATTTAGGTGTTATGCCACTTATGTAGAAATGGGCCCCTGTTCTGGCACAGACAGTTTTTGGGTACGGCTACGCAGATCCTACTGATGTGGAACCATTCAGGGTGATTCTGACTCTAATAATACTTTGAAATGGAGATGACAAAAATGCAAATGCCATCTTTGCTTTGATTAAAACTAAGAAGAATAGCCAACTCGGAACTTATTAGAATCTGTTGTAAGACATTCAGGCTTTGATGATTTAGCTTTGATCACTTAATAGGAGAGAAAAATCAAACCCCATTGGGTAGGGACTTACTTTACTAACTCAAGTTGGAAATGAAAGACCTGAAATCATTCTTTGAAATTAAGGGCAAGGCTCAGTCTACATGAATGAATATACACAGATATACTCACAATGGAGTAAGAAGTGGTTTAAAGTGAGTCTATCTTTTTTTTTTTTTTTTTTAATTGAGACAGAGTCTCACTCTGTCACCCAGGCTGGAGTGCAATCTTGGCTCACTGCAACCTCTGCCTCCCGGGTTCAAGTGATTCTTCTGCCTCAGCTGGGACTACAGGTGCATGCCAACATGCCTGGCTAATTTTTGTATTTTTAGTAGAGATGGGGTTTCACTATATTGGCCAGGCTGGTCTCGAACTCCTGACCTCATGATCCAGCCACCTCAGCCTCCCAAAGTGCTGGGATTATAGGTGTGAGCCACCATCCCCGGCCAAAGTGTCCATCTTATATCTCATCCTGGCATACCAAAATCTCTTTAGCAGAAGCATTACCAATGAAGCGATTCTGTAGCATACTCCCAAGCATTACTGTTAAGTTCCAGCTTGGGAGTATATACAGTATATATCATTTTTAAAATATGGATGAACCCTATATAAACCCTTTGTGCCATTCAGAATTACCTAAAGGTTCCTTGGGGCTGAAAACAAATTATTTGCAGCAGCAATGTCATTACATCTTTACTTATGACAAGCAGAATAAATAAAACAATGAACTCATCCATTATAAGACATAAGATACCCAGTGTTCATACATCTTACTTTGGTGATTCTTTAAAAGATTGCATAATTGATTCCAAACAAATAGGATGGGATTTTACTTATCAGATATCAGAATTTCAAATAACTTTTCTAAAAACCTTAAATGGTTCTTATATTTAGAGAGAGAAAACTGCAAATATATATATATATTTCAAGTATATACTTCAAGCATATATATACATACACTTGAAAAGAAGGCAGTGCTCATTCTACAAAGTTACTGACACCAACTAATATGAATCCACCTCTGCTTTCTATTTGACAGCCTTGTTTAGGTGTGTCTCCAAACTGATTTTTATTTGCATTTGAGATTCCCACAGTGATGGTCTATTGTTCTTTTAAATGATATCTTTTCAATAAATATATATTTGTTGTTGCTGAAATAACACATCAAGTCAGAAAATTCCTACTCTCTTGGTTAAAAAAGCCAAGAAATTAAAGAGGGTCTCTGTCAGTTACCACTGCAGGGGAGAAATAAGACATACTACAGAGAAGTTTACATGGCTGCTGCTGCCCATGCTTCCATGGGTAAGTGGGAAAGTCTGGTCTACAGCACTATCAATAGTGACATCGTTCATTAATTAAAGTGCCTAAATTCATTAAAATTCATTAAAATGCAGTACTCTAATTACCCAGGAAGGGAAGAATTGGAGATGGAAAGGAAGTTTCTTCAAACAAGAATTTATGTCTTGGCTGGCTGGGGTGGCTCATGCCTGTAATCCCAGCACTTTGGGAGGCTGAGGTGGGCGGATCACTTGAGGTCAGGGGTTCAAGACCAGACTGGCCAACATGGTGAAACCCTGTCTCTAGTAAAACTACAAAAATTAGCTGGACATGGTGGCACACACCTGTAATCCCAGCTGCTCAGGAGGCTGAGGCAGGAGAATCGCTTGAACCCGGGAGGCGGAGGTTGCAGTCAGCTGAGGTCACGCCACTGCACTCCAGCCTGGGGGATGGAGCAAGACTCTGTCTCAAAAAAGAATTTATGTTTCAACAAAGAAGCCGACTATCTCTGGAATGTTTTCTCCTTCCCATCCCCACTGTTTTTACCCTCATTTTAGGTTCTTATCAGCAATTGTCTGGACTCTTATGTCCTGACTGGATTTTCTGGCCCCAGTTTCTTCCCCTCTAACCCAATCATATTGCTGGCCAAATAAATCTAGGCCTCAGAAAAATTATAAATCACTTAGATCTTCAGAGGATTATATGAGATAATGCCAGGGACATTCTTAGCACCCTGTCTGTACACTTAAGCACACCACAAATGTCAGCTGCCGTCATGTTGTTAAAAGGCCAGCTATTAACTAGTTGTAGCAAATGATACTGCATCATAGTGACTGTACAAGTCACTTAACCTCCCTAAGCCTCAGTTTTCTCATCTACAAAACAGGGGAAAATACTATCCTTATGGAGCTTTTATGAGGATAAATGAATTAAAGGGTATGAAAGGTTTAGTTCAATATCTAGACCATCAATTCTATGACTCTAATTCTGTGACTACCACTCTTAATATCTTTAATGCATGGCTCAAGAACCACCTTCTCCATGAAGCTGTCCCTGATTCCTCTCTCTCTTCAGCATCCTTGTATTCATTTCTTACTGCTGCTGTACCAAATTACCACAAACTTAGCAGCTTAAGACAACAAAAATGTATTATCTTAAAGTTCTAGAGGCCAGAAGTCAAAATGAGTATCCCCAGACCCATTAATGTGGGGGTCCCCAACCCCTCTGCCATGGACCAGTACCAGTCTATGGCCTGTTAGGAACTGGGCCGCAGGGCAGGAAGCAAGCAAGAATTTCTGTCTGAGCTCTGCCTACTGTCAGATAAGCATCCACATTAGATCCTCATAGGAGTTTGAACCCTATTGTGAACTGCACATGGGAGGGATCTAGGCTTTGTGTTCCTTATGAGAATCTAATGTCTGATGATCTGTCACTGTCTCCCGTCACCCCCAGATGGGACCATCTAGTTGCAGGAAAACCAGCTCAGGGCTCCCACTGATTCTACATTATGGTGAGTTGTATAATTATTATATATTATAATGTAATAATAATATAAATAAAGTACACAATAAATGTAATATGTTTGAATGATCCTGAAACCAGCCCTCTGCACCTGGTCCATGGAAAAATTGTCTTCCATGAGACCAGCCCCTGGTGCCAAAAAGGTTGGGGACCGCTGCATTAAGGTGTTTGCCAGGCTACATTCCCTTTGGATGCTCTAGGAGAGAATCCCTTTCCTTACCTTTCGCAGCTTCCTGAGGTCACTTGCATTCCTTGGCTTGTCGTCCTTTCCTCCAATAGTGTAGCATTTAAAAATCTCTTTCTGACTGGTTTCCTCATCTACCTCCCTCTTCTACTTTAAAGGACTTTTATGATGACACTGGGTACACCAGGATAATCCAGAATAATCTCCCTATGTCAAGTTGACTCACAACCTTAATACTCCTTTGCCATGGAAATGTGACATATTTGCAGGTTCCAGGGATTACGATGTGGACATCTTTGTGCGGAGGGGGATAGCATCATTCTGCCTAACGCACCCTATCTGAACTCTCAGACTATCCGTCTATAGCACTCACTTCACACTAAGCATGACAGGGTGCACTGCTGTTTAAGGTTTTGAGCATGTGTCTGTCCCCTTTATCTAAGCAGCGTCTGATGCAGGCAGGGTCTCTGTGTTAGACTCTGCTTCACAGTCAGTACTCTGTAAATGTTTGTTCATAATGGTACTATCCAATGCCCTCGCATTTTCTTTTCTGCCCTGCATCTTTTATGCTGTAGTTGGTTCATGGATATATCTAATATTGCTGCAAAATGATGTGTCTTAAGAATTCCCATCCTTTTTTTTGACTTTTTATAAATACAATAGTGATTTTGGTGTCAACTTTCTCCTAAAACAATTCACATTTGGTCTATTCTTCTGCTCAACATAGTCCTCTCCAAAACAAAAAACGCACAGGAAAAAACTACAGCACATTTGAACTGGAAGAGAAACCAGCTATTTAGTGACAGGCTGCTAATTCTTTTTAATAGTTCTTCTTCGAAATGGTTCAAATGAATCATTCTGATTGTTGAATTCAACTGACTATTGAATCAGGCTTTTAATGATTTGGGGTTCTTATGTTAGTTGTTTCAGAGATGAAATCAAAGCCACCATCTGTATTGCCCCTTTTCACTGCAGGGTGAATTTGGTAGAGACTTTAGGAAAATGAACATTTAATCAGTGTCACTTGGGTCCTGGGAAGTAAGGCAGGGAGGGGAGCGGCAAGGGAAGCTGGCTTAGAGAAAGGGGGTCATCAACCCTTCCTGCTGCTCCCTCCTTAAGCTCCCTAATGATTCTCTTGCCTTAATAGTTACTTTCACACCTCTTTTTGTTATAAAATATTTTTCAGCAAGCAAAATTTGTGATTTAAGGAGGTATAAAAAGACCTTTTAGTTCCCTGACTATCAAATGCAAAATATTGGGCCATTCCTAAGGGTTTTTCTTTCCTTTTTTGGTTTTTGCTTTCTTTCCAAGTTTGTGGGGTTTTTTTGTTTTTTTTTTTTTGTTTGTTTGTTTTTTTTTGAGACAGGGGCTCACTCCGTCACTCAGGCTGGAGTGCAGTGGTGCAATCTTGGCTCACTGCAGCCTCGACCTCCTGGGCTCAGGAGATCCCACCTCGCCTCCCCAGTAGCTGGGACTACAGGTGTGTGCCATCACACCCGGGTAATTTAAAAAACTTTTTTTCTTGTAGACATGGAATCTCACTTTGTTGCCCAGGCTGGTCTCGAACTCCTGGGCTCAAGTGATCCTCCTACCTCAGCCTCCCAAACTGCTGGGATTACAGGCATGAGCCATCACACCCAGCTTCCAACTTTTATTTTAGGTTCAGGGGTACATGCGCAGGTTTGTTACATGTTTCAAACGGGTTTGGTGTACAGATTACTTTGTCACCCAGGTAATGAGCACAGCACCCAACAGGTCATTTTTCAATCCTCCCCCTCCTCCCGCCCTCCACCCTCCAGTAGGACCTAGTGTCCATTGTTCCTTCTCTGTGTCCATGCGTACTCAATGTTTAACTCTCACCTTTAAGTGAGAACATGTGGTATTTGGTTTTCTGTGGGTTTTTAATAAGGGTCATAAATTTAACCTGGAATGAGATATGCTATAAGCAAGGCAATCTGAGAAAGTGACCTAATAACAGATTACTTTCAGTGTTTCCCAAATTACAATAACCTCTCAAAATCCTGCAATTAAAAAAATTTATTTAACTTTGTTTAACACATTCTCCTAACTAATCTGAGGATAAAACATTTCTTACAGGCCAGGTGCAGTGGCTCACACCTGTAATCCCAGCACTTTGGGAGGCCAAGGGAGGTGAATCACATGAGGCCAGGAATTCAAGACCCAGCCTGGCCAACATGGTAAAAACCTGTCTGTACTAAAAATACAAAAATTAGCTGGGTGTGGTGGTGCACATCTGTAATCTCAGCTACCTGGGAGGCTGAGGCATGAGAATTGCTTGAACCTGGGAGGTGGAGGTTGCAGTGAGCTGAGATTGCGCCACTGCACTCCAGCCTGGGTGAAAGAGCAAGACTCTGTCTCAAAAAAAAAAAAAAATTTTTTTTTCTTACAAAATCAATTTGGATCAGACTTGGTATCTGGTACCTAAGCAAAGACAATGTTATCTCATTATCACCATCCACTCTCCCAGGAAACCAAAGTCCCTTATACAGAGCTTAGTCTTAGTCATCTCTGTGTCCAGCACCAGGCCTGACCCATAGCTACCACTTCTCAAATGAGCTGAACTCCAACTGCTATAGGGCCAGGCACAGGCTCCAAGTGCCAAAGCAAGTGGGAAGCAATGATAAATCAGTCTCCCCTCCAATCCAATCAGGTTGAGAGATGACAACGTGCTAGCAGCCCTCGTTCACTCTTGGTGCCTCCTCGGCCTCAGCGTCCGCTCTGGCCGCGCTGGAGGAGCCCTTCAGCCTGCTGCTGCGCTGTGGGGGCCCCTCTCTGGGGCTGGCCGAGGCCAGAGCCGGCTCCCTCTGCTCATGGAGAGGTGCAAGCGGGAGCCGGGGCTGCGCCCGGGGCTTGCGGGCTGGCGGGGGTTCCAGGTGGGTGTGGGTTCCGCAGGCCCTGCACTTGGCACAGCTGGCTGGCACCTGCTGGGCTTGATTGGGGGACAAGCTCCCTCTGGGCTGCCGGAGTGCCCGGGCTAGGTGCTGCAAAGTCCCACCGCGAGGGCCATTGAGAGGTGAAGCCAGCTGGGCTTCTGGGTCGGGTGGGGACTTGGAGAACTTTTCTGTCTAGCTAAAGGATTGTAAATGCACCAATCAGCACTCTGTGTCTAGCTAAAGGATTGTAAATGCACCAATCAGCACTCTGTGTCTAGCTAAAGGGTTGTAAATGCACCAATCAGCGCTCTGTGTCTAGCTAATCTGGTGGGGACTTGGAGAACTTTTGTGTCTAGCTAAAGGATTGTAAATGCACCAATCAGCACTCTGTGTCTAGCTAAAGGTTTTGTAAATGCACCAATCAGCTCTCTGTGTCTAGCTAATCAGGTGGGGACTTGGAGAACTTTTGTGTCTAGCTAAAGGATTGTAAATGCGCCAATCGGCACTCTGTGTCTAGCTAAAGGTTTGTAAATGCACCAATCAACAATCTGTCAAAATGGACCAATCAGCTGTCTGTAAAATGGACTAATCCGCTCTCTGTAAAATGGACCAATCAGCTCTCTGTAAAATGGACCAATCAGCAGCATGTGGGTGGGGCCAGATAAGGGAATAAAAGCAGGCCACCCAAGCCAGCAGCAGCAACACGCTGGAGTCCCCTTCCATACTGTGGAAGCTTTGTTCTTTCACTCTTCACAATAAACCTTGCTGCTGCTCACCCTTTGGGTCTGTGTTGCCTTTATGAGCTGTAACATGCACCGCGAAAGTCTGCAGCTTCACTCCTGAAGCCAGCGAGACCACAAACCCAGCGGAAGGAATGAACAACTCTGGACACACCGCCTTTAAGAGCTGTAACACTCACCGCGAGGGTCTGTGGCTTCATTCTTGAAGTCAGCAAGACCAAGAACCCGCCAATTTCGGACATAAGGTCACAAACCTTTTAAGATCTTTTAAGATTATATTTTTTCTTTAATTCTATCACTTATATATCTTTGATTTTGCATTGCTTAGATTAATTTGTACATCTCAGAATAACAGATTACACAAAGAAGGTCAGCACCAATTGCTTACCATCTCCAGGTGTCTACTACTGGGGTGTGCCTGCAGTGGAAAATCAATAAATATTTCAGTATGACAATCTAGGGAGATGTTAAAAACAGGAACTCTAGGTCAGACAGGCCTTGTTTTGAGTTCTTGCTTCACTACTTATTACCTGAAGGACCACAACAAACTGACGTCTCTAAGCTTCAGTGTCCACCTCTGTAAAATGGGGAATAATAGCAATACTCATCTCATCAAACAGAATGAGGATTAAATGAATAAAGGTACATAAAGGGTAGTATATTTGCTATGAGTAAGTGCTCAATAAACATCTACTATTATGATAATAGTATCAGGAATACAGAATATTTAGCAAGTTCATAATATTGTGGGCAGAATTACCTAAAGGGTAATTATCCTTTGTCGAATAGGGATTTCTTAATCTGTAGGATTTTTCTTTTTTATTACTGGTCAAGAGGACAGCAATGTACTAATAAATAATTTCTAAACCTTCCCTTATTCAACGGTTCAGCCTATTTTTCCTTTTCTTTCTCTTCCCAGCCCTTCTGAACCAGGGGCTATAATGAAAATTAATAAATCTGATTTTCATTTTCCCACTGTAGCCTCTGGCAGAAGTAATAAATAAGCCCTAAAAGTAAGCAGAAGAGGGAGAAAGAGAGCTAGAAGGCAGACAGATAAACTGTGCCAACCAGGGATCACCATCCCTTCCATTCTCCCTAATGTCTTCCCTCATTCCTAGTTCATCATGTGGGTTTTAGTCCTCACTGTCATTTTCTAAGACTTAAGAGAAGAGTCCCCAAATGAATTTTCTGAGTAGGATGAAAGAGTGGCATAAAGAAAGGAACTAGATAGATTAAATGTAAATTTTTTATCTATTTATGAAATTACTGGAATCTCCCATATTTCAGGATAGTATGGAATTCTTAGACAAGAATACAGAAAACAAAAATTAAAATTATTATTTCAGGTGCCAAAGGACGGATAACATCTCTACACATTGGTTTTCAGCTGTTAAGGGTAAAAATAAAGATTTTATTTTCTTTAAAGGGCAAAAGGCCCACTTTTTACTGTCTTCTCTTCCATTAGTTTTGTTTGTGCCACAGAACTCATAAAGTTATACCTTTGTGTAGCTGACCCTGCAAAATGAACAAATATCAGAAACTGCTGTAACCAAAAGACTCCTTCACGGGCTCCAAAGACCAGGCACCTCCCTCTGGTATAAGAACACTCAGCTCTGGCAACATTTTCTGCTTGGATGAGGATTCTTCCGATCTGTGTCTTCAAACTGAGATTTTTATCCACAGTGGGGCAGTCTTGGTCTCTAATGTAGAGTGATAAAAAAAAATCTTTTTCTTCCAATCAAGAAGAGGTAAAGCCACAGCCAGGCCTTGACAAACTACCTGAGGATAGGGAATGTATTCTCTGTACAACACAACATCTGTTGCAAATTCAAGCCCACCCCTGTCCTTCCTCTCCACTTCATTAACTTCCATCCAGACAACACTTTCAAAATGATACAGAAATACAAACAAAGAGAATGTTCAATTGTTTCATTCTATTACTCACTGTGTAGAATGCTTCTAAAGTAAGTGCCCAATTCTGATTTTTCACAGTTCTAAAGATTCACAGAATTCTTGAGTGAGAAGAGACACCTGGAGACATCTGTCACCTTTACTTTGAAGCCTTATTTGATCTTCCACAGGCAGAAATAATGCCCTCCACCTCGACATCTATATATTCAGTGCTTAGCACCTATGGGCACTTACCACATTTTGACTCACATTATAATCCTCTTTATGTCTTATTGCTTCCACTATGATAAGGTTCTTTAAGACAGAGCCTTTATATCCCTTGAAATGCCTGGCAGAGCACCTTACACAAAATAGGTACAACATAAGTGTCTGTTGTCGAATATACTGGTATGAGTCCTCTCCACACCTCTGCAAGCTGGAGATCAGCTGAGCTAAAAAGCCTCTGTGTTGTTTTTGGTTTTTTTTAGGGGTGGATGCTATTAATTCATAGAGAAGAAGTATTGTGCTTACCACAAGGCTTCAAAAATTTTTTATTTGGAAAGAATGCATTTTGAAGTGCTACTTCAGAATTGCAGAATTACTAAAAACATAATATTCATGTAATGAAAAATGTACTGTTTTGGGAGGGGTGGGAAGCAATGCAATTACAACAACGAAGCATAGGAAGCTACACAAAGGATTCCCTTCTGTGGAACAGACATAGATAAATGTAATCTAAAAAATATGTTGACAGAATTTTAAAGAACACAAGTCAAAAACACAGAGATAGAAGACATAAAAATTAAGAGCCAAGAAAAACAGATTCAAGCGGTCCATATCATTCATTCTTTTATACTTCTCCTGAAATGCTAATTCAGCATAAAATTAGATAATAGAGCTAATAGAGGGGGTAACATGTTCAAAGGTATGGCAGCTGAAAAGTTATAAATATGAAATAAGCTACCCTGAGACTTTAGTGGATAAATGACCAGGAGGAGATTTATCTGTAGAACACGCTCTAAAATTCTGCTATGGAAAAAACTCTTGGGTCAGGTGCCATGGTTCACACTGTAATCCCAGTGCTTTGGGAAGCTGAGGCAGGAGGATTGCTTGAGGCTAGGAGTTTGCAACTAGCTTGGGCAACATAGGGAGATCCTATCGCTACCAAAAAAATTTTTTTTTAATTAGCTGGGCACAATGTTATGGGCCTGTAGTCCCAGCTACTTGGGAGGCTGAGGTGGAAGGATCATTTGAATCCAGGAGTTTGAGACCAGCTTGGGTAAGACGGCGAGATCTGGTCTTTACAAAAAATAAAAATTAAAATATTAGCCAGGAACAGTGGCACGAGCCTGTAGTCCCAGCTACTTGGGAGGCTGAGGCAGGAGGATCCCTTAAACCCAGGAATTCAAGGCTGCAGTGAGCTATGATTGCACTACTGCACTCCAGCCTGAGCGACAAAGCAAGAACATGTCTCTTAAAAAAAAAAAAAAAAAAGTCAAGGGAAGTTCTCTTCACTACGTGTTTCATAAGCAGAAGGTACTGCACATGAGGCTTAATTTCTCAGTCTCACCATTGACCTGATGTCACCAAAGCATGAGCAATATAATTTGTATATATTTAATTTTAAGAAGTTACTAAGAATACACAATAAGATACCACTTCACACCCACTAGGATGGGTATAATGAAAAAGACATTAATATTAATAACAAATGTTGGCAAAGATGTTGAGAAATCAGAACCCTCATACGCTGCTGGTAGGAATGTAAAATGGTACAGTTGCTTTGGAAAACAGTCCAGCAATTGTCAAAAGGTTAAACATGGAATTATTATATGACTCAGAAATTCTACTCAGGTTTATATCAAAGAGAAATACAAACATGTCTACACAAAATCCTGTACACAAATATTCATAGTAGCATTATTTGTAATAGCCAAAAAGTGAAACAACTCCAAAATCCATCAACCGGTGATGGATAAAATGTGGTATAGCCATACAATGGAATGTCATTTAGCAAGAAAAAGGAACGAAGTACTGGTCCATGCCACACATGATAACTCTTGAAAACATGAAGTAAAAGAAGCCAGCCAGGTGTAATCCGAACACTTTGGGAGGCTGAAGTGGGAGGATTGCCTTAGCCCAGGAGTTTGAGACCAGCCTGGGTAAGGTGGTGAAACGTGATCTCTACAAAAAAGAAAAATTAAAAAACCAGCCAGCCGTGGTAGCACATGCCTGTAGTCCCAGCTACTTGGGAGGCTGAGGCAGGAGGATTCCTTGAGCCCAGGAATTCAAGGCAGCAGTGAGCTATGATTGTGCCACTGCACTCCAGCCTGGGTTACAAAGCGAGGCCCTATCTTTATAAATAAATAAGTAAATAAATAAGTAAGTAAGCAAGCTAGTCACAAGAGACCACATGTCACATAATTTCATTTATATGAAATGTCTAGAATAAATAGGTCTATTTATAAAGACAGAAAGTGTTATAAATTAGTGGTTGTCTAGAGTTGAAGGAGTGAAGGCTAAAACGTTCGGGTTTCTTTATGGATTATGAAAATGTTCTAAAATTGATTATGGTGATGACTGCACAACTCTGTGAATACACTAAAAACCACTTCATTTATTTATTTAATTTATTTATCTAATTTATTTATTTAAGAAAGGGACTATGTTGCCCAGGCTAGTCTTGAACTCCTGGGCTCAAGTGATCCGCCCAACTTGGCCTCCCAAAGTGTTAGGATTACAGGTGCAAGCCACTGTGCCCAGCTAAATTGTACACTTTAAATGGGTGAATTCTATGGTATATGAATTATATCTAATAAAGCTGTTACCAAAAAAAGAATAACCCTGATTAAATGAGTGAATGGTTGAGCTGTTCATTTTAATACTTATAGAAGTATAAGACTATATGAATTAGAACTCTTAAATATGTTTTCAATGGATACAATTTGGTATGATATTAAAAATTTTAAAGTTCATATTTTGGCCAGTGTCCGTGGCTCATGCCTGTAATCCTAGCATTTTGGGAGGCTGCGGTGTGAGGATTGCTTGAACCCAGGAGTTTGAGACCAGCCTGGGCAACAAGTGAGACCCTGTCTCTATAAAAAATAAAAAATTTGGCAGGCATGGTGGTCCAAGCCTGCAGTCTCAGCAACTCAAGAGGCTGAGGCAGGAGAATTGCTTGAGCTTGGGAGGTCAAGGCTCCAGTGGAGCATACCACTGCACTCCAGCCTGGGCAACAGAGTGAGACCCTGTCTCGAAACAAAAAAAAAAAGGTTTGTATTTTCAGTTAACAACAATCTAGAAGTGGATTTCTGGTTCTTTATGAAAATGACTTACAAATTTCATATACTGGCTTGGCCAACAAGATCTATGCCAAACTGAAAAGTAATGGTAATAATTAGACCTGTGTTTATTGACTTCCATTCTGTGGGCCATATGCATCAACTCTAATCCTCACTGTCCTACAATGAGTCCTATTTTAGAATGTGGAAACTGAAGTTCTTAGGGGATAAATAACATGCCCAGAGTCACAAAACCAGCAAAGGGCAGAGCTGAGACTGGAACCCGGCTCAGCCTGACTGCAATCCCGTGATCCAGGTGGCTTTTCAGGCAACACATTCCTGACATATCTTTAAAAAACAGGTAGCAAAACAAAGTAAAAGCATCACATTTTTATTAATAAGTAGGAGTTTTGCTTGTAAAAAGGAAAAACTGAAATGGAATGAAAAGGAGAAAGTATATTTAGAAGCACAGCTTTTATATGACTTTATATAATTCTTTATACCCTTGGGTGACAGTTGATTAGGAAATTAGTGATAATATTCTAAGACATAAAGCGTCTGGTTATGAGAGCTTCACTAATAAAGGGGTTATATTTAACAAGGGATATAAGATTCTAAACCTCTAAATATGATACATGGGAAATAAAAAAGATAAATGATCTTTCAATAAAAACCTGTAAGAAAATCTCCCAGATATACATAGGAAGCTGAACATAGATTTGGCATTGATAGTACAACCAAGCTGTATGAATCAAGAGGGAAAAGAGAATATGCAGAAGAAATTTCCCAATAACAACTCCAGGTGACAGGTGCACTGATAATTCTATGAGGTAATTAATTCTATTAGAAAAATTGCAAAAAGATTTACAGGGAAGAGAACATTCCCAAACTTTTCTTCCATTTCCCTAGAAACAAAGAGCACAATAAAAAAGAAAGACCTATCCCTGGTTATCTGTCCTCAGTCTTTATGATGCTAATCAGCTTGGAGCAAATAGAGCTGCAATAAAGAATCTGTATACTTCCTAAGTAATCTGTGTCCAACTATTTGTAAGAAAAATCATTTAATATCTAAATTGAGAGTACTCTGTTATGAGCAATAAAAAGTATAATAAACAACAAATGAAAATTTAAGCCTTTATACTATAAAATGAAAAAGAAATGTCACTTGCTTTCTATTTCCCTCTGTAAATACCGTTAAGATGTGGTAGTGAAATTGTGTAAGTTGTTGGCATGGGCCCTCAAAACAAAATGAGAGTGAATGTAAGTGATCCCTGTCTCTTACATGTCAGGATGTCACTGACAATATGGAAGTTCTTAACTGTTTTAAGTGTTTATATTATGTTGCCTAGTGGCAGAAATTAAGTCCTATATGGACAAGAGATTAAGCAAGATAATGGGTATGAGGGTCCTTCATAACACAAATGACTAATTATTAGTGTTATTATTTTGAAAACTGAAACAGACCATGAGACACTAGATCTGTATCATATGTCTCCAGGGCTATCCTAAGTCAAAGCATTACAACTGTTGGGAGAAAAGCTGGACATTCCAAAAAAACTACTTATTTTTGAGTATTGAGGAAAACTGCTATTCTTGGATATAAGCTCAGAGAAGACTGAGTACTGCAGTTTGAGAATTGCTGCTAAAAAGGAGACAAACCATCAACAGAGATTTCAAACTCTTGCTAGACCAAGAACTGAACAAGGAGTACATCTCCAAATATCATACCTTCTTCAAAGAGTAAAAAATTCCGTGGACCTTGAAGACTCACTGTGGAATTTCCAAAGCCTTATGTACATTTGTTCAAAACATTATCAGGTGTTGATTGGAAGGGAGGCTGAGTTATTTCTGTGACTTGATCAAACAGTTGGCTATTAGCCCCTGAATTTAATATTAATAACTAGGGAATAAAAGTTTATTTGACCCTTAAGAGTCTATAGTAAACAAGACACAGACATCTTACTGTAATACCACAGAATCTTCCCACATCTCAAACAACAACAATAACAACAACAACAAAAATACACAAAAAAACCCAAACCTGCTTAAGGGTTTTTGGTTTTGTTTTGTTTGGTTTGGTTCAAAGATATCTTAGTACATGAATTTGGAGAACAAGCCTTTAGATTTTAGAGAAATTGTTCAAACGTTGATAGGGCATAGAAGGAAAGCTTAACATTCAATTTAACCCAAGGAAAAGAGAATCTGCAACGAAGTCGGGAAAGGAAGATTCTAATACTTGCTTCTAAGTTGTTTCTTTTTACACCCGAGGATCACAAAAGAATGACTTTTTCTCAGAATTATCTTGTAAATAAAAACAAACAATAAAGATTATTCAAACTGAGATTTAAATGTAAATCCAGGTCTATTTTTAAAGGGCCTGACCAAATCTTGTTATAGTCAGAGACCACAGTGTGTACAGTCAAGTGAAATGTACATTCTGAGAGAGCCTAAGGTGCCAGTGTACCTCAGAAGTGTGGTGTCTTTTAATTGTGTCAACAATTTAAAACAGTTAATCTGTACATAAAACATGTTTCCAATATTGAATTGAAATGTTAACCAAGTGTCACTGGGTGTAGCTATCTCTAAAACATAGCCATAGCAAAAATGACAGGTAAACAGATTTCTCTGTTGTAGAGAATTCAAATATACATAAAAATAATTGGGTGCAGTGGCTCACGCCTGTAATCCCAGCACTTTGGGAGGCCGAGGCGGGCAGATCACGAGGTCAGGAGATAAGAGACCATCCTGGCTAACACGGTGAAATCTCGTCTCTACTAAAAATACAAAAAATTAGCCGGGTGTGGTGGCACACACCTGTAGTCCCAGCTATTCGGGAGGCTGAAGCAGGAAAATCATTTGAACCCAGGAAGCGAAGGTTGCAGTGAGCCGAGATCACGCCACTACACTCCAGCCTGGGCAACAGAGCAAAACTCCGTCTCAAAAAAATAAAATAAAATAAAATAATAATAATAATAATAATAAAGTTGCTTAGGAGCTTTATCACTACTGACCTTTCTGAGTTAAAGTCTTTAAAAATCACTAATATATTAATTTGTTCAAGTCTTAATTAAGTAGTGTAACTAACTACTCAGTTCCCTGATTCAGTTCCTTGTTAATTTGTTTTTTTTAGGGGAAAAAGTGAGGAGACACTGTCTGGCAAGATTTACACATCAATGCTTGATTAAGGAAAAGGGACTCCTCCCTTAGCAGCGTGAAGCCTGGATAGAGATGGGTTCTTTCTACTTTCCAGACTTTAATGGCAACTGTGCCCAGAGTTTCTAGATATTCCTCATACCTGTTCCCTGTAAAAGACCATAAACATTCCTGGTTTACTGTAGCTGAAAAGTCATCTAAATTCAAATTTATTGCATGGCTTTGCGTTGGTCCAGCGTGGTCTTCTGAGTTTTTTGTTTGTTTGTTTGAGACGGAGTCTCACTCTGTCACTAGGCGGGTGTGCAGTGGCGCGATCCTGGCTCACTGCAACCCCCGCCTCCCAGGTTCAAGTGATTCTCCTGCCCCAGCCTCCTGAGTAGCTGGGATTACAGGCACGCGCCACCATGCACAGCTAATTTTTATATTTTTAGTAGAGGTTTCACCATGTTGGCCAGGCTGTCTCGAACTCCTTGACCTCAAGTGACTGCCTGCCTTGGCCTCCCAAAGTGCTGGGATTTACAGGCATAAGCCACCGCGCCCAGCCTGGTTTTATGAGTCTTTTACTGGGACTTGACCCATTCTCATTTCCCAAAGAGTTTAAAGATTGGGATGAAGTTAACTGGAGCAGGAAAAATAAGTAAGATTGGAAAGATATATGACTTTATAACCCCATTGAAGACATACAAAAAAAAAAAAAGTAAGGCTGAAATATAAAGTATTTCCCTGGTGGCATTTGTTCTGGTATGTTATTTTTTAATTTATGTTTTTAGGAAAAATTCTCCATCAGATTAAATAGCTAAAGTTACAAAAGGCAAATACTCTAATACCACATAAAATTTGAATCTGAAAAGGAAAACCTAATTCCTGGTATATATCTAGATGGGTACTGACAACATTTCTATTTCTCTGAGTTTCAGGGATTTCAGGATAACATCTGAATTAAGGTTGTGTATCTATCCTTTCAACATCTGAATCATCTAACATAGAATGATCAAATTCTGTTTCTGGCTTATCAAATTACCTAGCATTTTCCTTGCAATGATGATGTTCAAAGCTGGTGCAAATAGTGCAGGATAGAGCCATTCTTAGCTACCATTGGTAGGAGTGGGTATGATCTTTCTGGAGAGTAATTCGGGCCTTTAAAAAATTTATGACCTTTTCTCCAACATTCAGCTTCTAAAAAGCTATCTTCAGGAAATAGAAAGGTGAGATAAATTTCCAGATAAAGATATTTATTGCACTGTTCTTTACAATAGCAAATCTAAATTTTGTTATTAATAATTTTTAAAATATACTATACAGTTATGATCATATTCGACATTAAGTGTCAGGCACTTACCTAACTGCTTAACTCACTTGACCTTCTCAAGAGCCCTATGAAGTATGTTCTCTTACCCAGAATTCCCATTTATTGATGAGAAAAGAAAGAAGTGAAAATGAACACTGAATATCTCATGCCTTATAATGGATGGGTTCATTGTTTTATTTATTCTGCTTATCATAAGTAAAGAAGTAATGACATTGCTGCTACAAATAATTCCTTTTCGGCCCCATAGAACCTGCAGTTAATACTGAATGGCACAAGATTTACGTAGGATTGATCCATGTTTAAACTTGCCCAAGGTCATGGAGCTAGGAAGTGACAGTGCTGGGGTTCCAAACCAGCAGTCCAGCTCCAGAGCTGAAACTCTTTAGCATTACACCATATTGCTGTTTTGTGTATTACTTTTCTTATTTTTCTTTTGTGCATTATTTTTCAAATGTGATCCTGAATTCTATAAAATAAAATTTTTATAATTTTTCTCTCAGATTTTTGTTTCAATATTCACATGCAAAATTGGTCCCTGGTCTTCTTTTAGGAGAAATATATTTTCTGTGTTTCAATATCAATGTTATTTCACCTTCATAAAAAGGAACGAACTGGAAGCCTTCCTTCATTTTCTATGTTCTAGAACAGTTAAAATAGCATTAGAATAATCTGTTTCTTAAAAGTTTGGTAGAATTTCTTTGCAAACTCTGAAGGAGAGGGAAAGGAGGGTAGCTCTATGACAACTTGTTTCATCAATAATAACTGTTCTTTCAGATTTTCTAAGAGTTCTGGAGTCAGATACAGTCATATATTTTCTATTTCTTTTAAAAAATTAAACAGATTGTTACATATAATTTATATTCCATAAAATTTACCTGCTTGAAATGTACAATTGGATAATTTTTAGTAAATTTACAGAGTTGTGCAATCATCACAATGAGATAATTTTAGAACATTCCCATCACTCTAGAAAGATCGCTTGTGCCCAGTTGCAGTCAATCCCTGCTGCCATCACCAGCTCCTCCATTTTAATAGTTCAGCTCTATAACTTTAATGTATATAAACAGACATGTTTATTTTATGTGGATTAAATAAGATAGCAGAGACAAATCTTGGATGCATTGTATATAATGTGACTATACTATATAAAAAATATTTAACTTTAAGAATTGAATGTGGTACTCTGCACAAATAGTATAATTTTCTTATAGCTCATTACAGCTACCTGGTACTTATGGAAAAAACAAACAGTATGACTGTTTTCATTTTCCTATGATCAGCGCTGAGACTTCCATAAACACATATTCCTTACAGCCCCATTGGCAGCAAGCAATAGGAAGCTAATACCAAAATATGACCACAATAACCACCCTGCCTACAGATGAAATTGCTGTTATTCTTTACTTCATGTTGACCAGATTTTCAAACTGTAAGGTATTTTTTAATGTTTTACTTTTTTGTTTGTTTGTTTTTGTTTTTGTTTTTAGAGATGGGATCTTGCTATATTGCCCAGACTAGTCTTGAATTCCTGGCCTCAAGCAACCCTCCTGCCTCAACCTCCTGAGAAGCTGGGATTACAGGTGTAAGCCACCATGCCCAGCTTTATTTTCTTAATTTCTTCTATTTTTCCTAATGAGAGTTTAGGAAAAGTCTAGCTATTTCTGAAATGAACAAAGTGTTTTACCCACAGTGTTCAGAATTTAGTGCTTAGAATTAAGCACAGCTGATTAGAACACCAGCCAATATATTTTTAGTTTGCATTGAACAGAGATTTCTCTAATTAGGAAGCATTAGTGTTATTTGATTTCTGATTCTTGCTTCAAAGTTCTCTCCATAACACAGCGAACTTTAAGTATAAGATTAAACTTAATTTAACAAGAAAATATTTTTACATGTTCAAACATGAATAATCCAGTCAGTAGCATTTTTAGATCTTAGAGTATTGGAAAAATTGCTCTCAGCATTGAGAAATTCTTCCACTGATAAAGGTCAACAGAAAGCAAACTCTTGGAGAAGTGGAAGGAGCATGGACTTTGAAGCCATAGACATGGGTTCAGATTTCAGGTCCAACAACCACTAGATAGGTGTCCAATATATTCTTCCTCTTGCCTCTTTCTTTCCCTCCTCCCTGCCTGGCACCCCCTTGTAAAACAAAACAAAACAAAACAAAACAAAACAAAACGCAAACAAACAACGCACTTCAATGGAAACATACTCCCAAGATTTCCTTAGAGTGAATTTACATTGATTAATTTTTTTTTAATTCAGGAACTAAAGTAACTAAGTTAAGTTTTTCTCTTGTCAACTCAATATCCTTGTTGGCCATCTGTTACTTTTCTATCATCTTCTACTCAAAGACATAAAGTGAGCCTCAAAAACATTTAAGTGCATATTGCAAGATTGTTTTGAGATTTAAACAGATGTGTACTTACATGAATGCCCCACTATAAAACACTCAAGGGTATGTAATTATTGTGCTGACAAGTATAAATTCACAATAAAGGTATTCAAAACACACATATACTCATACACATATTCAGAGTCTGTCCATACACTTCATGTTAGGTATATATTGATTATATCTGTAAAAGTCACAATATTTAAAAATATTTTCTTAGTTAAATAAAAGAATTATAATTGGCTCTTCTAGTTTCATACTTAAGACTTGTTTTCAAATGTTTCTGTGAAAGAAGTATTAGAAAGTTATCAAGTGATCAATAAGAAATGTGACTTTTAATTGGATGGAGATCGTAAATAAAATATTCTGTATAGAATTAGCACGAGCAAATGAAAAATGCTATTAACTCTAAATCTGTACTATTATATATTAAACATATACTATTACAGGCCCCTCTTTCCAAAATAGGTCAAAGATCCCAAAAACCTGAATATTGACATAAAACTTCTTTCCAACTTAATCACCACAAACTCAGAATTAAACTCATATGAAATCTGAAATCAATACCTCATAAGAGTTTAGCACAAAATTTGCAATTTTTGTAAACTTCGTGTAAAAAAAAAAAAGATTTAGAAACAACATTTTCAGGAACAAAGGAACAGAAATCAGATCTGACCTTTTTAATGCTTTGATGACTTTCATTACTCTCTATTTCTTCCCCTGATCACTTTCCTCTTTCAGGAATTAGTTAAGGCCAGATCTATTCAAGTAAAGTCTTAAATTAAATTTTGGAGAAATATTAATATTCAATCCTCTACATAAAAAAGAATAAAATATATTCCTATTTTCTAATTCCTGAATTTCAGTTATTCTTCCCAAATTAGTGCTGTACGCTTGAGTTAAAATATTTTCTCCTGATGGTCCCATCAAACTGGCCAAAATGTAGGGACTGGGGGAAGAGATAATCAGTGTGAATGAGCACATGGGAAAAGGGATGTTCTCCATCACTGTGAATTGGTGCCATCTGTTTGCAGGATAAGGTGGCAATAGAGGTCAGATTTTTAAATGCAGATTGTCTTTTCTTTAATACTTCCACGTCAAAGCAATTGCACAAGTACTCAAAAAGAGGAGTAAAGAATATGTATACTGAAGCATAATTTATAACAGCAAAAAATAAAGAAAATCTAAGTGTCCATCAACACAGGCATCATTTTAATGTTAGGTTACTTCTATATGTGGAATGTTATGCAGCTATTTTAAAGAACAGTAATCAGGTCAGTACATAGTGGCATGGAAGGACTTTGAAAAAAGTTAAGTTGCATGTAGAATGATACATAGAATATTCTCATGTTTTCCTGTGATGAAAATATATACATATTTATATATATATGTCTGTATATATATTATATACAGACATGTATATATGGACCCCACACAAATATATATGGATATGCAGCAAGAGAAGAAAGAGAGAGAGAGAGATCAATCTAGAATGATGCTCACAAACAACCCATCAGGTGCTAGAAGTGGAGACAATAAGGAAGGAAACTTTCTATTTTACCTTATACATTTCTCTGGTGTTGAAAGTTTTTTAGTAATTGTAAAGAAAAAACCCAACCATATATTATGCCCAGCAGGCACCAGAAGAAGAGGAGTCAAACCTATTAATATTTTAATAACAGCTATTAATTCTGAGATTTCTTTCCATCAGTCTGCTGGAGATAAAGAGCATTCTGCTTTGGTTGTCAGTACACAATTCCTAACACAAAGTCTCCCAGCATGCTTTTGTGAACCAAATGGAAACCTGTGGCCCAAAAAGGAGCACAGTTTGGCTGGATACGTCGTTAGCTGAGGATCAGTCAACAAAGACTGTTGGCCGATGGATCCATTCCAGTCTCAAGTTTCATGGGCTCTGGCAGGGAGGGAGGGCACAGACCCCAGAATACTCCTGAGGCGCCCTCACCTATCCCTCCTCCATTCACTGCCTTTGCATCGTAATCTGCCTTTAGGATTAAATGATTTTTCACCGGACCTTAGGCACTACTTCCATGGTCTTCCTGACCTTGTTATCACCAATATCTGCACCCTTTCCAGAATCTCAATTTTAAGCATCCCACCTTACCAACCCGTTTGTTCTTTCTTTTTTTTTTTTCTTTTTTTTTTTTCCTGAGACGGAGTCTTGCTCTGTCGCCCAGGCTGGAGTACAATGCTGTGATCTTGGCTCACTGCAAGCTCTGCCTCCAGGGTTCAAGCGATTCTCCTGCCTCAGCCTCCCCAATAGCTGGGATTACAGGCGCAGACCACCATGCCCAGCTAATTTTTGTATTTTTAGTAGAGGCAGGGGTTTCACCATGTTGGTCAGGCTGGTCTCGAACTCCTGATCACAAGCAATCCACCAGCCTTGGACTCCCAAAGTGCTGGGATTACAGGTGTGAGCCACTGCACGTGGCCCATTTGTTCTTTCTTGAACTCCTTACAGCAAGAAGGCCAATTCCAATAATTTTCTACTCCATCAGGATTTATAATCTACTGACTTTATCTCGCTTTACTCTCTACACCCCCTTCATTGCTTACTTTCCTCCTTTCCAGCTTAAGTTAGTGATTTCTCATTGTAATCACTCCCCTGTCCACCCTTCTTCATACCTTCCTCTGAAAACCTCACCCTGCTTGCAGCCAACTCTCTGCTCTCTCCATGCCTCTACCCATGTTGCTGAGCAGCACTGGTGAACACACAACTATGCCAAATTCACTTAATTCAAGTGGATCCTTTCAGCTGCCCAGCAGTCACACCATTATTTTCTTAGTTCATTCATCTCCCTCACTGCTACATGACTAGCACACTTCTCAATAAGTCCTCAATACCTCCATTCCCATCCTCTTTCTCAATGGATAATTTCTATGCTTCACTGAGGAAACAGAAACAATAAGCAGAGGAATTCCACCACCACACCTGCTGCCAAGTGGCATCTGTGCCCATTGCCTTTGCTCCTGTGTAGGAAAATCCGTCTGTGTTCCAATCTAAGCATTCTCACCTTCCAATTGGTGAGCTGGGATCTGTCCCCTGCTCAAGGACACCATTGCAGCACTATTTGCTTTCTCTTCTGTGTCATCAATTTCCTCCTCGTTGCTGGATAATTCCATTAGCACACAAACAGGATGTAATTTCTCTCATCTTAAAACAACAAGAACAAAAGACTGTGCCACCCAGCCTCTTCTGCCAGCTGTTTCTCTGTTCCCCTGTTCCCTTTACAGCAAAACTACTTTTTCTATCTCAAAGTACTCCCCTTTTATTCTCTCTTGAGCCTGTTCCATGATGCTAAATCTGATGGTCAGTTCTCAGCCATTTGGCAGCCTATCACTTTCCTCCTTGATACACTTTCTCTTCTCAGCTTCCAGGATACTACTCTCAGTTCTCAGCCTACCTCACCACTATCCTCTCAGTCTCTTATTGGTTCTTATTCATCTCATGAAACTTAGGTGGGCTCAATCCTTAGCATTCACAGTGGGCTTTATTTATACTCACTCCCTAGGGGACCTAATCTCATCTCATGGCTTTAAATACTATGACATGCTGATGACACCCTAATCTAGCCCTAGTTTGGGCCAAGTCTCCAAATTCCAGATTTATATATTCAACTGCCTACTGGACATCTCCAGCTAGATATCGATCAAGCATCTTAAACTTACGCCTACAAATGAACTCTTCATCTACCCTCCAGAAACCTTCGCCTCCTACAGTGTGCCCATTTCAGTAAACAGTACTTCCACTCTTCCAATGGCTCAGGCCAAATGGAGTTATCCTTGGCTCCTGTCTTCTTCTCACAACCACATCCAATCTACCAGCAAGTCCTGTGTGTTCTACCTTCACAATGGAACTGGAATCTGCCACTTCTTACCACTTCTCTATATCCCTGGTCCAAATCCACCATCACCTCCTGCCCAGATCACTGCAATAGTTTTCTGCCTGGTTTCCCTGCTTTTATCCCTGACCATTATCAATCTACTTGCCAGTTTGACTCATTTAAAATTTAAGTCAGATCAACTATCTTCCCATACTACTAAGAATAAAAACCAAAGTCCTCACAATAGCCTGCAAGAGCCTACATCATTTGGCCTCCAATCCCTGTGTGACCTTATTTCTCACCGCTGGAGCCCCTCACTCTGCTCTGGCCATAGTGTTTCCTAAACGTTCCAAGCACACCCCTGCCTCAGGGACTTTGTACTGCTGTTCTCCATGCTTCAACCCCTCTTCCCTCAGTTATCCACCTGGCTCATTTCCTCTCTTACCTCGCAGGTCTCTGCTCAGAAATCACCTCAGTGATGCCTTGTCTGACCACCCTATTTAAAAGTTATGCCCCGCTCCAGCATCCCTAAGTATCTAAGCCTGTTATTAAACAAAGCACTTGTTGGCCGGGCACAGTGGCTCACGCCTGTAATCTCAGCACTTTGGGAGGCCTAGGCGGGCGGATCACGAGGTCAGGAGATTGAGACCACCCTGGCTAACACAGTGAAACCCTGTCTCTAACTAAAAATACAAAAAAATAGCTGGGTGTGGTGGCGGGTGCCTGTAGTCTCAGCTACTCAGGAGGCTGACGCAGGAGAATGGTGTGAACCAGGGAAGCGGAGCTTGCAGTAAGCCGAGATCCCACCACTGCACTCCAGCCTGGGCGACAGAGCGAGACTCCGTCTCAAAAAAAAAACAAGAAAACAACAACAACAACAACAAAAAAGCACTTGTCATGTTCTGACTTAAACTACAATACAACCTCTACGAGGACAGAGGCTTTTTCTATGTTTTCATACCTCTATTCTAGAAAACAGTCCCTGGTGTGGGTATTGAATAAATGATTGCTGGACAAACAAATGAGGTTTCCTGGACTTGGGAGGCTGCTGTAGCAAGATAACTAGATGATGACTTAGAAGATCTGGGTTTGAGTATGATTACAGACAAGAAAATAGAAGTGACGCCCAGCTTTGTTATTGCACAGTATAATTAGTTAAGCCATTTAACCTCCAAGGGCCTCAGTTTCCTCATCTATAAAGGGAATGAAAACATGCATTACCCTCTGTGTGAATGAAAATGTCAGGCAAATGTAAAACACTATTAGGCTTCTGTAACTGATCACATATGTTAAACTATTTAGAATTACTTTAAAATTTTTAGACAATAGTTTATGCTTAGAAGATTTAGTCACTTTGTAAACCAAAACAATACCTTGAATTATAATAAAGATTTTAAACTGTCTTTCTCTCTCTAGAGTTTGTAATTGTCTATATATAAATTGTATACTTTAATATCATATAAACTTCTGGGCATTATGGCCAATATTATTTTTGTTTTCTGTCCTGAGGCCTTATCCATTCTCTTCTAAATAGGGGGATATGAGACTTGTCATCTTGAGATCTTTGATACTTTTGGCTCTGGAACCATCCTTCCCACAGGTGCAGAAATACAAGTCAGATTCCTGTTTATGTAAAATGTCGACAAAGTCCAAAGGCCATTGAGAGAACATGGGCCTTGCCAAAGCACAGCTGGAAGCAGAAGTATTTGAAAGAGGAAAGAGACATCTTCTATTAGGTTCCACTTTTGTTTCAAGTTACATAACAATAAATATAAATACTTCAATTAAATTAGTTTCACTCTTCACAGAAATGCCTTAATCAGGATTCAAAATGATGGTGTTCGCATTCATTGAGAGACAATATGAAAAATGAGGAATGTTTCTCAGTCCCCTATAGAACTGCATATTATGTTAACCAATGTGCTTTTTACAATGGGGAAAAATTTTCTCCTGACTAAAGAGTATTGTTCTTATTATCTGATGATATAAGGTGTATGGTACACTTTTGTTTTGTTGTTGTTGTTTTTTTTTTTTTTTGGCTTGGCCTCTAGAAAGCTTCAAGTTAATTATTATTATTACTATTTTGATAGAGAGTCTTGCTCTATTGCCCAGGCTGGAGTGTAGTGGCGCTGATCTCAGCTCACTGCAACCTCTACCTCCTGGGTTCAAGCGATTCTCCTGCCTCAGCCTCCCAAGTAGCTGGGATTACAGGCATGTGCCACCATCCCTGGCTAATTTTTGTTTTCTTAGTAGAGACAGGGTTTTTGCCATTTTGGCTAGGTTAGTCTCGAATTCGTGGCTTCAAGTGATCTGCCTGCCTCAGCCTCCCAAAGTGTTGAGATTACAGGCATGAGTCACAGAGCCTGGCTGGCCTAATCTAGTTAATTTCTTTTCTTCTTATTTATTTATTTGTTTGTTTGTTTATTTTTTGAGATGAAGTCTTGCTCTGTTGTCCAGGCTGGAGTACAATGGCATGATCTTGGCTCACTGCAACCTCCACCTCCTGGGTTCAAGCAGTTCTCCTGCCTCAGCCTCCCAAGTAGCTGGGACTACAGGCGCGTGTCACCATGCCCGGCTAATTTTTGTATTTTTAGTAGAGACAGGGTTTCACTATGTTGGCCAGGCTGGTCTCGAACTCCTGACCTCAGGTGATCCACCCGCCTTAGCCTCCCAAAGTTCTGGGATTACAGGAATGAGTCACCATGCCCAGGAGTTAACTCAATTGTAATAATTATAATAATCCCAGCCTTGATTTTTGGAAGTATAATCTTCCCCAGTTTTTTCTATGGCCCTTCTAACTCTGTTCATTTTTACTGTACACATGATGCCCTCCTGTGCCAGGCACTGGGCCTGGAATATTAAAGGGTCTCAACAACTATTTCTTCTTCTTCTTCATCATTATTATTAATCATTATCATCATCATGCTATTAAAAATAGTAACCGTGGCTGGGTGCGGTGGCTCAAGGCTGTAATCCTAATGCTTTGGGAGCCTGCGGAGGGAGGATTGCTTGAGTCCTGGAGTTTGAGAACAGCCTGGGCAACATATCACGACCCTATCTCTACAAAAAATTAGCCAGGTGTGGTGGCGCATGCCTGTAGTCCCAGCTACTCCAGAGACTGAGGAGGGAGGATCGCTTGAGCCTGGGAGGTCTAGGCTGCAGTATGCTACGATCATGCCACTGTACTTCTAGCCTAGGTAACAGAGTGAGATTCTGTCTAAAAATAAAAAAAGCAACCAACAAAGCCAGTCCTTGGGAGAGCCAGGAATGAGGCTGAATAGTCTGTGCCACACATACAAATGCTCTGTCAATAGTCCCATGTCACAGTCCCTTGTTTAGTTTCCATAGTCCCTTGTCCCCCTTTTCAAATGAACAGGATATAAATTATAAGTAAAAACCTCCTGAGTTACTTCCTTATTCCACCTCTCTCCCACTAGATGTAAACTCCTTGAAGGCAGGCAGTTCCCTATAGATCCCGTTCCACATTTAACACAATATCCTTAACACAACGCAGACCTAATACATATTTGCTACCTAAGGAAGGCTAAGAGCAGGTAATGATTGAGGCACAAAGGGAAAGAGAGAAAACAGAAAACACTGGTCAGAGAACTGACTGGTTTATTTCCCCTTTATTTTCTCCTGTCAGTCCTGTCAGAACCATTCTAGAGGCCAAGGACCTGGGGTGGCCAGTCTGCACAGCCATTTGAGATCCCAAATCAGGGATCTGCTCTCCATTGGTTCACCTTTGGTCAGGGGAGAATTAAATGGGCACACCTGGGCAGGTCCCTGAGATGTGGCAGGTTAGGCAGAGGGAAGTGTGTGAACTTAGACTTGTTCAACACCAGGGTCACTAAGCACTGAGCGAGCCCTGCTCCTTCCAATGCCCACCTCCAACCTTCCCTTCTTCTTACCTCCCAACACCCACCCTCAGGCTGAATCCCAGACACCCTGCTCTCCCAGGACAGCAGGGGATGCCGCAGACCCCCCAATTCCTCCCTTGGGTCCTGGAGCTGCACTTCTGAAGTCTGGTCCCTTCAGGATCTGGCAGGGGGTGAAGACCAAAGGAGAGGAGGGGGTGAAGCAGAGGAGTCCATCTAGGAGGAGATGGTTCTGCTCCCCCTTCTCTGGGTGCTCCCCACTGGCCTCTCCCTGGGATCCTGAGTCCGGGGGCAGGGAGTGCTGGCCCTCAGGACAGAGACACGGGCACTGCTGGCTGTGCATTCACGCTGCTCCTTCTGCTGGGGATTTCGGGTGAGCCCCCAGGGTGGGGTAAGCCCTAGGTAGGGACAGGGGCTTCAGACTAGGAAAGGCTGCACAGGGCATGGGTGAGGACCCTCTGTAGCAGCAAGAATCCATCAAGAGTGCCTCCCATATTCCCCATTCTCCCACTAGGAGGTCTAGGCTGCAGTATGCTATAATCATCCCACTGTACTTCTAGCCCAGGTAACAGAGTGAGACCTTGTCTCACTCTGTCTTCCCCATTTCATTCAACAAAATAACCAGTTACTCAAGACAAATATTGTATCTCACTTCCCCTCACCTTCCACATCCAATGCACATACCATTCTTGTCAGTTTTACTTCCAAAACTGACAAATGAGGATGAACCAGAGAATCTCTTGAAGTCAAGTAAGACACTTCAGGCAGAGGCAGCATGCCTGGATGGACTGAGGGAAGGGAATCTGTGTAAGGAGGAAAGAGGACCTGAGTTTGGGAAATGACCATGGAGGGGTGAGGGCGGAGGGGCAGGATTCCAGGCTGCATCCCTCCAAGTCTTCTTGCCCTTTGTTGGCAGTCTGTGGGCGGCCCAGAGTCTCATCTGGCATTGCCTCAGGCTGGGAGGCTAGTGTGGGGCAGTGGCCCTGGCAGGTCAGCATCCACCAGGGCTTGATTCACATCTGCTCAGATACCCTCATCTCAGAGGAGTGGGTGCTGACAGTGGCGATCTGCTTCCCGTGAGTGCTGGCCCTGCTGTGCGGAGACCCATCAGGGCACCTGGGTGACTGCACCGCCTGAGAGGCTGGGGTGGGGCTTATCGTGCACTGCCCAATACACTATGTTGTGCGTTATTAATGGGTTCAAATACTTCCTACTCTAGCTCTCAGTTCAGTGCAACTACTCTCAGACTTCAGGCTTCTTCAAATTTAACATTATCTTGATTGAAATGACTACCTAAAAATAGTTACATTCTCTCACCCCATTCCTCAATTCGAAGCCTCTACCCAGGAGACATCCCCCAGGAAGGGTTCCTTCCCTTACAGCAGCATGCCTACACCTCATACCACTCTTCAGAGGCACAATCCTGAGCCCTCTTCACTACCCCTAAGTTAACTCATCCATCTTTGTTTTTTTCCTTTTTGAAAGAAAGTGTGCTTACACTTGCCTCTTATTTTAAAATATTTTTATTTTATTTGTATGCATTTATGGAGTACAAGTATAATTTCTGTTATATGCCTAGACTGCATAGCAGTGACGTCAGAGCACTCGTACTTGCATCTCTAGCCCCAAACACTAGTCCTGATGCACTTCTATTTGGCATCTCAAGGGTAACATGGTCAGAAAAGGTAATTTTACCACCATCACTGTCCCCCAATCTTTTTCTCTCTCTGTCTTCCCCATTTCATTCACCAATGTAACCAGTTACTCAAGACAAATATTGTATCTCACTTTCCCTCACCTTCCACATGCAATGCACATACCATTCTTGTCAGTTTTACTTCAAAATATACTTTGACTCTAACATAGCTGCCCCTGGACCTTTGCAATAGTATAATAGGTTTTACTACCTTCAATACACACCAAAAGAGGACTTTTTAAAGTTAGAGGTGAGATAACATCACTCCCTGCTTTGAATCCTCCAGCGGTTGCCCAGGCACCTATAATAAAACCCAAATGACACATTGTGGCCTACAAGCCATGAATCACCAGGTGTCTGCCCACTTTTCCAACCTCATCCTATTCTCCAGCTTTTCTTTCAGTTCCTGGAGACTGCCAAGCTCTTTCTCACCCTCAAGGCCTTGCATACTCCATTCCCTGTCTGGAATGCTTTTATCGATCTTAAGGCTGACTTCTTCCTTTTGGGACTCAGTTGAAAAGTTACCTCTTCAACAAGACCTTTCCTGACCATCCAATCCAAAGACTCTCCCCGCTTCCTTTACTCTCTACTTTAAAATTGTTTGTTTTCTTCATAACATTTATCACAATTTTAAATTTTGTACTTGTTTGTTGCTTGTCTCTCTCTCCCCGCCCCAACACACACACACACCCCCACACACCCCTTAAAATTATAGCCCTGTGACAGCCAGATTGTATCTATTTTAATTTCATTTATATTACCAGGAGATGCTCAATACTTTTTGAAGGAATGAAAGCCTCAGAAGAACTAGAGGAAAAATGCCATATCCAGAACAATGGGCTCTGCTATGATGACCCAGGGCAGAGTCACAAGAAACCCACGGTATCTCTTCTGCTTCTCTTCTCAGGTCTAAGGATGCCAGGAAATACAGTGTATTGGTGGGCTCAGATCTTTGGTTGTGCAGACTCCAAAATGACGATAATACCTGTGTCCCAGATTATCCCCCCACCCTGATTTCCAAGCAAACACATCTAGTGCCATCGCTGTGGTAGAACTGCCCTCCCCAGTTTCTGTTAGCCCTGTTGTCCTGCTCATCTGCCTTCCCTCATCTGAAGTCTACCTGAAGAAGAATACAACCTCCTGCTGGGTGACTGGTTGGGGCTATACTGGAATATTCCAATGTGAGGATACATTGATTTTCTGTGTTCTAACTTCTTCGACTGACATTCTCTCTGCCTGCTCTCTATCCTAGCCCTAGAGCACCAGATATACTACAGTAATCTGAGGTGCTTCAGACTTCAAATTCTCTGTGACCCTTTGCCTCTTTCATATTTCTTCTGCTATAATCTCTTTGCTTATTGATACCTGCTTTTGTTCTTGTTTAGCAATAGTGCTGAGACCTTAAAAGTAAAAAGGACAGAGCAATGAATTTAGAGATAGGATAGTTCTGTTCAGTCTGAGAAGTAATATAGTTTTCCCTCCATACCTGGGTGGAGTGTGTGTGGGTAGGTGGATAGGGGAAGGAGACATGAAGATGTGTTCAGGAAAGTAAGGCCACTCAGCAAAAGTTCCTGACTCAAACTAGCTAGGAGAGTACAGCTTCATTTCTGGGTAATTCTTCTTACTAGATCTACCCCTTATTTCTATAGAAAAATAAATACATATTCTGAAGACAACTTAAATCCACATTCTGTTTTGGGTTTTCCTAAATTACAAGATTTTTCTGTTACTAATTTGTGCTATGTGAACAGGAGCCAACTGCCCACGGTCTTGTTCAGGGCCAGAGAGCTCAGCCTTTAGGTTGTTTCCCAAACCAGAAATCAGGATGCTATCTAACATGGGGCAGAATATTTGAAATTAGAGCTTTCTCTGAAAATCAAAGGCACAAAATCTGTATCCATGGCCAGAAGTCACTTTTTAATTAAGACAGCTTTGACTCTTTTTGGCCCTACAGATATCAAGCCTTCTTATACACTGAAGGAGCTGAAAGTGCCCCTCATTGATCTCCAGACATGCGGTGACCACTATCAAAATGAAAGCTTGCTGCACGGAGTTGAGCTCATCATTAGTGAAGCTATGATATGCTCCAAGCTCCCAGTGGGGCAGATGGATCAGTGTACTGTAAGAATCCACCCCTCAGGCACTTTTCACAGGCCTTGCCTTCCCCAGTGTGCTTCCTCCACTTCTCATATCTTCAGAGACCCTGGGTGAACCCAGGAGTGTCTGGACAGGCCTAACTGCACAGTTCTTGGCTAAACTGTTGAAGAGTTTCACCTCCTTCCCTTTGCCCTATGTACTGTCTAGCCAACATTCCTCTCTCTCTCTCTCTCTCTCTCTCTGGGCAGTAGATGAGACCCCGTGATGTGTCAAGTTGAAGATTTCTAGGTCCTGGCAGGAGTGGTAAGCCAGGGATCAAACTGCATCCAAACCAATGGGCCTGGAATATACACAAACATCCATTTCTACAAGTCTTGGATTGAGAAGTCTCCCATCTCACTTGCTGAGTTTTCTGCTACCCTCAGTCTGGGCCTCTCTGGGCTCCTGCCTATTATGCTTCTGCCTCTGATTTTTCTGAGGCCACCTTAACTGGCTGAGGTCAGTATGCCCTGGGTAAAGTGACAATTGAGAATGAGAGAAAAAGGAAATTCCAGGGTTGAGGATTCTGAAGACAGATTTTGAAGAGTCAGCAAGACAGACGCAGTTCTGCTGTCCCATAAGCCTAATTTGCTTGTTGCCTTTCCCCCGCACAAGTCAGCCTAGTAAACAAGATCCCCAGAGTGAATAAAATTTGGTTGATTCTAACAATTAGTTCTTATATTCATTCTTTTGATGAAATTGAAGACAGAGCCTAGAGAAGTGCAGAAGCAGAGAACTTGAGGGTTAAAGGAATCTGGACATCACTTAGCCCAACACATTCTATAGGTGAAGATGCTGGGGTCCAGAGGTTAGTTTGCCACTGACTTAATCCAAGATGAAAACCATCCAACCCTGGGATTAGACTGGATTCTGGGGAAAAAGTAGGGACTTGGAAGATTAGAAGATTTCAGATAAAACGGGCCAGGCCGGAGGAGGAGCCCCGGCAGTGTATTAGTTATCTATTGCAGTACAACAAATAACCCCAACACTCAGTAGCTAAAACAATGAACATTTATTATCTCATAGTTTCTGCAGGACAGTTATCTGGAAGACTTAGCTGGTTAGTTATGGTTTAGGATCTTTCAAAAAGCTACTGCTGTGTCAGCCACAGCTGCAGTCATCAAGGCTCAACTAGGAAAGGATCAGCTTCCAAGCTCACTCATGTGCCTGTTACCATTCATGTGGGCCTCGCTGAAGGAATGCCTTTGGCAGCTGGCTTCTCCCAGAGTGAATGATCCAAGACAGAGCAATAGAGAACACCCAAAATGGAAGCTACAGTTTTTGTTGTTGTTGTTGTTGTTTTGGACAAAGTCTCACTCTGCGGCCCAGGCTGGAGTGTGGTGGTATAAACACAGCTCACTGCAGCCTCAACCACCTGGGCTCAAGTGATCCTCCCCACTTCAGCCTCCTGAGTAGCTGAGACCACAGGTACACACCACCCCTCCCAGCTATTTTAAAATTTTTGTGGAGACAAAGTCTTGTCATGTTGCCCAGGGTGGTCTTGAACTCCTGAGCTCAAGCGATCCTCCTGCCTTCGTCTCCCAAAGTACTGAGATTACAGGCATGGGCAACCATGCCTGGCCAGCCACAGTCTTTTTATAACCTAATCTCAAAACTGACAACTCAGCTGGGTGTAGTGGCTCACTCATGTCTGTAATCCCAGCTTTGGGAGGCTGAGGTGGGCAGATCACCTGAGGTCAGGAGTTCAAGACCAGCCTGGCCAACATGGTGAAACGTTGTCTCTATTAAAAATACAAAAATTAGCCGGGCATGGTGGTGGGCGCCTGTAATCCCAGCCACCCGGGAGGCTGAGGTAGGGGGAGAATCGCTTGAACCTGGGAGCTGGGGGTGAGCCAACATCCCATCGCTGCTCTCCAGCCTGGGCAACAGAGTGAGACTCTGTCTCAAAAAAAAAAAAAAAAAAAAAAAAACCAAACAAAAAAAAACCCCTAACATTTCATTACTTCTTACAGTATTCTATTCTTTAGTAGTAAGTCAACAAGGTGTGAATATCAGGAGCTGAAGATCATTGGAGGCCATCTTGAAGGCTGTCTTCACAAACAGAGAGTACAGGAAGAGTCTGGAATGAGAGCCTGAGAAGCTAAGGCTGACTATGTTTAGTAGTCATGGATTAAATTTTATAGTTGTGTTCTCAGGTGTGTTGGTGTTAATGAAGGTGTTTACTAGAGATATTTCCAAAATGTAACATCCTGTAGACAATCAGAGTAGTCTAAGAACATGTTTCATATGAAAAATATGCTGCCTTATTTTCTTTTTTTCCTTTTTTTCTCATATACAAAGAATGGTTAAAAACATGGGATCTGATGCTGACCAGAGCTGAGTTGGATTTCATAGGATGCGGATTAGAATACAATAATAGACACAATGCTCTACATTACTTGATGAATAAAGAGTAAAAAATAAGGAAGGAGTTTTGGCAAGACAGTGGAATGAACAACTGCAAAGTGAATATTCCTCATTCTAATTGAATGCTAATAAAATCATTGTTTGAAAATGATAATTTTCATAAATAATCACAAAAGGTAATTACATAATAATAAATTAAATGTGGGCCATTAAAAAGCTTTCCATACATATAAAAAAAGAATTCAGAAAAAAACAAATTCCCAAATGCAAAAATTATCAAATTATAAGCAGGATAAAGAATGATTACAATTTATTCTCAAAGGGATACTGTTTATGTCAGTAACATCTTGTTAGAATTTTTGTAGATGACAACACCACAGAATTTCAAACAAGGCATACTTGACACTGTGGAAAATGCTTCAGCAAAAGAAAAGGTAAACTCACTACACACGTGGGATGCTAAATCAGTTGAAAAAAAAAAAAAGAGGATAGAATATGAGAGAAGATGATGGATCTAGATAGTGGAGCCAAAAAATAGAAGGAGATAAAAGGAGGTTATAAAATCACAAAATATAACAGTTGGAAGGCACTTTACAAATTATCCGATACTACTCCAAGCTCAAGGCATAAGTTTGCTTTTTAATAGAATGATCAGTTAATCCTTACATTTATTTTATTTCTTTTATTTTCCTTCTTTTTTTTTTTTTTTTTTTAAAGACAGAGTCTTGCTCTGTCACCCAGGCTGGAGTACAGTGGCACGATCTCAGCTCACTGCAACCTCCACCTCCTAGGTTCAAGCAATTCTCATGCCTCAGCCTCCAGAGTAGCTAGGATTACAAGTGTGCACCACCACACCCAGCTAATTTTTATATTTTTTGTAGAGACATGGGGTTTCTCCATGTTGCCCTTGCCCAGGTTGGTAATGAACTTCTGACCTCAAGCAATCCACCCGCCTCAGCCTCCCAAAGTACTGGGATTACAGGCGTGAGCCACAGCGCCTGGCCCCCTTATACTTATTACAGCAGCTTTGGAAAATTATTCATTGTTGGGAATGAGAGAATGGGAACTATTTTCACTACACAGTGTTGCCCACCCCTTGCCCACAAGAATCATCTAAAACTGAAACTTAACAAGTAAAATAACACACATAATGGATGAGATAGTTACATGTAGGACAAACCTAAAAGATTTTAGTAAATACACACCTCATGTTTTAGGAAGAAGGTAATCTTGGAGACTTGGGTATAATCTTAAAGCAAAGTACTAGGAATGAGATCGTACCGATGAAAGTTTAAATCTAATCAACAGTATTATGCACTGGTTGAAGAAAACCAGGATTAAGACGGAGGATAGTCAGTATGGAATCTAAGAAGGGAAAAGTCCGTTAACTATATGTGTTCATCAGATTCTAAGCTGTTAAGGGAGAAAGACCCTGAGTCTAATGAATATAAACTTTAAATTTAAAGAAAAACATGTTCTGTTATAGAAAAGTGGTCTTTCAGTTTTTGTAAAGATGAGATATTTCATCTTTGTAAGTGAAATGCTCATGGAGATTAGCTACCTCCATTTGTTCTCATTGTAAACCTCTTTAAACCACAACACATTTAGTTGCTCGACTCATATGAAGAAGAGGTGCCCTGGTTGGGAAAAGTGAAAATTCCAAATAATGGAAATGAATAGCCCTTAATGAGAATAAATATTCTGGTTCATACATAAGCCTCAGAGTTTAGTGAGTCAGTCCCTTGAATTTGATCTCTTCTAGGTGCTCTGACAAGGCCTGAAGTCCAGAAGTTAAAAAGCTAAGAACGTTAAAAAGCTAAGAACCCAGAAACTAGATTGAGATTACTTGAGTCAAGTCATGTTGCTTATGGAAGACCTGCCTAAGTGAATTCTCTGGATAACATGACATATCTATCTCATTTCCTAACAATGGCAGGAACTCATATTTACTTTATGACTCCTCTGTGTTAAGTACTATGCTGGTCACTTTAAATATTATCTTATTTTGTCTTAACAACTCAAGAAGGTACTATTTAGCCCCGTTTACAAATGAAATAAAAACACACAAAACTGAGGTTCAAAGAGGCTAAGTAATCTGCCTAAGACTAAACAGCTAATATTTAATTTAACAGATCTATCCAGGGCTGTCAGACTTCAAAAATATGGCTTTTTCAGCTGGGTGTGGTGGCTCACGCCTGTAATCCCAGCACTTCTGGAGGCTGAGGTGGAAGGATGGTTTGAGGCCAGGAGTTTGCAACAATCCTGGGCAACATGGTGAGACTCAGTCTTTCTCTAAAAAAAAAAAAAAAAAAAAAAAAAAATTAGTCTAGCATAGTGGCATGTGCCTGTAGTCCCAGCTATTCATGAGGCTGAGGTGGGAGGACTGATTAAGCCTGGGAGGTCAAGGCTGCAGTGAGCTGTGATTGCGCCACTACACTCTAGCCTGGGCGACACACTACACTCTAGCCTGGGTGACAGAGCAAGACCCTATTGTCAAAGAAAAAAAAAAAAAGGCTCTTTCCACTATACCAAATTACCTCCGTTCATTGTTGGAAAGCTATAAGGTTTTTCCTTACATTACACCAAAATAACACTTGCCCTTTGGCCCTAGTTATTTGTACCTCTTGTACTTCTTATCTCTATTTGTAGTTCCTTGAGTGAACATAGCTTTTACTTTTCCTTTTGAATAGATAAAAACAGACTTGAGAAAATTAACTAATGTCCTATTCATCTTTTTGACCTTCTAACAACATGTAGTATCCTGCAAACAAAGTATCAAATCTTGTTTTTTTCAATTAACAAAATGAGAACTATAGACTATAGAAAGCCAGCTGTCAAAACCATAGGGAAGAATTCCTTTAGTATGAGAAGTGAATAAACATAAAAAGGGAAATGTATTTTGTTAGTGACCAAAAGAACAGGTGCATTAGTTGGTGATCAAAATAACCAGTCCCCCCTGTAAAGGGGGACTGGTTTTAAAGGGCATTAGTGTTTCAAGCAAGTAGGATGGTGCTCAGAGCAAGATTAGTCCCTGTGGAGGAGATGAGTGCAATCCAGGGAAACCTGTAGACTGGTCAATAAGGCAAACAGCCAGGAAGAGAAAGAAGATTGTCTGTGAAAGGTTGTCCAAGGCTTGGCCCTGACATAACAGATGCTAAGTACATGACATGTTGCTTAATGATGGAGATCCGTCCTGAGAAATGTGTCATTAGGTGATTTTGTCATTGTGTGAACATCGTAGAGTGAAATGACACAAAACTCAGTGATACAGCCAACTACACACCTAGGTTACATGCTATAGTCTATTGCTCATAGGCTACAAACCTGTGCAGCAAGTTACTGTACTGAACACTGTAGGCAACTATAACACAATGGGAAGTATTTATGTATCTAAACATAGAAAAGGTACAGTAAAAATATATTATAAAAGATAAAAACTGGTACACCTATATAGGGCACTTACTGTGAATGGAGCTTGCGGGAATAGAAGTTGCTCTGGGTAAGTCAGTGAGTGAGCAGTGAGTGAATGTGAACGCCTAGGACATGACAGTACACTACTGTAGACTTTATAAACACTGTACACTTAGGCTACACTAAGTGTATTTTATTATTATTATTATTATACTTTAAGTTTTAGGGTACATGTGCACAATGTGCAGGTTAGTTACATATGTATACATGTGCCATGCTGGTGTGCTGCACCCATTAACTCGTCATTTAGCATTAGGTATATCTCCTAATGCTATCCCTCCCCCCATCCCCCCACCCCACAACAGTCCCCAGAGTGTGATGTTCCCCTTCCTGTGTCCATGTGTTCTCATTGTTCAATTCCCACCTGTGAGTGAGAATATGCGGTGTTTGGTTTTTTGTTCTTGCGATAGTTTACTGAGAATGATGATTTCCAATTTCATCCATGTCCCTACAAAGGACATGAACTCATCATTTTTTATGGCTGCATAGTATTCCATGGTGTATATGTGCCACATTTTCTTAATCCAGTCTATCATTGTTGGACATTTGGGTTGGTTCCAAGTCTTTGCTATTGTGAATAGTGCCACAATAAACATACGTGTGCATGTGTCCTTATAGCAGCATGGTTTATAGTCCTTTGGGTATATACCCAGTAATGGGATGGCTGGGTCAAATGGTATTTCTAGTTCTAGATCCCTAAGGAATTGCCATACTGACTTCCACAATGGTTGAACTAGTTTACAGTCCCACCAACAGTGTAAAAGTGTTCCTATTTCTCCATATCCTCTCCAGCACCTGTTGTTTCCTGACTTTTTAATGATTGCCATTCTAACTGGTGTGAGATGGTATCTCATTGTGGTTTTGATTTGCATTTCTCTGATGGCCAGTGATGGTGAGCATTTTTTCATGTGTTTTTTGGCTGCATAAATGTCTTCTTTTGAAAAGTGTCTGTTCATGTCCTTTGCCCACTTTTTGATGGGGTTGTTTTTTTTTTTTTCTTGTAAATTTGTTTGAGTTCATTGTAGATTCTGGATATTAGCCCTTTGTCAGATGAGTAGGTTGTGAAAATTTTCTCCCATTTTGTAGGTTGCCTGTTCACTCTGATGGTAGTTTCTTTTGCTGTGCAGAAGCTCTTGAGTTTAGTTAGATCCCATTTGTCAATTCTGGCTTTTGTTGCCATTGCTTTTGATATTTTAGACATGAAGTCCTTGTCCATGCCTATGTCCTGAATTGTAATGCCTAGGTTTTCTTCTAGGGTTTTTATGGTTTTGGGTCTAACATTTAAGTCTTTAATCCATCTAAGTGTATTTTTAAAATTTTTCTTTAATAATAAATTAATCTCTGCTTACTATAACTTTTTTACTTTATAAACATATTGATTTTTAAGAACTTTTGACTCTCCTAATAACACTTAGCTTAAAACACAAACACATTGTATAGTTGTACAAAAATATTTTCTTTCCTTGTATCTTTATTCTATATGCTTTTTTCTCTTTTTAAAAATTTTTTATTTTTACCTTTTAAGCTTTTCTTTAAAAAAAAAAAAAAAAAACTAAGACGCAAGCACACACATTAGCCTAGGCCTACACAGGGTCAGGATCATCAGTATCACTGTCTTCCACCTCCACATCTTGTCCCACTGGAAGGTGTTCAGGGGCAATAACATGTATGGAGCTGTCATCTACTATGATAACAATGCCTTTTCCAGAATACTTTCTGACAGACCTGCCTAAAGCTGTTTTGCAGTTAACTTTTTTTTTTTTAAAGTAGACAGAGTACACTGGATAATGATTAAAAGTATAGCAATAATAAATACATAAACCAGTAACATACTCATTTATTATCATTATCAGGTATTATGTTGATATAGTTTGGATGCTGACCCCACCCAAATCTCATGTTGAATTGTAATCCCCAATGTTGGAGGTGGGGCCTGGTGGGAGGTGATTGGATCACAGGGGTGAGTTTCTCCTGAATGGTTTATTACCATCCTCTTGGTACTATCCTCAAAATAGTGTGTGACTTCTGGTCATTAAGTGTATGGCACCTCCCCACTCTCTCTCTTGCTTTCACCATGTGATGTGCCTGCTCCCCCTTTGCCTTCTTCCATGATTGGAAGCTTCTTGAGGCCTTCTCAGAAGCAGATGCCGCTATGCCTCCTGTGCAGCCTGCAGAACCATGAGCCAATTAAAGCTCTTTCTTTATAAATTACGCAGTCTCAGGTATTTCTTTACAGCAATAGAAGAATGGCCTGCCACATATGTACTGTATGTAATTGTATATGTTATGCTTTTATACAACTGGCAGTCAGTAGGTTTGTTTATAACAGCACCACCATGAACACTTGAGTAATGCATTGCCCTACAACTCTAATGTCACTAGGCAATAGGAATTTGTCAGCTCCATTATAATCTTATGGAACCAACCTAGTATAAGTGGTCTGAAATGTCATTATGAGGCACATGACTGTATATGGACTAATTCTAGCACTTACTGATTTGTGAAACAAAAGCTTCACAAAAAATTTCTTGTCCAAGTTCAAAAACTAAAACTAGACTGGACCTTTTAGTACACAAAGGCAAAAGCCAAGGCCTGATATACACGTACTAGAGAAGTCAATTATTCTTTTTTTTGAGACAGGGTCTCACTCTGTCACCCAGGCTGGAGTGTAGTGTCCCAATCATAGCCCACTGCAGTCTCAACCTCTCAAGTTCAAGCAATCCTCCCACCTCAGCCTCCTAACTGGGACTACAAACATGCAACACCCCGCCTGGCTAATTTTTTAATTTTTCTGTAGAGATGGGGGTCTCATTATGTTGTCCAGGCTGGTCTTGAATTCCTAAGCTCAAGCAATCCTTTCACTTTGACCCCCCAAAGGCCTAGGATTATAGGCATGAGCCACTATGCGTGGCCTCAGATATTCTTTAGGAGCCTGTTTTATAAGGAGAGCTATTCATTTTCCAATATAGTAGACTGATTGATGGGTTGAATTAGAAAACAGACAATGGTGTCCATTTGCCCTTTCTGTTAATACAGATAAAAAGCTACAAAACTTGCAAATCTATTGTTTTCCCTGTTTTATCCTCAGGGTGCTCAAAAGAAGACTGAATTCTTGAAGTGGCATCTTTGCTTTACAGCAGTGGTTCTCCCAGGGGACATTTGGCAATGTCTGGGGATATTTTTGGTTGTCACAACTAGGTGTAGTAGGTATTACTGGCATTTAATAGGTAGAGATTAGGGATGCTGCTTAATATCGTGCAATGAACAGGCTAGCTACCCCACAACAAAGAATCATCTGGCCCAAAATGTCAATAGTGCCAAGGTTGAGAAGCCCTGGTCAATAGGTACCATCAACATCAATCCAAGCCATCACCAAGATAAACTGTTTGGGTAGAATTAAATACTTAAAGCTGAGAAATGAGTTCAACAACAACAATAATAAAAGTAACAGCTGCCATTAATTATCACATGCTAAATAGGCCAAACCCAAGCTAAGTATTAACTCTATAATATCTCATTTAATTCTTATGAAAATCTTGTGGGATATTATTATTCCTATTTTGCAGCAATTATTATTATACTTATTGTGTATGGCAGAGGTATTTAAAGATAACGTTAATGATGGCATAGGGTAATAATCTGGGGACAGATAATCTAAGACCTGAAGACACGGCACGATGAGAGAGGCAGAAACTGTAAGAGCTGTGTTCAGGAAAGTCCTTGGGGTGAGCATTAAGAACCCACTCTCTTGCTTCCAACTCTTTGGCACTTCCTTATAAGAGCCAGTGAAGCAGTAAAATGGCAGATCCAACATGTTTCTTGATTACTGAATAAAAAGGAAGAAACTATTTATAGACAGATAATGTAGGCAAAAGGCAAAGATAAATAGATAAAATACGGTGATAAACAAGCAATGCATAATTTAATCTTTGAGATCATCAACTGATTCCAGCACCTTCATGGTACAATGGGAAAATACAAGCCTTAGGGAAAAGATGACTTGCTTAAGGTAATAAGGTAATACAGCCATACCCATGAAAACGAAAGAATAGCACTGTGGGCTGAAAACCAGAGGAACTTTCTCCAAAATGATACATCATTTTAGCTTAGATTTAGAAAGGGTTAAGAGGGTCCCACCTTTGTCTTTAGGAATAGATATTTTCTTACAAAGCTAAATGCCATTATCACACCTGTCAAGATTAACAATAAGCTGGTTTGTTAAATCAGGATCCAAACACACTTATGTCTCTTAAGTGTCATAATCTAGAGCAGTCTCTCTCCCTTTTTTACCTTCACAACATGGACTTACAACAGTAACTGGGTCAGCTGCTTTGTAAAATGTCCTACATTCTGGATTTGTCTATTTACTTCCTTAAGTTGTAATCTGACTTACTCCTTTATCCCTTATATTTGCTGCAAGTGAAAGTAGCTTTAGAGATTCAGGTTTCACTTTTCTTTTTTTTGTTCTTTTTTTTTTTTAACAAGGATACTTCATAGGGGGTAACATCAGGAGGCACATGTCTGCCTTGTCCCACTTTTAGTGATGCTAAGAGTGATCAGAGGGTTCAAATGGTAACAGCCTCAGCTCTCTTATCAACTTTTTATCTAAAGACTTGATAGTTATTCCTTGAATCAATTATTTCACGAGGGGCTGTAAGTGGTGATTTTCTAATGCTACTGGTCCAACTACATTTATTAGTTGGAATTCTTCTCTCACCAACTAAACCTATTTTGATACTCTGAATTACACTTTATACAGGAAAACTAGGATAACTAATTCTTTCCTTTTACCTTCCAATTTTCAAAATAAAGTACTGGTGCCTTAGTTACATCAGTAACTGATGTAGAGTTTATTTCCAACTAAATTTAACAGATACCAAAACTGAAATATATATTTACAAAACATTTAAACAAAGGAGAGGAGAGATTCTGTGAGCAATCCAACTAACTAACATATAAAGGGTATAAGCCAGTACTTCCGATTTGTCCAGTGATGTATTAATAAAAGTCCAGCCAGGCACGGTAGCTCACACCTGTAATCCCAGCACTTTGGGAGGCCGAGGCGGGTGGATCACGAGGTCAGGAGTTTGAGACCATCCTGGCTAACATGGTGAAAACCCGTCTCTACTAAAAATACAAAAAATTAGCTGGGCGTGGTGGTGGGCACCTGTAGTCCCAGCTACTTGGGAGGCTGAGGCAGGTGAATCGCTTGAACCTGGGAGGCGGAGGTTGCAGTGAGCCGAGATTACGCCACTGCACTCCAGCCTGGGCGACAGAGCGAGACTCCATCTCAAAAAAAAAAAAAAAAGAAGTCCAAAGACCTGGGACAACCACAAAATCCTCAGAGGGAAAGGACTCTCTGGTCAAGTTTTTTGCTCCTGTGGTAAGTCAACAGAAAGATCTGTCCAAAGTTTTCAGGTCTCTGCAAAATGAATAATAAGCTACCTTTACTCTAAACATGATCAGAAGGCAAATCTCAAACTGAGGTCTGACCTTTTAAAAAAACGATATTAAGTGAGTTAACTCAATAGCTAAAATTGTCTGTGAATATCATAAATTAATTGGAATATTCACAAAGATGGTTGTGCTATGAATAAGAAATCTTTTTCTTCAATGAAACGAGCTGGAGAAAACTGCCGGTTGTAATGTTAATTTCAGAAAAAATTAAGATGAAAAATACTAAGAGTCATTGTATAATGATAAAATCACAGTGAGTAGCAAAAAACCAGAGTGAATGCATAAACCACAAAAACAAAATTGGATACACAAAACAAGAACCATTAAAAATGTATTCAGAAACTATCACAAATGTAATAGTAGTAGGAGATTTTCATCCCCATCAAGCAGACACAAATGAAAACAAATGAATTTTAAAAACATAAATTTGGTAAAAATTCATGGTGTTGCAGTGTTTGCTTAAAAAAGCAAATGGAGAGATTTTTTTCACGTGTTCACTTCTAAAATCTTTTAAAATGTATTTAAAGAGGTAAACATCTTTATGCTACTTTACTGAGATATAGCAAACCTGGCATCTGCCCTGCCACAATAGCCCCTGCAACTGAGCTGGCCATATTTCTGCATCCCCATCTTCTCACCTTCCCATATAAGGGTACTTACCCCAAGGACAGTTAATCCATGGCCATGAACCTATATCCTGGTTAGAAAAGATAATCTGTGCCAAATAAGACGTCTTGGGAGTCTGAACTGAAAATAGGGAACAACTTGAGCAGTTTATAGTAGGACAGAAAGAAATGACATGGAATTCGGTTGAGCCATATTAATAGCAGAGAACCAGAGAGAAGATCCTGCTATGAGCTCTTAAGCTGTCATGAATCCAGAGCTCCTTTCCAGCTCTGGTCTGCAGGGTTGTCCTATGGCAGCTCCAGGTGTCCCTGTTATCCTGTTCTTATTATTCCATAGATATCTACATAAGTTTGCTAGGGCTGCTGTAACAAAGTACCACAGACTAGACGAACTTAACCAACAGAAATTTATTTCCTCACAGTTCTGGAGGCTGGAAGTCCAAGATCAAGGTATCAGCATGGCTGGTTCTTTCTGAGGGCCATGAGGGAAGGATTTGTTTCAGGCACCCTAGGCTTGTAAATAGCTGTCTTCTCCCTCTATACATGTCACGTACATGACATTTCCTCTTCTAAGGACATCACTCATATGAGATTAGAACCCAACCTAATGACCTCTTTTTAATATAATTACCTCTTTAAAGACCTTATCTCCACATATTGTCATACTCTGAGGTATGGGAATGCGGTTAGGACTTCAAGATACTTTTTTTTTTTTTTTTTTTAAAGACGGAGTCTCGCTCTGTCGCCCAGGCTGGAGTGCAGTGGCGTGATCTCGGCTCACTGCAAGCTCTGCCTCCAGGGTTCACGCCATTCTCCTGCCTCAGCCTCCCAAGTGGCTGGGACTACAGGCGCCCACCACTACACCCGGCTAATTTTTTGTATTTTTCAGTAGAGACGGGTTTTCACTGTGTTAGCCAGGATGGTCTCGATCTCCTGACCTCGTGACCCACCCGCCTTGGCCTCCCAGAGTGCTGGGATTACAGGCATGAGCCACCATGCCCAGCCTCAAGATACATTTTTGAGGAGACATAATTCAGCTCAAAACAATAGCTTTAAAATAATCTCCTCTTGATTTAAGCTAGCTTAAGTGAGCCTCAGTTGCCTGTAACTGAATAGTTCTTACCAAAATATCTACATTTTCTGGTCTTCCATTATTATTTGAGACAGGTTCTTTCTGTCGCCCAAGCTGGAGTACAGTGGTACAGTCATAGCTCATGTAGCCTTGAACTACTGACTTCAAGTGATCCTCCTGCCTCAGCCTCCCGAGTAGCTGGGGACTTCAGGTGCACATCACTACACCAGGCTAATTTTTAAATTTTTGTAGATACAGGGTCTCACTGTATTGCCCAGGCTGATCTCAAACTCCTGGTCTCAAGGGATCCTCCCCGTTCAGCCTTTCAAAGTGCTGGGATAATAGGCGTAAGCTACCACGCCCAACCACTTCTATTATTATTATTTTATTATTATTATTTTTGAGATGGAGTCTCGCTGTCGCCCAGGCTGGAGTGCAGTGGCGCCATCTTGGCTCACTGCAACCTTCGCCTCCCGGGTTCAAGCGATTCTCCTGCCTCAGCCTCCCGAGTAGCTGTGACTACAGGTGCACGCCACTACACCCAGCTAATTTTTGTATTTTTAGTAGAGACAGGATTTCACCATGTTGGCCAGGATGGTCTCAAACTCCTGACCTCAGGTGATCCACCCGCCTCGGCCTCCCAAAGTGCTGGGATTACAGGCATGAGCCACCGCGCCTGGCCTATTACTTTTAAACTGTTTATATGTTTCTTTCAAGCATCCCAATATTTTAAGTTGCAAGAGAGCAGTAACATTTTAATAGTTCATTGAATTCTGCCTCCACAGACCTAGCACCCTACAAACAATTGGCACAGAAAACAAAAGGCACAGTGAAGATTTCTGAGGTAGATGTTGTGGTGTACCATCCAGACCCCCCTTTAGAACTGAAGCATTCATTCCCTTAGCAGCTAGGAGTGTTGGCTGCTGAGAGTTCACAGCTAAGTCTTATCCCAAGAACTGCCAACACAGCCACCTCACCCAAGGTAATGCCCCCTCCTAGGAGGTGGCCTGCATCCAATGATGCAGACCTCTAAGAACGCATCCTTCTTAGCTCAGTACAGAAAGTCTCTGAGGGTCACCTCAGCTCCAGAGAAACTTGTGAGATAGGCTGTGGCCTCTGTTGCAAACGCATCACAGTTCAACTCTCCCTCTAACCAATCCTACTACCCACCCAAGAGCTGCTGATCCTGAGACCACTCTAAAATAAATTTCCTGCACAAAAATCTCTGTCTTAGAGTCTGTTTCCCAGGAAACTTGACTTGCAGTGCAGCTAACACTGTAACAGAAATGAAAACAAACAAACAAACAAAAAAACTCAGAAAAATTAACCAGATACTGGGTTCATTTCCTCTTTTCCATTTCTTGCTTTTGGAGAATCCTGTCCACCTTCTATCTCCTTGCTAGAGACAGGGTCCTGTTTCTTCCAGTGCCCTCAACCAGCCACTCCTCAACACCACAGGCAGAAACCCCAGAAACCCTGCTCTCCCAGGACAGCAGGGGGCGCCGCAGACCCCAGTTCCTCCCCTGGGTCCTGCAGCTGCACTTCTGAAGTCTGGTCCCTTCAGGATCTGGCAGGGGGTGAAGACCAAAGGAGAGGAGGGGGTGAAGCAGAGGAATCTACCTAGGAGGAGAAGCTAGTTCTGGCGGCTCCCCATTGGCCTCTTCCTGGGAGCCTGAGTCCAGGAAGCAGGAAGCGCTCGCTGGCTCTGAGGACAGAGACATGGGCCCTGCTGGCTGTGCCTTCACGCTGCTCCTTCTGCTGGGGATCTCAGGTGAGCGCCAGGGTGGGGTTGAGAAGGCAGAGGCAGAGGATTTTTACTAAAGAGGGCATCATACAGAACAATGTGACACTTCACCCATGGGATGTTAGTTATGAGTAGCACAGCCTGAGAAGGTCCTGAGAGGCTACTATATACCCAGCACCATTCCAATTTTCCCGATTGGAAATAGCAGTACACACACACACCCACAAGATTCCTATCTTCGTGGGACTTATAATCAATGCACATATTAAATGTGTAAATTATAAGGCTTGTTAGAAGGTAATAAGTACTATGAAAGGAAAGGGGCATCTGAAGTACAGGGGCAGGAGTGTTGCAATCTTTAGAAGGGTAGTTAAAGAAGGCCTCACCAAGAAGGAGTCATTTGAGCAGAACTGAAGGGGATAAGTAAATTAGCTAAGAGGATCCAGGAAAAGAGCATCTCAAGCAGAGGGAACTGGAAGAGCAAACACTATTCTATGGTTTCAGGTATATGCTTGTTCATTTATTTTTCTGGTCCACAGGGATTTAAAGGAAGGGTATACTGGCCAGGCACAGCGGCTCATGCCTGTAATCCCAGCACTTTGGGATGCCAAGGCGGGCAGATCACCTGAGATCAGGAGTTCAAGACCAGCCTGGGCAACATGGTGAAACCCCATCTCTACAAAAAATACAAAAATTAGCCGGGCGTGGTGGCTGGCCGAGGCAGGAGAAGTGCTTGAGCCTGGAAAGTGGAGGTTGCAGTAAGCCAAGATAGCGCCACCGCACTCCAGCCTGGGCGACAGAGTAAGACCCCGTCCCCCCAAAAAACAGAAAGGGTATGCTGAGAGAGCAAAAAACTCAACAGGTAGCAAAGAAGAAAGATACACAAATACTACAAAATGCCAATTCAGTTAAACCAAATAGCACAAAAGTAAACAGCTTGCAACCTCAACCACATCTGAGGGCATCACTGTATTTATAAACTAACATACTTCATATTCCTGATGGTGACCTTGAATCAAGTAAAAGCTAAATTTGAATCTTCATAGAGCATTTTTTTTTTTTAAGAGACAGAGTCTCACTGTGTCACCCAGGTTAGAGTGCAGTAGTGCAATCATAGCCCACTGCAACCTCAGACTCCTGGGTTCAAGCAATCCTCCCACCTCAGCCTCCCTAGTAGCTGGGACTACAGGTGTGCAACCACACCTGTTGTGTTTGTGGCCCAAAAGAAGAAAAAAAAACCCTGACTAGTATTTAGGAAGTGATTTGTGAAAAGTAAGAAAAGTCTCTAATATAGCACCTGTCTCCAACATTCCTTTTTCTACTTCTGTGCCTTGTCTCTGGTCATCCCTAGTTTGAGAGTCCCATGTGACCTAGGGTTTCCTTCTGCCCTGCCTATCTCACCACATTTTTTTCCTTTTCTTTTCAGACGGGGTCTCACTCTCTCACCCAGGCTGGAGTACAGTGGCATGATCTAAACTCACTGCATCCTCCACCTCCCGGGCTCAAGCAATCCTCCTGCCTCAGCCTCCCAAGTAGCTGGGACTACAGGCATGCACCATCATGTCAGGCTAATTTCTTTATATTTTTTGTAGAGATGGTGTTTGGCCATGTTGCCCAGGCTGGTTTTGAACTCCTGGACTTGAGCAATCCACCCACCTCAGCCTCCCAAAGTGCTGGGGTTATAGGCGTGAGTCACCGTGCCCAGTCAATCTTACCACTTTCATTTGTCTATTGGTTCATTTATGTAGTCATGCAAATATTCAC